>NC_050105.1:77093897-77718897 GCF_902167145.1 Zea mays
GTGATCTAGTTCAATCAAATGGCACGATGAGCTCCACGGGGTGACGTAGAGGCTATGTGCACAAGGAATTGAAGAATGGGGCAGAGTTTTACCCGGTCTACGTTCATCGGCGGTCGGGCGAAGTCCGGCGACCGTGGACTGGCTTCTCCGGCGAAGCAAAGTCCGATTCCTTGCTCGGGGAGCTTCACCGAGGCGTGCACAGTCTCTTCCAAGGGTCGGGCGTGGTTGGGAAAAGCTCTGTTGGCCGGTCTACGGTGGCAGGGGCTCGGGTGGCCGCGGGCACGCCGTGCGCGGGGCAAACGCCGGTGGTTTCGGGCTCCGGTGAGGTCGAGCGTGCGCGGAGGAGTACGGTCGACGCCTGAGGGTGATTTATAGGCGCTGGCACGAGCAGGAGACGCGGGCACGGCTTGGCGTGGCGCGGGGCGCGCGGGGTCGGGCGCGGGCGTGCTCCGGCGCGCCCAGAACGCGTCAAACACGTGGAGGTGTTCTTCTGCCCATGTTCAAAAGCTTGCTGAGATCGCAAACGTGCAAATCTTGGCAAAATTCCGGCGCAGACCTCTTCCTGGCACCTATGGCTATCTCTTGTGTGTGAGTTCTAAGGGAAGATAAGCCCTAGGTCAGAAGATATGCGGACGCCAAATCTGGCTTGTCTCCCTGCCCACTTCGCGACAAAAGTGATGCCAAGACATGTCAAATATCAAGGGCTCAGTCTCAACTTTTTTCAGGGGGTGCCTTAGGTGGTATGCCACATTTTTGGTATACAACTTAGGTGGTTTTGGTGCCATCTACTAGGTGAACACAGTGGATCTTTAGATTAGGTGTAGAATTTGACTTAGAGAGAATTAGAGAGCTCTAGCTCTCTCTCTATTTAAGGAATGGATTTGGGGTTTCTTAAGGGGTCTTTTTGCAATGTTTCCTCTCTATATTTGTAGATTAATATGTTACTTAACTTTGGCCAAAGGTTAGGTCATGATTTGCACATTTGCTTAATCTCCCCCCTTCAACCAAGGTCTTAGGAGATAGGGGTTCAAGAGGGGTCTAGGGTTTACTCCCCTCTTGCCCAAGGTGATAATTGTACAAAAGCTTGGGTAATGCTTTTGGGTCATGTTGGGGACTTGTTCTCAAGTGCTAAGAGTTAAGAACAAGGCAACATAAAAAGTGTTAAGTGTTAAAATCCTTCGTCCTTCGAAGCATTATGTTCCTTCGGGAAATAATGAGTCTCGGACGAAGGTCATGGGAGGCATACCTTCGTAAACATAACAAGTAACGACGAAGGACTCACATAAAGCATGAAATATGATATAAGCATCACCATAAAATCATTTCTATTTTATTAACATGGAAAAACAGAAATGATTCCAAATTACAAATGTACCTTCGGTCCTGAGAGAAGGTGAAAAGTACAAGCGTGATGCCAAAAACAAATGCCAAGTCAGCGTGAACAGTACGGGAGTACTGTTCATCTATTTATAGACGCGGGACGCAGCCCACGTAAAATTACATCCATGTCCATTACATTTGTTAACGGTTTATGGAAATCTATTGAGGACCCCGAAGTCTTTTCATCTTAAGGTCGGTTCCCCCTTGTGCCATCGCGCCGAAGCTTCCCTGCGTACAGCTTCGGCTGCCCCCGACCTTCGTCTGGCTCAGCCTTCGTCCTGGTCGTGCTCCATATCCATAATTCTGAATCCGAAAATACCTGTTCATATAATTCACTTGGAAAACATTGTCAAATCATGTTTTTGAGGACCTTCGGAGGACGAAGGCCCCCAACAGTAGCCCCTCGCAATATTAATTTGTAAATAATAAATTCAGATTGCGATATGGACGAAGGCCTTGAGCCGAAGGTCCGAAAAAACACCTTCCCTTTGCTAGAATAGCAACATTCACTGACAAGCGGGGCCTTTTAACTTTTAACGCCCTAGGCGTATAAATAAGAACACATCGTGAATTCATTTGGTACACACGCCTGCCTTTTGCTTCGGCCCACTAAAAATTTTTAGCTCTTGCTCATTGAGATTTGCTGGTCTTTTTGATTTCGAAGCTTCGGCCTCGGGAACAAATTTTTAGTGTTTCCGAAGATGTCTGAAGACAAGAAGATCCCTGCTGAGACGAAGCTGAGTCTCGAGGAGGAGAAGAATCTGGGGTTCCTGATAGCGATGGCAGAGACTAATACAGAGAAAATCACGAAGGAGATTCTCGAAGGTTTGTCCGAAGATACTGATGACAGCGACAGCTATGATGTGGAAAGTGATGGGGAAGAGGCCGAAGATCGACCATGGCGACCAAGTCACTCAGTTTTTGGGAAAACAACCATCAAGCAGAGTCACATTGATAATATGAGGGGGCGATACTTCCGAGACATATCTATTGTGAGAGCTGATGCCGGGGAAAAGACTTCTCCCACCCCTGAAGAAGATGAAGTTGTGATTTTCCGAAGCCTCCTCAAGGCTGGGCTTCGATTCCCCCTGAGCAATTTTGTTGTTGAGGTACTGAAAACATTCCAAATCTACCTTCATCAACTCACTCCCGAAGCTATTATAAGAATGGGGATTTTTGTCTGGGCTGTGAGAAGCCAAGGTTTGGAACCAAACGCTAAAAGCTTCTGCAACATACACGAGTTATTGTACGAGACGAAGCCCTGGGGAAAGGAGCAATACCACAACAACTTTGGGTGCTACAGCTTCGGCGCCCGCTCCGGGTCAAGCTACCCTGTGCCAACCTTTCGGAAGAGGTGGCCCGGAGCCTGGATGTCTGAATGGTTTTATGTGAAAAATGATCTAACAGCGCAAAATAATGTCAAAAGTATCATTATGTACCCAATTTGGCAACGCTTCGGGCTTCGAAGGCCGAAGGTTGAAATGGATGAGGCAGCCGAAGAATGCCAAAGAGCCTTCGGCGCAGTCTGCTCCTTCATTGGGTCAAGGGACTTGGTCCAGGAGCACATTGCCTTCAGGGTATGGCCACTTGCAGAAAAGTGGGAAATGCCGAAAGAAACCATCAAAGAGTCCGACGAAGGCGGACTAGTCAGATTAAAATACACATTCAAATATGCAGATAAATTTATTGAACCTGATGATGACTGGCTGAAAAGCATTGAAACATTAAGTGATGAATTACTTGGGGCATTCTCGAAGGCTGAAAATACTGCACTATCAGCAGCCTTCGGAGGCCGAAAAAAGAAGAGACTGAACCGAGTGTTTGATGCAATCGGGTTCTTCTACCCTGATTATTGTTATCCCATCCGAAGGCAAAAAAGGAAAAACATAACCTCTGAAAAAGAAGAAGCTGGAACCGCTCCTAGCGAGCCAGAACCAAAAGGAAAAAGGTTGAAGGTCTTCACACACCGACCACGCCATATTGAACCAGCTTCGGTGCCTGAGTATACTGGAGGAACTCCTTCGGCCGCTGAAGCTGAACGGCCACTCTTATTGCCAGAAATTGCAGAGATGGCCGAAGCACCATCGACAGAAAAAATGGAAGAAGCGAAAAATGTGACTAAGGAAAAAACCTCAGAAATTTTAAGTCCTGCAATAAATATTGAAGCAGCAAAAATCCAAAAGGCTCCAATGGTGACCCCAAAAAGGAAAAGAATGGTAAATGTACTAGATGTCTTGGAGACAATTAAGTCTTCAAGCACAACTCCAAAAAAGAGTGTTGAAATTGCTGAAGCTTCCTCTGAAGCTCCGACACAACAAACTGAAGCTGAAGCTGGGCCTTCAGAGCCCTTCAAGGAAGAAACTTTGGAAGCCGAAGCGATAAAAATACCAGAACCAATTTTAGTTGAAGAGACTGACACTGCCATCCCCGAAGCACCTGCCAGCATGTGTGATTACATCATACGACATGCTTCGGGAAAAAAGCTATCTGATGGAGAAATTCATGAAGCTAATCATTATGCAAAGGAGCTGAAATATCCGAAGGGGGCAGTAATATTCAATGGAACAAATGAAGATGACTTCTTATACTGCCTGCCTGATAACAAAGAGCTATCCGTCTGCCGAGAGATGGCTAGAAGCCTAGGCTTTCCGAAGCTTGAAGCTGGGTTAAGTGCCATGACGAAAGAGGATCTCGCAGACAGCCTTGCGTACAACAGCCTGAAGGTATAGGAATTAAACACTTGAAAAATCCCCTTATTTTTACGCAACTCATTCCTTTTTTCTTATATGAATTCTTTTTCGTATAGGGCCTGATCCTAAGCAACGCACTAAGAGCCCAAAAGAGCGCCGAAGATGAAAGCTATGAAATTGCGTTTAATAATTTACGCTCCGAAGTTATCAAACTGAGAAACGAAGCTTTGGAAAAAGATAAAATTCTGCTTACACTGGTAGATAAAGTGAAAAAAGACGAAGCTGCTTCAAAGGCCCAGGCCGAAGCTCAAAAACGCGAGATTAAAGATCTTCAGAAACAGCTGGCTAGAGCTAAAGAGGAGCGCGCGCTTGAGGAAACGAAACGAGAACTTAGTGATTTTATGGTCAACAAATTGGAATCAAAAGTTAAGGAGCTTCGCACATCTCAGGGGAAATGCTATGTCAAATCTGTAGAATGTGTGAATAAAATTAAATCCAGCTTCGCCAGCGTAGGCGCCTTTTCCAGCGAAGAGAATTTCTCTCGAGGCAATCCCGAAGGTCCGCTGGAATGGATTAGCCACGAAGCAGAGGCCTTCGAAGAGATTCTGAACAGTCGTGGCGACATATGTGCTTTTTCGGGTGCCAGAGGAATTGCTTCCGTCTTAGAGAAGAAAGGTTGCGAACATGTAAAATTTTTAGCTCAATCCGAAGCTACCTTATCTTCCGAAGACATCAAAGACCCCTCGGCCGAAGCGAGCGTAGTTGGAGGCAAATTTTTTACTGATATCTGGAACGACGGCGGCCGAGGAATGGCGCGAGAGATCATTGAAAGAAGCGAAAAAGGCATACACGATGCTAGAAGAGTAGCAGACGCTGCCGAAAAGAGTAGGGAGCCCGAAAGACAGTTAGGTACCAACTAGTCGTTCTTGTTGCGTTGTAATTTTCATTTTAAAATTTGCTCGCGATTTGTAAAAGTACTGAAGAAGTGTTCTCTTCGCTCAGAAACTGTTGGACGATCTGCCGTCCCCCACACAAAAGGGGATGAAGAAATTAATCAAATGGCCGAAACTATCATGGACAAGGTTGTTGACCAACTTCTGAATGCAGCCGCCGAAGCAGTATTGAGGGAGGATTAGGTGCTATTTGGAAAAAACATCTAAAGTGTAATCTATGTAACACTTTGTACATTTGAATGTAATATACAAGTCTCTTTTCATTACTGAATTCTTTACGATGCATGAAATTTTAAATACATACCACTTTTGAGCCTTCGGCGAAAAAACACCTTCCCTTCTTTTCATGCGTCGTGAAGAAGATAGCCTTCGTCAAAATTATTCTGATGAATGACATCGATGCCTCGTGAAAACATTTTCCGAAGCTATTTTCCGAAGCTATGCAACTTTGATATTGATCTGATAAAGTTCGCCCATGTATTCCGAAGCTATACAATTTCAATGTCACTTTTTCAAAGCATCCCTTCGAAGGTTGAGAGTGTCCCCTTCTCTTGCCGAATGCGATATGATGTATGATGCTTATGCTATGCAAAATGATGTGATGATGTTATGTTATGCATGTGACATTTGTTCCGAAGATATACATAAAATATATTCGTAAGCTCTGCATTCCCTTAGGAACGTCTTTGGAGCTTCTTCGTCTTTTACTTAGACGGCATCAGCGTTGACTTTTCGCTGTAAGCCTCCCTTAGGAGCTTCTTCGTCTTTCACTTAGACGGTATCAGCGTTGACTTTTCGCTGTAGGCTCTGCATTCCTTTAGGAACGACTTCTGAGCAGAAAACTTACGCTGCGCTCCCTTTGGAACGACTTTTTGTGACTTTATAAACTTACTCTGCGTTCCTTAGAACGACTTTTTGTTACTCCGAAGGATTTTTAGTCCGAAGGTCCTTCTTGGTAACGGAAGAAATTTTAGGCTTCGGCAACTTAGGCCTGTGAATCAAATAAATTTTTCTCGTGGAAACAACGAAATTATTACATGGAAACTAACAATGTTTTTTGCTTCACAGAAAATAAAACTGAATAGAAAAGACTGCTATCAAAGGTAGGATATGTCAATAAATGTGCTTCGACTCTGGCACAGTGCTGTTGACTGTGCGAGCTTCGGACTGTTCTCTGAAGTCCCTCTGCTGTGGAGCGTATTGACTCCCTTCTGGCTGTTGACCTTGCTGCAATGGAGGTGGAGGTGGAGGCTGCTGCCAGGAAGCTTGAGGTTGACTTGCCGAAGCTACAGAAGCCGCAGGGTGGTTGTCTATGTATTGTGGGACATAAGGCGGATGGAACGAAGCAGTATGCAAAACCTGCTTCGACTGAGCTTGTTGAGATGCAGCTTCGGCTAGTTCCTTTTGCTTCTGGATTGTAACATGGCACGTCCTAGTGGTGTGGCCCTTGCCCTCTCCACAGAATAGGCAAAACAGTCTCCTTGGCTGATCTCCGAATCTTCCGCCGAAGCCCCTGGCGCCTCTGCCTCTTGGAGCTGGTGGCCGAAAGGAAGTTTGTTGTTGCCCCGAAGCCTGTGAGGAGCACTGCGGCCTGTTTTGCTGACTCCCCTTATCATCATTCTGAGTGCTGTGAATGGAACGGACATGCCTCGGGTAGTATCTTCCTCCGAAGCCCCTGGTCATCTCAGAAAATCTGAAGGCCTCCTCCCTTCTTTGGCGAAAGTCATTGTCGGCACGAATGTACTCATCCATCTTTTGGAGCAATTTCTCCAAGGTCTGAGGAGGCTTCCGAGCAAAGTATTGAGCTGCAGGTCCAGGACGAAGCCCCTTGATCATGGCTTCGACAACGATTTCATTGGGCACCGTTGGTGCCTGCGCCCTCAATCGTAAGAACCTTCGGACATAAGCCTGAAGGTATTCTTCGTGATCCTGAATACACTGGAAGAGGGCTTGAGCTGTAACCGGCTTCGTTTGAAATCCTTGAAAGCTGGTCAGTAACATATCCTTCAGCTTCTGCCATGAAGTGATTGTTCCTGGCCGAAGGGAGGAATACCAGGTCTGAGCAACATTCCTGACGGCCATGACGAAAGACTTCGCCATGACTGCAGCGTTGCCCCCGTACGAAGACACTGTTGCTTCGTAGCTCATCAAGAATTGCTTCGGGTCGGAGTGGCCGTCAAACATGGGGAGCTGGGGTGGCTTATAGGATGGAGGCCAAGGAGTAGCCTGCAGCTCAGCAGATAGAGGAGAAGCATCATCAAAAACAAAATTTCCCTGATGGAAATTATCATACCAGTCGTCTTCGTTGACGAAGCCCTCCTGATGAAGGTCTTTCTGATGAGGCCTTCTGTTCTGCTCATCGTGAGTGAGATGGCGAACCTCCTCAGAAGCTTCGTCAATTTGCCTTTGCAACTCAGCTAGGCGGGCCATCTTCTCCTTCTTCCTCTGCACTTGTTGATGTAGCATCTCCATCTCTCTGATTTCTTGGTCCAGCTCTTCTTCCTCAAGCGTCGGGCTAACAGCTTTTCTCTTCTGGCTTCTGGCCTCCCGAAGAGAGACGGTCTCCTGGTTGTGGTCCAGCGGTTGTAGTGCTGCAGCCCCAGCCGCTGAAGCTTTCTTCGGCGCCATAGCGAAGGTCTATAGCTTCCGAAGGTGTTCACGAAGACTCGAAGTGGAAGTGAGTTCACCGGAGGTGGGCGCCAATGTTGGGGACTTGTTCTCAAGTGCTAAGAGTTAAGAACAAGGCAACATAAAAAGTGTTAAGTGTTAAAATCCTTCGTCCTTCGAAGCATTATGTTCCTTCGGGAAATAATGAGTCTCGGACGAAGGTCATGGGAGGCATACCTTCGTAAACATAACAAGTAACGACGAAGGACTCACATAAAGCATGAAATATGATATAAGCATCACCATAAAATCATTTCTATTTTATTAACATGGAAAAACAGAAATGATTCCAAATTACAAATGTACCTTCGGTCCTGAGAGAAGGTGAAAAGTACAAGCGTGATGCCAAAAACAAATGCCAAGTCAGCGTGAACAGTACGGGAGTACTGTTCATCTATTTATAGACGCGGGACGCAGCCCACGTAAAATTACATCCATGTCCATTACATTTGTTAACGGTTTATGGAAATCTATTGAGGACCCCGAAGTCTTTTCATCTTAAGGTCGGTTCCCCCTTGTGCCATCGCGCCGAAGCTTCCCTGCGTACAGCTTCGGCTGCCCCCGACCTTCGTCTGGCTCAGCCTTCGTCCTGGTCGTGCTCCATATCCATAATTCTGAATCCGAAAATACCTGTTCATATAATTCACTTGGAAAACATTGTCAAATCATGTTTTTGAGGACCTTCGGAGGACGAAGGCCCCCAACAGGTCATTAACATTCTTGGTTAATAAATGGTCTCCAAGGTTTTTATGCTCTTCTCCTCAAGTTTCTTCCACATGTGATCACAGTCATTAGTGCATAGATGTGCCATGGCCATAGTAACACCTGGGGTGTTACAGCCCTCCCCCCTTAAAGGAATCTCGCCCCGAGATTTCAGGTAGAGTCCTCTTGAGGGGTGCCATGAAGGCGTGTTAGTGCGTTGTTCCTTCTTTTATTCAAGTTTCTCTAGTTAACTACTCTTCGAATGTCATTCTCTTTGCGACTTCAGAAGGAAGTCCTTTTTAAGTCATTTCTAAAGCTTACTCTTCCTTTAACATCTAAGTTTTTCTTATATTTAAATTCAAAGGGCAGGTGGCGGTGGGGTTTTGGGTTACGTACCGACTCTTTTCGGCAGAAAGTCGGGGAAGCGAGAGCGTAGAAAATCCTCAGTCTCCCATGTAGCTTCTTCTACTGAATGATGACTCCATTGAACCTTATACATTTTGATCGACCTTGCCCGCGTTTATCTCTCTTTCTGATCCAATACCTTGACGGGGTACTCTTGATAGGACAAGTCTGGTTCTATCTCAATTTCTGGTTCAGGTAGTACTTCAGTAGGTAAGCGGACACACTTCCGCAGCTGAGATACATGGAACACATCGTGAATAGCTGACATGTGTGGTGGCAACTTCAATTGGTATGCTACTGGTCCACAAGTTTCCTTGATCTCGTAGGGCTCAATATAGCGAGGAGCTAACTTGCCCTTGATTCCAAATCTCTGGACACCTTTGGTGGGTGACACCTTAAGATAAACATGATCTCCCACTTCAAACTGCAGAGGTTTCTGCCTCTTATCATGATAGCTCTTTTGTCTGGCCTGAGCAGCTTCTAAGTTCTTCTTGATGACTCTGACCTTTTCCTCTGCTTCAAGTACCAAATCTGGCCCAAATATTTCCCTCTCTCCTGCTTGAGACCAATTCAGCGGGGTCCTACACCTTCTCCCATACAGGGCTTCAAAAGGTGCCATTTTTAAACTGGACTGGTAGCTGTTATTATAAGAAAATTCTGCCAAAGAAAGACACTTATCCCAATCCTTTCCATAGTGTAGCACATATGCCCTCAACATGTCTTCCAAAATCTGATTTACCCTTTCGGTCTGGCCATCTGTTTGAGGATGGTATGCTGAGCTTCGTATTACATGGGTCCCAAGTGATTCCTGCAATTGCTCCCAAAATCGTGCAACGAAAGGTGCTCCTCTGTCCGATACTATAGTCCTTGGTATTCCATGCAAACGAACTATCTGGTCGATGTAGATTTCTGCATACTTCTCCGTCCTGTGGGTGGTGTGTACCGGCAAGAAATGAGCTGACTTGGTCAATCTGTCCACAATGACCCAAATGGAATCATGGTGCCGGGAGGTATTGGGCAATCCCACGATAAAGTCCATGCAAATGTCCTCCCATTTCCAAGATGGTATGGGAAGGGGTTGCAAAGGGCCCGCTGCCTTCAAATGACTGGCCTTGATTCTCTGGCAAGTGTCACATTCGGATATGTACTTAGCAATTTCCCTCTTCATTCTGGTCCACCAGTATAAGGATCTGAGGTCATGATACATCTTGTTGCTGCCGGGGTGCATGGAGAATTTTGAAAGGTGAGCTTCATCCAATATCTTCTTTCTGAGCTCAGGGACCTTGGGAACAACCAATCGATCTCCAAACCAGAGAATTCCTTTGCAGTCCTGATGGAAGCATTTGTATTTTTCTGCTTTCTGCTTAATCATTTCCTTGATAACCTGAACACCCTTGTCTTCAATTTGTGCCCTGACTATTTGCTCTTGTAATGTGGGCTCCACCGAGATATAACTTAAGGCACCTGAAGAAACAACTTCTAGGTTCAGCTTGCACAACTCATCACACAGGGTGGTAACTCTTGCATCCATGCTCACACAATTGCACTAGGCCTTTCTGCTCAAGGCATCTGCCACAACGTTGGCTTTGCCAGGATGGTAATGCACCTCCAAGTCATAGTCCTTGATTAACTCTAACCATCTTCTCTGCCTCATATTTAGATCTGCCTGAGTGAAAATGTATTTGAGACTCTTATGATCAGTGTAAATGTTACAGTGAGCTCCCATCAAATAATGTCTCCAAATCTTGAGAGCATGAACCACAGCTGCTAACTCCAAATCATGGGTAGGGTAGTTCTGCTCATGGGGTCTAAGTTCTCGGGAGGCATAAGCAATTACTCTGTTATCTTGCATTAAGACGCATCCCAATCCAGTACCGGAAGCATCGCAATATACTTCAAAGGGCTTGGTGTTATCAGGTTGAGCTAGCACTGGGGCTGTTGTCAAATGCTGCCTTAGTGTATGAAAGGCATCTTCACACTTCTGGCTCCAATTATACTTGACTCCCTTCTTCAACAGTTCAGTCATTGGCTTGGCAATTCTGGAGAAATCCGGAATAAATCGTCGATAATACCCTGCCAATCCCAGAAAACTCCGAATCTGCCGCACTGTGGTAGGATGTTTCCAATCCATTACTTCTTGTACCTTCTCATGATCCACTGATATCCCATCCTGGGAAATTGTGTGGCCCAGAAATTTAATTTCCCGTAGCCAGAAATCACATTTAGACAATTTGGCATACAACTGATGGTCACGCAGTCTCTGAAGTACAGTATCCAAATGTTTAGTGTGCTCAGCTTCATTCTTGGAATAAACCAGAATATCATCAATGAAAACCACCACAAATTTGTCCAGCTCTGGCATGAATACTGAGTTCATCAGGTACATGAAATAAGCCGGGGCATTGGTCAGCCCAAAAGACATCACCAAAAATTCATAGAGCCCATATCAGGTAGAGAAGGCCGCCTTCGGAATATCACTGGCACGGATCTTGATCTGATGGTAGCCCGAGCGAAGGTCTATCTTGGAGAATACCTTGGCTCCCACCAACTGATCAAACAAAACATCAATGCAGGGCAGTGGGTATTTGTTCTTGACGGTCACCGCATTGAGAGGGCGGTAATCAACACACATTCTCAAGCTCTCATCCTTTTTCTTCACAAATAAGGCCGGACATCCCCACAGTGAAGTACTTGGGCGAATGAACCCCTTGTCCAACAACTCTTGCAGTTGCTTTTTCAGTTCTGCCAATTCCATGGGAGGCATCCTATAGGGTCTCTTGGAGATAGGAGCGGTCCCGGGTTGCAATTCAATTGCGAACTCAATGTCTCTATCAGGTGGCATCCCTAGCAATTCGTCCGGAAAAACATCTGGGTAGTCATGGACCACTGGGATCCTTTCCACTGGGGACTCTATCATAACGAAGGCACAAGAATGGGTACAACCCTGGTCGGGCAAATATAATGTGGTTTCACCACAGGTCGGTGAGTGCACTTCAATGGCCCTAGCTGCAATATCCACTGTGGCCTGATGTTTGGTTAACCAGTAAGTTCCCAATATGATATCCACACTATCCAAACCCAAAATGAGGAGGTTGGTTTTGATTATCAAACTACCAAACTTTATAGGTACATTCTTGTTGATGTGGTAGGTGGCAACCTTGCCTCCGGGTGTTGAAATTGTAATACCCCCATTGGTGTGGTGAAAACGTAATTGACACTTGGCACTAAATTTGGTACTGATAAAACTATGTGATGCACCAGAATCGAAGAGAATAATAGCAGGATAATTCAAAACTGTAAAGATACCAGTCATGACGGGTGCTCCCTCTGGAATATCAGCCATGGTGGTGAAGTTCAGCCTGCCTTGCCTCACTTGCACCTTCTGTCTCTTGCCTTGGTTCTGATTAACATTCTGTCCCTGCCTCTGCTGGTTTCTGGGGCAATTATTGGCATAATGTCCGGTGTTTCCACAAGTGAAACACCTGTTGTCATTTGCCTGACGATATTGCTGCTGCTGTTGATTGTTCCTCTGAGCTGGAAACTGGGTGCGGTTGGGTGCCTGCTGCTGCTACTGCTGTGGTTGGATCACCCATCGCCCTTGCTACTGCTGAGGTCCTCTGTTCTGAGTGTCAGACATGGTCCTGAAGCGCTGTGGCCGAGCTGAAGGTCCTGCCACTGTGGTCTTCCTCTTCTTCTCTGCCTGACGAGCTGTGATACAGTCCTCCTGAGAAATGGCCATGTTGACTAACTCATTATAGATGTTGGCCCTGACTGTGTTGAGACGGTCACGGAGCTTAGTGCTGAGCCCCCTCCTGAACCTGTCCCTCTTCTTCTCGTTCATGTCTGCATGATACCCGGCATACTGGCACAGGTCATTAAAGGCCTGAGCATACTGTAACACTGTCCGGTTTCCCTGAGTGAGTGCCAGGAACTCGTTGAGCTTTCGGTCCATAATGCCTGCTGGTATATGGTGTTCGCTGAAAGCTGCCTTGAACTCTCTCCATTCCACCTCTCGGTCATATGGCTGCATAGCAAGAAAATGGTCCCACCATGTCCACGCGGGTCCGCGAAGCTGCTAGGTGGCGAACCTGACCTTAGTGACGTCTGAACAAACTCCATGGAGTAGCGGGAATTTGGATTCCACTACTCTCAACCATACATCTGCATCAAGTGGGTCCTCTGCCCTGGTGAACAATGGTGGCTGGGTACTGAGGAACTCCTGGTAGGTGGCTGCCGCGGGGTGACGCTGATGATCACCACCACCATAGTGCTGAGGTGGTGGCTGACGCTGAGCTAGCTGTCTCAAGATCTCATACTGCTGAGCCATCAGCTCCTGCAGAGTAGGAGGCGGTAGCGGCGGTGGAGGAACGCACCCATTTTGACCACGACACGCTCTCCCGGCCATCTGAACAAAAAAAATCACATATATTTTCAATATCACAACTTTGAGGTTCAATGCTCAATCGCGGTGAAAGAGTCAAAAGGCGAAATCCATCTATTCTTGCATAATCATAAAAGATCCCACATGGCATAAACTTTTCTTCTTAAACAACATTTATCAACCATGCTTCCAAAAGAGTTTATCGCGATTACATCAATACCCCAAAAGACTCAACTCCATCTAGCCTAGTACCCTAAGGGTGCAAAAGCTAAGCTAGCTTTGAGGAGTTCTACCATCACCAACTTCTAACTCTTTCCCTGCGACCTAGTGAGCAAACGAGGCAACACTCAACTCGGGGGAAGGTGGTCTCCCTGAGCCAGCAGTGTCCAAGCTAGAGGCAGGCTCCTCTCCTCCCTCGATGTTGACATTCTCGTTGGCCTCCATGTCCTGGATCTCCTGGTGATGCATATCCAGGTGCTCGTTAGCCTCCGCAAGCTGCTGCTGAGTGTTGATAAGCTGATCCTCGAGAACCTCGATGGTGTTCTCCCTGGTTCCCACTAGTTCCTCAAGCTCTTGGATCTCATTTGACAGTTGCTCCACCTGTAAGTCCTTTTCCACCATCTCAGTGGATAAGTCAACCACAAGCTCCTCTCTGTTATCCAAGGTGATCTTGGTTGCCTCCAACAATGCCATTAGATGGGACATTGCCTCTCCACGCATCACTTGCAGACGATACAGGGCATTCAAGCACCGCACCGTCAAGTGAGCAGTCTGGCCTGGGTAGATAGCCCAGATGTCCTTGGCATGCTCCACTCGGTCCTTCCACATTGGGTCGTCCTCCCTCTCAGCGGGGAACAAGCCAATGGGGTGAGTGGACAACTCCAAGGGGTGGAATCCGCAGAAAGTGGTCAGTCCGTGAAGAGCAATCGCCTCGATCGTATCCTTAGCCCGATATCCAAAGGACTCAGAATCCAGCGAACGCCAGCCTGGCTACAGGGGATGAGGCTCCAGGGTCATCCTCACCCTACAGCGGGGCACTCGGTGCTTCTCGAACTGCTGCACCGCGTACTGAGGAGGCGTCGTGTAACTGGCCCCCTGAAGCACCTCCCACAAAATACGGGGGAAACCCTCTCATGCAAGCCCGTCAGTGTGGGACTGTGCATTCCCTTCGTCCGATGATCCGTGAGAAGTCATCTGTGTACGGTTAAGCGTAAGTAAAAGAAAAAGAATTATAAAAAGAAAAAGGGATCACAACTCAGTCTCTCTATAACTACGACAGTGGTACTGGGGTGCTTAGTTTGTCATCATTTTGTATTAAAGTTCTTACCCAATTATCCATTAATTTAATTAAGGATGCATGCATGCTCATCCTGATCGACCTCACATCAACGTAGAGGAAATAGAGAGGAACTCCCATCCTTTATAGTAGCCGGTAGGGCTTACTCATATAGCCACCTAGCTACCCCTCTATTATCCTAAGGCTTCACGTCCTAGGTCTATCCTTATCGTCCTAACGATCTATCCAACATTTGTTTCTAACCGGTTTTACTTTGAAAAAGGATGGTATTTATAGTTTATTGATTCCTCTGTGGTGGTACGAGCTCCGATACCAGCTGTGGCGGAACTGCCCGAATTTTTCCAACTTAAGTGCCTAAGTCCCGCCTTAGAGGCTAGACCACACTTAAATGGGAATAACCCGTCAATCACTCGGATCTAGTCCGACGAGGCCACTGACAGGATCAAGTACCACAGTCTCACTCGATGGTGAGTCACAGAGCAAATACAATAAAGCATAAAACCATACATTAAGGAATAGTAAATTTATTACATCAACATCGGAGTTTTAGAAAAAGTAGCATCATTGTCTGAAGTGTAGCGGAATAAAACTAACGGTAAATAACCAGAGAGATGGGGAAGCCTGTCCCATCACTCCTCATGCTCCTCCTCAGCCTAGGCAGGCTCCCACTCGACTGTCCAACACGGCGGCAAGATGGACGGCCAAGTTACTCCAGCAACCATGTCCTCCAGAGAACCAGAAAATTATGCCACAAGCAGGGCTGAGTATACTAATACTCAGCTAGACTTACCCGGTGTGAGGAGTCTACTCCTCTACCTCTAGACATGCAGCTGTTTGGCTGAGGGGTTTGGTTGCCAAAAGCATTAGCTGAGTTTATAAATCAAGTTTTAGCTTTGTCAAGTTTTAGTGTGACTCTCTTAAGACTAAATGTATACCTATCTAATCATACATGGTATCAAACATTTAGCAATCAACAACTTTTGCCAAGTCATCTCATTTCCACTTGTTACTCAATGTAGCAGCATGGATCAAGCAGTCTCATTAGCTGCGAGAAGCAGACGATTCAAATCGAATTTTTATCCTTGCAAGGTAAACCTAAACACACGACATGTAGGGGCACTCCGTCCCCACACACATCAATCGTCCCCATCGATTCCCTGGCAACAGATCAGGGCTCACCGCCTTGGCGTACAATGCCTCACTGACCCCGACTGCCGTCGTGCAGTGACCGCACTTGTACCCACCATAACCGGAATGGGAGACCACGTCTCAGGTCGCGTGAGGGGATATGTCTGTGGGCAGGTTCACTCAGGTACTAGGCTTACCGATTTACCATATTTCTTGGCATGTGTTTAGTACGTTCAAACGCTTGACACACGGTACCACACCGTAATCCTTATTCCAATTTTTATCCCGTGGACAACCAATCCCCATGGATTGTTGTCCACAAACCAGCATCATTATGATAAGAAAGTGGATACAACCAATTTCCTGACCTCGCGTGAGTGCTAGAAAAATCACTCGACTTCTACCGAAATCCCTAATTAATAAAGCAGCTACTCGGCTTAGCATACTAGTATTCATCTCAATGGGATTCCTGAGATCATGCAACTAGGGTTTCAAACAACTCCTACACTTAAGTGCACATTCAATCCTACAATCATTAAGTGTAGTAAAATAGCATAATAAACAGGTTATGCATAAACCTGGGCTTGCCTTCCAAAGCTGGGGCAGGCAGATCCTCTAGTGCAGGGTCTGGTGCTAGATCCGGGGCTGCCTCCTGAGCAGCTCCTAGCTCTGGCACGAGGACGTACTCTCCGTCAGCGAGGTTGCAATCTATCGAATGCAATGAATAGGAATATGTATGTCATGATTATGCAGGATTTAACAAACATTATGCTAAATGAAGAAAAACTAAGTTAGTTAGTAACTTAGGTTTTTCTAGTCATACGTGGCTCTTTAGTGGTTTATGCTTATCACTCTAGGTTTGGGTTTTGTTAGGGATAAGCATAATGGATTTGTAACTTGGATTTCCCTTAGATGTTTTAGTAGACCTTTAAGGGATTTGCTGGTTGGGTTAAAATGACATTACTCTCATTGTTAATTTCCTCTTTCTTTTTCTATTTATGAATTCTAGGGTGGGTTTGAACTACAAAAGTGATTTAACCTATTCCAAAAATTCTGAAAAATTTACAGTAGACTACTATTGGCCACTGTAGTCTGTCCTATGAATTTGAGGTCCAGAATAAATAGAGTATGCTTTGGACAAAAATAACAAAGGTTGGGGTAAAGGGGTCACTTTGCACTACAACTCTTAACTAGGGGTAGGTTTTGTTCTAAGGGTCTTTTTTGCTGGTATCTAAAATTGATAACATGCTTCTGTGCCAAAAATCATAGAGGGTTACTTAGTGGTTATTTACTTATGATTTTCTAAAGTTTAATACCAAAAAGATACTTATAACTAACTTGTTATTTGAAAAATATCAAACAACAGAATTAGTATTTTTCCTATGTTCTTAATAACAAAACATTAGTTATCCCAAGGTTTGGGGTGTTTTCTCCTTGAAATTATTTTTCTAGGGTTTTCCTAAGGTTTCCTTGTTTTCCTCAAATAAAAGGTATCCCATTTATTTTGTACTAAACAAGGGTATAATAAATTTTTCAGGTGAACTATACTGAATAAGTAAACTAACAAAAATGTGGGTGCTCCCTGGTTCTTTATTTAAATCTCCATTAATATTTTCTTAGACTTTAGGATAAAAAGGATTTAAATGGTAAACTCTACCTTAACTGGGTGTACAGAGGGGTTTATTATTTTTGAACATGTTAGGAAGTGATCAAGCATTTCTCCAAATTTTCTTAACCTCAGTCTAACAGTGTAACTATTTTTCCTTCTATTATTTAACTTTTGGCCAAACCAATATTTAAATCCTAACTTTAAGATTTTCAGTAGCACTTAGGGGCTTTATATTTTTCCTAAGTAGTTTACATTATTTAGGATCTAACAAAATTGGTTTGACTCGATTTGGTTGAATAAAACAAAAGTTATGAATCTTACAAACTCTGTTTGTATTTAAATTTGAAATATTAAAAAGGTTTCCTGGAAAATCAGTTTACACCGAGGACCCTGGGTTCTTTCTAAACTAATCCTCTCAGTCATACCCCTGCGCTGCTATTCCCCTGAGTCACTGACAACGCACAAAACCCCCTAGCCTTTTCTTCTTCTCCCTCGCGGTCCATCCCTTGGTTTAAACAGTACCCGCAGAAAAGAAAAGGGTGGCGCGGCTTACCGGCGGCGAGAGAGGTCCGGCGAGGGGCGGGGTTGGCTCCGGGAGGTCCTAGCGGTCACAGCGGTGTACGGCTCGACGGCGGAGCTGGTCGGAATCGTCCGGTCCACGTGCGCAGGCGGGTGATCTCGTCGGCGGCGGGTGTTCCGGCTAAACCACAGCGATCTAGTTCAATCAAATGGCACGATGAGCTCCACGGGGTGACGTAGAGGCTATGTGCACAAGGAATCGAAGAATGGGGCAGAGATTTACCCGGTCTACGTTCACCAGTGATCGGGCGAAGTCCGGCGACCATGGACTGGCTTCTCCGGCGAAGCAAAGTCCGATTCCTTGCTCGGGGAGCTTCACCGAGGCGTGCACAGTCTCTTCCAAGGGTCGGGCGTGGCTTGGAAAAGCTTTGTTGGCCGGTCTACGATGGCAGGGGCTCGGGTGGCCACGGGCACGCCGTGCGCGGGGCAAACGTCGGTGGTTTTGGGCTCTGGTGAGGTCGAGCGTGCGCGGAGGAGTACGATCGACGCCTGAGGGTGATTTATAGGCGCGGGCGCGAGCAGGAGACGCGGGCACAGCTTGGCGTGGCGCGGGGTCGGGCGCGGGCGTGCTCTGGCGCGCCCAGAACGCGTCGAACACGTGGAGGTGTTCTTCTGCCCATGTTCAAAAGCTTGCTGAGATCGCAAACGTGCGAATCTTGGCAAAAATTCGGCGCAGACCTCTTCCTGGCACCTATGGCTATCTCTTGTATATGAGTTCCAAGGTAATATAAGCCCTAGGTCAGAAGATATGCGGACGCCAAATCTGGCTTGTCTCCCTGCCCACTTCGTGACAAAAGTGATGCCAAGACATGTCAAATGTCAAGGGCTCGGTCTCAACTTTTTCCAGGGGGTGCCTTAGGTGGTATGCCACATTTTTGGTATACAACTTAGGTGGTTTTGGTGCCATCTACTAGGTGAACACGGTGGATCTTTAGATTAGGTGTAGAATTTGACTTAGAGAGAATTAGAGAGCTCTAGCTCTCTCTCTATTTAAGGAATGGATTTGGGGTTTCTTAAGGGGTCTTTTTGCAATGTTTCCTCTCTATATTTGTAGATTAATATGTTACTTAACTTTGGCCAAATGTTAGGTCATGATTTTCAGATTTGCTTAATCTCCCCCCTTCAACCAAGGTTTTAGGAGATAGGGGTTCAAGAGAGGTCTAGGGTTTACTCCCCTCTTGCCCAAGGTGATAATTGTACAAAAGCTTGGGTAATGCTTTTTGGTCATTAACATTCTTGGTTAATACATGGTCTCCAAGGTTTTTATGCTCTTCTCCTCAAGTTTCTTCCACATGTGATCACAGTCATTAGTGCATAGATGTGCCATGGCCATAGTAACACCTGGGGTGTTACAGCCTTAGTGTTTAACGGCAGTAATGAAGATGATTTCCTGTACTGTCTCCCGGACAACAAAGAAATATCTATTTGCCAGGAGATAACTAAGAGTATGGGATTTCTGAAGCTTGATGAATGCCTTTCGGTTATGTCGAAGGATGATCTTGCTGATAGCTTGGTGTACAACAGTATAAAGGTATAAAAGTTAACTTTGAAGTTGGGAATGAAGTATTTTATTTATCATGCTCAATTCTTCCCTCCTCTTTGCAGGGCTTAATTCTTAGTAATGCCCTGAGGGCACAGAAGAACGTCGAAGACGAAAGCTATACAATGGCTCTTAACAACCTTCGCTCAGAGGTGAATGAACTGAGAAACGAAGGTGTAACACCCTAAAATCATGCCTTGATTATTGGGGATAGTTCTTCAAAGTATTTAGATAAAATGTCTTTTAATAAGGCATTTTAATGGTTTGGGATCATTTTCTTAAAATAAATAAATGATTATATTAAATTTTAATATGGTGGTTCAAATCTAAGAATAGATCTTGAAACAAGAATTTGAATTATGAGGTACATAATAATAAATAAAAGTAGCATTAAAATTTTGATATCTCAAATAGAGCATTGACTTTTTGAATATAATATTTCAAACCCAGAACGTGATGATAGAAATATTTATTTTATTAATTTGGGTGAAACTATTCTTTCATGGATGATACATTGAGAAGTTGTACCCAAATGAATAAAATAACTAACAAACATATGGATGACTTTGCATTACATGCTGAGCTTTACTTGATGGTGCATTGTGTTTGAGGTTGGAATTTATTCGAAACTGAAAGTTGAGATTTAATTTGAATCTAGGAAACTAAAAATAGAGATTAGAAAAGAAAAGAAAAGAATAAAACTAACCTAGCCAGTTGGGCCGCCTCCCCTCAATTCGGCCTAGCTCCACTTGCCCTCACCGCGCGTGTGGCCCATGTCAGCCGAGCCACTCGCTCTCCCGCGCCTCGGCACTGGCAGGCGGGACCCACCTGTCAGACCGCCCTCACACGCGTCACCCAAGCCTCTGTTATTGGGCCCCACCCGCCGGGACCTTCCTCTACCTGAAGCCGGTCTCCAACCGAATCCGGCGGGCGCTCTCGCCATTACCGCGGGCTCGGTTGCGGCGGCCAAGCTCAACGACTCACGCCTATTTCTCCGGGTGGTTGGACCTTATCCCCTGCGCCGCGGGTCGCCTCCATTGAAACCGAGCTCAACGGCTTCCGCGCATGCCGCGGCCTACTGACCGCTCGGACTCCGTTAGGTTGGGATCGCCCAAGCCGCCGTGGAGATATAAACCCTCCCCCCCCTTGCGTCCTTGGCTCCTGGTTCTGCGCCGTACCCGAACACCGTGAGGCACACAACCGTGGAACCTGTCGCCGCCAGGAGAAAGTGCGGCCGCCGCATTCCACCATCCCTCACGTCGTTGGCGGGCACTTGAGGATCTGGTGTTATCCGAGAAGCTGCGTGGTATCACGTGGAGTACGTACGACTCAACCACGCGTGCGATTGGCGACCGGTGAGGGAGGAATCGCTCACCGTTGACCTCGGGCATCCGCAAATTCGTGTGGCACCGTGGCCGAGCTCCTGGGCATCATTCCGTCGGTAAGAAACCCATCCAATCGACTCGCCTCGTCCTTCTCTACGTGTATCTCGGTCCAATTTGTATATGGCGCTCGGGAACGGCCGATTGCATCCTCACCGGCGTGCTCCGCCGAGCATGTGGGGCGGCGCCGCCGTGCGTTTGGTCGGGGGAAAGACGACGTCTGTGAACCGTTGATTTCTCGTTGGGCGGTCACAATTTAGCCAGAAGCGCATCCCGTCGTTCGTGCAA
The DNA here is from genome assembly GCF_902167145.1 of Zea mays. NCBI lineage: Eukaryota > Viridiplantae > Streptophyta > Magnoliopsida > Poales > Poaceae > Zea > Zea mays. The sequence goes on from NC_050105.1 coordinate 77,114,899, forward strand.
ATCTGAGCCGGTAATTGGGTGATGGATGGTCAAAACGAGCCTAGGGTTATTTAAAACACTGGGCGTCGGATCTCGATCTGATGGCTACCATTGGATACCGGTTCAGGTGATGCTCGATCTAATCTAGCCCATCGGTCCTAGATTGGACGACACTGATCGGCCGATACCCCTTCGGCCTGGACATTTTACTTAAGAGCCCTCAAGAAAAATACGAATCAACCCGCCGTCCATGCCTGGGGTTTTCTGAGTCTTGGGAATGTTGCACCGTAGCCCCTGCACTTTCCATAATATGAGGCCCCGTCCAGAATAGTTTTAACCCGAGAAATTGAATTATAAAAGGATTTTTAATGTGAAAATATATGCTAGAACTTTGATAATTCATATAAAATTCATATGAGCTCCAAATTACTTCATTCCAGTTTCTAAAATTTTGTACTTTTATTCTCCATCACTTAGAGCCTCTGTTTGGTCATGAAAACAGTAAGAAAATATTCCTCATCTAATTCTATTTCAAACACATAAAACCTTTGAAAATTCATAACTTAAAATCTGTAACTCCAAAAATTATAATTCCTGTTCCTGTGATCTTATTTCAATATATAGATCATTATTATGTATTTTGCATATATGTTTGATGTGATGTTAATTTTGCCTATACCATATTTGTTTGTATTGCTACGACTAGCGTGAGGTCACGAGTCACCTGAAGATCATCCTGGTACCTGGAATCTCAAGTCTCAGGCAAGTTGTGCCCTTGATCACTTCTTTTACCCACTCATGTTCTAATTAATCATAATGATCTGCATAGGTTAATTTTGATGGGACCCAATAGGTCACCCTAGTTTGTTTATCCTGAATACCTTGTTTACCCCTGAATCACTTGGGTAGTACTTGCTAGTGCTATATGTGGTTTTGGGCATTGAGTTACACATTATTCATGATTATACTTTTGTTATCCGTTGTTATTTACTGTTCATGTCAAGATCATTAATGTTAATTGGAACATAGAGCTTAACTTGAGAAACACGTGCCACCACAAGGGTTTATGGACGCCCTTGGCTGATTAATTAGGAAAGCTAGTGGAGGACTACCTTACCCGAAAGGGGCAAGGGCAGTAGGGGAGTGGTCAGTGTAGGGAGGCCCTCGGGAGGATTTTGCTGCGATGGCGGTCCTGCAAGGGAATTCCTGCATTGGAGCTTCCTATAAACTGTAGCGGGTTTTCTGAAGCTAGTGGAACTTTGTAAAGGCCTCGTAGTGTTACCCTGCCTCGCCTCCTCGGTAGAGGTGTATGGGAAGTCGCGATCCCTTGGCAGATGGGTAACATGACTTGTGGGTAAAGGGTACCACCTCTGCAGAGTGTAAAACTGGTATACTAGCCGAGCTCACGGTCATGAGCAGCTCAGGACTCTCTGATGATTAAATTATGGAACTTAAATTCAATTTGTCATATGCATTGCATTGCAGGTGATGTTGTTACTTTGTTCTACTACTTAATTGGGTTGGTATTTACTTATACTTAGTAACTGCTAATAAAATTTTGACCAACTTTAAAAGCAATGCTCAGCTCTAACCATCCTCTTTGGTAAAGCCTTACACTTCACGTGAGCTCCCACCTTTGGCGAGTTCATGCACATTATTCCCCACAACTTGTTGAGCGATGAACGTATGTGAGCTCACTCTTGCTGTCTCACACCCCCCCACAGGTCAAGAACAGGTACCGCAGGATGAGGCGCATGGAGGATGCTGCGATGAGTTCGTGAGAGAGATCTAGGCCGTCGTCTCCCAGTCAACTTTGGGTTGCTGGACCGTTGTCTCCTTATAATGTAATTATTTATTTATTTTGTATAGAACTCTGGTTATTTAGTAAAGATGTGACATTCGATCCTGTGCCATGAATCATCATATGTGTGAGACTTGGTCCCAGCACACCTGGTGATTATGTTCGCGCCCGGGTTTTGGATCCCTAAAATCCGGGTGTGACAGAAGTGGTATCAGAGGAATGTTGACTGTAGGACGAAACCTAGATAGAACTGGACAACCAATACTTACTTACCTCTGCTACTCTGATTCTTTTCTAAACTTGTCTTAATCTTTTCTCGTCTATTTCCGCTCTACTCTGATTATTCTTACCTTTTCTTTCCAAAGACAAATGTGGATTTCACACTTTGAAATCCTTTGCCTAAAGTGACCTTTAGGAATAGGAGACCTAATCTCAGGGACAAAAACAAAACTATTTTTTTATAAGTATCTATATGCTTGATTGCTTGTTCTTATGATATTTGTCTGATTTGGATCTTTGATTGAGTGTGATGAGTTGTGGAGTAATGTCCACAATTACATCTGCATATACATATAGGGAAAAATACTTATAAAATAATTAGACAAACTAGATTATCCCTCATTAAAGTATCTAGCCTAAACAATATCTATCTCATCTTAAAAGATTCTATCTTACACTCATAGATCCATCTTATCTTAAAAGATACTCTATTACCTTAGTAGATTCATCTTATCTTCAAAAAAAATGTCACCCTAATAGATCTAACGGATCTCAAAAGATTCTACATTATCCTTATGGATTCATCTTGCCCTAATTAGCATATTTATCCCACTCTAGAATAACAACCAAGAGCAAAAAAGATCTAACTCAACCAGTAGAGTCATGATGGATTGCATAATCTGTCTTTCCCCACCTAACATCAAACAAACTTTTGACCTACATCATATAGTCCATCTCACCCATAACTACTTCGACCATATGCCCCAACTCTGTTGATATATAGTAACATCAAATTAATGAGACCAAGGCTGGAAAAGGAAAAGATCAACCTCGTCAAGGAAGAAGAGAAGTCGAACTCAACCTTCAGATGCATTACCACCCAACACGGAGTTCTTCCTCACCATAAACTTTCTTACCCCTGGCTATTCTTGCCCTAACCTATCCATCTTTTATCCCACATAATAAGTATTTGGATACCTATGCTCTCATAATCACCCACCATTGACAAAAAAAAGACTCTAGATTTTTGAACCAGTTATAGACAAAAAAGCCAAATTACAAACCAATCTTTCTATATCCCTTTTCTTACAAATCTCGAGGTCAAGATTATTTTTAAGGGGGGTAGGATTTGTAACACCCTAAAATCATGCCTTGATTATTGGGGATAGTTCTTCAAAGTATTTAGATAAAATGTCTTTTAATAAGGCATTTTAATGGTTTGGGATCATTTTCTTAAAATAAATAAATGATTATATTAAATTTTAATATGGTGGTTCAAATCTAAGAATAGATCTTGAAACAAGAATTTGAATTATGAGGTACATAATAATAAATAAAAGTAGCATTAAAATTTTGATATCTCAAATAGAGCATTGACTTTTTGAATATAATATTTCAAACCCAGAACGTGATGATAGAAATATTTATTTTATTAATTTGGGTGAAACTATTCTTTCATGGATGATACATTGAGAAGTTGTACCCAAATGAATAAAATAACTAACACACATATGGATGACTTTGCATTACATGCTGAGCTTTACTTGATGGTGCATTGTGTGTGAGGTTGGAATTTATTCAAAACTGAAAGTTGAGATTTAATTTGAATCTAGGAAACTAAAAATAGAGATTAGAAAAGAAAAGAAAAGAATAAAACTAACCTAGCCAGTTGGGCCGCCTCCCCTCAATTCGGCCCAGCTCCACTTGCCCTCACCGCGCGTGTGGCCCATGTCAGCCGAGCCACTCGCTCTCCCGCGCCTCGGCACTGGCAGGCGGGACCCACCTGTCAGACCGCCCTCACACGCGTCACCCAAGCCTCTGTTATTGGGCCCCACCCGCCGGGACCTTCCTCTACCTGAAGCCGGTCTCCAACCGAATCCGGCGGGCGCTCTCGCCATTACCGCGGGCTCGGTTGCGGCGGCCAAGCTCAACGACTCACGCCTATTTCTCCGGGTGGTTGGACCTTATCCCCTGCGCCGCGGGTCGCCTCCATTGAAACCGAGCTCAACGGCTTCCACGCATGCCGCGGCCTACTGACCGCTCGGACTCCGTTAGGCTGGGATCGCCCAAGCCGCCGTGGAGATATAAACCCTCCCCCCCTTGCGTCCTTGGCTCCTGGTTCTGCGCCGTACCCGAACACCGTGAGGCACACAACCGTGGAACCTGTCGCCGCCAGGAGAAAGTGCGGCCGCCGCATTCCACCATCCCTCACGTCGTTGGCGGGCACTTGAGGATCTGGTGTTATCCGAGAAGCTGCGTGGGATCACGTGGAGTACGTACGACTCAACCACGCGTGCGATTGGCGACCGGTGAGGGAGGAATCGCTCACCGTTGACCTCGGGCATCCGCAAATTCGTGTGGCACCGTGGCCGAGCTCCTGGGCATCATTCCGTCGGTAAGAAACCCATCCAATCGACTCGCCTCGTCCTTCTCTACGTGTATCTCGGTCCAATTTGTATATGGCGCTCGGGAACGGCCGATTGCATCCTCACCGGCGTGCTCCGCCGAGCATGCGGGGCGGCGCCGCCGTGCGTTTGGTCGGGGGAAAGACGACGTCTGTGAACCGTTGATTTCTCGTTGGGCGGTCACAATTTAGCCAGAAGCGCATCCCGTCGTTCGTGCAAATCTGAGCCGGTAATTGGGTGATGGATGGTCAAAACGAGCCTAGGGTTATTTAAAACACTGGGCGTCGGATCTCGATCCGATGGCTACCATTGGATACCGGTTCAGGTGATGCTCGATCTAATCTAGCCCATCGGTCCTAGATTGGACGACACTGATCGGCCGATACCCCTTCGGCTTGGACATTTTACTTAAGAGCCCTCAAGAAAAATACGAATCAACCCGCCGTCCATGCCTGGGGTTTTCTGAGTCTTGGGAATGTTGCACCGTAGCCCCTGCACTTTCCATAATATGAGGCCCCGTCCAGAATAGTTTTAACCCGAGAAATTGAATTATAAAAGGATTTTTAATGTGAAAATATATGCTAGAACTTTGATAATTCATAGAAAATTCATATGAGCTCCAAATTACTTCATTCCAGTTTCTAAAATTTTGTACTTTTATTCTCCATCACTTAGAGCCTCTGTTTGGTCATGAAAACAGTAAGAAAATATTCCTCATCTAATTCTATTTCAAACACATAAAACCTTTGAAAATTCATAACTTAAAATCTGTAACTCCAAAAATTATAATTCCTGTTCCTGTGATCTTATTTCAATATATAGATCATTATTATGTATTTTGCATATATGTTTGATGTGATGTTAATTTTGTCTATACCATATTTGTTTGTATTGCTACGACTAGCGTGAGGTCACGAGTCACCTGAAGATCATCCTGGTACCTGGAATCTCAAGTCTCAGGCAAGTTGTGCCCTTGATCACTTCTTTTACCCACTCATGTTCTAATTAATCATAATGATCTGCATAGGTTAATTTTGATGGGACCCAATAGGTCACCCTAGTTTGTTTATCCTGAATACCTTGTTTACCCCTGAATCACTTGGGTAGTACTTGCTAGTGCTATATGTGGTTTTGGGCATTGAGTTACACATTATTCATGATTATACTTTTGTTATCCGTTGTTATTTACTGTTCATGTCAAGATCATTAATGTTAATTGGAACATAGAGCTTAACTTGAGAAACACGTGCCACCACAAGGGTTTATGGACGCCCTTGGCTGATTAATTAGGAAAGCTAGTGGAGGACTACCTTACCCGAAAGGGGCAAGGGAAGTAGGGGAGTGGTCAGTGTAGGGAGGCCCTCGGGAGGATTTTGCTGCGATGGCGGTCCTGCAAGGGAATTCCTGCATTGGAGCTTCCTATAACTGTAGCGGGTTTTCTGAAGCTAGTGGAACTTTGTAAAGGCCTCGTAGTGTTACCCTGCCTCGCCTCCTCGGTAGAGGTGTATGGGAAGTCGCGATCCCTTGGCAGATGGGTAACATGACTTGTGGGTAAAGGGTACCACCTCTGCAGAGTGTAAAACTGGTATACTAGCCGAGCTCACGGTCATGAGCAGCTCAGGACTCTCTGATGATTAAATTATGGAACTTAAATTCAATTTGTCATATGCATTGCATTGCAGGTGATGTTGTTACTTTGTTCTACTACTTAATTGGGTTGGTATTTACTTATACTTAGTAACTGCTAATAAAATTTTGACCAACTTTAAAAGCAATGCTCAGCTCTAACCATCCTCTTTGGTAAAGCCTTACACTTCACGTGAGCTCCCACCTTTGGCGAGTTCATGCACATTATTCCCCACAACTTGTTGAGCGATGAACGTATGTGAGCTCACTCTTGCTGTCTCACACTCCCCCCCACAGGTCAAGAACAGGTACCGCAGGATGAGGCGCATGGAGGATGCTGCGATGAGTTCGTGAGAGAGATCTAGGCCGTCGTCTCCCAGTCAACTTTGGGTAGCTGGACCGTTGTCTCCTTATAATGTAATTATTTATTTATTTTGTATAGAACTCTGGTTATTTAGTAAAGATGTGACATTCGATCCTGTGCCATGAATCATCATATGTGTGAGACTTGGTCCCAGCACACCTAGTGATTATGTTCGCGCCCGGGTTTTGGATCCCTAAAATCCGGGTGTGACAGAAGGTTTGGAAAAAGACAAAATTTTGATTTCTTTGGTAAACAAAGTAAAGGAAGACGAAGCTAATTATAAAGCTCAGGCCGAAGCTCAGAAAACCGAGATTGAAGACCTTCGGAGACAACTGGCCGAAGCTAATGAGAGGTGCACGCTCGCACAGGCTAACCGAGAGATCAGCGAATACTAGAAAAATAAGCTAGAGAAAAATGTTGAATAACTTCGCGAATCCAAGAAAAGGTGCTTTGAGAAATCCTTGGATTGTGTGAAAAAATTAAAAACTAGCTTTGCCAAAGTTGGCACCTATTCTTCTGAAGAAAATTTCATACGAGGCGACCCCGAAGGCGTTGTTGAATGGATGTGGAGAAGCTGAAGCTTTCGAGGAAATCTTGAACGATCGTGGGGATATTTGTGCGTTTTCCGGCGCACGGGGGATCTCAGCTATTCTGGAGAAGGCCGGATGTGATCATGTTAAGGTTATAGCCTAGGCCGAAGCTGCCTTCTCCATAGAAGATACTAAGGATCCTTCATTCGAAGCAACTTTAATGGGCGGGAAGTTTTATAACGATGTCTGGGTGAACGGTGGCCGAGAGCTGGCGCACGAGATTATAAAAAAGAATGAAAAAGACACCCATGATGCCCGGGCTGAAGCAAAGCGAGCTGAAGAGGCTGCTGAGCGCGAAAGGCGTATAGGTATTATTTTTTTGGTTTTTTTAGCTTCGGTACTTGTTTTGTGGCTTCGAACTAATCGATTTACCTACTTCAGCTGAACTATCCCCACCACCGGAACCGTACGATCCCCTAGCTGATCTAGAAATGAAGGAAGCCCTGGATATTATAAGCATGATGGACTCCATTATTGACGAAGTCGTCGATAAACTTTTGAACGAAGTTGCAGAAAAAGTCCTTAGAGAAGAATAAATTTTATTGTAATAATATTTTGAAATGCTTGATGTATGGAACAATGGAATGAATATTAGGCTTCTATTCTAACAAAACTATGTGACATTTGATGTATGTAACATTGGATCGAATATGTAAATTATTGTAATTTATTTCTTTGTGATGCATGAAATTTACACACATACCATTTTTCAGCCTTCGGCGAAAAAACACCTTCCCTTCTTTTCATGCTTCGTAAAGAAAGAGATCCCTTCTTATGACAAGGCTGATAAAACTGTATTTCCTGAAGCTTACTTCGTGCCTTAGCACATTTTCATTTTGACGAAGCATTTGCCGAAGATTGGCTTCATATTCGATTCTTGTGCCGTTAATGCAATATGATGTATGATGTAATGTTATGCGAAATGATGTGATGACATGATGCAAAATGATGAGGATGCCGAAGACACACACCCACACGCCCACACTGGAATACACAAGCTCTGTATCCCCTTAGGAACGACTTTTGAGCTTCTTCACCTTCTATTTCGGTGATATAAGTTCTGCATCCCCTTAAGAACGTCTTTTGAACTTCTTCTCCTTCTATTTCGGCGGTATAAGTTCTGCATCCCCTTAGGAACGACTTTTGAACTTCTTCGCCTTATATTCCGGCGGTATTTAGCTCTGCATTCCCTTTGGAACGACTTTTGAGCAGAAAACTTACACTGCGCTCCCTTAGGAACAACTTTTTGTAGCTTCGTCAATTTTGGCTCTGCATTCCCTTAGAAACAACTTTTGAGCAAAAAACTTACGCTGCGCTCCCTTAGGAACGACTTTTGTAGCTTCGTTTATGTTGGCTCTGCATTCCCTTACGAACGACTTTTGAGCTTCGTAAATCTGTGAAGAAGATATATTTCATTCTGGTACAGGCAGAATCATTACAAGAAATTAAAATTAAGTTTTCATTGCTTGTTCCTTGTACAGAAAGCAAAATGGCATAGAAAATAAAAGTATTTCAGAAGTAGGATATTGCGCACTATATGTTCTTTGATTCTGGTATAGTGTTGTTGACTGTACGAGCTTTGGACTCCTCCCTGAAGTCACGTTGTTGTTGGGAGTGTTGGCGCCCTTCTGGTTGCTGGCTTCGGGTATAATTAGGTTGCAATGGTGGTGGTGGTGGAAGCTGAGGCCAAGAAGCTTGTGAATGGCTTGCCGAAGCAACATAAGCTGCAGGTTGATTGCCCACATACTCTGGTATGTAGGGAGAGTGGCACGAAGCAGTATGTAAGACCTGCTTCGGCTGATTTTGCCGGGCTTCTGCTTCGGCGATCTATTTTTGCTTTTGAATCGTAATCTGACACGTTCTTGTCGTGTGGCCCTTGTCTTCACCACAGAATAAGCAATAGATTTTCCTGGGCTGATCCCCATATCTTCCTCTGAAGCCCCTACCGCCTCGGCCCCTTAGAGCTTGTGGCCTGAAGGAGCTTTGCTACTGTCCTGAAGATTGTGAGCTGTGCTGTGGCCTCTGAAACTGGCCTCCTTTGTCATCGTTTTGACTGGAGCCATGGATTGATCTGACATTCCTAGGGTGAATTCTTCCTCCGAAGCCCCTAGTCATCTCAGAAAATCTATAAGCTTCCTCACTTCTTTAGCGGAAGTCATTGTCAGCCCAGATGTACTCATCCATTTTCTGAAGCAGCTTCTCCAGAGTCTGGGGGGTTTCTGGCGATGTATTAAGCCGTAGGCCCTAGCCGAAGACCTTTGATCATGGCCTCAATGACGATTTCATTGGGCACCGTGGGTGCTTGTGCTCTCAGACGCAAGAACCTTCATACATATGCCTGAAGGTACTCCTCATGGTCTTGAGTGCACTAGAACAAAGCCTGAGCAGTGATTGGCTTCGTCTGAAACCCTTGAAAGCTGGTAACCAGCATGTCCTTAAGCTTCTGCCATGACGTGATTGTCCCTGGCCGGAGAGAAGAGTACCATGTCTGGGCCACACTTCGAACTGCCATGACGAAGGACTTCGCCATGACTGCGGTATTGCCCTCGTACGAAGATATAGTTGCTTCGTGGCTCATCAAGAACTGCTTCGGATCTGAGTGCCCATCATACATGGGGAGCTGAGGTGGCTTGTATGATGGGGGCCATGGGGTAGCCTGCAGTTCTGCTGATAGAGGAGAAGCATCATCAAAAGCAAAATTTCCATGATGGAAATCGTCATACCAATCATCATCATTGTAGGAATTGTCTTGACGAAGCTCTCTTTGTGGAGGTCTTCGGTCCTGGTCATCTTGAGTAAGATGACGTATTTCTTCAGCAGCTTCATCGATCTTCTTCTATAGATCGAAAAGATGAAGCATTTTCTCTCTCTTCCTTTCAACCTGCTGATGGATAGCTTCGAGATCCCTTATCTCCTGGTCCAGCTCCTCCTCCTAGGGTGTTGGACTTGTAGCCTTCCTCTTTTGAGTTTGAGCTTCACGCAGTGTGTCCTGGTTGACGTCTAGTGGCTGTAGTGCAGCCCCTAGCCCTGAAGAAATTTTCTTCGGCGGCATGACGAAGGTCACGGCTTGCCGAAGGTGGTCGATTGAGTTCACCGGAGGTGGGCGCCAATGTTGGTGACTTGTTCTCAAATGCTATGAGTTAAGAACAAGGCAACACAAAATGTTAATGGTTAAAGTCCTTCGTCCTTCGAAGCATTATCTCCCTTAGGATATAATGATCTTCGAATGAAGGTCATGAAGGACGTACCTTCATCATCGCAGTATATATTAATGAAAGAGGAAGCATATGGAACATGAGAAATAACATGAATAATCATATGACATCATTAATATATCTTTATTATATCATCATGAATGAACATAAATAATATTGAATTACAATTGTACCTTCGACTTGACAGAAGGCAAAAGTCCAAACGTGACGCACGAGTGAATACAAGTCAGCGTGAACAGTACGGGGGTACTGTTCATCTATTTATAGGCACAGGGCGCAGCCTGTGTAAAATTACATTCATGCCCTTTATGTTTACTATTGACTTAAGGACAATCTATCGAGGACTAAGTAGCATTTTCCTCTTTAAGTCGGTTCCTTTTTCTGCTGCTGAGCCGAAGCTTCCTTGCGCGTAGCTTCGGAACTGGTTCAACCTTCGTCCCGACCATGCTTTTCATATTGTGTATAGCTTCATTTCGAGTTCGAAGGTTCCTGTACATATATCACACTTGGGAAACATTGTTAATCATGTTTTTGAGGACCTTCGGAAGACGAAGGCCCCCAACAATTATTCAAATTAAGAATGGTAGAGGCATGTTTATTACAAGCATCAATATCAAAATATTTACACCTATTGCAGATAACAACATGCTCTACACATGAACTAGCCATATTAAATTTTTCTAGTTTAGTATTTAAATCAGCATTCAAGTTCTTGAGACTAGAAATAGAATCATGGCAAGTAGACAGCTCAGAAGACAATAGTTCATTTTTCTTAAATTCTAGAGCAAGAGATTTTTGAACATTAATAAATTTATCATGTTCCTCATAAAGAATAACCTCTTGCTTTTCTAGTAGGCTATCCTTTTCATAAGAGCATCAATCAATTCATTTATTTTATCTACTTTAGATCTATCTAATCCTTTAAATAGATCACTATAATCTACTTCATCATCAGAAGATTCCTCATCACTAGAAGAAGTGTACTTAGGTGTATCTCGTGTATGTACCTTTTTCTCCTTAGCCATGAGGCACGTGTGGTGTTTGTTGGATAAGAGGGAGGACTTGTTGAAGGTCGAGGCAGCTAGACCTTCATCGTTGGAGTTGGATGAAGAACAGTCGGAGTCCCATTCTTTTCCAATGTGTGTCTCGCCCTTTGCCTTCCTATAGTTCTTCTTTCTTTCCTTCTTCCCATTTTTTCTTGTGCCTGGTCATTGTCATTATCGGGACATTGGTCTATAAAATGACCAGACTTACCGCACTTGAAGCAGGAGCCCTTTCCCCTTGATTTGTACTTGTTGGTATACTCCTTGCGTCCCTTCAAGGCAGTCTTGAAGCGCTTGATTATAAGTGCCATTTCGTCCTCGTTGAGCCCAGCAGCCTCCACTTGTGCTACCTTGCTAGGTAGTGCCTCCTTGCTACTTGTTGCTTTGAGTGCAACAGGTTGCGACTTGTAGAAAGGAAGTGGTTCATTGGCAGCATCATCCACATATCTCGCTTCCTTTACCATCATGCGCCCGCTCACAAATTTTTCGAGAATTTCCTCGGGTGTCATCTTGGTGTACCTGGGGTTCTCACGGATAAGATTTACAAGATGAGGATAAATGATGGTAAATGACCTTTGCATTAGTCGGACGTCGTCGTGATCCGTCCATCTTGTACTTCCATAGCTTCGAATTTTGTTCACCAGGGTCTTCAGCTTGTTGTACGTTTGAGTTGGCTCCTCTCCTCTTATCATGGCGAACCTCCCCAGCTCGCCTTCCACCAGTTCCTTCTTGGTAATCATGGTGGTGTCATTACCCTCGTGAGAGATCTTGAGGGTATCCCATATTTGCTTGGCATTGTCTAAGCTGCTCACTTTGTTGTATTCATCACTGCATATAGATGCTAACAAAACAGTAGTAGCTGGGGCATTTTTTTGTATTTGCTCATTAATAAATACAGGATTGTCAATGCTATCGAAATGCATTCTGTTGGTCACTTAATGTTGTGAGTTAAGAACAAGGAAACACAATTGTTAAAGGTCAAGGACCTTCGTCCACTGAAGCATTATTTCCTTTTGGATATAATGATCTTCAGACGAAGGTCATGAAGGACATGCCTTCATCATTCATAGTGTTGGGGGCCTTCGGCTTCCGAAGGTCCTCAAAAACATGATTTGACAATGCTTTCCAAGTGAAATATGTGAATAGGTATCTTCGGAATCAGGTTACGGGTATACAAGTGTCTGGTCAAGACGAAGCTTGAGTGGGACGGAAGACGATCATGACGAAGGATAAGATGATCACGAAGCTATGCGCAGAAAAGCTTCGGCATGACAGCAGAAAAGGGGAACCGACTTAAAGATGAAAAGCCAAATTAGACCTCGAAGAATTACTATGGAGTTTGATAAATGTAAAGGGCATTAATGTAATTCTACACGGGCTGTGTCCCGTGCCTATAAATAGATGAACAGTACTCCTGTACTGTTCACGCTGACTTGGCATTCGCTTTTCACATCACGCCTGTACCTTTATTTTCCGTCAATCCAAAGGTACATTTATAATTTGTTATTATGGATATGATAATGAAATAAAAAATATTAGTTGATGATAATTCCTGCATTATTATTTATATTTCATATATGCATTCTTCTATATCATCTGTCGAGCTTACGAAGGTCTCTTACTTCATAACCTTCTTAACCTTCGTCCGGAATTCATTATATCTGAAGGGATATAACGTACTGAAGGACGAAGGATCTTAACATTTAACACTTTTTATGTTGCCTTGTTCTTAACTCCTAGCATTTAAGAACAAGTCCCCAACATTGGTGCCCACCTCCGATGAACTCACGTCCATTTTTTGAGTTCTGAACACCTTCGGCAAGCATCACCTTCGTCATGCCGCCGAAGAAAGCTTTAGCCACAGGGGATGCCACTCTACAGCCGCAGGATCCCAATCAAGATGTCCTTTCTCTTAGGGAGGCCCGAAGCTAGAAGAGGAAGGCCACCAGTCCAACGCCTCCGGAGGACGACTTGGATCAAGAAATCCAAAACTTGGAGATGCTTCATCAACAAGTTCAACGAAAGAAGGAAAAGATGGCTCGTCTAGCTGACCTACAGAGGCAGATAGATGAAGCTTCGGAAGAAGTTCGTCATCTTGCTCAAGATGACCAGAACCGAAGGCCTCCGCGTAGAGAGCTTCATCAGGAGGGCTTCTACAATGAGGATGACTGGTATGAAGATTTCCATCATGGAAATTTTGCTTTTGATGATGCTTCTCCTCTGTCAACAGAACTGCAGGCTACACCATGGCCCCAGTCTTACAAGCCACCCCAGCTCCCCATGTACGACGGTCATTCAGACCCGAAGCAATTCTTGATGAGCTATGAAGCAACCATATCTTCGTATGGTGGCAATACTGCAGTCATGGCAAAGTCTTTCGTCATGGCCGTCAAGAGTGTTGCACAAACCTGGTACTCCTCTCTTCGGCCAGGAACAATCACCTCATGGCAAAAGCTGAAGGACATGTTGATAACTAGCTTCCAAGGGTTTCAAACGAAGCCGGTCACTGCTCAAGCTTTATTCCAGTGCACCCAGGACCACGAAGAATACCTTCAGGCGTATGTCCGAAGGTTCCTACGTCTGAGGGCACAGGCACCAACCGTGCCCAATGAAATTGTCATTAAGGCCATGATTAAGGGGCTTCGGCCGGGACCTTCAGCTCAATACTTTGCCAGGAAGCCTCCTCTAACTTTGGAGAAGCTGCTCCAGAAGATGGACGAGTATATTCGAGCCGACAATGACTTTCGCAAAAGAAGGGAGGAAGCATTCAGGTTCTCTGAAATGACCAGGGGCTTCGGAGGAAGATTCCATCCGAGGCACATCAGGTCAATTCACAACTCTACTCAAAGTGATGATAGAGGGAGTCAACAGCAAAGGCCACAATATTCCTCGCAAGCTTCGGGGCAGCAGCAAAGCTCTTTCCGGCCGCCAGCGCCAAGGGGCAGAGGCGCCAGGGGCTTCGGGGGAAGATTTGGGGATCAACCGAGAAAAATTTACTGCCTATTCTGTGGTGAAGACAAGGGCCATACCACCAAGATGTGCCATGTTACCATCCAGAAGCAAAAGGAGATAGCAGAAGCTGCAGCACAACAGAGTCAGCCGAAGCAGGTCATGCATACTGCCTCGTACCATTCGCCTTACATTCCAGAATATGTAGGCAATCACCCTGCAGCTTCTGTTGCTTCGGCAAGCCAACCCCAAGCATCTTGGCAACAGCCTCCACCGCCACCACCAACACAACGAGGTCAGCAGCCAGAAGGGAGTCAGCACACTCACCTCCAGCGGGATTTCAGAGAAGAGTCCGAAGCTCGCACAGTCAATAGCACTGTGCCAGAGTCGAAGCATATTTACTAACAAATATCCTACCTCGACAGCAGCTTTTCGCATTTTCGCATTCAATATTACTTTCTTTTTAATAAGGAACAATTATGGGAAGTTTAAGTGTTTTTTATCGTTTTTCAATCTCTAGCTTGTAACAGTTTCACTTTTTACCATAATGAAAATATATCTTCTCCATAGGCTTGAGTTACCAAAGCATAAGAATTTATGGTGGCACGGAGGACCTGGAATTATCAAAAATTTGTTCTAAGGAACGCAGTGCAATTTCTTCGAAGCAGCAAAAAGTCGTTCCTAAGGGAGCGCAGTGTAAGTTTTTTTGCTCAAAAGTCGTTCCGAAGGGAATGCAGAGCTTACAACGAAAAATAAACGCTGATTCCGCTGAAAGTAAAAGGCGAAGAAGCTCCTAAGGGAGGCTTACAGCGAAAAATAAGCGATGATTCCGCTGAAAGTAAAAGGCGAAGAAGCTCCTAAGGGAGGCTTATAGTGAAAAATAAATGTCAACCTTCGGCAAATATCATTTTGCACAATATCACATCATTACATCATTTGCATAGCATAACATCATACATCATAGTGCATCAACAACGCAAGAAGGGGGGTTTCGATATTGATATTCGAAGATTGTTTTGAAGAAATAGTGACAAGGCACAAAAAATAGCCATTGAAAAGTTATGCCTTCGTCAAACTCTGAAATGGAAGGATCTATTGATTATTGATTTTACGAGGATTGATTACTGATTTTATGAGAACACATATATTATTTACGAAGCATGAAAAGAAGAGAAGGTGTTTTTTCGCCGAAGGCTCAAAACGGTATGTATATGATGTTTCATGCATCGTAAAGAATAGAACTATAAACAACTAATATATTACATCCAAAGTTGCACAATATTACACATGATTCTCAACAAACATTACATTCTAAATGTTTTTACAACAACATCTAATCTTCCCTTAGGACTACTTCTGTAGCTTCGTTTAGTAGCTGATCAACAACTTTATCCATTATGGCTTCGGCCATTTGTCTAATTTCGTCATCCCCCTTCGTGTGGGGGCCCGGAGATAGCTCAGCAGGTTCTGAGGGAAGAGAAGATACGGATATATTACTATTACAAACCGTGAACAAGTTCGAAATCAAAAAATTACAATGAAGAGTCAAAAACCACTAATTAATACCTATTTGCCCTTCGGGCTCTGCGCTTTTCTCAGCGGCCTCTGCTACTTTTCTAGCATCATGGATGCCTTTTTCGCTTTTTTGAATAATTTCTTGGGCCATTTCTCGGCCACCATTGTCCCAGATGTTGGTGAAAAATTTTCCACCGACCAGGCTTGCTTCGGCCGAGGGGTTTTTTATATCTTCGGAGGATAAGGCAGCTTCGGTTTGTGCCAAAAATTTTACATGCTCACAGCCTTTCCTCTCCAAAATAGTAGCAATCCCCCTGGCACCCGAAAAGGCACATATGTCTCCGCGGCTATTCAAAATTTCCTCAAAGGCCTCAGCTTCGTGACTGATCCATTCAATCGGGCCTTCGGGGTTACCCCTTGTGAAGTTTTCCTCGCTCGAGAATGCGCCAACGCTGGCGAAGCTGGATTTTATTTTCTTAGCACATTCCATAGATTTGTCATAGCACCTTTTCTTGGATGCACGAAGCTCTTCAACGTTTCTTTCTAAATGATTTGCCCACTGATCACTAAGTTCTCGTTTTGTCTCTTCAAGTATGCGTTCTTCTTTAGCTCTGGCTAGCTGTTTTCGAAGATCCTCAATTTCGCGCTTTTGAGCCTCAGCTTGAGCTTTAGAAGTAGCTTCATCTTCCTTTATTTTATCCACCAATGTAAGAAGAATTTTATCTTTTTCCAAAGCTTCGTTCCTCAGCTTAATAACCTCTGTTCGTAGGTTGTTGAAAGCAATATTATAGCTCTCGTCTTTGGCATTCTTTTGCGCTCTCAAA
Organism: Zea mays; assembly: GCF_902167145.1. Taxonomy (NCBI): domain Eukaryota; kingdom Viridiplantae; phylum Streptophyta; class Magnoliopsida; order Poales; family Poaceae; genus Zea; species Zea mays. The sequence continues at coordinate 77,131,429 of NC_050105.1, forward strand.
GCGTTGCTAAGTATTAAACCCTATATGAAAAGAATTAGTATAAGAATTAAAGAATAATTAAAAATTTATAAACTTCCAAATATATAATTTTCATACCTTCAGGCTATTGTATGCGAGGCTATCTGCAAGATCATCCTAGCCATCTCCCGGCAGACAGATAATTCTTTGTTGTCTGGGAGGCAGTATAAGAAGTCATCTTCGTCTATACCATTGAATACTAAGGCCCCCTTTGGATACTTCAATTTTTGGGCATAGTGATTAGCTTCAAAAATCTCTTCTTCAGATAATCTTTTTCCCGAAGCATGTCGTACAATATAATCAAGTACTTCGGAAGATGCTTTGGGGGCAGCAGTGCCAGTTTCTTCAGCCAAAATTTGTTCTGCTATTTCTGCTTCTTCGGCTTCCAAGGATTTCACCTTGGCGGGCTCTGAAGGCTCGGCTTCAGTTTCAGATTGTTGCTTTGAAGCTTCGGCAACAAAGGCTTCAGTGTGCACTTCGGAAGTTTCAACAATTTTCTTTGGTGTCGTGCTTGAAGATTTAATCGTCTCCAAAACATCTAGCACATTAACCATCCTTTTTATTTTAGGGGTCACTGCTGGACCCTTTTGGCTTTTTGCTGCCTCAATTTTTGCTGAAGGACTTAAAATTTCTGATGTCTTTGTTTCTTCAGCCCTCGGTTCTTCTACTTTTTCCGTCGCTGGCACTTTGGCCAGCACTTCAATATTTGGCAGGGGGGTTGGCTCTTTAGCTTCGATGGCCGAAGAGGTCTCACCGACAAACTCAGGCACTGTGGCCGGTTCAATATAACGAGGCCGATGTGTGAGAACTTTTACCCTTTTCCTCTTCGGCGCTGGTCGCTAGGAGCGGCTGAAGCAGTTTCCTTTGCAGAGGATGTGATCTTTCTTTTTTGACCCCGCGTCGGATAGCGGTAGTCGGGGTAGACAAATCCAATTGCATCAAATACTCGGTTGAGTCTCTTCTTCTTTCGGCCTCCGAAGGCCGCTGATAATGAAGTATCTTCGGCCTTTGAGTATACTCCAAGCAATTCATCACTTACGGTCTCAATACTTTTTAGCCAGTCACCATATGGCTCAACGAATTTATCTCCATATTGGAATGTGTATTTTAGTCTAACCAACCCACCTTCATCAGTTTCTTTAACGGTCTCCTTTGGCATTCCCCACTATTCTACAAGTGGCCATATTCTGAAGGCAATGTGTTCTTGAACAAATCCCTTGTCCCAATAAAAGAGCAAACCACGCCGAAGGCTCTCTGGCATTCTTCGGTTGCTTCATCCTTTTCCACCTTCGGCCTCCGGAGGCCGAAGCATTGCCAGATAGGGCACATAATGATATCTTTAATATCTTCCCGTGTTTTCAAGTCATTCTTCACATAAAACCAATCCGTCATCCAGTCGTCGGGCCACCTCTTTCGAAAGGTCGGCACGGGGCAGCTTGACCCAGACCGAGCGCCGAAGCTGTAGCAGCCAAAGTTGTTGTGATACTGCTCTTTACCCTAGGGTTTTGTCTCATACAATAGCTCATGTATGTTGCAGAAACTTTTGGCATTAGGTTCTAAACCTTGGCTCCTCATGGCCCACACAAAGATGCCCATCCTTATGATTGCTTCGGGGGTAAGTTGGTGAAGGTAGATTTCAAATATCTTCAGTATTTCCATGACGAAACTGCTCAAGGGAAATCACAGTCTAGCTTTTAAGAAGCTCCAGAATATCACGACTTCATTTTCTTCGGGAGTCGGACAAGTCTTCTCTCCTTCATCAGCCATCACAATAGACAAGTCCCGAAAATATCTGCCCCTCATATTGACAAGATGGCTTTCTTTAATACTCGATTTACCAAAAACCGCATGGCTTGGTCGCCAAGGTCGATCTTCGGAGTCTTCACCACCACTATCCGCATCATAACTATCACTGTCACCAGTATCTTCAGATAAACCCTCCAAAATCTCCCTAGTAATCTTCTCTGTATTGGTCTTTGATATTGATTGAAGAAAGCCCAGATGCATCTCCTCAGAAAGGCTCAGCTTCAAATCACCAACAGCTTTCTTATCCTTAGACATCTTCGAAAACGCTGAGAAAGTGCTCCCCAAACCGAAGCTCAAAAATTTAAAAAGTCAAACAAATGTTGTCGCGCACAGGCTAAAAGTTGAGTGAGCAAGAGCAGATGGCAAGAAAGCGTGCCAAATAAACTCGTGGTGAGCTCTTATTTATACGCCTAGTGCGTTGAAAACTGGAGGGTCCCGCTTGTTAATGACTGTTGCTATTCTAGCAAAGGGAAGGTGTTTTTTCGGACCTTCGGCTTAAAGCCTTCTTCCATATCACAATATGAATTTATTATTCCAGCAAATTAATATTGCGAGGGGCTACTGTTGGGGGCCTTTGGCTTCTGAAGGTCCTCAAAAACATGATTTGACAATGTTTTCCAAGTGAAATATGTGAACAGGTATCTTCGGAATCAGGTTATGGGTATACAAGTGTCTGGTCAAGACGAAGCTTGAGTGGGACGGAAGACGATCATGAAGAAGGATAAGATGATCACGAAGCTATGCGCAAAAAAGCTTCGGCATGACAGCAGAAAAGGGGAACCAACTTAAAGATGAAAAGCCAAATTAGACCTCGAAGAATTACTATGGAGTTATTGATAAATGTAAAGGGCATTAATGTAATTCTACACGGGCTGCGTCCCGTGCCTATAAATAGATGAACAGTACTCCCGTACTGTTCACGCTGACTTGGCATTCGCTTTTCGCATCACGCCTGTACCTTTATTTTCCGTCAATCCGAAGGTACATTTATAATTTGTTATTATGGATATGATAATGAAAATAAAAAATATAAGTTGATGATAATTCCTGCATTATTATTTATATTTCATATATGCATTCTTCTTTATCATGTGTCGAGCTTACGAAGGTCTCTTCCTTCATAACCTTCTTAACCTTCGTTCGGAATTCATTATATCTGAAGGGATATAACGTACTGAAGGACGAAGGATCTTAACATTTAACACTTTTTATGTTGCCTTGTTCTTAACTCTTAGCATTTAAGAACAAGTCCCCAACACATAGTAATAAGAATACATAGAAATAGTGAATTTAGTCTTCTAGTTCATTCGTATATGTATTTCATAATGTACATATGAACATTAACAGAATTTACATTACATTGATACCTTTCGCTTGCCCAAAGATGCCGATGCAAGAGCGATTACAATTCAGCGTGAACAGTACGGTGGTACTGTTCACCTATTTATAGGCACAGGACACAGCCCGGATAAAAGTACATTTATAACCTTAACATTTACTCATTACTGTAACATAAATCATTAGGGACTAGCTAGTCTTTTCCTCTTTGGCTCGGCTCCATGTTTGATCTTTGGCATTGCTTTAAGTCGAAGTTGTTCCCCTTTGGCTATAGCTTTGGTCATTCATTGTCGTTGCTTTCGGGCTATGCCATTTTCTTGAAGTCCTTCGATGAAGGAGAACACTACCTTCATGAACCGAAGCTCCCTGTGATAATCATTATTATACTGAAAGTACATTGTTAGTCATGTTTTGAGGACCTTCGAAAGAGGAAGGCCCCCAACACATTCCATTTTCAACGATTTCCCAAATACTAGAATGGAGAGAAAATAAGTGACTACATATTTTATGACTCCAAAATGAATAGTCTTCTCCATCAAAGTGTGGTGGTTTTTGAGTGGAATAGATAATAGATGGGCATTCGAATTATAAGGGATGTGAGAATAATCAAAAGAATAGTTTTGATTAACCATTTTCTTTTTTGACAAAGAGTCTTCGTCGTCGTCATCCCTTGGTGAAGAGGAGGAGGTATCGCTGTCCTAGTAGATGATCTTCTTTATGCGCCTCTTCTTCTTCCCATCCCTCTTCTTGTGACTCGAACCTCAGTCAGTGGGCTTATCTCCTTTTGGCTCGTCGACGTAGAGGGTCTCCTTTTCCTTATCGTTGATCACCATCCTCTTGCCTTTAGGATCCATCTCTTCGAGCGGTTAGTCCCTGATTGAAGAGTATGGCTCCGATACCAATTGAGAGCACCTAGAGGGGGGTGAATACGTGATCCTGTAAAGTTCAAGACTAAACAACACAAACTTGGTTTATAATATGTTAGTGAAGTCAAAACCAAAGTGTTATGAAAATAGAGAGAGAACTCTTCACTTGATTGTTCCTTTAGAATGTGTATTAAACTTAGGAACTGTCACACCCGGGTTTTAAGGAACAAAGCCGGGTGCATCTCATACATGCGCCAAAGAAGACAACATATATAATAACAGAGTGTATAGAGATAAATGTCACAATAATCAGAGTATTTATTACATAGCGGAAGTCTTACAAAATAAAAGATGAATATAACAGGATCTAAAATCCATCCTTGGCGCCAGAAAGTCAACTGGGAGATGCCACCTAGATCGAATCGAACTCCTCACTGTGTGGCTCCACTTGAACCACCTGATCTTCTCCTGTGGGGGGTGTGAGACAGCAAGGGTGAGCTCACACATGTTCATCGCTCAACAAGTTGTGGGGAATAATGTGGCATGAACTCACCAAAGGTGGGAGTTCATGTGAAGTGTAAGGCTGATCAACCAAATAAAGGTTGAAGCTAAGCATTGCTTTTATAAGTTGGTCAAAATTTTATTAGCAAGTACTAAGTATAAGTAAATACCAAACCTTAATAAATAATAGAACAAAATTAATAAATAATCTCATGCAAATGCAAATGATAAATTGAATTTAAGTTACATAAATTAATCATGTGAGGGTCCGAGCTGCTCATGACCATGAGCATGGCTAGTATACCAGTTTTACACTCTGGAGAGGTTGCGCATCTTTACCCACATGTCATGTTACCCATCTGCCAACGGGTCATGAATCCCATACACCTCTACCAAGGAAGCGAGGCAGGGTAACACTACGAGGCTTTTACAAAGTTCCACTAGCTTCAGGAAAACCCGCTACAGTTTATAGGAAGCTCCAGTGCAGGAATCCCTCGCCTACCGCCATCGCAGCAAAATCAACCGAAGGACCTCCCTACACTGACCACTCCCCTACTGCCCTTGCCCCTTTCGGGTAAGGTAGTCATCCACTAGCTTTCTGAATTAATCAGCCAAGGGCATCACATTAAACCCTTGTGGTAGCACTGTTTTCCCAGGTGGTCGCTTCATGTTCTCATTAACATAATGATCTTATCATGAACATAAATAACATAACATAATAATAGGAACATGGATATAATGAAATATTAACCCAAAAACCGTGTAAGCAATAGCATAACTACCCAATGATTCAGGGGTAAACAAGGTAAAAAGATAAACAGTCTAGGGTGACCTATTGGGTCCCATCAAAAGTAAACTTATGCATGAATAAATGATATTAAAGAACATTATTGGGTATAAAAGTGGTCAAGGGCACAACTTTCCTAGCACTTGAGATTCCAGTTACCAGGGTGATTCTTTAAATCCTCGTGACCGCACTGCTAGTCGTAGCAATACAAACAAACATGGTATAGACAAAATTAACATCACACCAAACATAAGAACATACTGCATAATAATGATCTACGCGTTGCTACGAGATCATGGGAACGAGAATCACTAATACGGGAGATACGGGTAAAGAGTTATGATTTTATAGAAGATCTGTGTGATTAGAATATTAAACTATATTATAAATTGGTTAATATAAGTCATATGAGAGATTATTCCATAAATAATTATCTTAACTTTAATCTAAGTCATTATTTGATTAAAGATCGTCTAGTTAAATTATAACCATAAGATCAGAAGTTAATCCAATTAACATAGGATAAATAAATATCTAATTATAAAAGTATGAGATATGGTATAATAAATGTTGTTACTGCGTAGTAAATATTTATACGATATGAACGCAACTGGAACGAGTTAATTTGGAATTAAAATGGAGAAGTTATTAATTTCCGAAGGTTTTATGTATTTGATACAGGATTAATTGAGAGATACATTTTAATATGGTTTTCAAGTCAAAACAGAGATACTAGATGATAAACAATAATATTACAAAATTATAGAAATTGGAATTGATTGATTTGGACTTCATATGAATTTTATATGAATTAAACAAGTCCTAGTAATTATTATGGCATTAAAAATCAGTTTATATTCCTTTTCCTTAATTATTTAATTCCCTAGTCTGCGCGCGCTAAATCAGGGAAGTCCAGGGGGCTAACACATAAAAGTCCCAAGACCCAGTGAACAGATACGGTGGATGGCGGGTTGAATACCTAAAAGGGTAGGGTTTCTTTTGTAAACGTGCCAGGCCGATGGGGTATCTGCGCGCGACTGCCGTCCGATCAATAATGGACTTCCACGATTAGATCGCCACATTGGAATACTCCTACGCCATCACAGCCACACACGACAGGATAAACGGCTCTGGTTTAATGTGTGGGAGAGAATACGGAAACGATCGATCCGGCCCTCCGTTTCAAGATCTAACGGCTCAGAGTCAAGCACGAAGCGGTACGTGGCTTCTCTAATCTGCACCGTTCATCGGATAATCCACGGCCAGGAGGCTTTCTCCTACCCTGCTGGCTGAGCACGACGGCGCCCGTAGCCCGCGCGGTGACTCCCGCCGGCGAGGTACAGAATCCGCGCACAAGAGCACCAATCCCCTAATCTGAAAGCGCCTACGTAATGCGGAGGTGATAGCAAATCCACCAGAGGGATTCTTACCGGAGATTACATTGGCGAGACAACTCGGCAACGACAAAGGCGGACCCGGCTGCACCGAGCCAATTCCGGCGAGAAATTGTGGGTCCCCCGATCGGCAATTCCATCTAGCGAAGCCCAGCGTGCCATCCACGCATCTAGTCGAAGCCCCCAGCAAGGTCCTGCCCGTGGTCAAGCGCGGTTCGGCCGGCGGCGATGATGAGTCTCCCCTGTTTCCCCATGGCTCTAGAGGTGGTGCTAGTCTAGTCGTAACCCTCTTGGTTCTATCCAGGGCAGGGCGCAGCAGTAGCCAATATATCCAGAGAGGGGCGGTTGCACATGGAGCGGCAGATAGCCCCCTGCTCGAATCTCGGCTATTTCTGTTGCTGCCGCGCGCGGAGTCTTCTACTCGCCCGAGTCACGCGGACGCGGCGAAGTCAGAGTGTTCGGTTGGAGAAGATGGGGAAGGGTATGACAAGGGGCCCCACAAGTCAACGAAAGGTGGCGCTACGCAGGAACACACTGAGTCTGGGATGTAGGCCCTCTGGTCAGTCACTATGGTTTTTTTGCGGGCGAGCGGGTGAGAGGCTGCGACGCGGGCCCGGCCTGCCAGTGACAGTGTGCGCAGCAAGTAAAGAGTGGGCTACCAGCGGCGGGAAAGAAGTGGGCCGAGGAGATGAAAAGCGGCCCAAACGTGAGTTCCTGTCTTTTCCATCGTTTTCTTTTCTATTCCTTATTTTCAAATTCCAATTAGATTTAAATTTAAACGAAGTTCTAATTTTCACTCAAAGTATTCCAACATAAATGCGAGGTTCATGAATTAAGTTTATTCAGTTACTTACTTCCTTACTTATTTATTTAGCCTATGTTTTCAATATGTAACACATAGTATTCATTCTACGAAAGTATTTTGAATGTGTAGTCCATTAGAAGTTCATTTCCAAAGCTTCAATATTTATTACTTGTTTTGTTTTAAGAAGACATACTTTCTAATATATATGCACTTTTATGAGTAAATCCTCCAATTTATTTATCTTTCTGAGTTTTTTACAAAATGAAGTTTAAAGGTCCCACAACCATATTAAAAATAATAATAATCTAATTCATATAAAGATCTTTCCACTTTTGATTTGGTCTCTTTAATTTCTTTATTTATTTGTTATTTGCATAAATTAATGCCATTAGTTGAGTATGATGAAAAAGAAAAAAAAAATCAAGGAATCCCCAAAACACCGATTTATAATTTTATTTATTCATTCATTTTATTATATTTTTATACCAATTTTGGGCTTTAGACGAACAATAGCGCAAGTGATTAAATGAGAACTCTAAGGAAGAAAGTAATCGCAATAGAAAATACCAGAAGTGACACAACGATTTTATCCCGTGGTTCGGCCATGTAGAATACTTGCCTACTTCCACGTTGTGGCGTCCCAATGGATGATGGTTGAACTCAACCCCTTTCAAGTGACCCAAAGATCAACTTGAATACCATGGTGTTCTTCCTTTTCTCAAGTACTCCCGTTGTGAGGAATCTCCACAAGTTGGAGCCTCTCTCTATTACAAGATTGATCACAAATACACCACAAGAGTAAGGTAGGAATAACAACACACACAAAAAGCGAGAGTCGCAGCACTAACACGCACACAAGATGAGAGCGAGCACAAGAAAGCAACACAACGGAGTCACAACTCAGAAAAGTGCTCAAGTCTCTAACACGGTGAACCAAATGCGTGAATGTGAGGTCTCGGCTTCTTAGAATGTTCAAGAGGTGCTTGTTGTACTACTCCATGCACCTAGGTGTCCCTTTTATAGCGCCAAGGCAGCTAGGAGCCGTTGGAGCTCCTTTTGGTAGGTAATTCCATAATTCTTGCCTTCTATCCGTGGGCGCTCCGAACAGTCTCGTGCACCACCGGACATGAACAGTGCGTGATTTCTTTCCTTGTTTGGCGAAGCTGACCATTGCAGTTATGGTCCTCTTGGCCCACGGACAGTTCGATGGCACACTAGACAGTCTGGTGCGGCCTAGTGACCGTTGGCTCTAGCCACGCGTCACCCATTGATTGCACGCTGATCGCGCTGTCGACCGTTGGCGCGGATGTTGTTGGCTCACTGGACAGTCCGTTAAATTTTAGCTGCAGCGTCCTCGACGATTCCCGAGAGCAGCGAGTTCATCGACGCGCCAACCTAAGCACTGGACAGTGTCTGGTGCACCCGCAGGCTGATGAAGTCTGGTTGTTTCAGCTGAACTTCCTTTGCTCCTTTTTGTACTTGTCTTAACTGAATTCCAGGCACTTAGACAAGCATGTTTAGCACATAAAACAAATGGCTAAGTGTTTAGAACTTACCTTCATACTTGATCCATCTAGATTTGTTTCATATACCTTTGCTCAATGTCATGTTAGTTCTCACATGGTGTGTTGTTCATCTAATCACCAAAATAATATAGAAATGGCCCAAGGGCACATTTCCCTTTCAAAAATTCTTCACGCAAAGCATCGTCTGCCGTTTCGGGGTACCCTCCGAGCTAACATAAGAAAATGGAAAATAATTTGATAATCAAGACTTTCAAGATTTTTGCGCCTCCCTAGGAACAAAGGTTGTCTTTGCATCAGTATATCACCCACAGTCCAATGGAGTCATAGAGTGCGCAAATAGAAAGATTTTTACATCAATCAAGAAAAGAATCCTTGAGGACAAGAAGGGCAAGTGGATAGACCAATTACCCGAAGTGCTTTTGGAACTAAACACAATTGAATCTTGGGCAACAGGCTTCATCCCATTTAGACTAATGTATGAAGATGAAGCCATGACTCCGCAAGAGCTCAAGCATGGTTCACCGAGATCAGACCCTGGCACCATACCCGACGTCGATGAGTTAGCAGCAAAAGATCTACTAAATGGAGAGCGAGCTCATGCTCTCAACGCACTAAATAAATACCTGAAAGCAATGAAAAGTTGGCGAGATAAAGTCATCGTCCCTAAGGAATTTCAAGGAGGATACCTTGTCCTCACTAGAACGACACGGACATAATCGAAGGGCAAGTTAGAACCAAAATGGGAAGGCCCATTCATAGTCAGGAAGAAGACATCGTCAAATTCCTACAGGCTCATGAGCCAAGCTGGCGTAGACCTTGACCACTAATGGAATGTAGATAACTTACAGAAATACTATCTGTAAGGCGTACGCTAGCGCCTTCGCGCCTTTGTAACACACACTTTTCGCATCCAGGTCCATACTCTTTTCCTGGCACAAGGGGTGAGATTTTTAATGAGGCAGAGCCATGTAATAATAAAAATGGAAGGTTCCCCCATAAGTCGAAAAGGCTCCCTCAACGGCCTTCAACATTCGACACCAAGTGAAGTCACCACAACGGCTCGAACCAAACCATCGTTGGAGACTGTATCTATCCGAGCAAAAAGTCGCCCAAGGGTGCAGTCGGATACACATAAAAAACTTGCAAAGACAATATCTATCCAAGCAAAATTCTCCTAAGGGTGCGACCGGACACACAAAAAACGTGCTAAGACAGTATCTATCCGAGAAAAAGTCGCCTAATTGTGCAGCCGGATACGCACAAAAAACGTGTGAAGACAATATCCATCCGAGCAAAAAGTTGCCTAAGGGTGCAGCCTAATGCGCATAGAAAACACTCAAAGTCTCCCTAACAGACGCAATTATTCCTAGTAAAATTCGCGTAAAGGCATAGCTAGGTTAACATAAAAAGTGTGCGAACACATTTTTAGACACCAAAAAGCAGTATAGTCGTCACTCGACGAAGGGGGCGAGGGCAGCGTGCCACTCTAAAAATCAACGAGCCACGACAATACACAAATCATATCCTTTAGGATTACAAAGGCTCCTCCTTCGGAATAAGACCGGTCTCTCAAAAATTAAACAACATAAGATCAAGCTCTTCGCTAGAGATGGCAATGGGTACCCGAAACCCGAATATCCGATGGGTTTTACCCGATATGAAGGCGGGTACGGGATGATTTCTCTACCCGCGGGTATGTCGTTAACGGGTAAAAACCTCTACCCATTGGGTAGACGGGTACAGGTATGGGTTGGAACTACCCATACCCGTCTACCCATGGGTAAAATATACCCACATCAATATAACTATAACCATCTAATAGAGCCCATCTTAGGTAAAATAAAACCCTTCTCTAGCTATCATTTGTCTAGGTACCAAGTTATGTAATCATATGATTTGTTACATATGATTTGTTACATGTGAAGTTGAAGTTGTTTTTATATGTTTATTTAATATTTTGAGTGATTGGTATATTGGAATTTAAGACTTCCCTAGCGGGTACGGGTTACTCGACGGGTAAAAATACCCGCGCGGGTACGGGTATGGGTAAGATTTTATACCTGCGAGTATATATGGGTAACCCGACGGGTAGATTTTTTTTGATGGGTAAGGGTATGGAATGGTACTACCCGACAGGTATGTACCCGTTGCCATCCCTACTCTTCGCCTTCAAAAAGTGCCCTAAGCTCTTGTTCCCCAAAACCCTTTTCAGTCGTCTACGCTAGAACAATTCGGCGAGATCTCTCTTCTGACCGCGCCCTCTCCCTTTCATGAGGACGCGAAGGCGACATGAGAAGCGCCTCGTGGAGCGAAACCAATGAGCGAGGCCCGCCCAGTCCCACACGACGATGTCTTTGAAAATCCTCGCCACCACGTGCAGATGCGCCAGCACTCCCAACCTTCGCTTCAAAACACCAACTCGGTTCCTTTTGCCCTTAATCGTAGTTATCGGGGCCCTAGACGAAGACCCCTCATCCACTCTAGTTTCTACCGCAGACGCACATCCAACGCAACAAAAAAATCTAAATCCTTTTTAGAAGACTCCTCGTCCATCTTCGCGAAGGGGATCAACCACCCTTCACTACCCGACAACCACGAGTCAAACCCTAAGTCTTCGCCGCTACACACAAACAGACTTCGGCGAGACAACAATGTGACGCATTCGACAACTCCACGATTTCCTTCCCCTTATCTAGGTAGCCAAAATTTACCTGCGCAGGCCCAGTCACCAGAACCTACGCAACAACCAACCTTAGTGTCAACATACATCAAAAGTATCACCACTCACAAAATCTACCCTTATTTACACCTGCTCATCAGCAGAAGGTTGCAAAGTCTCCGCTGCACCAGGATCGCGCGATTGGCCTCTGCATAAGACGATTGCTCCTCCACGCCTATCTCAACACCAACATCCTGGGTGGCCAAGGAGCACTCCAAGCCAGCGAGGTCCTCAACCTCCTCGTCCCTCAATGCCTGAGGCAAGAAAACAACAAAGCTTTAGAAATCGAGCATGTAGACAATGTTTTCACCCCAACCAGAGAAAAGGCCTTCACCTACGCCAGCGCACGACTAGTCCTTTCCTGAACAACAGTGCGACCGTGTAGCCCCCACATCTGGTCGTACAGTGCCCCAGCCGATCGCTTCAGAATAATGTCTTCAACCTGGAGCACTTCTAGGTCGAAGTCCTCATTACCTTGGTCAAAAGCCTCGAAGTGCCTACATCATTCGTGGGATAGAGCATTCGCAGTGCCTTCATAGGTAACAAAGGAGGCGTAGGACATGTGGTCCGTCGCAATAGACGAGATGGACTCTAGCTCCTCCTGCAGCAAGCTAAGGAAGCGGGTCCCACCTCTCCTCTAGACCTGTCGAAGGGGGTTGTCTGAGCACCCAAGTCATGACAGGAATCAACAAAGAGCACATGCGCCCGGTCCACGCCGGCCCACGTGGCAGTTTCCACCCTTTTGTGATAAGTCTTCGCATTCCTCGCCTCTAGCTCCAACGTCACAACACGCTCTTGGGTGACTTGAGCCTCCGTCCGGGGTAGCTTGGGCGTCTGTTTGTGACTGGACCATGACATCCTTTAGTTCGCCCAGCTGACGGCTAAGCCCCTCATTTTCCTTCTCAAGAACACCGACCTTGTCTAGAAGATTTCGACTCTTCTTCTCAGTGGCAGACTTGTCCCTGATAGCCACTGTATTTTGTGTCCAAAGACGCTCAACTTTGTCCTCCAGTCGTTTCTATGCAGAACGCAGCTGCGAGGTCGTGACGTCCACCAGCGCCCCAGACGCCACTTGATCAGCAAAAATAGTAGCCTACCCACATGTAGACTTCGTAAAAAAGAGATAGGGAGACAAAAGCAACCAATCACATAGCACAGCTGCCGTGCAATAGTCGCTGCCACGCCTCCGATCGCAGACGCCTCAGCGACGACTCCACCCCAGTCATCAGCAGCATAGAATCGCACCCACGGGTCAGACGAAGTCTCCACCACAGACTTTGCCTGCAGCGTCCCCACCACTAGCTTCGCTTGTATCGCAACCATCTGACCAGACCCGGACCCTATAGCCAAAAACCATAGTTAATAAAGAATATATATATACCATCATAAAATAAACCATATACAATAACCACTAGCTACCAGGCCGGTGTGAGCATCGAACATGGTCACACCCTCAATCATTTAATCATCAAAAGGAAGTTCACGACTCACCACGCCCGCCCCACCCATCTTAGCACTCCTCGCCGCTTCAACCTCACTAGCCTTGCCAGGAGAAGGCATCTTCCCAGCAAAAGTGACCAACATCGCAGGCAGAGGCATCATCGCAGTAGCTGCGACACCCTTCATGCTAGGACGAAGCGCCTTCATCTCACGACGAGGGTCCACAAGCCGTAGCGGGGCCTTCCGCTTCTTCCGCGAAGATTCATGGTGATCCTTAACCATCACAGTTGTCACAACAATGCCAATAGTTTGCTCGTACGGAAAATTTTAAAAGTCTAAGCCAGAGAAGACGTAAAATAATCCTCACCAGGAGCCATGGGAATAGGATCTTTTTATGCCACTCACCCCCGGTCACCTTCAGCATTCGAGAAGATGCAACCTAGAGGTTTGGCGGAGTCATGACCTCCCACGGCTCGGCACACGTCTCCGCTAACTCCTCAACAAATCTGTTTGAGACCCCGCCACCCCAGAAACTTTCATCACGTCCTTTGCCTTAGCATCAACTTTCCTATTTTCCTCACTACTGTAGCCACGACCTTCCCTTTAGAACAACCTTCATCCACCCATGTCACCACATTCTTTCTCTTACAATCACTAACATCTCCAGCATCTGCAGGATCCTCCTCAGGATACGGACCGTACCGAAGACCATTCAGCTTGAAGACGTGGTTCAACCTGACATTCAAACCGTGTATGTCCTAGCTCCTTGGAATCTTCGTTTTCATCGAATATTTCCCCAAAATTATCACCGCCTCTGCTTCCACCTCCCAGAAAAAGATGCAGCATTCCGACCCCGCAACTCAATGTTGAAGGAAGGACTCAACACCTATCGACCCTTTAAGAAAGGCATCAAGCATAGCTTCACCTCGCCCACATCCCAGCCATGCTCAAGCGACCACACTCTATAGGCAATAAACTCCTCCACTAAGTCATGACAACTGCTCGTCTTGGAGGCACGATGATGGACATCTTCGTTCACATCTCCTTTCTTCGGCTTAAATTGCAAAAGGCAACATAGCAATGCGAGCATAGTATGGACGGTGGTAGCCCTGGAACGCCTTTGGCAACAATCAAAGCCACACAAAACCAGAAATCCCACCAATTCCCCCACTTGTTTTTCGTGCACGGAACGAATTCCATAACTTCATCTGAAGACTTCCCAGTCCTCGGAGTGAACGTGCACAAGCCAAATTCCATAATCTTGCCGCCAGCAACCTTCTTCTGCCAATGGAGGCAAAATTCTTAGCGAAGACCTCAACCGAAGGTTCTCCATATGTACTCACTGCCCATATAAGCTTCGCTAGCGCCACCATGGCATTCAACGTAAGCTGGTGAATTTGGACTTCGAAACACTACAGCACTTCAACGACAAATCGATGCCCATGCAAGCGAAGACCATCAGTGAAGAACGCTTCAAAAACAACCAACTCCCCCTGTGGCTCTAGGACCTTCTTGGCTCTCGGATCGCGGCCCAAACCATCCCCAAAATACCCCAAGCGCTGCATCTCATGCATGTGGCCTGAGTAAATCCTTGATAACAAAATTCAACCGTTTGCCCCGGCAACAGCTCCACAACTGCCACTGAATCGATAATCATCTTCTCCAACGACGGCACAGTCGCGGCGAACGGCGATGAGGATTAAGACGACATTACATATCGTCTATGGTGGCGAGCGGTCTACTTCACGCGTGCCAGTTCACCATCGGTGAGAAGTGGAATGCGTGCAACAATTTTCTCAGATGGAGTAACCGAGGGTTTTTAGCACCAGCATGTGAAAGTTTTTCCACCGTGGGCAGCCTCGGCTTTTATAAGCCCCAAAACGCCTCAGGAAACCAAAGGCCCCATAGTAAAACGTCCCACCTCCCAATAGTCATATCCTGCAGCAGTCGTTTTACGAAAACCCCTTCGACCATTGTTGGTCACTTGTTCTTAATTGCTATACAGAATCAAAAACAAGGCAACACAATGTTAAAGAGATAGGTCATGTTCGTTATTAACGAGTTATCCCTTCAGGGTAACTCCTTCAGTAACAAAGGTAGGTGTTAGGTGAATAGACGAACATGCAACGAATATAAGAGAGTTTAGATATGATAATTCGATCAAGATATCTTTCTGGTATATTCCTCCTTTAGGAAATTAACTTTAAAATTATACCTTCGGCAGTTGTAGAAAGAATTACAATGAAGATGCCGTAGGGAGAGAATTACACAGCAGTTGTGTCGTTCATCGAAAAAGGTACTTTATACAGGGCACTGTTCATCTATTTATAGGGAGTCGTACAGCTTCGTACGATATTACATTGTCTTTTGCCCTCGGTTACTTGGATACCACCTTCTCCTTGTATCGTCTTCCGGTGTTGTTGTGACGAAGCTAACTTCGTTACGCTTCCACCGTTCTGCGTCGAAGCTATTCTAATTCTGAAGCTCCTATAATACCTAGTAATATTCTAATAAAAAATGGTTAGCTGTGTTTTTGAGGACCTTCAAAAGATGAAGGCCCTCCATTAGTATCCCCTCACAGTATTAGTTTGTTTCTTTGTAACAAATTCAGACTGCGAAACGAGTGAAGGCCTTTAGCCGAATGTCCGAAAAAACACCTTCCCTTCGCTAGAATAGCGAAACCTTCTGAAACATGGGGGCCACTTTGCAGTAGTGCTTTGCATATATATGAGAGTTGTGATAAAATATTTTTCGTGCTATCGAGTTTCTGTTGGCTTTGCTCTTTATCTTGCTGCCATTGTAGTTACAACTATTTTCGAGCTTCGGCTTTTTGTTTTAACCAAAGCTAAGATGGCTGAAGACAAGAGGAGTGAGGACCCCACACTGGCTGGGTTTTGCGAAGCCATGGAGAAGACAAATATTGAAAAGATAACCAACAAAATTCTAGATGGATTATTTGAAGATTCCGCTGGCAGCGATGACTTTGATTTCGATAGTGGTGCAGAAGACGCCGACGATCGGCCATGGAGGCCGAGCCATGTTGTTTTTGGAAAATCCACTATTAAGAAAGGGCTAATTGAAGCAATGAAGGGCAAATATTTCCATGATATATCCATAGTGAGGGATAGAGGAGAGGACATTGTTTCTCTTCCTGAGGCAGACAGAGTGGTGGTATTCAAAAGTTTTATGAAGGCTGGACTTTGCTTTCCCTTGCATAAGATGCTAGTTGGGATGCTAAAAAGATTTGAAATATACCTTCATCAGCTTACTCCCGAGGCTTTGATTAAAGTTGGAGTTTTAATTTGAGCGATAAGGAGCCAAGGGCTGGAGCCAGACGACGACTGCTTCTATAATATACATGAATTATCCTACCAGACGGAGGCAGTTGGGAAGGAACAATATCATAACAACTTTGGTTGTTACTCCTTCGTATATCGTACTGATACGAGACACCCTGTTCCAACATTTCAGAAAAAGTTGCCAGGGTCTTGGATGAAGCATTGGTTCTATGTTAAGAATGATTTAGTTGAGAGGGAGGATGTAAAGGATGTAATTCAACGACCCATACAATCACGCTTTGGCATTAGAAGACCTTCGATTGTGAATAGCGATAAAGCCTAAGCATGCCTGGTGGCCTTTAACATAGTGTGCAACTACATTGGACTAGAGACTTGGTCCAAGAGCACATAGCCTTCAAAGTGTGCCAAAGGAGACTGCTGCTGGCTCAAGTGAAGGTGACCTGGTTTACCTAAAATATACCTATCACTAGAGAAGTCAATTTGGTGAGCCAGATGATGAATGGCTTAACACCATTGAAGCGACTAGTGAGGAGTTGTTGGGGGGTTATACGAAGGCTGAAGATGAAGCCATGAACATTGCCTTTGGCGCCCACGGAAAAAGAAGGTTGAAAAGAGTGTTTGATGTTATTGGGTTTGTCTATCCCAACTACTGCTTTCCCGCACTAAAGCAAGGAATGAAAAGGAAAAATGTAGCGATGACTTCCTCCATCGCGTCGAAGCCAAAGAAAACAAAGGTTCTAACTCGCTGGCTGAAGTCGTACTTTTTAGAAAGGGCTGCAAAACTGCCTGCTGTAGAGATTTCAAAGACAGAAGTTGCCGAAGCAACTGAAGGGGCCCTCCTAGCTTCGGAGGTAATACCTTTTCTTTTTCTTTGATTTGTATCAAAACACATCTGGACTAATATGACTTTTGGAATTTTTGAGCAGGAGATGAAAGGAATCAAGGCAACTGTGGTGAGTGCCCCTCCCCTCATTCATTTGGAATTAGTTTCAGAGAAGAGCCATGGGCAAGAACAGTCGAAGGTACAAGAATTGCCGAAGGTACAAGCACTATCAAAGATAGCAACCGCTCCAGTGATAACTCCTAGGAAAGGAAAAAGAATGGCCAATGTGCTTGAAGCTGTTTTGAGGCCCTCAAAGGTAACAACACCTGCACCACCAAAGGTTTCCAAGGACAAAGTCGATGAACATAAGATGACCAAAATTGCAGACATCTCTTCCAACTTGGGCAAGGCTGGGCCTTCGGAGCCTATTCCATCGATGGAGGAATCTGGAAGCTTATCAGAGAAATTGACAATGCCAACACCCGAAATGGCACCCGCTGAAGACCTTGAATACATTATTCGCCATGCTCCGGGAAAACAACTGTCAAAGGCACAAATTGCCGAAGTGCAACATTATGCGAAGGACCTGAAATATCCTTGAGGTTCTTTAGTTTATGGAGGCAATGACGAAGACGATTATCTATACTGACTGCCAGACAATAAGGAGATTGACGTTTGTCGGGAGATAATGGATAAAATGGGTTATCCAAAGCTTGAGCTTGGTTTATCTGCAATGCCGAAGGATCATCTTGCAGATTACCTGGCCTACAACAGCTTGAATGTTTATTTACAATGTTTTTCTTTACTGATCAATCAAATAATTTTTCTTAGCGTGTTATTTACTCTTTTTGCTTTGCTGCTACCAGGGACTCATTTTGAGTAAAGCTTTAAAGTCGTAGAAGGATGCAGAGTACGAAAGTGCTCAGATAGCCTTCGACAATCTACGGTCAAAAGTTATAGATCTTCGGCATCAGGCTTTTGAGAAAGATAAAATTTTACTTGATTGAAGCTTTTAACGAAGTCTAACTAGCAGAGGGGACTTTTGTGCTTGTGTGGGTGCCCGGGGGCGTGTCATTGCTCGCGAAAGATGGCTGTGAACATGCGAAGGTTGTAACTGAGCTAGAATTCTCAGTTTCAGCGGGTAATATTAGAGAACCTTCAGCTGAGGCAACTGATTCGGCAGGAAATTCTACTCTGAAGTGTGGATGAACGGCGGAAGAGAGATAGCAGACGAAGCTATCAAACGAAATGAAGAAGAATCCCATCTAGCTTCAGAGGGAGCAAGGAAAGCTGAAGAAGTTGTAGAGCGAGAAAGGCATATAGGTATGTTTGTGTCACGTTTTAATTTCATAAGTGTTTTAGCTTCATGTCTAACATAACTACACTTTTATGTAGCGGAACTTTCTCCCCTCGGAACCGTATGATCCTGAAGCTGATCTAGCTCTAAGGGGAATCCTTGATGAATTTAAGATACTAAACGCGGCGATAGATGAAGTTGTTGATAAATTACTAAACAAAGCTATGGAAAAGGTTCTGAAAGAAGATGATTAGATTGTGTGTAAAAACATTGTAGAGTCTATGTGTTGCTTTTATGCAAAAAAACAATTCTAAATTGTTTGTGATTTCTTTGTGTAGCGTGAAATTAACGTACGTACGGTTTTTGAGCCGAAGGCAAAAAAACACCTTCCCTTCTTTTCACTCTTCATAAAGAAAATCCCTTTTTTTGCCGAAGGTCTTGTGAATTCATAACAAAAACTGTTGTCGAAGTAACATCGTTGGCCCCTTCTTCGTCTTGTTTGAGGACAACCGTTAAAGATATGACATTTTCCTTTGCCTGCTTTATTCCATAATTTTTCAGCAAACACGTATTTAGCTTCATAGGTCAACCACGTTTGTGGATGAAGGAGAAATTTCCCTTCTTCTCCCTTTATGGATGATGCGAAATGATGCATGATGTTATGATGCAGAATGATGCGATGATATGATGCAAAAGATGTTTGAGCGAAAAATGATGATAGAAAACATTTCAAAATTAGACGGCATCCCCTTAGGAACAACTTTGGAGTCTCTTCACCTTTACTAGGTGGTATTTTAGCTCTGCATCACCTTAGGAATGACTTTGGAGCTTAGCTCTACATCCCCTTAGGAACGACTTTGGAGCTTAATCACCTTTACTTAGGTGGCATTTTAGCTCTGCATCCCTGAAGGAACAACTTTGGAGTTTAGCTCTACATCCCCTTAGGAACGACTTTGGGGCTTCTTCACCTTTACTTAGGTGGCATTTTAGCTCTGCATCCCCGAAGGAACGACTTTGGAGCTTCTTGACCTTTGTTGTTACACTCGATGGTGTAACCACAGGTTTATTACAATGTGTTGAAGGTGGCGCCTTCTCAAATTGTTTCTGAGACAAGAATGTAAAGCAAAAGAAACAAAAATCACAATAGATGTGTATCAAGTTTTTGATCCAGCCCCTTTATTGCTTCAATAAATATGCCTAGACTCTAGAACAATATTGTTAACTATTCGAGCTTCGGATTACTCTCTTGTATCATGCTGTTGTTGAACTTGACACTTCCCCTAAGGCTGCTGATTGTGGGATGAAGTTGGAGCCAATGCAGGTGGTTGTGGTAGGACCCACCCAGCTGGGGGAGTGACTTGTCGAAGCCATCGAAGCTGTAGGTTGTCAGAATGGTTGTTGGTTACCCACATACTCTGTGATGTATGGGGAGTGTTGGGGACTTGTTCTCAAATGCTATGAATTAAGAACAAGGCAACATAAAATGTTAAACATCAATGCCCTTCGTCCGCCGAAACATTATTTCCACAAGGATTTAATGAACCTCGGACGAAGGTCACGGGCATAATGCTACGAAGGTTTTCACCTTCATAAGTGAGCTTATAAAAATAATACAAAGTAAAGTAAAACATGAAATATTAAAGTTAAATACATTGAAAATAAACGACGTCATTCACATATCTTATTAAATGAATTTATAATATCTGAATACAATGTTTAGGTACATTTATACCTTTGCCTTTGACAAACAATAATTCCCGAGTGGTGCGTTAGCAATTACAGGAATGCGTGAACAGTAAAGGAATATTGTTCACTATTTATAGGCATAGGACACAACTCATGAGGAATTACAATTATACCCCTCATAAAAGTTTACAACAATAACTCAGACCCTTATGGGCTAAAAGGTCATTCTATCTTTAAGTCGGTTCGACCCTCCGTCTTCGGATATGCTGTAGTTCCGAAGCTTCGTGAACGGTGTCTTCGGCATCATGTTCAAGCAGCTTCAGCCGAAACTGTTTCTTTCCGCAGGACCTTCGACGACGAAGCATGGTCCCAACAGTAGCCCCTTCGTGGTGCTAGATCGTTTTTCGTAACGAGCTTGATCCGTGAAAAAAGTCTCTTAGGCTTCAGGAAGCCGAAGGTCCAAAAAACACCTTCCCTGAGCTTGTTGTCGAGAAACGATACAATTTTCGAGCGCAGAGCGGTCCCACCGTGCAGGTTTACTATTTGGTTTTTGCGGCCCACCGTGCAGCAGGTGCGAGCAACTGTTTGCCATGTGTAAAAGTCCTAACGATTCACCTTCTTACCTGCAGCACTATATAAACAGACAGGTAGGTGTGAAGTTACCACAGCATTCATTGCTATTGCACTGTTTTGCTGCCAAAAATTTTAACCATAGCCGAAGCTTAACTTTCGCGTTCAAACGAAGCTCCTGTTTGGTGTTTGCTTCGTCAGAAGAAGAGCTTCGGAAGAAAAGGTTATTAATTTCCAAGAATTTTTTCAAGAAATTCAAAATTAAATGGCCAGAGTGCGCTCTACTGCTAGAGTTGAGCGCGAGGGAGACGAAGCCGAAGGTGCGGAAACTGTTCCTATCTCTGAAGCAATGAAGCGATCTGGATTGATGACATCGGAAGACATCCCTGCTGCTGAAGCAGAACAAGCAGATATTGAGGAGGCTGATTCTGACGGTGATTACAATATCGCAGTACCGAGCAAGCCTAGTCATCTGGACTTCGGGATGTCGACCATCTCGAAGGCTGATTTCCCAAAGATGGTGAAGTCGGGCTACTTTAGCGAAGATGAGAAAAAGATGATTCGCTTTGGTGGAGAAGAAATTACTCCGAAGCCACAGAAAGATGAAATAGTGATTTTCAAGAGTTTCCTCAAAGCTGGTTTGAGATTTCCTTTGAATAGGATGATTGCTGATGTGCTAAAAAAGTTTGGGATCTATTTTCATCAACTAACTCCTAACGCTATTGTTAGGCTTAGTGTTTATATTTGGGCTCTCCGAAGCCAGGGGTGGAGCCATTTGCCGAAGGTTTCTGCCGAGTACACGAGCTACACTACCAAACTAAGGCCAGAAAGGATGGGCTACATGAAAATTTTGGTTGTTACAATTTTGCCTATCGGAAAACTACAAAATTTCCTGTGATCAGCTACCGAAGCAAGTGGCCGGCAGGCTGGAAATCGGAATGGTTCTACATCAAAGTTGATGACGACAAGGAGAAGCTTGTACAGAGTTCGCTTGAACTAATCTTCGGAGAAACCCAACCCCAGTGCAATATGACACCAGAAGGTCCAACCCAAACGGTGTTGGCTGAATTCAGAATTATTGCAGAGCACATTGGCACTAGGGATTTGGTGCAGGAATTTCTGGCTTTCAAAGTATTTCCAACTATGAAGGAATGGGCTATGCTGAAGCTTAAAGGAGAGAAGAAAGAGGGGGAGCTTGTCCGACTACCCTATCATTATAAATTCAAGAAATATTTTAAGGCACCCTGCCAAGAATGGCTCGAAACAATCGAAATAATGAGTACTGAAATTCTTGGAAATTACTCTAAAAAAGAGGACCAACTGATGACAGCAGCCTTCGGCACCCGGCCGAAACGAAGGCTAAACAGAGTGCTTGATGCTATAGGCTTTGAATATCCTGATTATGGTCGATTGGGCGGAGATGCTGGAGGCCCGAAGAGAAAAAGAATTGCCAGCGTCGTTGACGAAGAAAGAACCAAAGTGACCAAAAAGAAAAAGGAGATTTCTGAAAAGCTGAGCCCTGAAAAGCTGAGCCCTGAGCCGAAGGTGGCTGCTGCAAGAAAAAGGAAAACTGCATCTCCAGAACCAAAAACGTTAGTTCAAGAAGAAGACACTCCTGCGACACCTTCTGTTGCCGAAGTAGAAGAGATTCTGAAGGTAATGACTGAACCCTTGCCTGTCAAGCTAAGTCCGCTGGCGCCGGAACTGACGAAGTTTTTCAGAAGGACAAAGAAGCTTCGGCAGCAGAAAGTCCCGCACTGCCGAAAAAACGAAGAATTATTCAAATAGCAGATGTGATTCATCAGACGCCGCCACCGGCGACAGTGTCAAAAATTGTTTTTGCCGAGACTGCTGAAGCCAAAGGCGCCACAGCCGAAGCTACCAGAATGGAAACCACCGAAGCCGAAGCTGCTGGGGCCGAAGCCGGGACCACGGAAGGTTCGAATCTGGAAACCACTCTTGAAGTTATTGACAATATTCTCCTAAAAATGGCTGAAGAAGAAGCTGCTGTGGCTGCGGTAAACACGGCAACTGAAAAGGGAAAAGAGAAAATCGATGACATTTTAGAAGAAGAAAATTTTAACTTTCAAGATTTGCTTAGACAAGAGCTAACAGGCGCCGAAAAAGAAGAGTTGAAAAAATATGCCATATCTTGCGGGTATAAGCCAGGGGCTACGCTATTTGGTGGGGTCAACGAAGGGAAGCTAAGATGCCTTCGGAACCGCACCGAGGCCAAAGTTGTTAGAACCCTCTCCAAAAGTGTTGGCCTACCGAAGCTAGAAGCGGACCTCTGCAGGTACCAGCGACACCATATCGCCGGAAGCCTGCTCTATGCTAATTTTAAGGTAACAAATTTTGTTATTATTATTATTATATATATATATTTTATTTTTTAGGTCGTTTTTCTGACGAAGATTGTTTTGGCAGAGTATACTATTAAGTAAGGTTCTAAAAATGCAACAAGATCTCGAAGAGGAGAAGAACAAAACTATCATCAAAGATTTAGAAGAAAAAGTTGAAAATTACGAAGCTATTCTGAAAAAGAAGGACTTCACCATCCAGGACCTTGAAATCATGGCTAAAGAACACGAAGGTGCATTAGAAAAGAAAGACTTTGTTATTCAGTCTATGCAAGGCTCCTTGGCTGAGGTCCAAGCCGAGAATGACAATTTAAAGGATGAGTTGCTCAAACAATCAGAAAAATCTGAGCAGGAAAAGAAACACCTTGAAGCAAGTCTTAAAACTGAGATGGAGAAGAATTCAAATTTGCAAACATCCTTGAAGGAACTTCAAGAGAAATGCCTAAGCTTCGGCAGCCGATGCGTGCAGCGGCTGAAGGATGTGTTTCATTCTATCGGAGCCAGCTCTGAAAAAATTACACCTTCAGCTGAAAACCTGCCCAGCAATTAGAATATATTGAAGGCGAGGTTAATGCTCTTGACGAAGTTATTGGTGGCCATGCCGACTTCTGCGCCCTGGTAGCTTCTCGGGGCACATCTACCGCTTTTCTGAAGGCTGGCTGTACGCATGGAAAAATTGTGAATAGACCAAACTTCAGCTTATCATCATCAGATCTGATAGATATTCCAAGCCTAGCCCGAAGCATTGGAAATAGATTTATGACCCAGATTTGGGTAAATGGTGGGCGGAAGATGGCGGGTGACGAAGCTCGAAGTCATCTTAAGCCGGTAAGAAACTTATGTTTATTACTTTTACCTTCTCCTTGAAATTTGCACCTTTCTTATTCGGCTCTTTAATATACGTAGGATGACGAAGCTAAAGTATGACGAAGCTGAAGTATGACAAAGCTGAAGTATGACGACCTGAAGCTTGATAGTTGCTACAATATTCTTTCCTGCAAAAATTCTGGAGAGACTTTTGTAATATCATTATGGAAAAACTCATGTAAATTTGTACATACCTTGTAATATATTTTGTTTCCGCTATCTGTGTACAATCTGCTTTGCTGTGGACGAAACTTCTTTTTTGAGCCGAAGGCGAAAAACACCTTCCCTTCTTTTCGTACACAACGAAGCATAAAAAAATTTCCTTTTTCGAAGTCTTTCCTCATTGCCGAAGCACCTATCTTTTTTGTGTGGTATGATGATGATTCTATATATGTCTAAATGAATGTTTATGAATGCAAATGACATGATGAAATGTATTGGGCAGATGAATATTGGGACACATGTTCAAAAACCATAATCATAGCCCTTCATCCCCTTGGGAATGATTCAAATCTTTTTACTTTTCAGCTTCATCGTTTACTTTTCGGTGTATCAGCGTTGACTTTTCGTTGTAAGCCTCCCTTAGGAGCTTCTTCGCCTTTTACTTTCAGCGGAATCAGCGTTGACTTTTCGCTGTAAGCCTCCCTTAGGAGCTTCTTCACCTTTTACTTTCAGCGGAATCAGCGTTGACTTTTCGCTGTAAGCCTCCCTTAGGAGCTTCTTCGCCTTTTACTTTCAGCGGAATCAGCGTTGACTTTTCGCTGTAAGCTCTGCATTCCCTTAGGAACGACTTTTGAGCCTCTCCCTGTTTTCTTTTCTTTTCCCTTGGCATTTACATTTACATTTTTTTGGGGATATCACTTTTATAGAATGGAAATAAGGAAAAGAAAAATTACATGTTGTGGCCCCATTAAAAACCTTTCTCCCCCTTTGGAAAGGAAAAGGGTGCCACAAAAAAGAATAGAAAAATTACATCAAACTAAACATAATATCGCTGAAGCTCATCCGCATTCCATGATCTAGGAATGTCGTTGTCGTCCATATCCTTCAATCTATAGGAACCGGGTCTTGACGAAGATACTACCAAAAAAGGTCCTTCCCACTTCAGCTGTAATTTGCCTACTGTTTCAGGTTGGCTACTCTTCGAAGCACCAGATGTCCTGGTTCAATGTTCTTCAGCTTAACCTTCCTGTCACGCCATTTTATTATTTCGGCTTGATATTTATTGATGTTTTCCACAGCTTGAAGTCTGATACCTTCTATAGCATCTTTTTCCACAGAGCAGTCAGCTTCGTCTTCACCTTCTGTCGAAGCTACCGTTCTTATCGATCCTGCTTTGGCCTCTTCCGGGGTTATTGCTTCATCCCCAAACAATAGTTTGAATGGCGTAAAGCCTGTTGATCTTGACATGGTTGTGTTATGGCTCCACACCACTTTGATTAACTCGTCTGGCCACTTTCCCCTGGGCTGATTGAAGATTGACTTCATTATTCCTGTCATTATGATCTCGTTAGCTCTTTCGACAAGTCCGTTTGACTCCGGATGTCGAACTGATGCAAAATGGATCTTCGTGCCAATTTGATCACAAAATTCTCTGAAAGCTTCAGAATCAAACTGTGTCCCATTATCCACAGTAATGGCCTTCGGCACTCCGAAGCGACAAACAATATTTTGCCAAAAAAACTTTTGAATAGTAACCGAAGTTATTGTGGCTAGAGGCTTTGCCTCAATCCACTTAGAAAAATATTCCACTGCCACTACAACATATCTTAAGTTTCCCTGTGCTGGTGGTAATGGACCTAGTAAATCAAGGCCCCACCTTTGCAACGGCCAAGTGGGTTGTATTAATTGAGTTAAAGACGAAGGTTGTTTTTTATCTCTTGCACATTTCTGACAACCTTCGCACTTTTGGACTAAATCCGCTGCATCCGAAGTTGCCTTTGGCCAATAAAATCCTTGACGAAAAACTTTCCCGAGCAAAGGCCTAGATCCAATGTGAGATCCACACAGGCCTGCGTGTATTTCCTTCATTAATTCTATACCTTCGGATCTGGATAAACACTTGAGCAATGGGGAACAGACCCCACGCTTGTATAGCTCCCCTTCTATTATGACATATGGTCGAGCTCTTGCTTCTATCCTCCTGTTATAAGCTTCGTCGTCTGAAAGAAAATTACCCTGAAGGAAAGAGATGATTTCAGTTCTCCAATCTTCACTATAGACAGGGGATATGTTGAGGACCGCTCTTTCAAGAAGCTCGACCGAAGGTGCTTTTATTGTTTCGAAAAATACTTCCGAAGGTAAAGGCAGCCCCTGAGCTGCTAACTTGGCCAATAGATCAGCATATTCATTTTCTCCACGAGGAATATTTTTAACAGAGAATCCTTCAAAGGAAGCCTCAATCCTTCGGACTGTATCTAGATATTTTTCAAGCTTCGGATCTCTTGCTTTATAGCTCTTGTCAACATGACCAGAAATAACTTGGGAATCAGTTTTAAGAATGGCCCTTCTGATCCCCATTGCCTTTAACTTCCGAAGACCCAAGAGCAGAGCTTCGTATTCAGCAATATTGTTTGTACAACTGAAATCAAGTCTTGCCACATAACAAGTTTTAACTTTGGAAGGTGAAACCAACACAGCAGCTGCTCCTGCTCCGAAGGTTCCCCAAGACCCATCGCAAAACACTGTCCATGCTTCGGCATCTTTATTCGTTTCTTCCTCCTAGCCCCTGGCGTCCAGTCAGCAATGAAGTCTGCCAACGCTTGGGACTGAATCGAAGATCTATGGACATAATCAATACAAAATTCATTGAGCTCTGCAGCCCATTTTCCAATCCTTCCAGTAGCTTCTCGATTTCTCATAATATAACTTCAACGGTTGTGAAGAAGGAACAATTATGTTGTAAGCTTGAAAATAATGCCGAAGCTTCCTGGAGGCCATCAAAACAGCATACAGTACTTTCTCCAATTCTGTATAATTTTTCTTTGATAAACTAAGAACTTCGGATACAAAATATATTGGGGCCTGCTTCTTGACTTGGCCTTCAAGCTTCTCCTGGACAAGTGCTGCACTTACCGCTGAGTGCGAAGCTGCCACATCCTGGCGTTGGTGGAGTTAGTGTTGTTAGATCTATCAAATATTGCTTCAGTGCTTCGAAGGCTCTCTGTTGGACTGGTCCCCATTGAAAAACTTCGGGTGACTTCAGCACTTCGAAAAATGGTAAATTTCTCTCTGCTGATCTAGATATGAATCTGTTGAGAGATGCCAGCCTTCCTGTCAATCTTTGAGCCCCCTTCTTTGTACTTGGTGGTTCCATTTGAAGTATAGCTTCGATTTTGCTTGGATTAGCCTCAATTCCCTTTGTTGAAACTAGGCAACCAAGAAATTTCCCCTTCTTCACTCCGAAGACACATTTTTCTGGATTCAGCTTTAAACCAGCCTGTCTAAAATTAGCGAAGGTCTCCTGCAGATCAGCAATGTGATTATCTTGCTTCGTGCTTTTTACAATGATATCATCAACATAAGTTAGCACATTCCTGCCTATCTGAGAATGGAGAACCTTCGCTGTCATTCTGCTGAAGCTTCCTCCAGCATTCTTAAGCCCCTCAGGCATCCGAAGGTAACAATATGTTCCACTAGGGGTTATGAAGCTGGTTTTTGGTTCATCCTCCTTCTTCATCCAGATTTGGTGATAGCCTGAATAGCAATCCAGCAGACTCATAAGCTCTGATGAAGCTGCTGCATCGACTAAGGAATCTATCCTTGGCAATGGAAACTCGTCCTTCGGACATGCCTTATTGAGATCAGTAAAATCGATACACATTCTCCATTTACCATTGGCCTTCTTCACCATAACAGTGTTAGCCAACCTGTCGGGGACCATAATTAGGGGTACCCTCAAGACTCCTAATTCTCAGCTGGTAACCCCCATCAGCATAAAGCTGCTAAGGCCTGATGGGTGCGATTAAGTCAGGGATCAGTCCATTTCGAGCGACTCGATCATGCCTCGCCCGAGCCTAGCCTCGGACAAGGGCAGCCGACCCCGGAGGATTTCCGTCTCGCCCGAGGCCCCCCTCCAACGGCGGACACATCTCCGGCTCGCCCGAGGCCCTGCCTTCGCTAAGAAGCAACCCTGACTAAATCGCCGCACCGACCGACCGAATCGCAGGAGCATTTAACGCAAAGGTGGCCTGACACCTTTATCCTGACGCACGCCCCCCGGCAGAGCCGAAGTGACCGCCGTCACTTCGCCGCTCCACTGACCGGCCTGTCAAAAGGACAGCGCCGCCTGCGCCACTCCGACTGCAGTGCCACTTGACAGAGTGAGACAGACAGGCAGTCAGGCCCTGCCAAAGGCACCATAGGAAGCTCCGCTCCGCCCGACCCAGGGCTCGGACTCGGGCTAAGTCCCAGAAGACGGCGAACTCCGCTCCGCCCGACCCAGGGCTCGGACTCGGGCTAAGTCCCAGAAGACTGTGAACTCCGCTCCGCCCGACCCAGGGCTCGGACTCGGGCTAAGTCCCGGAAGACGGCGAACTCCGCTCCGCCCGACCCAGGGCTCGGACTCGGGCTAAGTCCCGGAAGACGGCGAACTCCGCTCCGCCCAACCCAGGGCTCGGACTCGGGCTAAGTCTCGGAAGACGGCGAACTCCGCTCCACCCGACCCCAGGGCTCGGACTCGGGCTCAGCCCTGGAAGACGGCGAACTCCGCTCCGCCCGACCCTAGGGCTCGGACTCGGGCTCAGCCCTAGAAGACGACGAACTCCGCTTCGCCCGACCCCAGGGCTCGGACTCCGCCCTGGCCTCTGCCGAACGACCTCCGCCTCGCCCGACCCAGGGGCTCGGACTCGGCCTCGGCCACGGAAGACAGACTCGACCTCGGCTTCGGAGGAGCCTCCACGTCGCCCAACCTAGGGCGCAGGCCAGCCACGTCAACAGGAAGCGCCATCATCACCCTACCCCGAGCTGACTCGGGCCGCAGAGAACAAGACTGGTGTCCCATCTGGCTAGCTCTGCCAGATAGGCAATGATGGCGCCCCGCATGCTCTGTGACGACGGCGGCTCTCAGCTCTCTTACGGAAGCAGGAGGACGTCAGCAAGGACTCAACCGCTCCGACAGCTGTCCCTCCGCCAGGCTCCGTCGCTCCTCCGACGGCCACGACATCACACCAGCTGGGTGCCAAGATCTCTCCGGCTGCCACATCGGCATGTACTTAGGGCGCTAGCTCTCCCCCGCTAGACACGTAGCACTCTGCTACACCCCCATTGTACACCTGGATCCTCTCCTTACGCCTATAAAAGGAAGGACCAGGGCCCTCTTAGAGAGGGTTGGCCGCGCGGGGACGAGGACGGGACAGGCGCTCTCTTGGGGCCGCTCGCTTCCCTCTCCCGCGTGGACGCTTGTAACCCCCTACTGCAAGCGCACCCGACGTGGGCGCGGGACGAACACGAAGGCCACGGGATTTCCACCTCTCTCACGCCCATCTCCGGCCGCCTCACTTCCCCCCTTCGCGCTCGGCCTCGCGTCGACCCATCTGGGCTGGGGCACGCGGCGACATTCACTCGTCGGCTTAGGGACCCCCCGGTCTCGAAACGCCGACAGTTGGCGCGCCAGGTAGGGGCCTGCTGCGTGTTGACGAACAGCTTCCCGTCAAGCTCCAGATGGGCAGTCTCTAGCAACCTCTCCGACCCGGGACGGTGCTCCGTTTCGGGAGTCTTGAGTTCATGTCCTTCGACGGCAGCTACGACATGATACTCCTTCCACCGCCGCGCGACAACGACGATGGCGGCCGACAGCCCGCCCGCCGGCGGCGGAATCGACGACGTCTCCCCCGCATGGTGGAAGAACAACATTCGAGCTCGTCCCGTCCTCTCCCCCGCCAAAGGAGGAGGAGGCGGGGCAACCAAGGCCAAGCGGGAGGCTGCGCCTCGTCGGCTGTCGAGCGAGTCGACGTCCCCAGCGCTCCAACGGGGGGCGCGTCGGGCGTCGACCTCGCGTTTGAGACGAAGGCGAGCGCCATCTCCCCGCGACACGCCAATCCCGAGCAAGTGGACGACGCCAGTGCGCTCGCGGAGAGCTTGCAGGACGTCGCCCTCGTACCTGAGACTGCGGTGCAATCAGTCCCCGACGTGACTATGTCGCTGCTCGTCGACCGAAAGGTACCGACCGATTCTCGTCCTACGTCATTTGGACTCAGCCTCAACCCGCCTAGCGACCTTGCTTTGGCGGGCGCTCTCGTAGAGGCGAGTTCAAACCCTCTGGGGTTTCGCATGCGGTCGCCTTGGGACCGGTTGACGGACGTCTCGACCTATGGGCCCTCTGGGTCCGAGGAAGATGACGACCCCAACATATGTTGGGGTTTCTCTGGATTTGGCAACCACAGTTCCATGCGGGACTTCATGACCGCATGTGACTACTGCCTCTCCGACTGTTCCGACGGTAGCCGCAGCCTCGACGACGAGGACTGCGGCCCAAGCCGCGAATGTTTCCACGTCGAGCTAGGGGATCCCTCCGAAGGCAACCATCTCGGCATGCCGGAGGACGGTGATCTCCCTAGGCCGGTGCCTCGCGCTGACATCCCGCGGGAGCTAGCTGTGGTCCCCGTTCCGGCGGGGGGTCATGACCCACAGCTCGAGCAAGTCCGCGGGGCGCAGGCCAAGCTCGACGAGGGAGCGGGAGCGCTTGAGCCGATCCACCGGGACGTCGGGCAGGTATGGGCGGGCCAACCCCCGGCCGGAGAAATACGTCACCTGCCCCAGGGTCTCCAGCACCGCGTCGCCAACGACATCAGGGTCAGGCCGCCACCCGCATCCAGTGGGGTCGGTCAGAACCTGGCTGCAGCAGCGATGCTTCTCCGCGCGATGCCGGAGCCATCAACCACCGAGGGTCGGCGAATCCAAGGAGAGCTCAAGAATCTCCTGGAAGGCGCTGCGGTCCGACGGGCCGAGAGCTCTACCTCCCGAAGGCAGGGATACCCCTCGGAACCTCATGCCGCGACTTCCCGATTCATGCGGGAAGCCTCGGTCTACACCGGGCGCACGCGCAACACCGCGCCTGCGGCCCCGGGCCGCCTCGGCAACGAGCACCATCATCGCGACCGTCGGGCCCACCTCGACGAGAGGGTGCGCCGAGGTTACCACCCCAGGCGTGGGGGACGCTACGACAGCGGGGAGGATCGGAGTCCCTCGCCCGAACCACCCGGTCCGCAGGCCTTCAGCCGGGCCATCCGATGGGCACCGTTCCCGACCCGGTTCCGACCCCCGACTACTATCACAAAGTACTCGGGGGAAACGAGACCGGAACTGTGGCTCGCGGACTACCGCCTGGCCTGCCAACTGGGTGGAATGGACGACGACAACCTCATCATCCACAACCTCCCCCTGTTCCTCTCCGACACTGCTCGCGCCTGGTTGGAGCACCTGCCTCCGGGGCAGATCTCCAACTGGGATGACCTGGTCCAAGCCTTCGCCGGCAATTTCTAGGGCACGTACGTGCGCCCCGGGAATTCCTGGGACCTCCGAAGCTGTCGGCAGCAGCCGGGGGAGTCTCTCCGGGACTACATCCGGCGATTCTCGAAGCAGCGCACCGAGCTGCCCTACATCACCGACTCGGATGTTATCGGCTCGTTCCTTGCCGGCACCACCTACCGCGACCTGGTGAGTAAGTTGGGTCGCAAGACCCCCACCAGGGCGAGCGAGTTGATGGACATCGCCACCAAGTTCGCCTCTGGCCAGGAGGCGGTCGAGGCTATCTTTCGAAAGGACAAGCAGCCCCAGGGCCGCCCATCGGAAGATGCTCCCGAGGCGTCTACTCCGCGCGGCGCCAAGAAGAAAGGCAAGAAGAAGTCGCAAGCGAAACGCGACGCCGCTGACGAGGACCTTGTCGCCGCCGCCGAGTACAAGAACCCTCGGAAGCCCCCCGGAGGTGCCAACCTCTTCGACAAGATGCTCAAGGAGCCGTGCCCCTATCATCAGGGGCCCGTCAAGCACACCCTTGAGGAGTGCGTCATGCTTCGGCGCCACTTCCACAGGGCCGCGCCACCCGCGGATGGTGGCAGGGCCCGCGACGACGACAAGAAAGAAGATCACCAAGCAGGAGAGTTCCCCGAGGTTCGCGACTGCTTCATGATCTACGGTGGGCATGCGGCGAATGCCTCGGCTCGTCATCGCAAGCAAGAGCGCCGGGAGGTCTACTCGGTGAAGGTGGCGGCGCCAGTCTACCTAGACTGGTCCGACAAGCCCATCACCTTCGACCAAGCAGACCACCCCGACCACGTGCCGAGCCCGGGGAAATACCCGCTCGTCGTCGACCCCATCGTCGGCGACGTCAGGCTCACCAAGGTCCTTATGGACGGGGGCAGCTGCCTCAACATCATCTACGCCGAGACCCTCGGGCTCCTGCGCGTCGATCTGTCCTCCGTCCGAGCAAGCGCTGCGCCCTTCCACGGGATCATTCCCGGGAAGCGCGTCCAGCCCCTCGAACGACTCGACCTTCCTGTCTGCTTCGGAACGCCCTCCAACTTTCGAAGGGAGACTCTGACGTTCGAGGTGGTCGGGTTCCGAGGAACCTACCACGCAGTACTGGGGAGGCCATGCTACGCGAAGTTCATGGTCGTCCCCAACTACACCTACCTGAAGCTCAAGATGTCGGGCCCCAACGGGGTCATCACCGTCGGCCCCACGTACAAACACGCGTTCGAATGCGACGTGGAGTGCGTGGAGTACGCTGAGGCCCTCGCCGAGTCCGAGGCCCTCGTCGCCGACCTGGAAAGCCTCTCCAAAGAGGTGCCAGACGT
The DNA here is from genome assembly GCF_902167145.1 of Zea mays. NCBI lineage: Eukaryota > Viridiplantae > Streptophyta > Magnoliopsida > Poales > Poaceae > Zea > Zea mays. The sequence goes on from NC_050105.1 coordinate 77,164,326, forward strand.
GAAGCGTCATGTCGGCAACTTCGAGCCAGTGGAGACGGTCAAGGCCGTCCCCCTCGACCCCAGTGGCGACGCCTCCAAGCAGATCCGGATCGGTTCCGGGCTCGACCCCAAATAGGAAGCAGTGCTCGTCGACTTTCTCCGCGCAAACGCCGACGTCTTTGCGTGGAGTCCCTCGGACATGCCCGGCATACCGAGGGATGTCGCCGAGCACTCGCTGGATATTCGGGCCGGAGCCTGACCCGTCAAGCAGCCTCTGCGCCGATTCGACGAGGAGAAGCGCAGAGTGATAGGCGAGGAGATCCACAAGCTAATGGCAGCAGGGTTCATCAAAGAGGTATTCCATCCCGAATGGCTTGCCAACCCTGTGCTTGTGAGAAAGAAAGGGGGGAAATGGCGGATGTGTGTAGACTACACTGGTCTCAACAAAGCATGTCCGAAGGTTCCCTACCCTCTGCCTCGCATCGATCAAATCGTGGATTCCACTGCTGGGTGCGAAACCCTGTCCTTCCTCGACGCCTACTCAGGGTATCACCAAATCAGGATGAAAGTGTCCGACCAGCTCGTGACTTCTTTCATCACGCCCTTCGGCATGTACTGCTATGTCACCATGCCGTTCGGTTTGAGGAATGCGGGCGCGACGTACCAGCGGTGCATGAACCATGTGTTCGGCGAACACATTGGTCGCACGGTCGAGGCCTACGTCGATGACATCATAGTCAAGACAAGGAGAGCTTCTGACCTCCTCTCCGACCTTGAAGTGACATTCCGATGTCTCAAAGCGAAAGGCGTCAAGCTCAATCCCGAGAAGTGTGTCTTCGGGGTGCCCCGGGGCATGCTCCTGGGGTTCATCGTCTCTGAGCGGGGCATCGAAGCCAACCCGGAGAAGATCGCAGCCATCACCAGCATGGGGCCCATCAAGGACTTAAAAGGCGTACAGAGGGTCATGGGATGTCTCGCGGCCCTGAGCCGCTTCATCTCACGCCTCGGCGAAAGAGGTCTGCCTCTATACCGCCTCTTAAGGAAGGTTGAGTGCTTCGCTTGGACCCCTGAGGCCGAGGAAGCTCTCGGGAACCTGAAGGCGCTCCTCACAAAGGCGCCTATCTTGGTGCCTCCAGCTGACGGAGAAGCCCTCTTGGTCTACGTCGTCGCGACCACTCAGGTGGTTAGCGCCGCGATTGTGGTCGAGAGGCAAGAAGAGGGGCATGCATTGCCCGTTCAGAGGCCAGTTTACTTCGTCAGCGAGGTACTGTCCGAGACCAAGATCCGCTACCCACAAGTTCAGAAGCTGATGTATGCAGTGATCCTGACGAGGCGGAAGTTGCGACACTACTTCGAGTCTCATCCGGTAACTGTGGTGTCATCCTTCCCCCTGGGGGAGATCATCCAGTGCCGAGAGGCCTCGGGCAGGATTGCAAAGTGGGCGGTGGAAATCATGGGCGAGACAATCTCGTTCGCCCCTCGGAAGACCATCAAGTCCCAGGTATTGGCGGACTTCGTAGCCGAATGGGTCGACACCTAGCTACCAACGGCTCCGATCCAACCGGAGCTCTGGACCATGTTTTTCGACGGGTCGCTGATGAAGACGGGAGCCGGCGTGGGCCTACTCTTCATCTCGCCCCTTGGGAAACACCTACGCTATGTGCTACGCCTCCATTTCCCGGCGTCCAACAATGTGGCTGAGTACGAGGCTCTGGTCAACGGGTTGCGGATCGCCATCGAGCTAGGGGTCAGGCGCCTCGACGCCCGCGGTGACTCGCAGCTCGTCATCGACCAAGTCATGAAGAACTCCCACTGCCGCGACCCGAAGATGGAGGCCTACTGCGATGAGGTTCGGCGCCTGGAAGACAAGTTCTACGGGCTCGAGCTTAACCACATCGCTCGGCGCTACAACGAGACTGCAGACGAGCTGGCAAAAATAGCCTCGGGGCGAACAACGGTTCCCCCGGACGTCTTCTCCCGGGATCTGCATCAACCCTCCATCAAGATCGACGACTCGCCCGAGCCTGAGGCGCCCTCGGTCCAGCCCGAGGTACCCTCGGCACAGCCCGAGGCACCCTCAGCTCGGCCCGAGGCGCCCTCGGTTCAGCCCGAGGTACCCTCGGCCTCCGAGGGCGAGGCACTGCACGTCGAGGAGGAGCGAAGCGGGGCCACGCCTGATCGGAATTGGCAGACCCCGTACCTACAATATCTCCGCCAAGGAGAGCTACCCCTCGACCGAGCCGAGGCTCGGCGGGTAGCGCGACGCGCCAAGTCGTTCGTCTTGCTGGGCAATGAGAAGGAGCTCTACCACCGCAGCCCCTCAGGCATCCTCCAGCGATGCATCTCCATCGCCGAAGGTCAGGAACTCCTGCAAGAGATACACTCGGGGGCTTGCGGCCATCACGCAGCGCCTCGAGCCCTTGTCGGGAATGCTTTCCGGCAAGGCTTCTACTGGCCAACGGCGGTGGCTGACGCCACTAGAATTGTCCGCACCTGCGAAGGGTGCCAATTCTATGCGAAGCAGACCCACCTGCCCGCTCAAGCTCTGCAGACGATACCCATCACCTGGCCCTTTGCTGTGTGGGGTCTGGACCTCGTCGGCCCCTTGCAGAAGGCGCCCGGGGGCTACACGCACCTGCTGGTCGCCATCGACAAATTCTCCAATTGGGTCGAGGTCCGACCTCTGAACAGCATCAGGTCCGAGCAGGTGGTGACGTTCTTCACCAACATCATCCATCGCTTCGGGGTCCCGAACTCCATCATCACCGACAACGGTACCCAGTTCACCAGCAGAAAATTCTTGGACTTCTGCGAGGATCACCACATCCAGGTGGACTGGGCCGCCGTGGCTCATCCCATGTCGAATGGGCAAGTAGAGCGTGCCAACGGCATGATTCTACAAGGGCTCAAGCCTCGGATTTACAACGACCTCAACAAGTTCGGCAAGCGATGGATGAAGGAACTCCCCTCGGTGGTCTGGAGCCTGAGGACAACGCCGAGCCGAGCCACGGGTTTCACGCCGTTCTTCCTGGTCTACGGGGCCGAGGCCGTCTTGCCCACTGACCTGGAATACGGCTCCCCGAGGACGAGGGCCTACAGCGATCAAAGCAACCAAGCTAGCCGAGAAGACTCGCTGGACCAGCTGGAAGAAGCTCGGGACAAGGCCTTACTACACTCGGCGCGGTACCAGCAGTCCCTGCGACGCTACCACGCCCGAGGGGTCCGGCCCCGAGACCTCCAGGTGGGCGACCTGGTGCTTCGGCTGCGGCAAGACGCCCGAGGGAGGCACAAGCTCACGCCCCCCTGGGAGGGGCCATTCGTCATCGCCAAAGTTCTGAAGCCCAGAACGTACAAGCTGGCCAACAGTCAAGGCGAGGTCTACGGCAACGCTTGGAACATCCAACAGCTACGTCGCTTCTACCCTTAAGATGTTTTCAAGTTGTTCATATACCTCGCACCCACGCAAAGTTTAGTCATCAAGGAAGGGTCAGCCTCGCCTCGGCAAAGCCCGACCCTCCCTCGGGGGCTAAAAGGGGGGGAACCCCCTCTGCGTTGAAATTTTCCTCGAAAAAAGATCTCTTCCGCCAGAATGTCTTTCGTGCTTTCTGACTACTTCGAAAAGTGGATCCTGAAAACGACGGAGTACACGTAAGCAGCCAAGGCTGACCGAGCCGAGGGACTCCTACGCCTCCGGGATACAGATACCTCACTCATCACCTTCTGCGATAAGTAACTCGCGTTCGGATAAAGTGATTCCGCGGACCGAACAAGTCTTCACGTTCGGAAGCTCTTCTGCCGAAGCGATCCTTCGAGCCTTCTCGACTGAGTCGGTGACAGGGCCTCATGGACGGGTGAAAGTACGCGTAAGCGGCAAGGCCGACCGAGCCGAGGGACTCCCACGCCTCCGGGATACGGATACCTCACTCATCACCTTCCGCGAGAAGCAACTCTCACTCGCACAAACATCCCTGTTACCGACAAAAAAGTCCAGATACTCGAAACAAGAGGAAAGGAGACGCAGCTTTACAACACAGCGAGGGTGTGTATTCTGGCCTCGGCGGCCACAGAAGGCACACGCTACAAGACACTCTGATCCTGCAGGCTCGGGTCTTGACGCTGAAAGGGGGCAGTGGCACCCTTGGCATCGACGACACCTTCAGCGAGGTCCGACCTAGCCTCGGACGGCGACGCGGTCCAGGGATCCTCACTCTGGAGGATGACGTCATCACCACGCCCGGCCCATCGCCGCCAGGGTCTTCTCCGGGAATCCGGCCCGAGCAGGCGGCTCGGCCGGTCACCTCTGAGGCCTCGGCCAACCATCTTCCAAGGGCGCCAGCCCGACCCGAGGCCTCGGCTGGTCAGCTCCGGCGTCGGTCCCGCTAACGGACAACCCGGCTAGGCTCCGGCCAACCAGGTTTTCATTTTCGAACCAACTCCGCCTCTGTTCATGCTGATATCGCTACCCCTGGCCTCGGCTCGTCGAAGAGCGGCCAAGGGGTCCCTTTAACTAAGCTAGAGGAGCCTCAGACAACAAGGCCGACCGAGCCGAGGGACTCCTACGCCTCCGGGATACGGATACCTCACTCGTCACCTTGACACGGGGCGACTCATGCTTGGTGAAGCGGTTCAGATAATCAACAAGCGAGTCTTAGTGCTCGAAAATGAGGAAAAAACACGGCTCCGTGCCAAAATTACATACATGTTCAGGCCTCGACAGCCATAATGAACAAAAACACTGGCATTCAAAGTGCCATTACAAATGGAACTCTAGTTCCGTCCCCCGCGGGTATGAGCGACCTCGAGCCTGCGGGGCAACGAACGTCGGGGGACCTGCCAGCGACCTCTGCAGCAGCAGCCATGGTCCCGGGTGGACGCGGCCACCGGAGGGCTCTCGTTCGTGGTCCCGCTCAAGGGACGCGAACCAGCTATTGAAGCCAAAGAGCGAGCCGCTCCAAGCGCACCGGCAGGTCCTCGCTGCCGTCCTCGCCGCGAATGCGAGGGAGAGGGCGGAATGTTGCATCCTAGCTGGGTAGCAACAGTTCGCCTTCCCCGGCATGGCTGGAGGACATCTCCGCCGCAGGGCTGGAGGGCGATTGCCACCACCAGAAGCTGGAAGAAGAGGTGGCCCGCCGACCCGCGCAGGAGGTAGAGCCCCGGCTCGCCTCGCTCCCCGCCCCAGCGAGGATGACGAACACCCTCGATACTGAGGGCGGGATCGGGATCACAGCCCGGATTGCCTCACCCCATCCAGGAGCTGGAGGTCACCGTCTTGGGTGACCACCAGCGGAGGGGAGCAACCGGGCTGTGTGATGAAAATCCTTGAAGCCGAACGATGGCTGAAAGGTACCAACTCCCACGGAGTTGTGTTCCTCCAACGATGAGGCGAAAAGACGGCGGGTATCCCCCATCCGGGGGCTTGGAAGGTGGAAAGACACGATGCATAAGGGAGCGAGAAGACATGGTCGCCTTCCGAAAGGGGTCGCCCTCCTTTTAAAGGCAACTCTCCCAACTTGCGCCCCCAACCGTCACGGGTTGAGTCTTCTCCAACACGCTCCAAGGCCTTCCCCAGCGGCGCGGGGGCTGGGTCCCACATGTCATGCAAGCCGGCTCAGAGCAGAAGAAGTCAAACCGCCGCGCGTGGTGCACACACGACCGCCCAGCGGTTACAAGTGACCCTCCACTTTTGCCCAGACCAACGGGCGAAAGAGGCAGGCAGCCATGCAGGCGGCATGCAACCGCGCCAAGTGGACACGCTTCTCCGACTCCCAACGCGCCCAGCCTGGAGGCTCAGGCCCACGCGTCATGCAACTGGCGCGCCGGATGCTTCATGCAAGCAACTGCACTGCCACTTGCGCCACCACCGCGCCTCCTCGATTGCGGAACCAATACCACGACTCGAGGCGACCCAGCGCACGACCCAGCAGCACCAGCCTGGCGCGGCGGTCAATGCGGCCGAAAGTGGGCCGGCAGTAATGACGGTGGCAGGCGGGCGGGAGCAGCGGTCACGTCGTCAGCCAAGCTCACGTCCCATCCGGGGGCAGCAAGAGAACCCCCTCTCACGGCGTGAAGACAACGCGCCCATGATCCGTTCCTCGAACGGCTCGCGCACGCGCGACGACCGCCCCGCCAACCGCTCGCCCCTTCGCATTAACTCCGCGGCGGGACAGGCGGCGCTTCTGGCAGGAGAAGCGGGCGACGCTTCGCCTTCGCCGTAATAACCGCGCCAAAAAAGGTACGCCGCGCCGTTCGATTTCGTATCCTTTTCCGTTTTTCCTCTTTCTCTATCTCTTGCAACAGGGACCGGGAAAGGGGGATACCCCGAAAAAGATCCTTCACCGCGAAGGAACCAGGCTTCGAGCCTCCTTACTGATCAGAGGTTCGAAGGCTGGCCCCCCCCGAAGGGTTTCAACAGCCGCCTCAGATCGCGTGGGCCCTACACCCACTACTGGTCAGAGGTTCGAAGGCCGGCCCCCCGAAGGGTTCCACGGCCGCCTCAGGCTACTCGGGCTCCGCGCCCATTACTGATCAGGGGTTCGAAGGCTGGCCCCCGAAGGGTTCACAACCGCCTCAGACGCCGAGCGAGGGATGACCAGGGGTACGTTCGATACATAACCAAGGCTCGGGCTGCGCTCCCGAGGTACCCTAGGACATTTCCGAGACCAGCGGGAGCGATCTTGTAACGGAATCCCATCGGAGGGAGGCATCGAGCCCTCGGACCCCGTTGCCAGGGGACCGGGTCCGGCAGATCACCCGCAGGTACTTTTGGGCGTGCCTCTGGGCCCCTAGCCGACCCCTAACGAACGGGGCACGGACGTCCACACGGATTACCCGCTTGCAGCTCACCGGAGACACCATGTTCGGCGCCCATCGAGGGTAACATGGTGCTTTCCCCCCCCCCTCCTTGCGGAAAGGCGATGTAGGGGTGTATGTAAAAAAGCCGAGTCTGTCCCTGATCGTCCTCTCGCCCTGTGCAGAGGCTCGGGGGCTGCTCTCGCAAACCCGGCTCCGGCCGAACCGTTGACAGCATCAACATACTAGCCCGAGAACTTGGGCCCCGACCGTACACCCGGGCTACGGCCAGTTCGCATGAGGGAACAACCAGACCGAACGAAGCGTTATGCAAGGCATTAAGACCTCGGAGGAGTGAAACCACTCCTCCGAGGCCTCGGGGGCTACACCCGGCGGGTGCGCTCGCGCGCACCCACCGGAACAAAATGCAACCAAGAAAGGCTGGTCCCCTTGCAAAAAAGTGCGACGAAAGCCTCCAAGCGAGTGCTAACACTCCCTTCGAGGCTCGAGGGCTACTGTCGGGGACCATAATTAGGGGTACCCTCAAGACTCCTAATTCTCATCTAGTAACCCCCATCAGCATAAAGCTGCTAAGGCCTGATGGGTGCGATTAAGTCAGGGATCAGTCCATTTCGAGCGACTCGATCATGCCTCGCCCGAGCCTAGCCTCGGACAAGGGCAGCCGACCTCGGAGGATTTCCGTCTCGCCCGAGGCCCCCCTCCAACGGCGGACACATCTCCGGCTCGCCCGAGGCCCTGCCTTCGCTAAGAAGCAACCCTGACTAAATCGCCGCACCGACCGACCGAATCGCAGGAGCATTTAACGCAAAGGTGGCCTGACACCTTTATCCTGACGCACGCCCCCCGGCAGAGCCGAAGTGACCGCCGTCACTTCGCCGCTCCACTGACCGGCCTGTCAAAAGGACAGCGCCGCCTGCGCCACTCCGACTGCAGTGCCACTTGACAGAGTGAGACTGACAGGCAGTCAGGTCCTGCCAAAGGCACCATAGGAAGCTCCGCTCCGCCCGACCCAGGGCTCGGACTCGGGCTAAGTCCTAGAAGACGGCGAACTCCGCTCCGCCCGACCCAGGGCTCGGACTCGGGCTAAGTCCCGGAAGACGGCGAACTCCGCTCCGCCCGACCCAGGGCTCGGACTCGGGCTAAGTCCCGGAAGACGACGAACTCCGCTCCGCCCGACCCAGGGCTCGGACTCGGGCTAAGTCCAGGAAGACGGCGAACTCCGCTCCGCCCGACCCAGGGCTCGGACTCGGGCTAAGTCCCGGAAGACGGCGAACTCCGCTCCGCCCGACCCAGGGCTCGGACTCGGGCTAAGTCCCGGAAGACGGCGAACTCCGCTCCGCCCGACCCCAGGGCTCGGACTCGGGCTCAGCCCCAGAAAACAGCGAACTCCGCTCCGCCCGACCCCAGGGCTCGGACTCGGGCTCAGCCCCAGAAGACGACGAACTCCGCTTTGCCCGACCCCAGGGCTCGGACTCCGCCCTGGCCTCTGCCGAATGACCTCCGCCTCGCCCGACCCAGGGGCTCGGACTCGGCCTCGGCCACGGAAGACAGACTCGACCTCGGCTTCGGAGGAGCCTCCACGTCACCCAACCTAGGGCGCAGGCCAGCCACGTCAACAGGAAGCGCCATCATCACCCTACCCCGAGCTGACTTGGGCCGCAGAGAACAAGACCGGTGTCCCATCTGGCTAGCTCCGCCAGATAGGCAATGATGGCGCCCCGCATGCTCTGTGACGACGGCGGCTCTCAGCTCTCTTACGGAAGCAGGAGGACGTCAGCAAGGACTCAACCGCTCCGACAGCTGTCCCTCCGCCAGGCTCCGTCGCTCCTCCGACGGCCATGACATCACACCAGCTGGGTGCCAAGATCTCTCCGGCTGCCACATCGGCATGTACTTAGGGCGCTAGCTCTCCCCCGCTAGACACGTAGCACTCTGCTACACCCCCATTGTACACCTGGATCCTCTCCTTACGCCTATAAAAGGAAGGACCAGGGCCCTCTTAGAGAGGGTTGGCCGCGCGGGGACGAGGACGGGACAGGCGCTCTCTTGGGGCCGCTCGCTTCCCTCTCCCGCGTGGACGCTTGTAACCCACTACTGCAAGCGCACCCGACCTGGGCGCGGGACGAACACGAAGACCACGGGATTTCCACCTCTCTCACGCCCATCTCCGGCCGCCTCACTTCCCCCCTTCGCACTCGGCCTCGCGTCGACCCATCTGGGCTGGGGCACGCGGCGACATTCACTCGTCGGCTTAGGGACCCCCCGGTCTCGAAACGCCGACACAACCATTCTGGGTATTTTACCTCTTTGATAACTCCGGCACTAAGGAGTCTTTTCACTTCATTCCGAGCACCTTCGGCCTTGTCATCAGACATCTTCCGAAGCCTCTGCTTTCTGGGTCTGAAGGATGGATCAACATTGAGCGAGTGCTCAATAACATCCCTGTTAACTCCGCAAAGATCATTAGCTGACCAAGCAAAAACATCTTTATTGTTGAACAAAAACCTTATCAAGGTTTTCTCCTGTTCTTCGGACAGTTGAGATCCCAATAGCACCTTCTGCTCTGCTATGTCCTCACATAAGAGCATGGGCTTCAGCTGATCAGCCGAAGCAGCTTTTCCCTTCTAAACTTGTATTGCTCACAAGCTTCAGCTCCATCTATATTATGGATTGCTTTTGAGTCTATCCAATTTCCTTCGGCCCTTCTGGCAGCTTCCTGACTTCCATGAATAGCAATGGGCCCTTGGTCCGAAGGTATCTTCATGCAAAGATAAGCTGGATGAAGAATTGCTTCGAAGGCATTGAGAGTACCACGACCAATGATTGCATTGTAAGGGTATTCCATGTCAACAATATCACACACAACTTGTTCAGTCCTTGTGTTGTTGATAAATCCGAAGGTCACTGGCATTGTGATTTTGCCGAGTGCTACAATCTGCCTTCCTCCGAAGCCGCAAAGGGGATGTGTGGCATCATGAATTTTGTCTTCGGGATCTTGCATCTGTCTGAAGGCCTTAGCAAATATGATATCAGCTGTGCTGCCTGTATCAACCAAAACATTATGGACCAGAAATCCTTTGATCACACAAGAGATAACCATAGCATCGTTGTGTGGGTAATCCTTGAGTTGAAGATCCTCTTGGGAGAAGGTAATTGGAATGTGAGACCATCTTGACTTGATGAAGGGTCCTTGCACCCTGACATGTTGTACCCTTCTCTGTGCCTCCTTCTTCTGCTTCTTGTTGGCTGGCTCTGAGCATGAACCGCCTGTTATTGGGAGTACCAACTTCGGAGCCGAAGCAGCTCCAGCTTGAATGTTGAACGAAGCCATCAGCTCAAAAAAGTGGAAGTGAGTTCACCGGAGGTGGGCGCCAATGTTGGGGACTTGTTCTCAAATGCTATGAATTAAGAACAAGGCAACATAAAATGTTAAACATCAATGCCCTTCGTCCGCCGAAACATTATTTCCACAAGGATTTAATGAACCTCGGACGAAGGTCACGAGCATAATGCTACGAAGGTTTTCACCTTCGTAAGTGAGCTTATAAAAATAATACAAAGTAAAGTAAAACATGAAATATTAAAGTTAAATACATTGAAAATAAACGACGTCATTCACATATCTTATTAAATGAATTTATAATATCTGAATACAATGTTTTGGTACATTTATACCTTTGCCTTTGACAAACAATAATTCCCGAGTGGTGCGTTAGCAATTACAGGAATGTGTGAACAGTAAAGGAATACTATTCACTATTTATAGGCACAGGACACAGCTCATGAGGAATTACAATTATGCCCCTCATAAAAGTTTACAACAATGACTCAGACCCTTATGGGCTAAAAGGTCATTCTATCTTTAAGTCGGTTCGACCCTTCGTCTTCGGATATGCTGTAGTTCTGAAGCTTCGTGAACGGTGTCTTCGGCATCATGTTCAAGCAGCTTCAGCCGAAACTATTTCTTTCCACAGGACCTTCGGCGACGAAGCATGGTCCCAACAGGGAATAACACAAAGCAGTGTGTAAAACTTGCTTCGATTGGTTCTGGCGTGCTTCAGCCTCAGCTATCTTCTTTTGTTTTTGTATCGTAACATGACAGTTTCTTGTTGTATGCCCCTTGTCCTCTCCACAAAATAAGCAAAACATTCTTCTTGGCTGAGAGTTGTATCTCCCTCTGAAGCTACGTTCTCCTCTGCCTCTTGGGGCTGGCAGTCTGAAGGAGCTCTGTTGCACCCCTACTGACTGGGAACTGTGATGGTTCCCTTGATTATGATTGTCCATGTCCTCACTTTGACTGGGATTGTGAATTGTTATGACATACCTCGGATGAAGCCTTCCTCCTAAGCCCCTGGTCATCTCAGAGTATCTGTAGGCTTCCTCCCTTCTTTGTCGGAAATCATTGTCGACTCTCATATATTCATCCATCTTTTGGAGAATCTTCTCCAGGGTTTGGGGGGCTTTCTAGAAAAATATTGTGCCATTGGGCCTGAGCGAAGTCCCTTGATCATGGCCTCAATGACGATCTCATTTGGCAATATTGGTGCCTGAGCTCTGAGGCGCAAGAACATTCAAACATATGGCTGCACATATTCTTCGTGATCATGTGTGCACTGGAATAAAGCTTGAGCGGTCACTGGCTTTGTTTGAAATCCTTGAAAGCAAGTGACCAACATATCCTTCAATTTCTATCATGATGTGATTGTTCCTGGCCTGAGAAGAATACCAGGTTTGAGCAACACTTCTGACTGCCATGACAAAGGATTTTTCCATGACAGTCGTGTTGCCACCATATAATGATATGGTCGCTTCCTAACTTATCAGAAACTGCTTTGGGTCTGAGTGACCATCGTACATGGGTAGCTGAGGTGGCTTGTACGATGGTGGTCATGGGACAGTCTACAACTTTGTAGCTAGGGGGAAGCGTCATCAAAAGCAATGTTATCATGGTCATCATACCACATGTCATCATGGTTGGGGCCTTCTTGACAAAGGTATCTTTGTTGTGGTTTGTGTCCTTGCTTAGTATCCTGCGCAATATGTCGCATTTCCTTGGCTGCTTTGTCAATCTTCTTTTGGAGCTCAGCCAGCCGAAGCATCTTTTCCCTTCTCTTTTCCACCTGTTGATGAATAGCTTCCAGGTTGCTGATTTCTTGGTCTAGCTCCTCGTCTTGTGGTGTTGGGCTAGTAGCTTTCCTCTTCTGGCTTCGGGCCTCCATTAGAAGGATCCCACCTTGATTGATGTCCAGGGGAGCAAGAACAGCCCCTAGCATCGTTGTCTTCTTCGATGGCATGATGAAGGTGGTTGTAGAGTTCACTTGACGAAGGTGGTAGTTGAGTTCACCGAAGGTGGGTGCCAATGTTGGTCACTTGTTCTTGATTGCTATATATAATAAAAAAACAAGGCAATATAGTGTTAAAGAGATAGGTCACCTTCGTCATGAACGAGTTATCCCTTCGGGGTAACTCCTTCAGTAACAAAGGTAGGTGTTAGGTGAATAGACGAACATGCAACGAATATAAGAGAGTTTAGATATGATAATTCGATCAAGACATCTTTCTGATATATTCCTCCTTTCAGAAATTAACTTTATAATTATACCTTCGGCAGTTGTAGAAATAATTACAATGAAGATGTCGTAAGAAGAGAATTACACAGCAGTTGTGTCGTTCATCGAAAAAGGTACTTTATGTAGGGCACTGTTCATCTATTTATAGGGAGTCGTAATACTTCATATGATATTACATTTATTGTGAAGAACCTCCCAAGTCATTAGGCCCACCTACAGTTGTCCTTGTCCATCGGACCTCGGACAACCCTGCAGGTGCACCTGATCACTTGACAAGTTCGGTATCTGAATTCTTTACCTTGCCCAAGAGCGTTTCACCCGTCACGCAGATATTACAACACATCGGAGGTACGAGTATGTGGAAGCAGTTACAACAACTTTATTTTATATTAAAGTAGAGAAAGAGTAGTATTAAGACAGACCATTAAGATATAAGAGTGATGGAGTAATATTATTACATAACTTGGGAGGCAAAAACCCCTCCCAATAAACAGTAAAAAGAGAAGTTCTTAAAGGAGGACACTTCCTCCTGAGACTTCAGTCTTGGTTTTCTTCCTTAGGTACCACCTTGGAACAAAAGCAACAAAAATTTGCTGCTTCCTCACCTACAAAAACATGGGTTCGAAAACCCTAAGTACGGAGTGTACTTTCGCAAGTCTTACCCGTCAAAATAAAAGACTCTCAAGGATATGCTGGCTTTTGGGACTCAAGGTATGGCTTATCAAGAATCAAAGACTCTGTTTGCAGAAATGCTTACTAATAGTGGATCCTTAAAATCCACTTTTACTTGTCAGGTTAAGTAAAGTTACCTGCATCTAGAGTTCTTTCTACCCTAGTTCAAGCACTTGACCTATACTAGCCAATTTCTTATTAACCCTTCTTATTCACGCCAACCGAGAGCACAGATACACCACCGTCCAACCTCTTGCCACGAAGGGTACACGCTACTCTCGCCATCTCACCACTCCCATTGCGTGTTATCTTATTCTGGTATTAGTCTGCCCGAGGCAAAGCTTACCCATGATGAGGCATGTGACCACTTAAAGGGTCCTCGGTCAGCAGGCCTACATCAACAAGGTCCTTAATCGACTCAGACGGAGACACTACACCGAGACTCTCTTCTCGTGCAAGTCACCCGCCCGGTCTCAGCTTTATCATTTTAACCCAAAGTTTGGTACCTGACAGAGGTACATTATTTCCAATGTTGAACCCATCACGGCCATGATGGATCCACCATCAAGTTTTATTTTTTAAAACATCCCACCCACTTGAAGCATCATATTTTGTCAAAACAAAACATTTTGTTTTTCTAGAGCAAGGCTAAGCATAAGAAAAACATTTTTATAAAACAGGGGGTCAAGGAGAGGTAATCAACTTCTCAAGGAAGGAAATGCAGCAATTTGTTTGGCACACATCTCCTATAACCTAATGCATCAAGCAAGTGAGAAAGATTTTAAAATAGCAAGGAGGTGGCAAATGCACCGAGGCTTGCCTTGTGTTATAGGTGAGTCAGGCTCTGCTCCACAGATGTCAAAATAAAAGCAGTTCCCGGCCTGTGGTTCTTCAGGTGGTGGTGTAGCCCTTGCTTCTTCAACTTCTATCTCTTCTTCGTTTTCTATATATAATCAGATATATTCATGAATGCTCATGTAATGCTGATGAAAATGCAAAGATAATAGTAGTATATTATCTAATGTCTTGAATATAATTTTCCTTCACGGATCTCCAGGAAACTAGGGTTTTTGGTGTCAATAGAGAAGTTCATAGGGCAGAAGACTAGGGTTTTAGGTTCTAGGCACCAAACATGGTCCAAATCATACCAAACTTTACCCAAGGCTTCTAAATAACATTTAAAGATTATCTAAAAAGTCTGGTGATTTTTGGGATTATTAATTACCTTTTAAAATTCTAGAAGTATGGGTTTTGGCTATTTTAAATACACCACAATTCTCTATTTGGAACAAAAATTATAAAACTATTTTTATTAAATACTATAGAAAATTAGGAACCTAGCAAAATTGGTCTTGTATTTTTAGCATTTTTCTGTAATTTTCTAGAAATTCTCTAACTCTGGTTGAAAAGGAAAAAGAAAAAGAGTCAATAGTAATGGGCTAAATCTGGCCCGAGCCTGTCCAACTAAGGCAGACGGGCCCGCGCGGCGGTTTTGTATCGAGGACCCTGGCTTTTAAAACAATCCGGAAGAGCCCGCGACACTGTTGCTTCAGTCGCTGACATTTACACCGAAGCCCTCCAAGTTCTAATTCTTTACGACCCGAGGTCCACGATGTTGCACGGCGGAGAACCGAGCTCCGGCGAACTCGTACCGGCTAAAATACGCAATGGCTGGTGCCCTAACTTGGCTAAGACCTGATTCAATACCTAACGAGTGTTTCTCCTCAATCAATTTCACTAGCGGAGCTCTAAATCGTCTAGTCCACGGAGATAGCGCAGACATCAGATGAACAAACGTGTTCCTGGTGATCTAGGGTAGTCTAGCTCAATCGAACGGGTCGAGGAGCATCAGGAGAACCTAAGGTCACTGAAACAGGAGAGCAGAGAGTATGATCGAACCTGAAACGGGCTAGCCACGGCGAGGACTCTTTCACGATGGCGGAAACCGATTTGGGGGAAAGAGCAATTCGTGGGCTCTTGTGAGTAATTGAGGGCACAAGCGGTTGGATTGGATGCTGGATTACCTAACAGAGCCAAGGGTGTGCTCAATTTATAGCATGCTTGAGCGGTGGCCAGTGAATTTGATGAAGACGTGCGGCGGTCGGAGAGGAAAGAGGTTACTGGCGCTAGCAATTCATGGCGTTCACCGTGGCAAGTTCACCGGCGATGAACGGGTGGGTTACGGTGACTCACTGCGATGCAGTTAAAGGGTGAGGGCATGTCACAATCACGGCAGGTGGCGTATGCCTCGACGACGGCCGCTGCGCCACATCGCCGGTGCAAGTGGGCACGACATAGGGCGGAACAGTGGCTTCGAGCTCATCCGCGGTGAAGATCTTTTCACCATGAGACGTTATTCGGGCACCGGTGAGCACGAATCACCTCGCCGGCGTGAATCCAGACGCAGGGGTCACCGGCGGCAAGGTGCACTGCACCAGCGATCTCGTTCAGTCTACTGTACCATCAGAGTTCCTATCAGGATGCCTGACAGAGCTGTTTGCAGAGCCCAGATCTCAAATTTCCATGTGACAACTTGCTAATCCACCTTTAGCAAGGTTGTTCTCCTACAATCTGGCTTTAATTTCACTATAGTCACCATACTTCAATTCTCACTAGATCATGCTCAAAATAGCTCTCAAACCTGGTCCTAGTTTAGTGTCAGTCCAGTTTCAGGGTTGTGCTCGACTGACAGACCATCTTTAGGTCTGTTTTTCTCCCATTTCCCTGCAACACTAAGGCTTACTTACTTAATAAAATTTGTTCTCCTTATATAGCTCTACAAATTTGATGTGTTGACCTAGGGCAAAATCCTTATGAATTTGAAGGTACAGGGCTTCAAAGTTGACCCCATTCACTAAAATTCAGACTTAACTCAATAGGGTTAAAGTGGTGCTTTTTGCAAATAAGTCCAAACCCCACATTTTCACTTGTAATTTCTTGAATATGAGAAGCACATCACTTGTGGTGTTATATTATCTTTGTTTTTTGCACTTTAGTCCAAAAGTGTACAAAATTTACACTTAGCCCCCTAGGGTTTTAATTTAGGGTTTTCCAGGGGTCTTTTCAGGGTTTTTAGCACTTTAGGGTTTTGGTATCACTAAAGTCCTTCAAATATGATATTTTAAGATCATTTCTCATATCTTTTGAATTTTTCTCATACTTGGGCTTCACTTGACACCCTAAGCTCAGTTTAGGGTTAAGTACCCTACCCTAGGGTTTCACCCATGACTAGTCACATCAATAGAACTCATTTGAATTTTTTTCCTAGTGAATGCATTCTAAGATTAACAATAACATGATATGCTAATGCTCATGATGTTATGCTCAAGTTTTAGTGGCTGTAACACCAGGGGTGTTACATCCTTCCCCCCATAAAAGAATCTCGTCCTGAGATTTAAAAGTCCTAGGGCAAGTAATGGAAAAGGAAATGTGTCACATTTTTATTTCCTTAATTTTGGTACAAGGCAGGGGTGATATGGGGTCTACTTCTTTATTACAACAAGTGTACATATCTCACAATTTACATGAAGCTAAAAAGCCTGGGAAATTCTTCTCTAAAAAGTCTTGGGTTTCCCAAGTAGCTTCATCTTCCGTATGTTTGTTCCATTGTATCTTACAAAACTTGAGGGTTCTCCTTCGCGTAATCCTGTCCTTTTGATCCAAGACTCGAATAGGATGTTCTGAATATGTCAAGTCTGGTTCTAAGGCAACATTCGTCACTTCAACGGTTCGATCTGGAACTCGAAGACACTTCTTGAATTGATATACGTGGAACACATTGTGCACCGCAGACAATGTTTCGGGTAATTGGAGTCGGTATGCCACTAGTCCACATTGTTCAAGTATAGGAAAAGGACCAATGTACTGGGGTGCAAGCTTCCCTTTTACCCCGAAACGTGACACACCCCTCATTGGTGAGACTTTCAGGTAGACATAATCTTCAACTTAAAAGTACAAGGGCTTGCGTCGTTTGTCTGCATAACTCTTTTGGCGAGCTTGGCCTTCTTTCAAATTATGCATTATTCGTTGAACCTTCTCTTCCATTTCTTTTACCATATCAGGCCTGAAAAACCATCTTTCTCCTGGTTCTGACCAGTTTAACGAAGTACGACACCGTCGTCCATACAAAGCTTCAAAGGGTGCCATTTTGATGCTCTCTTGATAACTATTATTGTATGAAAACTTCGCTAATGGTAAGAAGTCATCCCATTTCTGTGGGAATTCAAGAACACACGCTCGCAGCATATCTTCAAGTATTTGATTTACTCTCTCAGTCTGCCCACTGGTTTGAGGATGGTAGGCCGAACTGTGAAGCAACTTGGTACCCAGGGATTTATGAAGTGCTTCCCAAAACTTGGCGAAAAATTGCGGCCCACGGTCCGACACTATGGTCTTTGGAACCCCATGCAGACTAAGAATATGAGCAATATATAATTGGGCATAGACAGCAACTGGATGATCTGTCTTAATGGGTAGAAAATGAGCAATTTTTGTAAGCCGATAAATTATAACCCAAATAGAGTCAAACCCTTTTGCTGTCCTGGGTAATCCCACAATCAAGTCCATGCTTATGTCCTCCCATTTCCAAGTTGAGATCGGTAATGATTGCAATGGACCAGCAGTTTTCATATGTATGGCTTTGACACGTCTGCAAGTGTCGCATCTCGCCACATAGCGTGCAATCTCGATCTTCATCTTCGTCCACCAATAATGCTTCTTTAGATCATGATACATCTTAGTGCTTCCGGGATGAATAGAATAGCGACTAAGATGTGCTTCATCTAAAATTTGCTGGCAGATCTCATCATTCTTGGGCACAACTATGAGGTTGTTAAACCATACAATGCCTTGATCATCTTTTCTGAAACAGTTTGCCTTGCCGGCCTCTATCTTCTCATGAATGTGTTTCATACCCTCATTATTTCTTTGTGCATCAATTATTCTTTGCAGAAGAATCGACTCAAGCTTCAAGTGATTTAAAGTTTCATGTTGAATCATCCCCAAGTTCAACTTCTCCATTTCTTGGCATAATGTAATGTCATAAGTCTTCATCGTAAGAAAATGACAGAAAGCCTTGCGACTTAGTGCATCTGCCACTACATTGGCCTTGCCTGGGTGATAGTGAATTTCCAATTCATAATCTTTAATCAGCTCAAGCCATCTCCTCTACCTCATATTAAGCTCTGACTGGGTAAAGATGTACTTCAAGCTTTTATGATCTGTATAGATATGACAGATATTTCCCAGCAGATAATGACGCCATATTTTAAGGGCATGAACCACAACAGCCAATTCCAGGTCATGAGTTGGATAATGCTCCTCATGTCGGCGCAACTGTCTTGAGGCATACACTATAACTCGGCCTTCTTGCATCAAGACACAACCTAAACCACTGCCTGATATGTCACAATACACATAAAAAGGCTTTTCAATGTCCGGTTGAGCTAATACCGGAGCAGTGGTCAATAACACCTTCAGCTGCTCGAAGGCTTCATTGCATCTTGAAGACAAGTTAAATTTCGTATCGTTCTTCAATAAACTTGTGATTGGTTTCACAAGCTTAGAAAAATCTGGAATAAATTGGCGGTAATAACCAGCCAGTCTAAGGAAGCTTCGAACTTGATGTACAGTGGTTGGTGGTTTCCACTCCAAAATATCCTTGACTTTGCTGGGATCCACCGCAATCCCCTTGGCAGACAATACGTGGCCCAAAAATTGGATCTCCTCCAGCCAAAACGCGCATTTACTGAATTTAGCATATAATTGATGCTCCCTTAGGCGCGTTAATACGATCCGCAAATGTCGAGCATGCTCCTCTTCATTCTTGGAATATATCAAGATATCATCAATGAAGACTACCATGAATTTATCCAACTCGGGCATGAATACCGAGTTCATAACATATGTGAAGTGGGCGAGAGCATTTGTTAATCCGAAAGACATAACCAGATATTCAAATAATCCATACCGTGTAGTGAATGCGGTCTTGGGTATATCTTTGGGTCGGATACGGATCTTATGGTAACCCGACTTAAGGTCAATTTTGGAAAATACTCGAGCTCTGGTAAGCTGATCAAATAAGATATCAATCTAGGGAAGAGGGTACTTATTTTTGATTGTGACCTCATTAAGGGGTCTGTAATCCACGCACATCCGAAGTGTTTGATCCTTCTTCTGGACAAAGATGGCTGGACAACCCCATGGTGATGAGCTTGGTCGGATGAATCCTTTTTCTAGTAGATCTTGTAATTGTGTATTGAGTTCTGCCAACTCATTCGGAGGCATTCGGTACGACCTTCTAGAAACAGGAGC
The DNA here is from genome assembly GCF_902167145.1 of Zea mays. NCBI lineage: Eukaryota > Viridiplantae > Streptophyta > Magnoliopsida > Poales > Poaceae > Zea > Zea mays. The sequence goes on from NC_050105.1 coordinate 77,183,669, forward strand.
CATACCGGGCTTCAATTCAATCACAAATTCTACATCTCTCTCTGGAGGCAATCCAGGCAGATCTTCCAGAAAAACATCCGGGAATTCACATACTACCGGAATATCTTGGATCTCCGGTATGATGGCTTCATATACTCTGCCAAATGGTTTAGCTGTAGTAGCTATGGGAATGGACAAAAGAACCTCTTCCTAGCCATAGCTCAACCTGATGGTTCTCATATCAGTGTTGAGGATAGCTTTGTGCTGGGCTAACCAATTCATGCCCAGAATTACATCTATATCTTGGCCTTTTAGAACAATCATATTTGTGGGAAAGTCCCGTTCAGCCAATGTTACGGGCACATGGAAAGCCACTTCTTTAGTGAATATTTGTCCCCCAGGTGAATGAATTATAAACCGTTCCCTTGATTCAATGCATGGAATGCAATATTTCTCCACAAACTTCTTGCTTATGAATGTATGTGAAGCACCAGAATCAAAGAGAATGACTGCAGGGTGATTGGCCACGAGAAACGTACCCATCATAACTGGCTCTCCTTCCGGTGTAGTGGCCACTTGTGTATAATAGATTCACCCAGTTTTCTTCATATTCTTGCCTGCTGCATTATTTGTCGTGTTTCCCTTGCCTTGGCTAGAACTCCCCGGGTTCTGCTGATTAGTGGAGTTGTTCCGCCTCGGATATGGGCAGTCTTTGATGAAATGTCCAGACTTCCCACAATTGAAACAACTAGTTGATGAGCTCGGGAGTGCGGGGAAATGAGCACTAGGGGCACTCGGCTGAGTTGTGGAAGTGGGGGCAGTAGCAGGGCGGATGAATACAGGTTGTTTAAAGGGGTAGGAGGATGGACGAGGTGAAGAATGGTTTTGATTAAAAGGTCGGATCACCAACCTTTGTCGCTTTTCAGGCCCTTGGTTGGACCTGTCACCTCCAAAGCCCTTTGACTTTCCTGGGCCTACATATTTAGCTTCAACTGACAGTGCTGTGCTGATAGCCCTACCGTAGGAGAGGTCGAGGCAGGTAGCCATCTTCCGTTGTAGCCGGTCATTAAGGCCCCTCATAAAACAGTTCCTCTTTTTCAGGTCAGTGTTGACCTGGTCAATTGCGTACTAGGACAAATGATTGAACTTGTTGAGATACTGTGTAACAGTATCTCCACCTTGCTTAAGCTTCATGAAATCTTCTTGCTTCATATGGAGCACTCCTTTTGGAATGTAGTGTTCCCGAAATGCCAATTTAAATTCGTCCCAAGTGACTTGATGGCCGGCAGGCTGAATGGCCACATAATTTCCCCACCAGGTACTGGCAGGGCCTCTTAACTGCTGAGCCGCAAATAATGGCTTCTGGGTCTCCATACATCGGATGAGTCCAAACTTCTGCTCAATGACTCGAATCCATTCGTCAGCTTCGAGGAGATCTTCGGCCTTGACGAATAGTGGGGGACGGGTTTCTGAGAAATCCAAATATGAAGTTTCGTGGGGTCCCTGCGGATAAGCCCTCCCACCTTGCTGTTGAAGTTGTTGTCCCGCCATTTCGCGAAGGAAGCGGGTGTTGTCAGCGGTCACGGTGACCAAGGCGTCGATGGCATCGGCCAGCGTGGGTGGAACTGGCGGTGGATTTGGTGTATCTTCTTGGCCATGGGATGTCCCCGCACCGTCATGTGCACGAGTTCGAGATGGCATCTGAAGCAAAGAAATATTTGGAAAATATCACATGCTGATACATACCATCATTTTACATTACTTAAGAGGTAATGTTACAAACTCAATGTACAACATGACATCATTACCTATTTTACATTAACATTATTTCTAAACTATACTACTATTAGTACTTATTATCCTTCGCAGCTTCGTTGTCGGGTGTAGGGGTCCATTCATCAGCCAGGTTCATTGAAGGAGGGGGCTTGAAAAGATCCAGTTCCCCACCAAATGCTTCACCTGCTGTTCCAGAAGATCCAGCTCCCACTCCGATAGGATCTGTAGGTATGTTAGGGTGCAGTCGCGAATACAATTCATGAACTTCTTCATGTAATGTATTGCAGTACACCTGCAAGTTATCAACGGCCGTGCTAAGCTCCTCCACACGGGATCGAGCTTTGGCCTCTCGGTCCCAAGCAATGGAACGCGAGTTGACGGTCCAATTGAGTGCCAAATCTCGTTCGGCAAGCTTGTCTTGCAGATGCCGGATGTCAGTTCTTAACTCATTTATGAGCTGACCATCCTCCACCCACACACTGTTCTTGTGATGTAGCTCCGTTCGAAGCTACTCCACCTGGGCTTCCAGATCTCCAATGGGGTCATTACTACCGCTGCTACTATCCTCATGCCTCGGAGCCAGCTGATGGTGAGGCACGCCAATCGGTCCAGTGGACTTGCGCGCAGTTTTCCTTGTGCGCGGCGGCATATCTCCATAAGGGGGAAAATCTTATTAGTATAGTTTTTAACATGATGCATGCATAATTACAGAATCAACCTTAGTTGATTCACATCCTTCTATATATTGCACTCTACTATCTGGTCTTTAAAATAAGTACTTCAGAAGGTAGTTAGATAAGAAGGAAAGAAATTTTCTTAGATAAGTCTTTGAAAATTCTTTTTGAAAATGCCTCATAACATCTACAGAGATGGGCTTCGCTCCGATACCAGCTGTGACAGAACCTCCCAATTCATTAGGCCCACCTATAGTTGTCCTTGTCCATCGGACCTCGGACAACCCTGCAGGTGCACCTGATCACTTGACAAGTTCGGTATCTGAATTCTTTACCTTGCCCAAGAGCGTTTCACCCGTCACGCAGATATTACAACACATCGGAGGTACGAGTATGTGGAAGCAGTTACAACAACTATATTTTATATTAAAGTAGAGAAAGAGTAGTATTATTACAGACCAGTAAGATATAAGAGTGCTGGAGTAATATTATTACATAACTTGGGAGGCAAAAACCCCTCCCAATAAACAGTAAAAAGAAAAGTTCTTAAAGGAGGACACTTCTTCCCGAGACTTTAGTCTTGGTTTTCTTCCTTAGGTACCAACTTGGAACAAAAGCAACAAAAATTTGCTGCTTCCTCACCTACAACAACATGGGTTCGAAAACCCTGAGTGCGGAGTGTACTTTCGCAAGTCTTACCCATCAAAATAAAAGACTCTCAAGGATATGCTGGCTTTTGGGACTCAAGGTATGGCTTATCAAGAATCAAGGACTTTGTTTGTAGAAATGCTTAATAATAGTGGATCCTTAAAAATCCAGTTTTACTTGTCAGGTTAAGTAAAGTTACATGCATCTAGAGTTCTTTCTACCCTAGTTCAAGCACTTGACCTATACTAGCCGATTTCTTATCAACCCTTCTTATTCATTGGAATGCTACGTGCAAGTCAGTGACCAAGTCTTCATATCCGAGAAGTAACGGCGATCCGAATCGATTAATACTCAGCTGAGGATCTCCAATCACACGACATATGTAGCACTTAACCCTTGCATATGTCAACTCGCCACCGGGGTTCTTAAGACCAGAACAGGTTCAGGCCAACCGAGAGCACAGATACACCACCGTCCAGCCTCTTGCCATGGACGGTACATGCTACGCTCGCCATCTCTCCACTCCCATTGCGTGTTATCTTATTCTGGTATTAGTCTACCCGAGGCAAAGCTTACCCATGATGAGGCATGTGACCAGTTAAACGGTCCTCGGTCAGCAGGCCTACATCGACAAGGTCCTTAATCGACTCAGACAGAGACACTACACCGAGACTCTCTTCTCGTGCAAGTCACTCGCCCGGTCTCAGCTTTATCATTTCAATCCAAAGTTTGGTACCTAACAGAGGTACATCTTTTCCGATGTTGAACCCATCACGACCATGATGGATCCACCATCAAGTTTTATTTTTGAAAACATCCCACCCACTTGAAGCATCATATTTTGTCAAAACAAAACATTTTGTTTTTCTAGAGCAAGGATAAGCATAAGAAAAACAATTTTATAAAATAGGGGGTCAAGGAGAGGTAATCAACTTCTCACGGAAGGAAATGCAGCAATTTGTTTAGCACACAACACCTATAACATAATGCATCAAGCAAGTGAGAAAGATTTTAAAATAGCAAGGAGGTGGCAAATGCACCGGGGCTTGCCTTGTGTTATAGGTGAGTCAGGCTCTGCTCCACAGATGTCAAAATAAAAGCAGTTCCCGGCGTGTGGTTCTTCAGGTGGTGGTGTAGCCCTTGCTTCTTCATCTTCTATCTCTTCTTCGTTTTCTATATATAATCATATATATTCATGAATGCTCATGTAATGCTGATGAAAAATGTAAAGATAATAGTAGTATATTATCTAATGTCTTGAATATAATTTTCATTCACGGATCTCTAGGAAACTAGGGTTTTTGGAGTCAATAGAGAAGTTCATAGGGAAGAAGACTAGGGTTTTAGGTTCTAGGTACCAAACATGGTCCAAATCATACGAAACTTTACCCAAGGCTTCTAAATAACATTTAAAGCTTGTCTAAAAAGTCTGGTGATTTTTGGGATTATTAATTACTTTCTAAAATTCCAGAAGTATGGGTTTTGGCTATTTTAAATACACCACAATTCCCTTTTGGAATAAAAATTATAAAACTATTTTTATTAAATACTATAGAAAATTAGGAACCTAGCAAAATTGTTCTTGTATTTTTAGCGTTTTTCTGTAATTTTCTAGAAATTCTCTAACTCTGGTTGGAAAGGAAAAAGAAAAAGAGCCAACAGTAATGGGCTAAATCTGGCCCGAGCCGGCCCAAATAAGGCAGACGCGCCAGCGCGCGCGCCCGTGCGGCGGTTTTGTACCGAGGACCCTGGCTTTTAAAACAATCCGGAAGAGCCCGCGACACTGTTGCTTCAGTCGCTGACATTTACACCAAAGCCCTCCAAGTTCTAATTCTTTACGACCTGAGGTCCACGACGTTGCACGGCGGAGAACCGAGCTCCGACGAACTCGTACCGGCTAAAATACGCAATGGCTGGTTCCCTAACTTGGCAAGACCTGATTCAATACCTAACGAGTGTTTCCCCTCAATCAATTTCACTAGCGGAGCTCTAAATCGTCCAGTCCACGGAGACAGCGCAGAGATCAGATGAACAAACGTGTTCCCGGTGATCTAGGGCAGTCTAGCTCAATCGAACGGGTCGAGGAGCATCGGGAGAACCTAAGGACGCTGATACAGGAGAGCAGAGAGTATGATCGGACCTGAAACGGGCTAGCCACGGCGAGGACTCTTTCACGGTGGTGGAAACCGATTTGGGGGAAAAGAGCAATTCGTGGGCTCTAGTGAGTAATTGAGGGCACAAGCGCTTGGATTGGATGCTGGATTACCTAACGGAGCCGAGGGTGTGCTCAATTTATAGCGTGCTTGAGCGGTGGCCAGTGAATTTGATGAAGACGTGCGGTGGTCGGAGAGGAAAGAGGTTACTGGCGCTAGCAATTCGTGGCGTTCACAGTGGCAAGCTCACCGACGATGAACGGGTGGGTTACGGTGACTCACTACGGCATGGTTAAAGGGTCAGGGCGTGTCGCGATCATGGCAGGCGGCGTATGCCTCGACGATGGCTGCTGCGCCACATCGCTGGCGCAAGTGGGCACGGCATACGGCGGAACAGTGGCTTCGAGCTCATCCGCGGTGAAGATCTTTTCACCACGAGACGTTATCCGGGCACCGGTGAGCACGAATCACCTCGCCAGTGTGAATCCAGACGCAGGGGTCGCCGGCGGCAAATTGCACTGCACCTGCGATCTCATTCGGTCTACTGTACCATCAGAGTTCCTATCAGGATGCCTGACAAAGCTGTTTGCGGAGCCCAGATCTCAAATTTCCATGTGACAACTTGCTAATCCACCTTTAGCAAGGTTATTCGCCTACAATCTGGCTTTAATTTCACTATAGTCACCATACTTCAATTCTCATTAGATAATGCTCAAAATAGCTCTCAAACCTGGTCCTAGTTTACTGTCAGTCCAGTTTCAGGGTTGTGCTCGACTGACAGACCATCTTCAGGTCTGTTTTTCTCCCATTTCCCTGCAACACTAAGGCTTACTTACTTAATAAAATTTGTTCTCCTTATATAGCTCTACAAAATTTGATGTGTTGACCTAGGGCAAAATCCTTATGAATTTGAAGGTACAGGGCTTCAAATTTGACCCCAATCACTGAAATTCAGACTTAACTCAATAGGGTTTAAGTGGTGCTTTTTGCAAATAAGTCCAAACCCCACATTTTCACTTGTAAATCCTTGAATATGAGAAGCACATCATTTGTGGTGTTATATTATCTTTGTTTTTGCACTTTAGTCCAAAAGTGTACAAAATTTACACTTAGCCCCCTAGGGTTTTAATTCAGGGTTTTCTAGGGGTCTTTTCAAGGTTTTTAGCACTTTAGGGTTTTGGTATCACTAAAGTCCTTCAAATATGATATTTTAAGATCATTTCTCATATCTTTTGAAGTTTTCTCATACTTGGGCTTCACTTGACACCCTAAGCTTCGTTTAGGGTTAAGTACCCTACCCTAGGGTTTCACCCATGACTAGTCTCATCAATAGAACTCTTTTGAAATTTTTGCCTAGTGAATGCATTCTAAGTGTAACAATCACATGATATGCTAATGCTCATGATGTTATGCTCAAGTTTTAGTGGCAGTAACACTAGGGGTGTTACATTTATGCCCTAAGAGATAGCACATAGAGTTCACAACTATCACAGGGACAACATTGTCTTTTGCCCTCTGCGACTTGGATAACACCTTCTCCTTGTATCATCTTCTTGTGTTGTTATGACGAAGCTAACTTTGTTACGCTTCCACCGTTCTGCGTCGAAGCTATTCTAATTCTGAAGCTCTTGTAATACCTAGTAATATGCTGATAACAAATGGTTAGCCATGTTTTTTAGGACCTTCAGAAGACGAAGGCCCCCCAATAGCCATTTCAACCTGAGATCAATGGCAGCGTTCGACTACTCCCTACCAAAAGACTTCGGGGCCAGCTTGCCCAGTTGAACCGGTCCTTCGAGGGGCTAGTTTTGGGGCGGTGGCCGAACTTGACCTCGATCTATCAAACTCGGCTACAACCAGACATTTCTTACACAAGAGCATCAAACGAATAGCACTTCGACTTTGATGAACAACAGTCTCTCCTCATAGCGGAGTCAAGCGGAGGGCCCTAGTCAACCCCAACGACATGTCACCAACGGTTGTGCCCAAACCACGTGAAGGTAGGGACGCGACTTCACTGCGCCATTGGAGGCCTTGCTTGCGATGGCGACCTCGCAGAACCGAGGGTGCAACACACGGTTGGAGACTTCGTCTGGCTACGAAAGGGTCCAGGACTCCGACCCGATGCCATCTGGACCAACTTGTAAGCCCCACTGTGGCGTAGATTTTATAGTACGTCTGAATTACTGCACTCTTATCACTGTAATTACCCCGTTGAGGGGAATATTTTGGGAATGTAGCAGGTAAATAGGGGTATAACTGTACTTAGGGACCCATTACCCCTCCTAGTTACCTATAAATACCCCTACCATGTACACAGATGGGACACGCATAACAAAGCTCTACAGTTCCCCGCTCACCATCTTCCTGTGCACCTGATCCTACTTGTCCCCTGAGTGTTGGACCCGCCTGACCACATGTCATGGCAGTTCCAACAAAGTGCTTCTTCCCTTGGTTAGTATCCAAGGGCATGAGGACAACACTAGTCATTGTCGACTTTTTTGGTGACATGGTGTAGTTTGTTGTGGTCGTGAGATCACAAGAGGTGGGCACCAACGTTGGTCACTTGCTTTTGATTGCTATATGATATAAAAAAACAAGGCAACACAAGTTATAAGATTGTAAGCTCCTCAATTTAGTTACCCCTTCTTCGAAGGGTAATTTAAGAGAGAAGACATGGGATGAAAATGAATGTATATCAACAAGTGCAAAAAGGAAACAACAAAGAGTAAAACATATCACTCATCTTCATGCTTCCACACTTATCATTTCATCCCTTGCAATATATCATATTATTACAAACATACCTTTGACTTTACACGAGATATAGCTTGAAGGCACTTTGAAGGCTGAGCTAGACGAAGCTCTGAGCTCTCAAAAGGTGAATTTATGCATGGCACTGTTCCTTTATTTATAGGGGAGAGGTACAACTTCGTATGAAATTACAAGTATGCCCACGAAGTTTACACATATGATTCATAAGTATCACAGGGGCAATACGGTATTTCCTCCATCTTTCTTGTTGCTCAAGTCTTCTGAGTCTCCTTCTCTACTTTGTGTGCGAAGCCCTTTGCCGACAAACCTTCGCCATGCTCATACTCAATCGAAGCTCTTCCTTTCTGGTTCATTAGTCGCTTCAGCTGAAGGTTGGCTTCATCTATTCTTCATATCGTGCTTGAAACCCAGTTTCTCAACCTCAAAACAAAGGGTTTTGAGGATCTTCAGCAATATAGGCCCCAACACTATCTCAACCTAACTAAAACTAGTTAACATTATGTGGATAACAATGAGCTCTAGAGGTTTAGAGCAGGGCCTAGAACAAACCCTGTCATGATCCTCCTCATCAAATCGGTCTAGTTGTCTCAACTCATGTCCTTCTCCTCGGCCTAGTCCCCAATATATCTGTCTGCCCTATTGTTCCTAAGGAAACATAAACCAGTCTGCCCCTAATGCCTTGTTTTTGCAACACCCACTTCCCAACGCGACGTCACCCAATCCACCCCTTCCTGGCGCCTTCGCCCCTACCCCATCGTCGTCGCGGCACTAGTCCACCCGACAAGCTAGATCTCGCTTGTTGGAAAATGTGGCTCGTCCCCGGCTGGCGGCGAGCTTGGCAAACCAACGAGTCCTGACTCTTAGCTGGAAACGTCGTCTGACTCCACCCTTTCCGAGCACCCTTGCCCTTTGAGGAGATCGACATTTGACAAGGTACATACGACTTCGGTTCGATCATCAAGAACTTAGCGGTATATTTGCTAATTTTGTTTATGTAGTTTTCTTGTTTGAACTTGTACCATGTGTTGATATAAATTTGAATTCTATGGAACACTAGTTCTTTACGATCTTGCTTAATTTTGTCATGTAGTTTTTTTGCCTCCCATGAATTCTCGTCCTGCGTCTACCACTGTTTTTTATTAGGAGAAGATGATTTCCCTTTTATTTTAACTCTACAAAGGTATTTAGTAATAGTTGGTGACTACAACAACCACAACAACATTTATTCTAACTGTTATGCTATATATATGATCATCTTATTTAGTTAGCATAACTAGGGTTAGATATCGAGCCAGCTCGGCTCGGTCCGTTAAGGAACAGAGCCAGAGAACCAATTCGACTCGTTTGCTCGAGCTGGCTCGTTTAGCCCGCGAGCCACAATATATATATATATATATATATATATATATATATATATATATATATATATATATATATATATATATATATATATATATATATAATCAATTACTAGTTAATTATAGACCAATTTAACGCTAGAAAAGAGTAACAATACTCACAATTTCACATACCACGTCAATCCAACATCAAATTAACAAAATTCATCACTTATTAGTTCATCCAACATAAGTGTATACTTTGTTTTTTCTAACAAACAGTTGCACGTTCGAGCTAACGCGTTAAAAAACTCAGCAGAGATGCTAACTCAGCTCATGACAAAATTGAACGAGCTGAGTTAAGCCGAGATGAGCTGACCCAAGTTCACGAGTCACAAGTATTTTATCCATCCCTAAGCATAACAAAGTTACAGCTGAAAATAAAGAACAGTGCATGCAACATGCACATTGACATGTGTGGTTGTCCTATACAGATTGTACGTTTATTAACTAGTACATCATTTAATTGTTGACAAGCGCACGGCAAAAATTATATCTAAGAAATATTTATTCTAGGTCGAGTTCTCTGTTATATTTACTTAGACGTTTGTTGGAAATAAAGAAAATATAATACATCGTTTGGATGTCGATATTAGAGAGTATGAAGTTGAATTGAGTAATTTATAGAATAATAAATTACTCATAATGTTGTTTCAAATTTATATAATGTTAATTCACTAAATAATGCAATAACAAGTATCAAGATATGGCTCACAAGCCAATGTCGAGCCGAGCCGAACTTCTTTCTCCAACTCGATCTCGGCTCGTTTCCAGTCGTCGACAAATTAGACTTGATACACACCAGCTTAATTTTTATATAGAATATAAAATACAAAAAATATGTATATCCTATTGATTAGATGAGTGTGAATATTAAGACAATAATCATACTTTAAACTCCTACTAATGTACCATTTTATCTTATTTTTTGCAGAAAATAGTAAGGGAGAAATAGACCCACGACGATGGCGGAACGATACTAGAGATTATAGCAACCCTTGTCGTACATGGTTTTAGCAACAAAATCAATCATAATTATATATTTTAAAGTATCTGATTTCATATCAATGAAGATTTCATTATTGATATATTGAAAATGGTATTTTTAATGCGTAACCAAAATTACCCAAATATCAAAATGATAATTACAGCAAAAATACATGGTTAGGATAATTTGAGGAGAAAATGGGCCAATATGCGATGAAGCCCAAGGTGTCACCCCTATCGTTTCAAGTGGAGAATTGATGAATTCAACAAATAATCTATTTTTTGTCATTTTCAAGGAAAGAAGTATAATGGCTCCTTTGCAATAATGGAAAATTTCCTGAATCCTGCATTTTTTCTGTGTTTTTGAAATAATTTCTGTGAAATTCCTATATCAATCTAAAAAAATTATGCGTTCTGAAGGAGCCCCAAGTGACTCAGCTTGTCCTATTTATTAGTGACAGGTGATTTAGTGCCATATTAAGAATGATAAAAAAATAAAATACCTCAAATTCAACGATGTCTTGGTAACCACATTAAGAGGGTGCTTTTAGAGACTGTAAGCGGATGAATGTCTATGTGGAACAAAGAAAAACAGAGAGAGTGATCGAAGCGGGCGTCTCATGAAGTGCTCGCTCTTAACCGGTGCACAAGCACAAGTGTTGGAGCGAAGGCCGGTCGCCCCCTCGGTCAGACTATTTTAACATTAATCAAACATGTCTTGTAGCAGGTATAGGAAGCGAAGGATACTCCGACCGGTACCGGTATAGAGGTCTTCGACCGGAGCTGTTGGAGGTGTCGGAGCGAAGGGCCGCACTGTTTAAGAGGGGGCTCGTTGCAGCCTCGCCAATGCGCCCCCATCTGCTCAGACAGTTTCGCATGATGAGACAGTCCCGACAAGGTCAAAGGCTCGGCTTCGCAGAGTGAAGGGCGCCACGCACGTGCGAAGGCTACGCCGCTCTACGAATGGGCCCAGGCTGCGCTCCAACGCCATATGAGCCCATTTGTAAGACCCTCCTTGGGGTAGGTTCCATAATATGTCTATCCCGACTGTACCTCACATCACTGTAATGACCCATTAGGAGAAATATTCTGGGGATGTAGCAGGTTACCACGGGTATAACAGTACTTAGAGGACCCACCTACCATCCGGTTACTTATAAATACCCCCGCTATGTACATAGACAGAACATTCATAACAAAACGATACAGTTCTCTACCTACTGTTTTGTTGTGCACCTGAGCTTCCCCACCCCCGAGTTATTGGGCCCACATGACCACGTGTCAGTCGATCCCAACTACGACTGGGCAAAAAACCTGTAACCCGAAACCCAAACCCGGAATACCCGAACTCGAACCCGAAATACCCGAAACCCGAATTTTGTTCAGGAATTTCGGGTAGCAACTTGCAAAACCCGAAATTATTTCGGGTAATTCGGGTATCACAATCGGGTACCCGAAATACCCGAATTACCCGAACTTTCATGTATCATGTACTCATGTCATGCTTAATTATTAATTTGTACATCTATAATTATGTGTAAGTGTGCATAACTCGTGATTGTAGATTGCTTGTGTTTTATATGTCCATGTATATCATTATTCAAACTATATTTTTATACTAATTTAATAGGGTGTATGTGTTTTTATGAAGCCGACACAATAGTTCGGGTAGTTCGGGAATACCCGAACCCGAACCCGAAATTCTGGGTACCCGAATTTTCGGGTATTGCAAAACCCGTTGTAATTTCGGGTATCGATTCTCAAAACCCGAATTACTCGACCCGAAATTTTCGGGTAACCCGAACGCCCACCCCTAGTCCCAACAACAAGTGTCCATACATTGCTACGGTTTTTATTTATATTTATATTTATAAATATAGAGTATAAAACATGAAGACATGCATAAAAATAAAAATGTAGCAATGTATGGACACTTTGCTAGTTAGAGTAAATGGAGCTGTAGAATGACCCAATGGTCCATCACCTGGACCAACCTCCCCTGCGCAGCTCCCTGGCGTGCCACGTGTGGCTCGTTCTCCTACACGACTCCCTTGTGCCACCCATCAGCTCCTTCTCCGTGAGCGGCTCCCTTCGCGCGCACGCGTCCTCTCCACGGTCAGCCCGTTTGTTAAGTAATTTTCCATTCTGATTCAGGCATCCGGCGTCCATACAACATTAAGACATTCTTATTTTCAGTCATTCTTCATGTTTTCTTAGGCAATCTTTCATTCTTGGTTCAGTCATTCCATTCAATATTAAGTCATTCTAGCGTCCAGACAACAATAAGTTATTCCAAAGTTCAGGTAAAGTCATTCAAGGAGTCAAGCAACATTAAGTCATTCCAGTAAACATTAAGTCATTTCAATAAACATTAAGTTATTCTTGTTTCCAGTTATTCTTCATGTTTTTTTCTCAGACATTTCTTGTTTTGGTTTAGTCATTTCAGGAAACATTAAGGCATTTTTTGATTTTAGACTTTTTTTATGTTTCGTTCTAGGCAACATTAAGCCACTCAAGCGTTCAGGTAACATTAAATCATTCGCTAAATCATTTTGAGTCCACTAAATTATTAGTGCCCATTAAGGCATTCGAGCGTGTTAACTGTTAAGTCATTTATAATTGTTAGGTCATTTATTTAGTCATTTAAACTGGGTAAGTGATTCTATTATGGCTCGGCTCAGTTTTTTTTCCTCGACTCGTGTGGGGGCAGGCATGGCAGAGCAGACAGATGTGGGCCATGCGGCTCAACTCGCAGGAGGAGCAGCTCGGCTCGCGAGAAGCGCGCACGCGAGGGGATGCTCACTTGGCCGGGTCAAGGCACGCAGGGACGGCTCGCTCGGGTCAGCTAATGAACTAATTTTGTTAACGATGAGTTAGCTAACAATTAGTTAGGAACATTTGGAACCTTTACAACTAACTAATTATTAGCTCTAGAGGTTATAAGTAGTATCTTAATACTGCAAATAAATCACAGTGCATGCACCTTGACTTTAATTAATTAGTACAATATTTTATTGCTAACAAGTGCATGGAAAAAAATATATTTGAGTGTTTGATCGTGTCATAGATTCTCTGTCACTCATGTTTTGTAAACTTCATTGGATGTTGTAGAAATAAAGATTAAGGGAATCTGCTAGCCGCCAGGCGCCCGCCAGTCTTCGTTTATGCTAATCATAGCAATTATTGTTGCTGTATTTGGTTTTATGGACAGAATCCAGTGATATTTGGTTTTATGGACAGAATCCACTAGTAATTATACACTTTTAGAGCTAGTTTGAGAACTCCATTTTTCCAAGGGAATATTAATTTTATAAGAGAAAATAAACTAATTTCTCTTGAGAAAATAAAAATATCTTGAGAAAATAAGGTTAATGGTAACTTTATTTTTTTTTAAAGCATTCATATTTTTACAAAGGAAAATGTACTAATTTTTCTTGTGAAAATAGAAATTCCTAAAAAATAGGGTTTGTCAAACCGACCCGCGCACATAAGTTGCAATAAAATACACGGGAAAAGTGGACGCCGGTGAGGTTGTCTAGCTTGTGACAGGTAATAAGTGAATCTGTGAATCAATTAGTCTCTTTGGTTTCCTACTAGTTGTCATTTAGGACAGCGACACGGTCTCCAAAATATAACTTTAATTGATGTTTTTTTATAAAATATAAATAAACTCTTCATACATTTATATCTTTATAAAAATATTTGTTAAGACAAATCCGTACATATAAACATTAGGTTTCAAGACTAAATAATAAAGTAGTTATTTATAGTTAAAATTTTATAAATTTGATTCAAATCTTATTAAAACGACAACTAATAGTATACTGATGAGTAGGTTATTAAATTATTGACAAGTGCACCGAACAAAATTTATATTCAAAGAATATTGATTCTTTACCGTGTCGTAGACTTTCTGTCTCATGATCTCTCACTCTCTCTGATGTGTATTCAATTTGGTGTTTTAAAAAAATAAGGAATCTACTAGCCGCCGGGCGCCAGCAAGGCTTTATTTGTGCTAATCATAGCAATCGTTGCCATATATTATTTCTGAAAACTAATGAACCAGAAGATGCGAATTGTAACACCCATTCATCCATCTGCAGCAGTCTATTCAAAGTTTACTAAAAACACTGTTCTGCTGCACTGTTCTGCATTTTATACTGTACTGTTTGCAGAGTAGAGTTTGAATATGGGTATGAAAATGAGTAAGTTGTAGGAGATAGCCTAAATGAAGCATCCCAAATAAAAAATTTAGTAACTAAAGTTTAGTTTAGTCCTTAAAGTTTAAAAGGGTATTTGTTTAGTTCCTTTAATGACCCTCCTAAAATTTAGAGACTAATAAGGTGTTTGGTTAAGGTGTTTGGTACCATAAGTCATTCGTCTAAACTTTAGATACTAAACTTTAGTCCATAAAAATCTTATTTAAAAATTCTATTTTAGTCATCTCGTTTAGCATTTTAGGGACTAAAAGTGACCAGTAAAGTTTAGGAGGTGTAACCAGACACCTCTAAACTTTGGTCAATAGAAATCCTATTTGGAAGACCTATTTTAGTCACTCTGTTTGCTATTTTAGAGACTAAGGGTGACTAATGGGGTGTTTGGGTTTTAGGGACTAATTTTTAGTTCCTCCATTTTAATACCTTTTAGTCACTAAATTGTCAAACATAAGGACTAAAAGAGGGATTATCTTTATTTTAGTCCTTGTGTTGATAATTAGGGACTAAGACCCCGTTTAGTTAGAGGGACTAATCTTTAGTCACTGGTTTTTAGTCCTGTCTAGTCCCTATTTTGCCAAACAGAAGGACTAAAGTAGGTACCAATTGACTTTAGTCTCTAGTCCCTCACATGGGTGCTAAAAAGGACTAAACGACAACATTTACTCCAATTGCCCTTGTCTAGAAAACTGGCATTGTTGGGTACTTGATTTCAATCTCCAGAATGTATAGAAAATTAAGTCAACACAAGTTAAATATGAGGGCCTTAGTCCTTGATTTAACACTAGTGTTAATGCGAAGGACGAAGGTCTTTAAAAGGAGGTGTGAATGAAACGATATAGAATGAAAATACAATGTGAGCACAGTATAAAACTCATCTCATATGGCTTAGCATTTTTATTCCATATTCCTCTATATCAAATGAGTTTACAAGCATACCTTCGGCTCCTTAACACAAGGTGGCATGAAGGTTCTTCGAAGGCTAAGCAACACGAAGCTATGACCCTCGAAAATGTGAATTTATACAGGGCACTGTTTATCTATTTGTAGGGAAGATGAACAACTTCGTGGAAAATTACAAACATGCTAATAGAGTCTACACACATATTTTACAAATGACGCAGGAACACTGACGACTTTTCTCCTTTCTTGTTGCATAAGTCTTGAACTCGATGCTTGTATCCGAAGTCTCACCCGTGCCGAAGCTGGTGGCTTCGGCTCGCACCTTCGTTGTTTGCACACTTAGTCGAAGCTTCTATTTACGTCGCTTCGGTTTTTCTTGGCAATGTCCTGGTCGAAAGTTAGCTTCGTTTACTGTTAGCCGTGCACCTAAAATACATTTGTTTGTGTCGATGTGAAGGTTTTGTGAGGGTCTTCGGCTAAGTAGGTCCCAAACAGTAGCCCCTTGCGAATGAGTTCGTTCCTCCGTAACGAACTTAGATTGCAAAAAATAAAATTGTGATACCTTATACGGAAGGTATGAAAAACACCTTTTCGAAGCTTATTAGAGAGAATGATTTAATAAAAAAAAGAGCGAGAACTAGAGGTTTAATAGGTAGAAAGAAGCTGAAAGTGGCACGCGCATATGCGCGTGAACTTTTTTCGCGACGCGCGCATATGAGCAGTTTCATAAGTTACCATAACAAATTTAGGTGTTATTTAAAACCCTTAGAGCTGATTTGGTGACCAGGGATCACGGAGGGATTGGAGGGGATTGAGAGCGAAATTAGTTTATTTTCCCTTCAATCCCCTCCAATCCTCCTGTGATCCCCTTGTCACCAAATCAACCCTTAAAGTTAATAGCTGGATTGAGCAAGCTAATGAATTTTTTTTTAGCGGTGAGTTAGCTAACAATTAGTTGTGGATATTTGGAACCTTCGCAACTAGTTAATTATTAGCTCTAGACGTTCTAAATATGATCTTAATAATGCAAATAAATCACAGTGCATGTACCAAGACTTTAATTTATTAGTACATTATTTAATTGCTAACAAGTGCATGGAAAAAATTATATTTGATTGTTTTGATCGTGTCATAGATTCTCTACCACTCATGCGTAGTATACTTCATTGGATGTTGTAGAAATAAAGATTAAGGGAATCTGCTGGCCGTCGGGCGCACGTGAGTCTTCGTTTATGCTAGTCATAGCAATTATTGTTGCTGTATTTGGTTTTATGGACAGAATCCACTAGTGATTTTATACTTTAGGTCTAGTTTAGCAACTCCATTTTTCAATGAATTCTCATTTTTCCAAAGAAAAATGAACTAATTTTTTCTTGTAAAAATAGAAATCTCTTAGAAAAATAAAGTTTTCAAACTAGCCTTTAAAGTACCGGTTTTCTGGAGATTTAATTATTGATATCAATGAACGGAGTGTCAAAAGAATAATTCCAACAAAATTTGATATTAAATTTATTTTTATGGTACGCAATATAAATATGTGTCATGGCAGCACGCTGGCGATGTTGTCTAGCTTGTGACAGATAGTAATTAATCAATTAGTAGGTTATTAAATTGTTGACAAGTGCACCGAACAAAATTTATATTCAAGATTATTGATTCTTGACCTTGTCGTAGACTCTGTCTCCCATGGTCTCTCACTCTCTCTGATGTGTATTCAATTTGATGTTTTTTTTAAAAAAAATAAGGAATCTATTAGCCGCCGGGCGTCGGCGAGGCTTCTTCTGTGCTAATCATAGCAATCTTTGCCATATAGTATTTCTGAACCCCCTCTAAAAATTTAGAAGGTGCGAACCGGAACACCCACTAAATGAAACATCCAAATAGAAATTTTAGAAACTAAAGTTTAGTCCTTAAAGTTTAGAAGGGTAACTATTTGGTTTCTTTAGTGACCCTCCTAAAATTTTGAGACTAAGGGAATGTTTGGTTACTTTAGCCACCCGTCTAAACTTTTAAAACTAAATTTTAGTCCTAGGAATTTTATTTGAAAAATCTACTTTAGTCACTCCATTTGGTATTTTAGGGACTCTAAAGTTTAGGAGGTAGGAACCAAACACCCCTAAACTTTAGTACCTATAAATCTTGTTTGGAAGACCTATTTTAGTCACCTTTGTTTGCTATTCTAGAGACTAAGAGTGATTAAGGGAGAGTTTAGTTTTTAGGGACTAATGAAGTGTTTGGTTTCTAAGGACTAATTTTTAAACTCTCCATTTTAGTCCCCTTTTACCTAAATTACTAAACACATGGACTAAAAGGGGGATTATCTCTATTTTAGTCCCCATGTTTGGTAATTTAGGTACTAAAAGGGACAACAAACCAAACACACTCTAATTTTTAGTCCCTACATTTTATTCTCTAACTTGCTAAACACAGGCACTAAAAGAGGGATTACCTCTATTTTAGTTATTGTGTTGATAATTTAGGGACTAAAGTATACTAAAATGTAGCGACTAAAAATTAGTCCTTATAAACCAAACACTCACTAAACTTTAGTCACTAAAGTTTAATAGGTGGCAACCAAAGAGCAACTATAAAAGAATCCTAAAAAGCTTTCTCTAAAAAATGATTATTAAGGGCAATTTAATTTTTTTAGGTGAAATACGATGTATACCGCAACATTTTCTTTAAACAAAGGTTAAAAAACTACAAACTGGAATGAATTGAAAAAACTAGGTCCATCAACACCTCCTTCCGTGTGTGACTCGGGAAACACTACGTCACACAAATATACAGGAGCCCAGTCACTGCATGTGGGTTCCTGTATTTTTTCGGCTACGATGGGTGATCTATTGGAGCTTCAGATTTTTCTTTTTCTCCTTAAATCTGATTTTCGGGTTGTTTTAAGGGAGCTTTTGGAGTTGCTCTAAAGCAACCAAACACTCTTTTTAGCATAAAAAAGTTAGTGCTGAAAATAATGAACGGTGTATGCGTGTGGTTGTCCAAGGCAGATATTACATTTATTAATTAGTACATCATTTAAATGTTGACAAGTGTAGAAAAAATATTTATTCTGGATTGTATCATAGATTCGCTCTCTCACGTGTTCTTTGGAACATGAAAATAAAGAATAAGAACTAGAGTGTAAACTTAAATTTCCTTGGTGATTTTCGGGATTGAGGTGAAAATTAGCTTAATTTTCTTAGAAATCCAGAAGGGTATTTAAGTTTTCAAACTAGTCCGAAAAAATCTTCTATCAACCGGGTATCGACGGGGCTAAGATTATGCTAATTATAGCGATCATTGTCGTACATGGTTTTAGCGATAAAACCAATCATAACATATTTTTAAAATATATGTTTTCATATCAATGAAGATTTCATTATTGGTATATGGAAAATGATATTTTTAATGCGTAAAAAGTGACCCAAATATTAAAATGATAATTGCATCAAAATACATAGTTAGGCTATTCCGAACCTACTGTTTCTGGTCAAATATCCAAAGTTCCTACATCATATGTTACTATAGAAAATATAGGTGTCCTAATGTATAGTATCATGTGTTGTTTTAAATGCTAGATATGTACAAAAGTATGAATTGTAAGCCATTTAGGTGGTTCAAGTTTCAATGCCTATGATCTTGTGTTTGAGTGGTATATCCCTCGAGATACTTGTCGGGGACCATAATTAGGGGTACCCTCAAGACGCCTAATTTTCAGCTGGTAACCCCCATCAGCATAAAGCTGCAAAGGCCTGATGGGCACGATTAAGTCAGGGATCAGTCCACACGAGTGACTCGATCACGCTTCGCCCGAGCCTAGCCTCGGCCAAAGGCAGCCGACCTCGAGAGACTTCCGTCTCGCCCGAGGCCCCCTTTTTATGGCGGACACATCACCGGCTCGCCCGAGGCCTTGGCTTCGCTCAGAAGCAACCTTGACTAAATCGCCACACCGACTGACCAAATTGCAGGGGCATTAAACGCAAAGGTGGCCTGACACCTCTGTCCTGACACGCGCCCCCGGCAGGGCCGAAGTGACCGCCGTCACTCCACCGCTCCACTGGCCAGTCTGACAGAAGGACAGCGCCGCCTGCGCCACTCAGACTGCAGCGCCACTCGACAGAGTGAGTCTGACAGGCAGTCAGGCCTTGCCATGGCGAACTCCGCTCCGCCCGACCCCAGGGCTCGGACTCGGGCTAAGACCCGGAAGACGACGAAACTCCGCTCCGCCCGACCCCAGGGCTCGGACTCGGGCTAAGACCCGGAAGACGGCGAACTCCGCTCCGCCCGACCCCAGGGCTCGGACTCGGGCTAAGACCCGGAAGACGGCGAACTCCGCTCCGCCCGACCCCAGGGCTCGGACTCGGGCTAAGACCCGGAAGACGACGAAACTCCGCTCCGCCCGACCCCAGGGCTCGGACTCGGGCTAAGACCCGGAAGACGACGAAACTCCGCTTCGCCCGACCCCAGGGCTCGGACTCCGCCCTGGCCTCGGCCGAACGACTTCCGCCTCGCCCGACCCCTTGGCTCGGGCTCGGCCGCGGCAACAAAAGGCAGACTCAACCTCGGCTTCGGAGGAACCCCCACGTCGCCCTGCCTAGGGCATAGACCGCCACGTCAACAGGAGGCGCCATCATCATCCTACCCCGAATCGACTCGGGTCACGGAGAACAAGACCGGCGTCTCATCCGGCCAGCTCCGCCAGAGGGGCAATGATGGCGCTCCACAAGCTCTATGACGACGGCGGCCCCCGGCTCTCTTACGGAAGCAGGACAACGTCAGCAGGGACTCGACCGCTCCAACAGCTGTCCCTCCATCAGGCTCCACCGCACCTCCGACAGCCACGACATCACGCCAGCAGGGTGCCCAGATCTCTCCGGCTGCCACATTGGCATGTACCTAGGGCGCTAGCTCTCCCTCCGCTAGACACGTAGCACTCTGCTACACCCCCCATTGTACACCTGGATCCTCTCCTTACGACTATAAAAGGAAGGACCAGGGCCTTCTCAGAGGAGGTTGGCCGCGCGGGACCGAGGACGGGACAGGCGCTCTCTTGGGGCCGCTCGCTTCCCTCACCCGCGTGGACGCTTGTAACCCCCCTACTGCAAGCGCACCTGACCTGGGCGCGGGACGAACACGAAGGCCGCGGGACTTACACCTCTCTCACGCTCGACTCCGGCCACCTCGCCTCTCCCCCCTTTCGCGCTCGCCCACGCGCTCGACCCATCTGGGCTGGGGCACGCAGCACACTCACTCGTCGGCTTAGGGACCCCCCTGTCTCGAAACGCCGACAGTTGGCGCGCCGGGTAGGGGCCTGCTGCGTGCTGACGAACAGCTCCCCGTCAAGCTCCAGATGGGCAGTCTCCAGCAACCTCTCCGGCCCGGGACGGTGCTTCGTTTCGGGACTCTTGAGTTCATGTCCTTCGACGGCAGCTATGACATGATACTTCTTCCACCGCCGCGCGACTACGACAATGGAGGCCGACAACCCGCCCGCCGGCGGCGGAATCGACGACGTCTTCCCCGCGTGGTGGAAGAGCAACATTCGGGCTCGCTCCGTTCCCTCCCCCGCCAACGGAGGAGGAGGCGGGGCCGTCAAGGCCAGACGGGAGGCCGCGCTTCGTCGGCCTTCGAGCGAATCGACGCCGCCGATGCCCCGACGGAAGGCACGCCGGACGTCGACCTCGCGTTCAAGACGGAGGCAAGCGCCGTCCCCCCGCGGCGCGCTGACCCCGAGCAAGAAGACGACGCCGGCGCGCTCGCGGAAAGCCTGCAGGACGTCGCCCTCGAACCAGAGATGACGGCGCAACCAGTCCCCGATGTGACTACGTCGCTCCTCGTCGACCAAAAGGTAACGACTAACTCCCATCTTGCGTCATTTCGACTCGGCCTCAACCCGCCAAACGACCTCGTTTTGGCGGGCGCTCTCATTGAGGCGAGTGCAACCCCACTGAGGTTCCGTATGCGGTCGCCTTGGGGCCGACTGACGGACGTCTCGACCTACGGGCCCTCTGGGTCCGAGGAAGATGACGATCCCGGCATCGGTTGGGATTTCTCCGGACTTGGCAACCCCAGTGCCGTGCGGGACTTCATGACCGCATGTGACTACTGTCTATCCGACTGTTCCGATGGAAGCCGCAGCCTTGGCGACGAGAGCTGTGGCCCAAGCCGCGAATGTTTCCACATCGAGCTAGGGGATCCCACCGAAGGCAACCATCTTGGCATGCCGGAGGATGGTGATCTCCCTAGGCCGGTGCCTCGCGCCGACATCCCACGGGAGCTAGCTTTGGTCCCTGCTCCGGCGGGGGGTTACGACCCACAACTCGAGCAAGTCCGCGAGGCGCAGGCCAGGCTCAACGAGGGAACAGGAGCGCTTGAGCCGATCCATCGGGACGTCGGACAAGCATGGGTGGGCCAACCCCTGGCCGGAGAAATACGTCATCTGCCCCAAGGTCTCCAGCACCGCGTCGCCAACGATGTCAGGATCAGACCGCCGCCCGCATCCAGCGGGGTTGGTCAGAACCTGGCAACCACAGCAATGCTCATCCGCGCGATGCCGGAGCCGTCAACCACCGAGGGTCGGCGAATCCAGGGAGAACTCAAGAATCTCCTGGAAGGCGCTGCGGCCCGGCGGGCCGAGAGCACTGCATCCCGAAGGCAAGGATATCCCTCGGAACCTCATGTCGCGACTTCCCGATTCATGCGGGAAGCCTCGGTCTACACCGGGCGCACGCGCAACACCGCGCCTGCGGCCCCGGGCCACCTCGGCAACGAGCACCATCGACGCGACCGTCGGGCTCACCTCGACGAAAGGGTGCGCCGAGGCTACCACCCCAGGCGTGGGGGGCGCTACGACAGCGGGGAGGATCGGAGTCCCTCGCCCGAGCCACCCGGTCCGCAGGCCTTCAGTCGGGCCATCCGACGGGCGCCATTCCCGACCCGGTTCCGACCCCCGACTACTATCACGAAGTACTCGGGGGAAACGAGACCGGAACTGTGGCTCGCGGACTACCGCCTTGCCTGCCAACTGGGTGGAACGGACGACGACAACCTCATCATCCATAACCTCCCCCTGTTCCTCTCCGACACTGCTCGCGCCTGGTTGGAGCACCTGCCTCCAGGGCAGGTTTCCAACTGGGACGACTTGGTCCAAGCCTTCGCTGGCAATTTCCAGGGCACATACGTGCGCCCCGGGAATTCCTGGGACCTTCGAAGCTGCCGACAACAGCCGGGGGAGTCGCTCCGGGACTACATCCGGCAATTCTCGAAGCAGCGCACCGAGCTGCCCAACATCACCGACTCGGATGTCATCAGCGCGTTCCTCGCCGGCTGTTGGAGCGAAGGCAAAGACGCCACCCTTCGCTCGAGGCCTTCGCTGCAGCCGCTGGTCCGCCGGAGGCAAAGCGGGCAGGGACACCCTTCGCAGGACTCGGCGCTTTGACGAAGGCCTGCGGCGACGACCTCACACGACGCGGCCTCGTTCAGCCCCAAGGCCCACGTGTGATCCGGCCCATTGTAACGGGCCCCGCGTGGCCGCCTCTGTATTACGGGCCTGACTTGTAAAGGCAAACTTGTAATTACAGCTTGTAACCCTGCTTTATGGGAATATTCCGGGGATAAACTAGGCGTCTGAGGGCACATGCGTCCTTAACACAAGACGCTGGGCACTCAGACACCTATAAATACCCCCGCACAGTGCCCGTGAGAGGCTAGATCAACAGAGCTATTGCCCCCGTGCACGTAACCCTGTTGTCGCCATTGTTCACCCCCGTTGGCCCACTTGCAGCAGAGAGCAAGTTCCAACATTTGGCGCCCACCGTTCGTGCTACGACAAAACCACCCGCGATGGCACCCAAGAGAGCTAACCCCAAGGCTGACGAGGCTGCGAAGGCAGCACTGCTGGCCGCAAGAAAGGGCAAGGCCCTCGCCCTCACCCAATCCACCCACCAAGAGCCCATTGAGGACAATGTTCCCCACACCGGCGAAGACGACACCTTCCGCACCTGCGGAACCGAAGGACAGTCGCAGCCGCCCCCAGGCTTCGCCCCACTGGAAGGCGCCGACCTCACCGAGGATGGTGAGGCCCTCGGCGTCTCAACAGAAGAACAGCTGCAGCTGCGCGCCCTGCGCCTCAGGAACCGCAATCTCCAGAGGCAGAAAGAGATACTGGAGGCCAAGCGCCAACGTGTTTCCGCATTAGCCAAAGTGCGGCAAATGATACGCGACGAGGAG
The DNA here is from genome assembly GCF_902167145.1 of Zea mays. Lineage (NCBI taxonomy): Eukaryota > Viridiplantae > Streptophyta > Magnoliopsida > Poales > Poaceae > Zea > Zea mays. Next base: position 77,207,401 of record NC_050105.1, read on the forward strand.
CAGAAAGCCCAAGACCTCGAGCGCGAGATCGCGCTGATGCAGCGCGAAGGCCACCTCGGTTTGCAGCAAGAACCACCCCTCCAACAACGCGCTCAGCCGGAGGACATGCGCGAAGGCTACCTCGGCCGACAGCACGGCCAACCCCTGCAGCACCGGGCGTAGCCGGAGAACCCGCGTTTCCCCCAGCATGACTACGCCCCCCAGCACGGCGCGCCATTCCAAGGGATCAACTACCTCGACGAGCGAAGTCCCCTGGCGCCACACCTGCAAGTGACGCCTTGGCCAGCCAACTTTCGAGCGGGGGCATACCCCAAGTACAACGGCAGCACCGATCCGGCGCAATACATCATGAGTTACCAAGTCGCCGTTGCATCAGCCGGAGGGGACGACGTCACAATGGCAAAGTCTTTCATCATCGCCCTAGAGGGCCCAGCACTCACCTGGTTCACCAGATTGCCCCCGCTGTCCATTGATTCGTGGCGAAGTCTCAGGGACAAGTTCCTCCTCAACTTCCAAGGGTACCGTCCAGACACCGACGCTTTGGCCGAGCTCTCGCTTTGCAAACAGCTGGAAAAGGAGACTCTGCGGGAGTATTACCGCAAGTTCTTAACACTCAAGTCACAGCTGCCCTCTGTCGACGATCAGATCGCTATCCACTACGCCATCAATGGCCTTCGGGCCGGCGTCCTCTACAGCCATTGTATCAGGGATCCACCCAAGAGCTTGCAGGAGCTATATCAGCTCTTCGAAAAATATGCCAAATCCGAAGAGCTCCACCAGCGCAAGGTCGAGTCGCAACGGAAACCCAACAGTCAGACTCCGCAGTCCAGCCGCACGTGGACAAGGACTTCGCAGCCAGACTCCAGTCGAGATAGCCGCAGTCAGCAGCAAGTCCACAACATCGTCAACCAACAGCCTGCTGCTGACCCCCCTCGCCGCCAGGAATATCCCCCCCAAGGCCGCGGAAATGGAACGCGCGGCAGGGGTCGAGGGCGGGCGCAGCAGCCGCCGCGCCGGTTCTATTGCCTTTTCCACGGCGAAGACTGCGCCCACCAGACCAAAGACTGCCCCGAGACGAAGGCCACCAGAGATAGAATGGCGAGGGCGCAGCCGGCCGACAATCCCAGAATTGTCGCGCATAACTACCAGCCACCCCCTCCACCATACGTCCACGCCCCCGCTCCGCATCCACCGCACCACACTTACCAACATCATCAGGAAGTACAAATCGTACCTCCTCCACCCCCACCACCACACCAAAACATTCCCCATCCCCCAAAGCAAGAAGACTTCGCCGATCAACCTTATCGCGGAGTCATTCACATGATAACAGGGGGGTCAAGCACCGACTTCGACACCAAGCGGCAGAAGCGGGACCACTACCGCAGCATCAACCATGTCGCCGTCACTGGCCCAGTCGTGCAGACGAAGTGGTCCCACATACCGCTAACCTTCGACGCGCGAGACGTCGACCTGCGCAGCGCCCCCCACATCGACGCAATGGTCATCAACTGCAGCGTGGCAGGTTGGGACTTACACAAAGTCCTTGTCGACAACGGCAGTCAGGCGGACATCATCTTCCTCCACGCCTTCGACCGCATGGGTATAAGCCACAGCTTGCTGAAGCCTTCGGACAACCCGTTGTATGGTTTCGGCAGCAAGGGCACCTTTCCAGTTGGCAAGATAGAGTTGCCCCTCTCCTTCGGTGTAGCACCCAATGCCCGAAGTGAGCAAATAACCTTCGACATTGTCGACATGGTATATCCATACAACGCCATCATGGGCCGAGGCTCCATCAACAAATTCGAAGCCGCCATCCACGGGTTGTACCTATGTATGAAGATACCAGGCCCGCTGGGCGCCATCACAATCTACGGCAACCAGCAGACGGCGCGCAACATAGAGCGGGACTTCGTGCCCGGTCAGAGAAATGTACATTGTCTCACGACCCAGCACGAAGTCCCTGCGCCGGCTAGCCCAGCCGACAAGCAGCACGACAAGGCACAGTTGCAGTGCCAAGACGGGACCAAGACTGTCCCCCTCGATCAGGCCACGCCCAAGCAGACTGTAACTATCAGCGAAGACCTCACGTCACTTGAAGAAGAGAAACTTCTCTGCTGCCTGGCCAAGAATAAAGATGTCTTCGCCTGGTCTGCCCTCGATCTGGTCGGAGTCAGCCGAGCCATAATCGAACACAGCCTGGGGATTGACCCTTCGGTGCGACCCAAAAAGCAGAAGCTTCGCAAGATGTCAGATGAAAAGACAGAAGCCGCCAAGGCGGAGGTGCATCGCCTCCTGGAGGCTAAATTCATCGAGCCGGTGGCTTACCCCACGTGGCTCTCCAATGTTGTGATGGTGCAGAAGAAAAGCGGAAAATGGCGCATGTGCATAGACTTCACCAGTCTCAATAAGTCCTGCCCAAAGGATAATTTCCCGTTGCCACGGATCGACAAAATAGTCGATAGCGCGGCCGGATGCGAGGTCATGTCCCTCCTCGACTGCTTCTCCGGCTATCACCAGATATACATGAAGGAGGAAGACAAGGCCAGCACCAGCTTTATAACACCCTTCGGCACTTATTGCTTTGTCAGAATGCCGGAGGGTCTCAAGAATGCCGGGTCCACCTTCTCCAGACTCACCAAAACGGTGCTCGAAGGGCAGGTCGGCAGAAATGTATTCACATATGTGGACGACATCGTCGTCGCCAGCAAAAATAAGGAGGACCACCTCGCCGACCTGGCGGAAACATTCGCGAGCATGCGAGATGCACGACTCCGCCTAAACCCGGAAAAGTGCGTTTTCGGTGTCCGCCAGGGCAAGATATTGGGCTACCTGGTGTCCCGCCGAGGCATCGAGGCCAACCCAACCAAGATCCAGGCCATCGTCGATATGTCGCCTCCGCAGTCCGCCAGGGACGTCCAGCGCCTGACAGGCAGGATGGCCGCCCTCAATAGATTCATCTCCAGGTCCGCCGAGCGAAGTCTCCCCTTCCTCAAAACCCTCCGCGGCGCGAAGGACTTCGCTTGGGGACCGGAGCAAGCAGCGGCCTTCGCCTCATTAAAACAGTACCTGGCGGAGCTGGCCATCCTCACAAGCCCAGACTCCTCGCTCCCCTTATTGCTCTATGTCGCGGCTTCGCCGCACGCGGTCAGCGCGGCACTAGTGCAGGAGCAGACAGTCGAAGGCGCAGTCAGACAGTGCCCTGTTTATTATGTCTCCGAAGTCCTGACACCATCCAAATGCAACATGACAGAGCTGGAGAAGATTGCTTACGCAGTTGTTATGTCCTCGCGCAAGCTGCGCCATTATTTTGAAGCATTCAAGGTCCGAGTCACCTCGGACAGGGGACTCGGCGAACTATTCAGGAACCCGGAGGCATCAGTGAGAATCGCCAAGTGGGCAGCCGAGCTCTCCGGCTACCACATCAGCTTCGAGCCCAGGACAGCCATCAAATCGCAAGTCCTGGCAGACTTCGTCGTCGACTGGACTGGGCCAGTAGCACAGCCGGACCCATCCACAGAAAAGGTCTGGACTATCCATTGCGACGGTGCATGGTGTCATGCGGGGGCAGGCGTCGCTGCAGTCATCACCTCACCAGCCGGAGTCAAACACAGATATGCAGCACGCCTCAGCTTCGCTCTGGAATCCGACAAATGTACAAACAACATAGCAGAGTACGAAGCAGTCATCCTCGGCCTCCGCAAGCTAAGGGCCCTCGGAGTCACCACCTGTATCATCAAAACAGACTCCAAGATAGTCGCCGGTCAGGTCGAAAAAGACTATGCAGCAAAAGACCCCGCGCTCATGCAATACCTCGCGGCTATCCGAAGTCTCGAGAGGCAGTTCAAGGGATTCACCCTGCAGCATGTGGACAGGGCCAAGAATGAGGAGGCCGATGCATTAGCCAAGGCCGCCGCCAGGGGCGAGCCCCTGCCCTCCGACGTATTCTTTCACACCATCGGCACGCCAGCCGTCCGGAGCCCCGAAGGGCTCCAAATAACAAATGATAGCGAGGGCCACCGTATAGTCCACCTAATCATGACCGAAGACTGGCGGGCCCCAATAACCCTGTTTCTACAGGGATACTATCACCCAACCGACGTCAGTGAGGCGAAGCGCCTCGAGCATCGGAGCCGGGACTTCGCGCTAATCGAGGGCCAATTATACAAGAAGGGGGTCAGTCAGCCAATGCTTAAATGCGTCACCGAAACCGAAGGCATCCAAATCTTGCGCGAGGTCCACAGTGGAACTTGCGGCTCGCACGCGGGGCCAAGGGCCCTGGCTGCTAAGGTGATCCGACAAGGGTTTTACTGGCCTGCAATGATCTGCGCCGCAAATCGAGTCGCAAGGTCCTGCGAAGCCTGCCAGAAGTTCTCTCCTCGGTCAGGCAACCCCTCGCAATACACAAAGCTGGTCGCCCATACATGGCCTCTTCAGCGCTGGGGCCTGGACATCGTCGGGCCCTTGCCCACCGCTCAGGGGAACCTCAAGTTCGCCTTCGTAGCCGTCGAATACTTCACCAAGTGGATTGAAGCGAGGGCTGTGTCCACAATCACATCAAAGACTGCCCAAAAATTCTTTTGGCAGAACATTGTTTGCCGCTTCGGAGTACCGTCCGAGCTAACAGTTGACAACGACAAGCAGTTTGACAATCAAGATTTCAAGGATTTCTGTTTTTCCATTGGCACCAAGCTTGCCTTCGCTTCAGTCTATCATCCGCAGTCCAACGGAGTCGTGGAGCGTGCCAATGGGAAAATCTTCACAGCCATCAAGAAGATGCTCCTCGACGAGAAAAAGGGCAGATGGACCGACTTGCTACCGGAGGCAGTCTGGGCGCTGAACACAACCGAGTGCAGGGCGACCGGGTTCACTCCTTTCCGCCTTCTATACGGATCAGAGGCAATGACCCCGCAAGAAATAAAACACGGGTCTCCGCGCACAGCTCCGTCAGCCACCCCTGACGTGGATGAGCCAACCTCCAAAGATCTCATTGACGGAGACCGGGTCTTCGCCCTGCAGGCCTTAAACAAATACCAAGCCCAGACCAAAGCATGGCGCGACCGCGCAGTCATCCCAAAGGAGTTCAGCGCGGGGGACCTCGTACTCATCCGAACAGCTCGGACGGAGTCCAAGGGCAAGCTGGAGCCCAAGTGGGAGGGCCCCTTCATAGTCAAGACAAAAGCTTCCCCCAGCGCTTACAGGCTCGCAACGCCAGATGGCGAGGACCTGGAGCACTCCTGGAACATTGACAACCTTCGTAAATTTTTTGTTTAATTCCTAGGGCTGAGTTCGCCCTTGTAATTCACCGCAAACAATCTTGTACCGGCCCGCACTCTTTTCCTCCCGGGGGGTGAGGTTTTTAACGAGGCGGAGCCATGTAATATATGTGAGAAAAATCCCCCGCAAAAGCATGTGTCGAAAAAAGACCGCGACAACGGTCTTCGGCATTCGACCAATTCGAAGTCACCGCGAGGCTAAGCGCTAGCCACCCTCGCGTGCGACCAATCCGCGCAGAAGTCGCCTAAGGGTGCAGCCGGACTTAGCACAACAAGTGCGCAAAAATCAAAGTCTATCGCGAAGACTATCCGCGCAGAAGTCGCCTAAGGGTGCAGCCGGACTTAGCACAACAAGTGCGCAAAAATCAAAGTCTATCGCGAAGACTATCCGCGCAGAAGTCGCCTAAGGGTGCAGCCGGACTTAGCACAACAAGTGCGCAAAAATCAAAGTCTATCGCGAAGACTATCCGCGCAGAAGTCGCCTAAGGGTGCAGCCGGACTTAGCACAACAAGTGCGCAAAAATCAAAGTCTATCGCGAAGACTATCCGCGCAGAAGTCGCCTAAGGGTGCAGCCGGACTTAGCACAACAAGTGCGCAAAAATCAAAGTCTATCGCGAAGACTATCCGCGCAGAAGTCGCCTAAGGGTGCAGCCGGACTTAGCACAACAAGTGCGCAAAAATCAAAGTCTATCGCGAAGACTATCCGCGCAGAAGTCGCCTAAGGGTGCAGCCGGACTTAGCACAACAAGTGCGCAAAAATCAAAGTCTATCGCGAAGACTATCCGCGCAGAAGTCGCCTAAGGGTGCAGCCGGACTTAGCACAACAAGTGCGCAAGAATCGAAGTCTATCGCGAAGACTAACCGCGCAGAAGTCGCCCAAGGGTGCAGCCGGACTTAGCTCCACAAATGCGCAAAAATCAAAGTCTATCGCGAAGGCTTTTCGCGCAGAAGTCGCCTAAAAGGCGCAGCCGGAGCCTACCGCAAAAACCGCCCAAGGGCGCAGCCGACCCAGTATGGCAAAAGCAGAAGCGACAGCAAGACCAATTATAATCACACTGGCACAGCACAATCAATCACACCAGTCAAAGTACACAGCGCCCTCGCAGGCACAAGCACGCGAGGGCACACTACTCCATTTAACAAACCCTTGCACATACACAAGCGAGGGCACCACGCCCTACATCGGCTCAACCTTAGGAATAATCCCCATCTCTCGATAATTAAATAACATTATCCTAAGCTCCTCACCAGCAAAAAGGCTTCGCAGCTCCCCTTCCCCCACACCCGAGACGGCCGGCAAAGACAGCAGCTCCTGCCGACCAACCCTACTAACGCGAAGCCGAGCCCCTTCCTCCGCACTAATCCTACGCTTCGCAACCGCCCTTCGTCGTCGGTGCCCGGTGCTAGGACCGGGCACGCCTGGCGCGTCCGCAGCATGTAGCGCAGCCTCCGCCGCAGCCTCGTCCAGGGCCGCAAAATAGTCCAAGTCCTCCTCCGACGACTCCTCGGTCCATTCAGCCGAGCTCCCAGAGTCAGTAAAATCAAAAAACTCAGAAACAGACCCACCACATTCATTTCCACCTTCCGCGGTCGAAGCCGCCAAAAAACCAGTAGTAGCGGTTGCGTGCGCAGGCCCAAAATCTTGAACCTGCGCAGCAACCAAAATTCAGTACATCATCCAAAAATCCCTCAACCCTAAACACCACCTACGCCACCTGCGAAGGCCCTGCCGCTGCGGGAGCCTCCGCCGCCACCTCCGCCGTTGTCTCCGCTGGATCTTCAGCGCCCGGCACAGCAGCTGCGGGGGCATCAGACGCGCCTTCGGCCACCCTTGGGAGTAGGCCTTCGCCGGCCGCAGCAGGTACAAGGGCGCCTGGTGCATCTTCCGCGGTCACCGGGGCGACTCCAGTGGCGGCCCCCGCAGGGGTGGTCTCCGGCTCAGGCGGCGCGCTGTTCAGCGCCCCAAAATCGTCCACCCGCTCGCCGCGCTCCGCCTAAGACAAAACGTACAAAAATTCAGCAAACACACGCACAAACCGCATCCAGCAAGCACCGAGTAAACGACAACGTTACCTGAGCCCTTGCAGCCTCGGCCCGCGCCCGGACCACCTCTCGACCGTATGAACCCCACATCCGGTCATAGAGGGCCCCGCCGGACTCCTTCACCACGGGGTCTTCGACCTCAAAGATATCTCGCCCAAAATCTTCATCCACCTGGTCGAGGGCCTCAAAGTGCCGGCAGCCTTCGCGAGAGAGCGCGTTCATCGCTGCCTCGCAGGTGACCAGGGAGGTGAACGACATCAACCCCGCCAAGACAGTGGGGAGCTCCTGCAGTTCCTCCTGCACCCACTCCAGACAGCGAAGTCCGGCCTCTCGCTCCGGCACCTCGAAGTCGCTCGTCCGCACACCCAGCTCGCGATATGAAGTCATGAGCTGCGAGCGCGTCCGTTCGGCCTCCGCTCGCGCCGCGGCCTCGGCCCCCTCCGCGCGGCTCTCGAAGGCAGCAAGCCGCCGCTGCAGCTCCCCGGCGAGCTCCTTGGCGACATTGCCCTCCGCCCGCGCCAGCCTGGCCTCCGCCTGCGCAGACTGCTCCTTGGCGATGGCTTCGTTGGCCTCCCTTCTCTCCTCCATCAGCTGGCGCCGGAGGTCTGCCTTCTCCTTCTCAAGGGCGGCCACCTTCTCCGCCAGCTTGCGGCACTTGCTGTCGGAGGCCGACTTCTCACGGACAGCGTCCGCGTGTTGCGTCCGAAGTCTCTCGACCTCGGCAGACAACGTCGCCGTAAGGGCCCCCGACGCAGTACGGCTGGTGAAGTCAGCCACCTGCAGAACACACATAAGGCCCGTGTTAAAAAAAAAAAAAAGCTCGGCAGACCTGACTCAGCGCCTCCATTGCTCCTTTCAGCCGGCGGGTCGCCGCGTCCGCCTCGTCTCTGACCAACGCGAGGGCAGTCACCTCGCCTCCAGCGCCAAGGGTCTCTACCCCCGCCTTCGGCGCTGGCGCAGCCGTCGCGACCGCCGCGCCAGGCACAACTAGAGCGAGCGGGCCCTCGTCCAACCCTGCAACGCATCAACAGATTAAAAAAAAATGTGTATACATATAGACTCACCCCCAAGATAATCCTCCACATCAATCTCAGTGCCGAAGTCGGCAACGCGTTTGCCGGGCGGCGGTAGCGATCGGGCCGCCTTCGCAGCCTCCGCCACTCCGCTGGCGGACGGCACCACCTTCGACAGCTTGGGGCCTCCGGCGCCCACCGTCGCCTCCGGCGCCTTGCCAGGCGCGGAGGCACCCGCCTTCGCCGGCAATGGCGGCTTGCCTCCGCCGGAGGCCTCAGCCTTCGATGCTCCCCGCTGCCTTTTCGGCCGGGCTTCATGAACCCTCATGGTCGCCTGGCGTTTCCGCGCCGCCGCTTGGCGATCCTTGTCCATCACTGCCCACACAACATGACCGATATTTCGCCCATAAGGAAAAACTTTCCACCGACGAGCCATACGAGATGTAAAACAGTCCTCTTCATCCCAGGGGATAGGAATGTTTTTAGGCCAGCAACCCCCGGTAACCCTCAGCATCCGAGCCGAAGACTCCCGGAGCTCGGGCGAAGACATCCTCTCCCCCGGGGCCGCACATGTCCTCATTAACTCTCTAGCGAAACTATCAGACACCCCAAGCCCTCCCATCGCAGTACCTAATTTTCTCTTTTTCGAAGAGGTGGCGGCCGCCAGCGCAGGGTCGCCTCCGGCCTCCACCGCCGGTTTCTTCCCGCGGTGGTCTGCTTCGTCCTGACCAGGGTAGCCGTCGTACGGCAGTTGATTTAATTCAAAGACCCTGTTCAAGCGATCGTTTGACCCACGGATATCAAAACTGCGCTGGCCTTCCGTCTTCGGCACGTAGCGCCCCACGAGTCGCACCGCCAAGTCTTCTGCATCACGCACGAAGGCGGCCGGGTCACGGTTCCGCAAACTCAGTGCGAAGGCAGGACTTCGCACCTCCCTTCCTCCGTGAAAGGGCATCTGGCGAGGGCATACTTCGCCCAGCGCCCAGCCGTGCGCCAAGGGCCAGACCCCGTACGCCGCAAACTCTTCAACCAAATCACGCCCGCTGCTCTGACCGGCGGCGTACCGAAGGGCCCCTTCGTCTGTATCCTCTTCTGCCACTTCGAAAGGCGGATACGCAGAGTAATAGTGAGAACACATTTCGGACACGGGGAGCCCTTGATGGCCTTCGACAGTAGCCTCAGCAACATAAAACCAAAACTCATTCCAACTGCCCCACTTATTGCGGGCGCACGGGACCAACTCCACTACTGGCATCGTGGTCTTGCCGGTCTTCGGCGTGAAAGTGCACGACCCGAACTGCGCAACTCCGCCCTCAACCACCCTTTTCTGCCAATGCAAGCAATAATTCTTCGCGAAAACTTCAACCGACGGCTGCCCGCCGTACGAAGTCGTCGCCCAGACATACTTCGCCAGCGCCACTATGGCGTTCGGCGTAAGCTGATGTATTTGAACACTGAATCTGCGCAGGACTTCGCTGACAAACCGGTGCGCAGGCAGGCGGAGTCCGGCGGCGAAGAACGCCTCGAAAACAACCAACTCGCCCTCCGGCTCGGGGACTTCCTCCGTCCCCGGAGCACGAGCGACTCCGCCGCCAAAGTAGCCCAACCGCTGCATATCTTCAATACGGCCTGACGTCATCCGTGACACACCGAATTCAACAGAGTCGCCGGCGCGCAACTCTTCCACCATCGCGTTACTCAACGTCTCCTCAGACGAGGCGGCGGCCGGCGGCGTGGCGGTGGCGGAAGAAGAAGAGGATGGCATGGCTACGTACCGTCGGCGGCGGCGGGCGGTTTGCTTCACTCGAGCCAGAACGACGGCGAGCAAAGGGAGCAGCGGAGGAAAAGGAGCAGCAAGACGGCGGGCGGCTAGGGTTTTACGGAGCGCGGAAAGCAGAATTCAAACAGCGCCGCCCCCGCCCCCTTTTATAGGCAGGGCGCGGCTCCTCGGGAAACCCACAACCCGACAGGCCGCGACGCTTCGGGAAACCCGCAATCCAACAGTACGCCGTCCATCAACGGTCACATCAAAAACCCCCGCGGAACCACTTCGAGCGAGGGCAGCGTCTCCGCCATCTAGCGACGTCTTCGGCACCAGGTGACTTTGTCGAACTGGTCCCTCGGAGGGCAAATGTTGGAGCGAAGGCAAAGACGCCACCCTTCGCTCGAGGCCTTCGCTGCAGCCGCTGGTCCGCCGGAGGCAAAGCGGGCAGGGACACCCTTCGCAGGACTCGGCGCTTTGACGAAGGCCTGCGGCGACGACCTCACACGACGCGGCCTCGTTCAGCCCCAAGGCCCACGTGTGATCCGGCCCATTGTAACGGGCCCCGCGTGGCCGCCTCTGTATTACGGGCCTGACTTGTAAAGGCAAACTTGTAATTACAGCTTGTAACCCTGCTTTATGGGAATATTCCGGGGATAAACTAGGCGTCTGAGGGCACATGCGTCCTTAACACAAGACGTTGGGCACTCAGACACCTATAAATACCCCCGCACAGTGCCCGTGAGAGGCTAGATCAACAGAGCTATTGCCCCCGTGCACGTGACCCTGTTGTCGCCATTGTTCACCCCCGTTGGCCCACTTGCAGCAGAGAGCAAGTTCCAACACCGGCACCACTTGCCGCGACCTGGTGAGCAAGCTGGGTCGCAAAACCCCCACCAGGGCGAGCGAGCTGATGGACATCGCCACCAAGCTCGCCTCTGGCCAGGAGGCGGTCGAGGCTATCTTCCGAAAGGACAAGCAGCCCCAGGGCCGCCCGTCGGAAGAAGCTCCTGAGGCGTCTGCTCCGCGCGGCGCCAAGAAGAAAGGCAAGAAGAAGTCGCACTCGAAACGCGACGCCGCCGACGCGGACCTTGTCGCCGCCGCCGAGTATAAGAACCCTCGGAAGCCCCCCGGAGGTGCAAACCTTTTCGACAAGGTGCTCAAGGAGCCGTGCCCCTACCATCAGGGGCCCGTCAAGCACACCCTCGAGGAGTGCGTTATGCTTCGGCGTCATTTCCACAGGGCCGGGCACCCCGCCGAGGGTGGCAGGGCCCGCGACGACGACAAGAACGAAGATCGCCCAGCAGGAGAGTTCCCCGAGGTCCGCGACTGCTTCATGATCTATGGAGGGCATGCGGCGAATACCTCGGCTCGGCACCGCAAGCAAGAGCGCCGGGAGGTCTGCTCGGTGAAGGTGGCGGCGCCAGTCTACCTAGACTGGTCCGACAAGCCCATCACTTTCGACCGGGCCGACCACCCCGACCATGTGCCGAGCCCGGGGAAATACCCGCTCGTCGTCGACCCCGTTGTCGGCGATGTCAGGCTCACCAAGGTCCTGATGGACGGGGGCAACTGCCTCAACATCATCTACGCCGAGACCCTCAAGCTCCTGCGCGTTGATCCGTCCTCCGTCCGGGCAGGCGCTGCGCCCTTCCACGGGATCATCCCTGGGAAGCGCGTCCAGCCCCTCGGGCGACTCGACCTCCCAGTCTGCTTCGGGACACCCTCCAACTTCCGAAGGGAGACCCTGACGTTCGAAGTGGTCGGGTTCCGAGGAACCTACCACGCCGTGCTAGGGAGGCCATGCTACGCGAAGTTCATGGCCGTCCCCAACTACACCTACCTGAAGCTCAAGATGCCGGGCCCCAACGGGGTCATCACCGTCGGCCCCACGTACAAACACGCGTTCGAATGCGACGTGGAGTGCGTGGAGTACGCCGAGGCCCTCGCCGAGTCCAAGGCCCTCATCGCCGACCTGGAGAACCTCTCCAAGGAGGTGCCAGACGTGAAGCGCCATGCCGGCAACTTCGAGCCAGCGGAGACGGTCAAGGCCGTCCCCCTCGACCCTAGTGGCGACACCACCAAGCAGATCCGGATCGGTTCCGGGCTCGACCCCAAATAGGAAGCAGTGCTCGTCGACTTTCTCCGCGCAAACGCCGACGTCTTTGCGTGGAGTCCCTCGGACATGCCCGGCATACCGAGGGATGTCGCCGAGCACTCGCTGGATATTCGGGCCGGAGCCCGACCCGTCAGGCAGCCTCTGCGCCGATTCGACGAGGAGAAGCGCAGAGTGATTGGCGAAGAGATCCACAAGCTAATGGCAGCAGGGTTCATCAAAGAGGTATTCCATCCCGAATGGCTTGCCAACCCTGTGCTTGTGAGGAAGAAAGGGGGGAAATGGCGGATGTGTGTAGACTACACTGGTCTCAACAAAGCATGTCCGAAGGTTCCCTACCCTCTGCCTCGCATCGACCAAATCGTGGATTCCACTGCTGGGTGCGAAACCCTGTCCTTCCTCGATGCCTACTCAGGGTATCACTAGATCCGGATGAGAGAGTCCGACCAGCTCGCGACTTCTTTCATCATGCCGTTCGGCATGTACTGCTATGTCACCATGTCGTTCGGTTTGAGGAATGCGGGCGCGACGTACCAGCGGTGCATGAACCATGTGTTCGGCGAACACATCGGTCGCACAGTCGAGGCCTACGTCGATGACATCGTAGTCAAGACGCGGAAGGCTCCCGACCTCCTCTCCGACCTTGAAGTGACATTCCGGTGTCTCAAGGCGAAAGGAGTCAAGCTTAATCCTGAGAAGTGTGTCTTCGGGGTGCCCCGAGGCATGCTCCTAGGGTTCATCGTCTCCGAGCGAGGCATCGAAGCCAACCCGGAGAAGATTGCGGCCGTCACCAGCATGGGACCCATCAAGGACTTAAAAGGGGTACAGAGGGTCATGGGATGCCTCGCGGCCCTGAGCCGCTTCATCTCACGCCTCGGCGAAAGAGGTCTGCCTCTGTACCGCCTCTTAAGGAAGGCCGAATGTTTCGCTTGGACCCCTGAGGCCGAGGAAGCCCTCGGCAACCTGAAGGCGCTCCTTACAAAGGCGCCTGTCTTGGTGCCGCCGGCGGACGGAGAAGCCCTCTTGGTCTACGTCGCCGCGACCACTCAGGTGGTTAGCGCCGCGATTGTGGTCGAAAGGCAAGAGGAAGGGCATACATTGCCCGTTCAGAGGCCGGTCTACTTCATCAGCGAAGTGCTGTCCGAGACTAAGATCCGCTACCCACAAGTTCAAAAGCTGTTGTATGCTGTGATCCTGACAAGGCGGAAGCTGCGACACTACTTCGAGTCCCATCCGGTAACTGTGGTGTCATCCTTCCCCCTGGGGGAGATCATCCAGTGCCGAGAGGCCTCGGGCAGGATCGCGAAGTGGGCGGTGGAAATCATGGGCGAAACGATCTCGTTTGCCCCTCGGAAGGCCATCAAGTCCCAAGTGTTGGCGGATTTCGTGGCCGAATGGGTCGACACCCAACTGCCAACGACCCCGATCCAACCTGAGCTCTGGACCATGTTTTTCGACGGGTCGCTGATGAAGACGGGGGCCGGCGCGGGCCTGCTCTTCATCTCGCCCCTCGGAAAGCACTTGCGCTACGTACTGCGCCTCCACTTCCCGACGTCCAACAATGTGGCCGAGTACGAAGCTCTGGTCAACGGATTGCGGATCGCCATCGAGCTAGGGGTCAGACGCCTCGACGCTCGCGGTGATTCGCAGCTCGTCATCGACCAAGTCATGAAGAACTCCCACTGCCGCGACCCGAAGATGGAGGCCTACTGCGACGAGGTTCGGCGCCTGGAAGACAAGTTCTTCGGGCTCGAGCTCAACCACATCGCTCGACGCTACAACGAAACCGCAGACGAGCTGGCTAAGATAGCCTCGGGGCGAACGACAGTCCCCCCGGACGTCTTCTCCCGGGATCTGCATCAACCCTCCGTCAAGCTCGACGACACGCCCGAGCCCGAGGTACCCTCGGCTCAGCCCGAGGTACCCTCGGCTCAGCCCGAGGTACCCTCGGCTCGGCCCGAGGTACCCTCGGCACAGCCCAAGGTACCCTCGGCCCCCGAGGGCAGAGCACTGAACGTCGAGGAAGGGCAGAGCGGGGCCACACCAGATCAAGATTGGCAGGCCCCGTACCTGCAATATCTTCGTCGAGGAGAGCTACCCCTCGACCAAGTCGAGGCTCGGCGGGGCCCCCGAGGGCAGAGCACTGAACGTCGAGGAAGGGCAGAGCGGGGCCACACCAGATCAAGATTGGCAGGCCCCGTACCTGCAATATCTTCGTCGAGGAGAGCTACCCCTCGACCAAGTCGAGGCTCGGCGGGTAGCGCGACGCGCCAAGTCATTCGTCTTGCTGGGCGACGAAGAGGAGCTCTACCATCGCAGCCCCTCGGGCATCCTCCAGCGGTGCATCTCCATCGCCGAAGGTCGGGAACTGCTGCAAGAAGTACACTCGGGGGCTTGCGGCCACCACGCAGCGCCCCGAGCCCTTGTCGGAAATGCTTTCCGGCAAGGCTTCTACTGGCCAACGGCGGTGGCTGACGCCACTAGAATTGTCCGCACCTGCGAAGGGTGCCAATTCTATGCGAAGCGGACACACCTGCCCGCTCAGGCCCTGCAGACAATACCCATCACCTGGCCCTTCGCTGTATGGGGTCTGGACCTCGTCGGTCCCTTGCAGAAGGCGCCCAGGGGCTACACGCACCTGCTGGTCGCCATCGACAAATTCTCCAAGTGGATCGAGGTCCGACCTCTGAACAGCATCAGGTCCGAGCAGGCGGTGGCATTCTTCACCAACATCATCCATCGCTTCGAGGTCCCGAACTCCATCATCACCGACAACGGCACCCAGTTCACCGGCAAAAAATTCTTGGATTTTTGCGAAGATCATCATATCCGGGTGGACTGGGCCGCCGTGGCTCATCCCATGTCGAATGGACAAGTAGAGCGTGCCAATGGCATGATTCTACAGGGGCTCAAGCCTCGGATCTACAACGACCTCAACAAGTTCGGCAAGCGATGGATGAAGGAACTCCCCTCGGTGGTCTGGAGCCTAAGGACGACGCCGAGTCGTGCCACGGGCTTCACGCCGTTTTTCCTGGTCTACGGGGCTGAAGCTATCTTACCCACTGACCTGGAATACGGCTCCCCGAGGGCGAGGGCCTACACCGGACAAAGTAACCAAGCTAGTCGAGAGGAATCGCTGGACCAGCTGGAGGAAGCTCGGGACAGGGCCTTACTACACTCGGCGCGGTACCAACAGTCCCTGCGACGCTACCACGCCCGAGGGATCCGGTCCCGAGAACTCCAGGTGGGCGACCTGGTGCTTCGGCTGCGGCAAGACGCCCGAGGGAGGCACAAGCTCACGCCCCCCTGGGAAGGGCCATTCGTCATCGCCAAAGTTCTGAAGCCCGGAACATACAAGCTGGCCAACAATCAAGGCGAGATCTACGGCAACGCTTGGAACATCAAACAGCTACGTCGCTTCTACCCTTAAGATGTTTTCAAGTTGTTCATATACATCGCACCTACGCAAAGTTTAGTCGTCAAGGAAGGGTCGGCCTAGCCTCGGCAAAGCCCGACCCTCCCTCGGGGGCTAAAAGGGGGGAGACCCCCTCTGCGTCGAATTTTTTCCTCGAAAAAGGATCTCTTTTTAGCAGGATTTCTTTCGTGCTTCTTGACTACTTCGGAAAGCGGATCCTGGAAACGACGAGGTACACGTAAGCAGCCAAGGCTGACCGAGCCGAGGGACTCCTACGCCTCCGGGATACGGATACCTCACTCATCACCTTCTGCGATAAGTAACTTGCGCTCGGATAAAGCGACTCCATGGACCGAACGAGTCATCACGCTCGGAAGCTCTCCTGCCGAAGCAGTCCTTCAAGCTTTCTCGACTAAGTCGGGGACAGGGCCTCATGGACGAGTGAAAGTATGCGTAAGCCGCAAGGCCGACCGAGCCGAGGGATTCCCACGCCTCCGGGATACGGATACCTCACTCGTCCCTTCCGCGAAAAGCAGCTTTCGCTCACACAAACATCCCTGTTACCGACAAAGTCCAGACGCTCGAAACAAGAGGAAAAAAGACGCAGCTTCGCAAGCGCGGCGAGGGTGTGTTCTTCTGGCCTCGGCGGCCGCAGAAAGCACACGCTACAAGATGATCTGATCCTGCAGGCTCGGGTCTTCACGCTGAAGGGAGCCGTAGCACCCTCGGCATCGACGACGTCTTCAGCAAAGCCCGACCCAGCCCCGCGCGGCGCCGCGGTCCAGGGACTCCTCCGGGAATCCGGCCCGAGCAGGCGGCTCAACCGGTTACCCCTGGGGCCTCGGTCAACCGGCTTCCAAGGGCGCCAGTCCAACCCGAGGCATCGACTGATCGACTTTGGCGTCGGCTCCGCTGACGGACAACACGGCTAGGCTCCGGCCAACCAGGTTCCCATTCTCGAGCCAACTCCGCCTCTGTTCATACTGATATCGCTACCCCTGGCCTCAGTCCACCGAAGGGCGGCCGAGGGGTCTCTTCAACTAAGCTAGAGGAGCCCCAGACAACAAGGCCGAACGGGCCGAGGGAGTCCTACGCCTCCGGGATACGGATACCTCACCCGTCACCTTGACACGGGGCAACTCATGCTTGGTAAAGCGGTTCAGATAATCAACAGGCGAGACTTAATGCTCGAAAATGAGGAAAAAACACGGCTCCGTGCCGAAATTACATACACGTTCAGGCCTCGACAGCCGCAATGAACAAAAAACACTGGCATTCGAAGTGCCATTACAAACGGAACTCCGGTTCCCCCCTCCGCAGGTACGAACAACCCCACTCCGAGGGGGAAGGCCTGCGGAGCAACGGAAGGCCGACGAACGGCGCGCCGTCACCTGCTCCAGCAGCGGCGACGACGACGACTTCTGCTCTGGGGGGCCGAACAGCGGCAACGCTGACCTCAGGGTGGATGCCGCTGCCAGGAGGCCCCCGCCCATGCCAAAACTCGTGAGGCAAGGACGGGCAGAAGGCCGTAGAAGTTGGAGGTCAGCCCGTGGCCGGTCCCGGCCGCCGCGCCGGCGGAAGAACCTCTTCCAGCTGCCGTGGCAGACGCCGGCGCCGCAAGTGGCCCCGAAGCCACTCGCGGCTGAAGACCAGGCACGCTGCAGCTGCCGGACGCCACGGGCAATGCCCGCTTCTCCCCCCATCACTGAGTGAAGGAGCGGGCCACCGCCCACGCAGGGGCCGACCCCAACTCGGCACTCTCCCCTCCCCAGCCTTGGTGATGAAAATCCTTGAGGCTAAGGAAGGGGCAGAGGCCGCAGCCCGGCTCGCTTTCCCCCACCATCAAGCTGGAGGTCGCCATCTCGGGTGACCGCCGGTGAAGGGGTGCGACCGGGCTGCGTGATGAAAATCCTTGAAGCCGAACGATGGCTGAGAGGTACCAACTCCCATGGAGTTGCGTTCCTCCAACGAGGAGGCGGAAAGGCGGCGGATACCCCCCATCCGGTGGCTTGGAAGATGGGAAGACACGACGCTTAAGGGAGGAAGAAGACATGGTTGCCTTACGAAAGGGGTCTCCCTCCTTTTAAAGGCAACTCTCCCTACGTGCGCCCCCAGGCGCCGCGGGCTGAGTCTTCTCTAACACGCTCCAAGGCCCTCCCCTGCGACTCGGGGGCTGAGTCCCGCATGTCATGCAAGCCGGCTCAGGGCAGAAGAAGCCAAACCGCCGCGCGTGGTGCGCACGACCGACCGGCGGTTACAGGCGACCCCCCATTTCCGCCCAGACCAACGGGCAGAAGGGGCGGGCAGCCATGCAGGCGGCATGCAACCGCGCCAGATGGACGCGCTTCTCCGACTTCTGACACGCCAGCTTGGGAACCCAGGCCCACGCGTCGAGCAACCGGCGCGCCAGTTGCTGCATGCAAGCAACCGCACCACCACTTGTGCCACCATCGCGCCTCTTCGGTGGCAAAGCCTATGCCACGACTCGAGGCGACTCAACAGCGCCAGCCTGGCGCGTCGGTCAAAGCGACCGAAAGTGGGCCGGCAGTAATAGCGGTGGCAGGCAGGCGGGCGCAGCGGTCACGTCGTCAGCCAGGCTCACGTCCCATCCTGAGACAGCAAGAGAGCCTCCACTCACGGCGTGGAAACGGTGCACCCGTGACCCGTTCCTCGAACGGATCGCACGCGCGCAACGGCCGCCCCGCCAACCACTCGCCCCGTCGCATTAACTCCGCGGCGGGACACGCGGCGCCTCTGGCAGGAGGAGCGCGCGACGCTTCACCTTCGCCGTAATAACCGCTTCAGAAAAGGTACGCCACGTCGTCCGATTTCGTATCCTTTTCCGTTTTTCTCTTTCTCTATCTCTTGCAACAGGGACCGAGAAAGGGGGACACCCCGAAAGGGATCCTTCCCCGCGAAGGAACCGGGCTCCGAGCCCCCCATTACTGATCAGGGGTTCGAAGACTGGCCCCCCGAAGGGTTCAACAGTCGCCTCAGATCGCGTGGGCCCGACACCCACTACTGGTCAGGGGTTCGAAGGCCA
The DNA here is from genome assembly GCF_902167145.1 of Zea mays. Taxonomy (NCBI): domain Eukaryota; kingdom Viridiplantae; phylum Streptophyta; class Magnoliopsida; order Poales; family Poaceae; genus Zea; species Zea mays. The sequence continues at coordinate 77,226,070 of NC_050105.1, forward strand.
GCCCCCCGAAGGGCTCCATGGCCGCCTCAGGCTACTCGGGCTCCGTGCCCATTACTGATCAGGGGTTCGAAGGCTGGCCCCCGAAGGGTTCACAGTCGCCTCAGACACCGAGCGAGGGATGACCAGGGGTACGTTCGATACATAACCAAGGCTCGGGCTGCGCTCCCGAGGTACCCTAGGACATTTCCGAGACCAGCGGGAACGATCTTGTAACGGAATCCCATCGGAGGGAGGCATCGAGCCCTCGGACCCCGTCGCCAGGGGACCAGGTCCGGCAAATCACCCGCAGGTACTTTTGGGCGTGCCTCTGGGCCCCTAGCCGACCCCCAACGAACGGGGCACGGACGTCCACTCGGATTACCCGCTCGCATCTCACCGGAGACACCATGTTCGGTGCCCATCGAGGGTAACATGGCGCACTCCCCCCCTCCTCCTTGCGGAAAGGCGACGTAGGGGCGTATGTAAAAAGTCGAGTCTGTCCCTGATCGTCCTCTCGCCCTGTGCAGAGGCTCGGGGGCTGCTCTCGCAAAAACTGGCTCCGGCCAAATCATTGACAGCGTCAACATACCAGCCCGAGAGCTTGGGCCCCGACCGTGCACCCGGGCTACGGCCAGTTCGCATGAGGGAACGACCAGACCAGCCGAAGCGTTAAGCGAAGTATTAAGACCTCGAAGGAGTGTAACCACTCCTCCGAGGCCTCGGGGGCTACACCCGGCGGGTGCGCTCGCGCGCACCCACCGGAACGAAATGCAACCGAGAAAGGCTGGTCCCCTTGCAAAAAAGTGCGACAAAAGCCTCCAAGCGAGTGCTGACACTCCCTTCGAGGCTCGGGGGCTACTGTCGGGGACCATAATTAGGGGTACCCTCAAGACGCCTAATTCTCAGCTGGTAACCCCCATCAGCATAAAGCTGCAAAGGCCTGATGGGCACGATTAAGTCAGGGATCAGTCCACACGAGTGACTCGATCACGCTTCGCCCGAGCCTAGCCTCGGCCAAAGGCAGCCGACCTCGAGAGACTTCCGTCTCGCCCGAGGCCCCCTTTTTATGGCGGACACATCACCGGCTCGCCCGAGGCCTTGGCTTCGCTCAGAAGCAACCTTGACTAAATCGCCACACCGACTGACCAAATTGCAGGGGCATTAAACGCAAAGGTGGCCTGACACCTCTGTCCTGACACGCGCCCCCGGCAGGGCCGAAGTGACCGCCGTCACTCCACCGCTCCACTGGCCAGTCTGACAGAAGGACAGCGCCGCCTGCGCCACTCAGACTGCAGCGCCACTCGACAGAGTGAGTCTGACAGGCAGTCAGGCCTTGCCACGGCGAACTCCGCTCCGCCCGACCCCAGGGCTCGGACTCGGGCTAAGACCCGGAAGACGACGAAACTCCGCTCCGCCCGACCCCAGGGCTCGGACTCGGGCTAAGACCCGGAAGACGGCGAACTCCGCTCCGCCCGACCCCAGGGCTCGGACTCGGGCTAAGACCCGGAAGACGGCGAACTCCGCTCCGCCCGACCCCAGGGCTCGGACTCGGGCTAAGACCCGGAAGACGACGAAACTCCGCTCCGCCCGACCCCAGGGCTCGGACTCGGGCTAAGACCCGGAAGACGACGAAACTCCGCTTCGCCCGACCCCAGGGCTCGGACTCCGCCCTGGCCTCGGCCGAACGACTTCCGCCTCGCCCGACCCCTTGGCTCGGGCTCGGCCGCGACAACAAAAGGCAGACTCAACCTCGGCTTCGGAGGAACCCCCACGTCGCCCTGCCTAGGGCATAGACCGCCACGTCAACATGAGGCGCCATCATCATCCTACCCCGAATCGACTCGGGTCACGGAGAACAAGACCGGCGTCTCATCCGGCCAGCTCCGCCAGAGGGGCAATGATGGCGCTCCACAAGCTCTATGACGACGGCGGCCCCCGGCTCTCTTACGGAAGCAGGACAACGTCAGCAGGGACTCGACCGCTCCAACAGCTGTCCCTCCATCAGGCTCCGCCGCACCTCCGACAGCCACGACATCACGCCAGCAGGGTGCCCAGATCTCTCCGGCTGCCACATTGGCATGTACCTAGGGCGCTAGCTCTCCCTCCGCTAGACACGTAGCACTCTGCTACACCCCCCATTGTACACCTGGATCCTCTCCTTACGACTATAAAAGGAAGGACCAGGGCCTTCTCAGAGGAGGTTGGCCGCGCGGGACCGAGGACGGGACAGGCGCTCTCTTGGGGCCGCTCGCTTCCCTCACCCGCGTGGACGCTTGTAACCCCCCTACTGCAAGCGCACCTGACCTGGGCGCGGGACGAACACGAAGGCCGCGGGACTTACACCTCTCTCACGCTCGACTCCGGCCACCTCGCCTCTCCCCCCTTTCGCGCTCGCCCACGCGCTCGACCCATCTGGGCTGGGGCACGCAGCACACTCACTCGTCGGCTTAGGGACTCCCCTGTCTCGAAACGCCGACAATACTGCTTTATTTTCTTTTTTTATTCACATGCCAATTTAAAATTTTATCCTACATAACATATATTAAATGAGTATAATACAATGCACTGCAAATAGGCTTACCTGAATTTCAGAAAGAAATGGGCCAATATGCGGTAAAGCAGAAAGGTGAGCAGCCCCTATCCCGTGGCTTAGGTTGAACCGTTTCAAGTGGAGGATTATTGAATTCAACGATGTCTTGGTAACCACATTCAGAGGGTGCTTAATCCAATGCCTCATCGAAAATCGTGTACAATCTATGGTCACTTTTTTAGCCATTCTCAATAAGAGTTTCAAGTGGGATTTCATGATATTAGTTAGTATGCTATACAAGATTTTTGATGACACGATATTACATTTATTATAAAATAGGTGAAACTAGTTTCATCACCATGAAACTATGCCAACTCGTTTTCAAATTATTGGTAAGCGCGTGAACCCACCATTAAGAGCAATTTGTTTCATCTCCATCTTTTTTATTTATTCCTATTGATTATTTAGATGCAATATTTAAATCACGCATTAGCTTATGAAACTGTCATGGAACTATTTATTGATAGAGTAGGTTTCATTGTTTCATTTCATCTTATTCTTATTGATGTGACAACTTAGAAATAGTATGATAAAATTACCACTGAGAATCCTTACATAACTTATGAAGTACGTACTAGTAATTAATTAGTACGGTATTTAATTGTTAACAAGTGCAAAAAAAAATATTTGAGAATTTTTATTTTTGATCGTGTCAAAGATTCTCTATTACTCATGCATGTGTACTTCATTGGATGGTGTAGAAAATAAAGATTAAGGGAATCTACTAGCCGCCAGGTGCCAGCGAGGCTTTCGTTTATGCTAATCATGGCAATTGCTGTCGTATTTGGTTTCATGGACAGAATCCAATGGTATTTATATATATAGCCTTAAGGTCATGTAGTGGAGAGATATCAAAACGGTTCCCAAGCACAAGCGACAACTAAGAGACTCGATTATACAATGGATTGTATATAAGTGTAGTCTATTAATAAATACATAAGTAAATGCGTTTGTACAACATTGAATCGATAGAACAGACAACAAATCCGTATAGTAGGAGGTGAGACGTCTGTTGCTACTTAGGGTACGAGTCAAAGACGTCTCTTTACGAAGAGACGACTCCACGATTTTTTTACAAATAGTCCCTTTAGATAGCTCAAGATCCTCTACATTAATCACCACGGTACATGCTCTAATTACCGATATGTAGGAAATTATATTTTCAAAGTGTGAACGAAATGACCAGAGTGTCAAAATGATAATTGCAACAAAATGCTTGGGTAGGAAAATGCCAGCAGGAGATAATGGATCATTATGGGATTTAGCTCTAGGGAGATGGACCCCTATGGCTAGGTAAACCATCACGGTGAGTAGGTATCAAATGCAAATGGAGGATGGTTGAGTTCAAGGATTCTCAGTAGGATTAAAAAATACTCCGTCTGTACCAAAATATAATTTGTTTTATACTAATTATATATTCATTATGTAACATATAAATACAGTTTATATATATATATATATATATATATATATATATATATATATATATATATATATATATATATATATATATATATATATATATATATATATATATATATTCATTATCATTCGAATGAATGTAGATAGAAAAATGTAAGATATAAAAGAACTATATTTTAGAACGGAGAGAGTATAAATTATTTTGATCATTTAAAAATAACATTTTTGTGATTGTATTATAATTTTGGAAAATAGCATCTTATTCTTATTGATGTGACAACATTAGAAATAGTATATGATAAAATTACCACTGAGAATCCTTACATAACTTATGAAGTACGTACTAGTAGTTAATTAGTACGGTATTTAATTGTTAACAAGTGCAAAAACATATTTGAGAATTTTTATTTTTGATCGTGTCAAAGATTCTCTATTACTCATGTGTACTTCATTGGATGGTGTAGAAAATAAAGATTAAGGGAATCTACTAGCCGCTAGGTGCCAGCGAGGCTTTCGTTTATGCTAATCATGGCAATTGCTGTCGTATTTGGTTTCATCGACAGAATCCAATGGTATTTATATATATAGCCATAAGGTCATGTATAGTGGAGACAAAATTAAAACGGTTCTCCAAATATAAGAGACAACTAAGAGACTATTATACAATGATTGTATATAAATGTAGTCTATTAATAAATACAAACGTAAATGTGTTTGTACAACACCGGATCGATAGAACAGACAACGAATTCGTACAATGCGAGATGAGGCGTCTCTTGCTAATACTTGGGGTACGAGCCAAAAACGTCTCTTTACGAAGAGACGACTCCACGATTTTTTTGCAAATAACCCCTTTAGACAGTTCAAGATCTTCTACATTAATCACCACAGTACATGCCCTAATTATCGATATGTAGGAAATTATATTTTTCAAAGAGTAAACGAAATGACCAGTGTCAAAATGATAATTGCAACAAAATGCTTGGGTAGGAAAATTCCAGGAGATAATGGATCATTATGGGATTTAGCTCTAGGGAGATGGACCCCTACGGCTAGTTAAACCATCACGGTGAGTACGTATCAAATGCAAGTGGAGGATGGTTGAGTTCAAAGAGTCTCGTAGGATTAAAAAATACTCCGTCTGTACCAAGATATAATTTGTTTTATACTAATTATGTATTCATTATGTAATATATGAATATAGTTTGCATATATGTCTATATTCATTATCATTCGAATGAATGTAGACAAAAAATGTAAGGTATAAAGAACTATATTTTAGAACAGATAGAATATATTTTATTTTGATCATTTAAAAATAACATTTTTTGATTGAATTAGAATTTTGGAAAATAGTCGGTAGGAATGGGCCTACTAACGAACACTCCTCAAAAATAGATTATGCAGGGTTGTTTGGAAATGTCAAATGCATCACATCTCTAGGAAACATTTTTTAGGCCGCTCGCACACCTTTTTTACAAACAGACTATTTATGGTTAGTTTAGAATCTTAAATCCCCTACGAGATTGGAGGAGAAATAAACTAATTTCTCTCTTAATCCCCTCTCATCCCCGATTGAATTCTAATGATCACCACTAAATTAATACTAGTTACGTGGTAGAGATTTTACTATACAAATTTTAGTAAAACATAAACTTCTACTGTTACCATAACTTAGGTGGTACAATGATGCATTGCAATTGCATCTTGGTTGTTCAAAAACCATATGCATTTTCGATTTATAATAATTTAGGCTCTGCTTGGACCCACCCAGTTTATTAGAAACTGGTTTTTAAAATCCAGGTCTCCAAATATCACATCCGGATTAAGGACAAACACATGTGCGTCTCAAATGTATGCTAGGATCAAGTCTCACATATATGATGACTCAGAGTATATAAATCAATGTCACATCTTTATTATATAATAGAGTTCTATACAAAATAGCTAAATAAATACATCATATGACAACAACGATCCTCCACCATCATAGTTGACTGGAAAACGACGACCTAGATCTCTCCGAAGTCATTGTAGCATCCTTAATGCTCCGCATCTTGCATTACCCGTTCTTGACCTGATGTGATTATAGCAAGGGTGAGCTCACATAGGTTCATCGCTCAACAAGTGTGGGAAAAATGTGTTTGAGCTCACTTATGGTGGGGCTCAAGTATAAGACTTACTAAGAAAAAAGGGTTAATACTGAGTATTGCTTTTAATAAATTGGTCAAAATTTTATTAGCAATTACTAAGTGTAAGTATATACCAACCCAATGAATACTTGATAAATATATAAATGTACCAAATTGAAATCCCACAGTACAATGCATGACAGGTTAAGTTTAATTCCATAAATTACTCATGTGAGGGTCTGAGCTGCTCATGACCGTGAGCACGGCTGATATACCAGTTTTACACTCTATAGAGGTTGTGCATCTTTACCCACAAGTCGTGATACCCACCTGCCACGGGTCATGAATCTCATACACCTCTATCGAGGAGGCGAGGCAGGGTAGCACTACGAGGCCTTTACAAACTTCCACTAGCTTCAGAAAATCCGCTACGGTTCTTGAGAAGGGGGCGATATAGGAATCCCGCGTCCGAAAAGCAATCATAGCATGATCGACCCGAGAACTTCCTATACCGACAGCTCCTCATATCGCCCTTGCCCCTTTCGGGTAAGGTGGTCCTCCGCTAGCTTTCCTAATTAATCGACCAAGGGCGTCCCATACCATCGTTGTGGTAGCACTATTTTCTCGGATGGTTGCTCCATATTCCAATTAAACAAATTTATCTTATCATGATAGTAAACAAGCAATAATAAATCATATTGGAACATGGCCATAAATCATAGTTATAGCATTAATCTCAAAACCAGGTAGAGCATAGCAAGACTACCCAATAATTCATTTGAATACAAGGTGTAGGGTTAACAAACTAGGTAACCTATTAGGTCCCATCATATTAAGCCTAACAGTGTCACGGTGATTAAGAATCATGAACATTATTAGGTCAAAGAAAGTGATCAAGGACACAACTTGCCTTTTTGGTGCAACACTAGGTATTTCTCCAAAGTTGGTGCTTCAGGTTCATCGTAACCTCGCTTTTATGCGCAACAATTCATATGGACAACCAAGGAATGGGTAAAAATAAAAATACACTAAAGATGGAAATAAACCACACAATAATATTCTACGCGTTGCTACGAGATCATAGGTTCGAGAATCGCTGAAGCCAGAGTTATGGTTAAAAGATATAGCGTTTGAAAAATCTATGTGATTAACTATGAAAAACTAGGTTCTAGATTGATTTTTAAGTAATATAAATCATGTGAGAAAGATAACCCAAAGAAATAACTAATTCAATTTTAATCTAAGTTATAACTTGATTTGAGGTTATATTTTAGTTAGATTATATATATATACAGATTAACTTTGATTAGGAAGGTTAATCTACTAAACATAGGTTAAATAAATATGAAAGTTGCCTAGAGGGGTGTGAATAGGCAAGCGAAAATATTTTCAACAAAAACTAGAAACAAACTGGGTAAAACCGGTTCAACCGGTTTGCACGAGTGTAACTAAAGAATGAGATATAAAACTGAATTGATCTCGAAATTCACCCAGTTAACTTTGCAAATGGGATGTCCTAGATGATCCACAGGGTTCAAAATAGTAGATCTGAGAAGGGCACTTCTCAAAATCCACACACCAAAAATATATGAACAATTCTTCCACGGAATGGTGAGAGACCGAAGAACACGAACAAACACAATGAGCAAGAACACAAGATACACAAGATTTATCCCAAGGTTCGGTCACACCACCATGGTGCCCTACTTCTTCGTTGAGGCGCCCACAAAAAGTTGGGTCTCTTTCAACCATAGTCCTCCCTTTGCCGACCACAAAGGTGAAGCCCACACACTAAACTTTACTCAAACGAGCGGGTAATACAAACTTTCTTGTGGTCTTCCACAAGATTTGGAGATTCACAAGCGACACCTAGTTGTCTAGGAGCTAGAAGCTCCAAGAGTTATGAATCCACAAAGAACTCGATGTAGTACCAAAGCTCGAATCAAGAAGAACAAGAAGGATTTGGAGATGAAGCACAAAAACCCACAGCTCTCAATCTCACTCAAAGAATTCTCTCCAACGATTTGAAATGTGAGAGGCAAGAGATGTGAGAGAGAGAGTGGGAGGTGTTTCTTAGGTTAGAAATGGAGTTTGGTGTGTGCTCTTGTGTGGGGAGATAGGTAGAAGTTAGTATATATAGGCGGGGCTCCAAAACTAGTCGTTTGGCTGAACTTTTCTGCGTTGGGCCGGTTGAACTGCCCCTAGGGCCAGTTCAATCGCCTAGGGGCAGGCTGACAATCAGTCTGCCAGTTAGACTGGCAGAATGCAGGTCAGACTGGTCAACAGGTCCTGACACCCAGTTCAACCGCCTGGGGGCAGGCTGGCAGTTAGTTTGCCAGTCAGACTGGTAGATTGCTGGTCAACGGTCCCGAACACCGGTTGAACCGCCCCTAGGGCCGGTTCAACCGGTTTTGACCAGAGAGATCCAGGGAAAAACCCGGTTGAACCTGCCTGGACCTCGGTTGAAGTTAAGTTCAACTAATAGAGATGTCGATGGGGACCCGATACCCGCTAACCCGTGGGGAATTCCCCTATTAGGGTATGAGTATGGGACAAAAATGGTCCCCATGGGTATGGATATGGGACAAAATCTCCACCCATTGGGTAAACGAGTATGGGTTTGGGGAGCAATAATCCAAACCCGATTACCCATGGGTATTTCATAAGTGTACACATGTCCTGTTTGTGTGAATGAGTTCAGGCAGAGCCAGCCACCAAGCCCAGCACAGAAGCGCACTAGACCCCAGGCCCTAGCCCAACAAGGCAACACAGCAAGGCAACTAGTAGACTAGCAAAAAACAAAACCCTAAAATAACCAGCCATACGCTTTGCCCTACCCAGCCGGCCAACTGCCGCATGCCTGGACAGCTGCGCTGGCACTACACACTAGCGACTTCACTAGCGACGAGGAGCACCATCGACTGCTAGGAGCCTAGGACGACGGTGACGACCATGGATTCTCATGCGCCAACGAACTCGGATGGTGACCAGACTCCATTTCTCCATTTCTTCTATTGGTCCCAAAGTACTAATTTCTTTTCTGATGGATGGATGAATGGATCATGGTTCATGGATGAGTGCTTGCCGATGTGGTGATGTATGAAATCTGGATAGTTTGTGCTAGGGGTTAGTAACTAGTTATCCCTTAATTGGGGATGGGGACCCAAAACCCGAATGGGGATGGGTATGTGTGACGGAACCTCCCAAGTAATTAGGCCCACTTACAGTTGTCCTTGTCCAACGGACCTCAGACGTGCCCCTGAATCACTTGACAAGTTCGGTATCTGCTTTTCTTACCTTTCCCAAGAGCGTTTCACCCGTCACGCAGACATTACAAGCATCAGAGTTACGAGAATGCGGATAAACTTACCTTTATTTTGAAAGTAAGACGAAGTTATATATTACAGACCAGAATATATCCTAGGAGTGCAGAGTAATATTATTACATACCAAGGGAGGCAAAAAACTCCTCCCATAAAGTTTTTAAACAAAAGTTCTAATGGAGGATCCTTTCCTCCCGCACTTCATTCCTGGCGTTCTTCCTTTGGTACCACCTTAGAACAAAAGCAACAAAAGTTTGTCGCTAACTCACCTAAAAACAACGGGGAATAAAACCCTGAGTATGGAATTACTCAGCAAGTCTTACCCGACTAAAGAAAAGACTCTCAAGGGTATGCTGGTTAAGGGAGTCAAGGTAAGGCTTCTCAATAATCAAAGACTCTGTTTGCAGAAATGCTTACTAAAAGTGGATCCTTAAAAATCCAGTTTTATTTGTCAAGTTAAGTAAAATTACCTGCAACTAGAGTTCTTTCTACCCTAGTTCAATCACTTGTCCTGCACTAGCCAATTTCTTAACAAACCTTTCATCTTTACTGGAGTTCTATGTATAGGGCAGTGACCAAGTCTTCATGACCGCGAAGGTACGGCGATCCGAATCGATTATACTTAGCTGAGGATCTCCAATCATACGACATATGTAGCACTTAACCCTTGCGTATGTCAACCCGCCACCGGGGTTCTTAAGACCAGATCAGGTTCACACGAACCGAGAGCACAGATACACCACCGTCCAGCCTCTTGCCATAGAGGGTACACGCTACTCTCGCCACCGCTCCACGCCCATTTCGTGTTATCTTATTCTGGCCTTATTCTACCCGAGGCAAAGCTTACCCATGACGAGGCATGCAACCAGTTAAAGGGTCCTCGGTCAGCAAGCCTACATCGACACGGTCCTTAATCGACTCAGACGGAGACACTACACCGAGACTCCTTTCTCGTGCAAGTCACCCGCCCGGTCTCAGCTTAATCATTTCAACCCAAAGTTTGGTACCTGACAGAGGTACATCTTTTCCGATGTTGAACCCATCACGGCCATGATGGATCCACCATCAAGTTTTATTTTCGAAAACATCACACCCACTTTTGCCATATCATCTTTTGTAAAAACAAAACATTTTGTTTTTCTAAAGCAAGGCTAAGCATCAAAATCTTTTGTAAAACGGGTGATCAAGGAAGGTAATCAAATTCAAGGAAGGTAATGCAGGAATTGTTTTATCAATCAACTCCTATCACCTAATGCATCAAGCAAGTGAGAAGGATTTTAAAAAAACATCAAGGAGGGTGGAAAATGCACCGGGGCTTGCCTTCGTTGATAGGTGAGTCAGGCTCAGATCCGCAGATATCAAAGTAGAAACAATTTCCTGCCTGAGATTCCGAAGGTGGTGGTGTCTTCTCTTCGGTTACTTCGACTTCTTCTTCGTTTTCTAAATATAACCATGTAGGTATATATATAAGAATGAATGCCATGTAATGCTCATGGGAGTGCAAACATAATAATAATAGTTTATTATCTAAAGTCTTGAATACAACTTTCCTTCACGGAACTCCGAGAACTTAGGGTTTCCGGAGTCAGTAAAGGAATTCAAAGGGCAGGGGGTGGGGTTTTGGGCTCTAAGTATCAAACCAAACTTTACCCAAGGCTTCTAAATGATGTTTAGAGCTCAAATAAAAAGTTTGGGCATTTTTGGAGTTACCATTTACTTTCTAAAAATCCAGAGCTAATGTTTTAAGCTACTTTAAATACCTCAAAATTCCCTAATTGCCCTAAAAATCATAAAACTATTTTTATTAAATACTATAGAAAATAAGGAACCTAGTAAAATTGGTTTGACAATTTTAGGATTTTTCTACAATTTTCTAGGATTTGTTTATCTCTGGCCAAAAAAGAAAAAGAAAAACTTGCAATAGTACTGGGTCGATTCTAGCGTAGGCGGCCCAGGTCCACGCGAAAACGTGCGCGCGCCCGTGCCCGCGCTGATTGCTTTGCAAAAAGGCCCTCGGGGTTTCGGCTAACTGGGAACGAGCTCGGTTACTATTCTTATGAGTCACTGACGATTTGCACAGAGGTCCTTGAAGTTCTATTCCTTTACACCGACTGATCCCCGACGGCGTCGAGCGTGGCTGAGCTCCGGCGAGCACGTAGACCGGCCGGAGGAGGCCAAGACCGGTGCTCCCGAACAGCGGGCATGGAATTGAACCATTCACGATCATTTCCCCCAAGTTAATTTCACGAGTGGCTGCCCAAAGGCCTCTGGCCACAGAGACCGTGCGGACAACCCAATGATCAACACGTTCCCGGGGATTGGGGATGGTCTAGTTCGATTGGGCGGGTGGGTGAGCATCACCAGCATACAAAGATGCTAAAACGAGAACAAAGAGGGCATGATCAGACCTGTGGAGGGCTTGGTTCTGCGGTGGCGGAAACTTGATTTGGGGGAAGACTAAAATTCAAGCTCTCTGACGAACGATTGCTAGCGATTTTCGGTGGCTGGGTGGGTGATGACCTTGCGGGGCTGGCGGGGGCTTCAATTTATAGGGCTCAACGGCGGTGGCCGGGAATTTCAGTGGGGACGCGCGGCGGTCAGAGGAAGAAGAAGAGCATTGGCGCGCGTGAATCCGTGGCATCTACCGTGGCAGTCACTCCGACGAGCCACGGAGAAGCACAAGGGTTCACGGCGATGCGGTGGAGGTGCTCAAGTACGTGGCACAAGGCCGGTAGATGGCTGTCGCCGGTGAACTTATCTGCTCAAGCCGCAAAGCAGGGGGGAGTACGGCGGTGAGTCACCGGAGTGGCGTCCAACGCATGGCTTTTACCTGGCGGCCTTTATCTGGTCACTGGTGGCGTAAATCTCAACAGCGGCGGCGTGAATCGCAGCGGAGATCGGTCGTCGGTGGTGAGGGACTGTCGCGCTGGCATTCTGATCTTCATCAGGCACTGTACCATGGGATGCTCCATTCAGTCAACCTGATAGCCATAGTTTAGGGCCAGATTTCTTCCAGATTTCTATGGCAACACAACCAGCAATCTGCAACAATATTGTAGTGCTATAAACCAGCTACAACTTTGCTATATTGTGCTCCCACAAAAAGTCAATGGATCTTGCTTGAAATTGAGCTTGAAGTTCATGCCATTCCACTGTTAGTCTGATTTCAGACTTAAAGTAGCCTAACAGTCCAACTTTGGGTTTAATTATTTCCAATTTCTTCTCAACAACTATGCTTACCTTCTTAAGCAAAATTGTTCTCCTTTGTTTGGTCTACAAGTTTGATGTGGTGACCTAGGGCAAATTCTTATTAATTTGAAAGATACAAGGGCTCAAAGTTGAAGCAATCACACTGAAATTCAGACTTCATCACATGAGTCAAGTGTGGCTCTTTTGCACTTAAGTCCAAATCTCAAGGTTTGGATTGCAACCCCTCATGATTGGGAACCTTATGACTTAAGATACTTATTTAACATGGTTTTTACATTTTAGTCCACAAGTGCACTATTTTTGCACATAGGCCCCTAGGGTTTGGATTTAGGGTTTTCCAGGGTTCCAATTAGGGTTTTTGGTATCCCAGGGGTATGAATGTGATTCAAATTCATTCTTGGGAGCATTTTATGACTATTCCACTAAAGCTTTTGGGTTTTCTCAATTTGGGTTATGTTTTACCCCTTTAAACCCTATTTAGGGTTAAGTATCCTATTCCAGGGTTCTATTTGCAAAACACCAAAATAATACAACTTGTTGGAAATTTTTACCTAGTGAATGCACTCTAGGTGTGTCAAACATTTGCAATGCCAATGTTTATGATGTCATGCTCAAGTTTTAGTAGCAGTAACACCAGGGGTGTTACATTGTCACACCCGGTTTTAGAAGGCAAACCGAATGCGAACCATGTACGTGCCAGGATCAGTTATTCACGTACACAGCAGTTACATAATATGGACATCATCACACAGTGCTCAAAATAGTATTAATAAGGGAAATAGTCGATTACATCATACGTCTGAGACGTCCATATGGTTCTTACAATAAATCAAAGTGCGGAAAAGAAACGTAGATAACGCGGCCTTCACAGGCAGCCGACTGGGGGTTGCCGCTAACCCACACCTAGAACTCGTCGTAATCTTGGAACTCCTGGAAGTCTCCTTCCACAGCTTCATCTTCGCCTGAGCAGTGGTTGCAATGCTGACAACCTGGGGGGGGGGGTTTGGTGTGTAGAGCAAGGGTGAGTACACATCAACATACTCAGCAAGTATCCTGTTTGGCTGTAGTGGACTAGCTTTATGTGGGGATAAGTCAAGCAGTTGCTTTTAGTTGGTCAGGTTATTACTTACTAGTAGAAAGCCAAGTTTTAGCATTACCCAAGTTATTAACCCGATGTACCCTTTCCAAACGGAAAGAATACCACTTACCAGCACCATAGTCATAACCAGAACCATCAATCTCATAACCACCTGTACCACAATGTCTCTGATCAAGTATCACTAATCACTGGAGCTCCCTTGGCCGCTCATAACCGCGAGCACGGCTGATATATCAGTTTCATAACACTCTGCAGAGGTTGTGCACTTTACCCACAAGCCGTGATTCCCTCTCTAGCCCGGGCTTGCAAGACCCTTATTCACTCCCGAGGTGAATGGCCAGGGATTCACTACGAAGCCTTTACAAAGATTCCCCGGGGCTGTAGCCACCCGTTAGGTTTCCTAAATGCACCGCACTCCTCCCCAAGGGGCGAACCCAAACTTGGCAGAGCGAGCCGCATACACCGAGCCCCATTGACGGCACGACGGCTAAGTGAACTACACCCCGGATCCTCTAATTATTCAGCTAAGGGCACCCCATTCCACCCTCATGGTTGCACTGTTTTCCCGGGCGGTCATCCATTGAACAGGTCCTTACGGAGAGGCACTCGAGAAACCGCTCGAGCCCCCTTGAAGACCACAAGCACCACATCATAATAAGAGAAGGGAAAACAGCGTATCATAGATAATCTCATCATGTTCATTGATTAGAGTTTGAGCAATAGCATAAAGCTAAACAGTAATAATCCAACCCAGATAGGTAAACAAGGACATGGATAACAAAAGCTAGTCAATCCTTAGGCATAAATGTGTAAGCGGGAGGTGAATTAAATAATGAATAGGACAGGGATAGGTCAAAGGACACTTGCCTCCACCAAACGACTGCTGCTCAGGGGCTTCTCCTGCGAATTCCTCGGGCTCTTCGACCGGATCGTTCTCTATGCGAGCGCAAACATACATACATCCATCCACATATTTAATACAAAAGAACAGTACACCATACAAGATAACAAATAAAGCGAATATGCATCAAGTATGACATTCGATAACGCATTTGCTATGGTTAGAAAGAAACGGGAAAGGTCTCGCAGGGGGTTAAATCTTATGCACTAATGACGCAATTGGTTTTTAACAAAATAATTCTGTCATATATATTTATATCTACTAATGGAAACCTAATCACTTTTAGTTGATCAACATTGCACAGGGTAAACAATTAACTACGTGAATTAATATCATAACGGAATTTTAAATTAAACTTCCTATTTTCCCATAGCATGAACAGTGATTAGCCTACTTAAAATACAGTAATCATGATCACAGAAAGTAAATAAAATAAAATAAAAAAAATAAAAAAAAACAGAGGGGAGGGGGCGGTTGAACCGGCCCTAGGGCGGTTGAACCGGCCCGGGGGCAGGCGGCCGAGCTGGGGCGGCCGAGCGCGGGGGGCGGCCGAGCTGGGGGGGGGGGGGCGGGGCGGCTGAGCCGGGGCCGAGGCCGGCTGAACCGGCCCGGGACAGGGGGCGCGACCAGGGGCCAGGGCGGGCGGCGGGCGCGGCCAGGGGGCCGAGCGGCGCGGGGCTGGGGGCGGCCGGGCGGCCGGGCGGCGCGGCCAAGGGCCAGCGGCCAAGGGGAGAAGGAGGGGAGGGGGAAGGAGAGAGGAGGGAGAAGGGGGAGGGGAGGGGGCTCACCGGCGAGGGGGGGTGGCCGACGGCGAGGGCGCGCAGCCGGGGTCGGGGCAGCGGCGACGGCTAGGGCAGGGAGGTGGGTGGGGGCGGCGGCTTGGGTGGGGAGGGAGAGAGGGAGAGAATGAGGGAGAGGGAGAGGGGATTTGGGGAAAAAGAGGGGGGGGGTGGGGGGCGGCTGGGCCTGCTTCGGCCCAAGAGGGGGGGGGGGCGCAGGGGCTTGGGCCGGCCGGGGTCGGCCCACGGCGCGGGAGAGAGAGAAAAAGAGGAGAGAAAAAGAGAGGGAGAAAAAAAAGAAAGAAAAGATCTTCTCCACATTTTCGAAATCCGATCTTTCTACATGAATGCAATTGCGCTTTCAAAGCAATCAAAAGAAATGCAAGGGCGGCATGGTGCATCAAACAACATAAAGTATTTAGGGTTTTTATACGTACGGGAATTCCAAACCGAATCCCGCTAGAACTTTGGAAAAGGTCAAGGTTTAGCGAGGGGAAAAAGAAAAGGAAAAGGTAACGCCCGAATTTTGGCGAGTAAAGAAAAGAAAAAAAATTCACTGCAAAATTCGGGGCGTTACAAACCTATCCCCCTTAAAAGAATCTCGCCCTCGAGATTCAGGGCTGGCTAGCAAAGAGCTCCGGGTACTTAGCCATCAGATCATCTTCACGCTCCCAGGTTGCTTCTTCCTCAGAGTGGTGACTCCATCTGACTTTGCACATTCTGACGGTCTTCCTTCGGGTGACTCTATCTGCAACCTCAAGGATCTGAGCTGGCTTCTCAACATAGGTCAAGTCCTCCTGGACTTCCAGACCTTCCACTGGCAACTGCTCTTCTGGCACACGCAAGCACTTCTTCAACTGAGACACATGAAAGACATCATGCACAGCAGACAAATTCTCTGGCAAACTGAGCTGATAAGCCACTTCTCCTCGTCTTGCAAGAATCTGATACGGACCAATGTAGCGGGGTGCTAGCTTGCCTTTGACTCCGAATCTTCTGACTCCTCTGATCGGTGACACTTTCAGATAGACAAAGTCTCCGACTTCGAAACTCAGCTCTCTTCTTCTTGTGTCTGCATAGCTTCGCTGCCTTGATTGCGCTATCTTCAGATTCTCTCGGACCATCTTGATGTTCTCTTCGGCTTCAAGCAAAATATCTGGCCCAAACACTTGCCTTTCTCCAGGCTGATCCCACTGCAACGGAGTTCTGCAACTCCTTCCATACAGCGCTTGAAACGGTGACATCTTCAAACTGGCCTGATAACTGTTGTTATAGGAAAACTCCGCATAAGGCAATCGCTTGTCCCATCCGGACTGATCTTGCAACGCACAGGCTCTCAACATATCTTCAAGAATTTGATTGGTTCTTTTGGTCTGGCCATCTGTCTGCGGGTGATAAGCTGAACTGAAATTCAGATGCGTGCCCAAGGCTTCATGCAACTGCTGCCAGAAATGAGAGGTGAACTGCGTTCCTCTGTCTGACACTATCTTCTTTGGCACACCATGAAGACAAACGATCCGAGACATATACAATTCTGCCAATACTGCACTGTTGTAGCTGGTCTTGACAGGTATGAAGTGGGCTGACTTGGTCAAACGGTCCACTACTACCCAAATGGAATCGTAGCCGGCTCGAGTGCGAGGCAATCCGACTATGAAATCCATACCAATTTCATCCCATTTCCACTGAGGGATCTGCAACGGTTGCAACAATCCAGCTGGTCTCTGGTGTTCTGCCTTAATTCTTCGACAACTATCGCACATAGCCACATGCTCTGCGATTTCTCTTTTCATTCCGTACCACCAGAATTTCTTCTTCAGATCCTGATACATCTTCTCACTGCCAGGGTGAATCGAATAAGCTGTCTCATGAGCTTCCTTAAGAATCAACTCCCGAATAGACTGGACATTGGGAACACACAAGCGGTCTTTGAACCATACCACACCTTCTGCATCTTCTCGAAAGTCTTTGCCTCTGCCATCTAGAATCAATCGCCGAATCTCACTGATCTTCTCATCATTTTTCTGCGCTTCTTTGATTTCGCGCTCCAAAGTAGGCTCCAATTCAACTGTGACTCCTCGCGAATTGTTCAGAAATCCGAGACTCAACCTGTCAAACTCTTTGGCCAACTCATAAGGCATCGGACGAGCGACCATCAGATTGACTTGACTCTTTCTGCTCAAAGCATCTGCCACTACGTTTGCTTTGCCTGGATGGTAATGAATCTCCAACTCATAGTCTTTAATCAACTCTAACCATCTTCGTTGCCTCATGTTCAACTCTGACTGAGTGAATATGTACTTCAGACTCTTGTGGTCTGTGTAAACATCGCATTTCTGTCCATACAGATAGTGCCTCCATGTCTTCAGTGCGTGAACCACTGCTGCCAACTCTAGATCATGGATTGGGTAATTCTTCTCATGAACCTTCAGCTGTCGGGACGAGTAGGCCACAACTTTTCCCTCTTGCATCAACACACATCCCAAACCTGTGTAACAAGCATCACAATACACCGAGAAGGGCTTGTGCACATCAGGCAAGACTAGGATAGGCGCCGTAGTCAACTTCTCTTTCAGCGCTTTAAAGGCCTCTTGGCACTTCTGGGTCCACTTGAACTCAACTTTGTTGCCTAGCAACGCTGTCATTGGCTTCGCAATCTTCGAAAACCCTTCAATGAATCGCCGATAATATCCGGCCATTCCAATGAAGCTCTTGATTCCTCTAGCATCCGTTGGCGCTTTCCAGTTTAGAATGTCTGCCACTTTCTTCGGATCCACAGCCAATCCTTCTTTGTTGATTATGTGACCCAAGAACAGGACTTCACTGATCCAGAACTCACACTTGCTCAACTTTGCATACAACTGGTGCTCTCGCAATCTCTGCAATACCATCCTCAAATGATCTGCATGCTCTTCTTCACTTTGAGAATAAACCAGAATGTCATCAATGAATACCACCACGAACTTATCAAGATAATCCATGAATACACTGTTCATCAAGTTCATAAAGAATGCTGGCGCATTGGTCAAACCAAAAGACATCACTGTGAACTCATATAAACCATACTTGGTAATGAATGCCGTCTTCGGAATGTCCGAAGGTCGGATCCTGAGCTGATGATAACCTGACCTCAGATCGATCTTGGAGAACACACTGGCTCCTCTCAACTGGTCGAACAGATCTTCTATTCTGGGCAAAGGATACTTGTTCTTGATCGTGACTTCATTCAAAGCTCGATAATCGATACACATCCTCTTAGTACCATCTTTCTTCTCCACAAACAAGACAGGGGCGGCCCAAGGCGAGGTGCTTGGCCGGATGTAACCTTTCTCTGACAGCTCATCAATCTGCTTCTTAAGTTCAACCAACTCCGGTCCAGATATTCTGTAAGCTCTCTTAGAGATGGGGGCGGTTCCAGGAAGAAGCTCTATAGCAAATTCAACTTTCCGCTCTGGTGGCATACCCGGTAAGTCCTTTGGAAACACATCTGGGAATTCAGACACAACCTTGATACTCTCAATTGGGTCTGCTTCACTGCTATCGACAGCCATCTGATAACAACTTCCTTTCTTTGGCTCAGGCGGGACTAACTCGGTCACCACTTCCTCTCCTAGTGGGGACACCAACTTGATTGTCCTTTTATCACAACTGATAACTGCCTGATACTTATCTAACCAATTCATCCCTAGGATGACATCTATTCCCTGAGTACCCATTACTATAAGGTTGGCGGGAAATGCTATCCCCCTTATTTTCACACTTATATTCAAACAAATGCTATCAGCTCGAACTCTACCACCGGCTGAGTCAATTTGAATGGGGGTTAACATGGTAGTAGTTGGAAGATTATGTGCTTCTACCCATGATGCAGCAATGAAAGAATGCGTTGCTCCAGTATCAAATAACACTTCTGCAATATGGGAGTCGACTGGGAACATACCTACTATCATGCCGGGGGTCTCCTGAACTGCTTCAGCCTCCAAGTGGTTCAATCTTCCATGATTATAGCGCTGCTGAGAGCGATTGCCTGCTCCAGGCTGAGACACATTCTGCTTTGCTGGGGCATTGGGGCCTGACTGCTGCTGGGCTGCCTTCTTCGGACATTGCATCACCCAGTGGCCTTGCTCTCCACAGTGGAAACATGCCCTGTTTCCAACCTGAGCTGGTGCTGCCTGACTGTTCTGCTGATTTGCTGGGGTAGGAAGACGAGGTGCTTGCTGATTCTGCTTTTGAAACTGACCTCCTGACTGATTGCTCTGACGGTTCTGGTACTGATGCTGAGGATACTGCCTTTGGAACTGCTGATACTGCTGACGCTGCTGATGCTGCTGAGGTGGACGCTGGTTCTGCCTGAACTGCTGGGGTTGATTGCCTGAAAAACGAGGGCGGCTGCTGCTTCCAGGCTGGGGTCCACTGATCTTGCGCTTACGATCTTCCATCTCCTTGCGCTTCCTTTCCGTCATGATCGCTCTATCAATCAGGTGCTGGAATGTCGGGAAGGTGTGGTTCATCAGCTGATACTGCAGAGGGTCAACCAAGCCTCTCAGGAAACGGTACTGTCGCTTGGCGTCGGTGTTGACATCTTCAGGAGCATAGCGAGACAATTGCAGAAACCTGTCTCGATACTCACTGACAGACAATGACCCTTGCTTAAGGGCCAGGAACTCCTCCTTCTTCACTGTCATCAGACCTGCAGGCACATGATACTGACGAAAGCTACGTCTGAATTCTTCCCAGGTGATGGTGTCGGGGTTGGCATGGGTGGCGAGGTAAGACTCCCACCATGACTGGGCTGCTCCTCTCAACAGACGGGGACCATACAGAACTTTCTCCCTGTCATCGCACTGAGCGGTATGCAACTCCCGCTCCACAGTGCGCAGCCAATCTTCAGCATCCATGGG
This sequence comes from Zea mays, assembly GCF_902167145.1. NCBI lineage: Eukaryota > Viridiplantae > Streptophyta > Magnoliopsida > Poales > Poaceae > Zea > Zea mays. The sequence goes on from NC_050105.1 coordinate 77,246,406, forward strand.
GTCAGAAGAGTGAGCGAACGTTGGTGGATGACCTCTCATGAATTCAGCACGCTTGTCTCTAGGCATCTGAGGCATCTGAGGCTGGGGTGGTGCTTGCTGCTGTTGCTGCTGCTGCTGCTGCTGAATGGCGGCCAGAGTCTGACCGATGGCTTGAACTGCCTGAGTCTGCATCAGAAACATCTGCTCAATCGACATCGGGGGCGGGGGCGGCAGGTGCTGCTGCTGGGGCACCTCATCCTGCGGAGCGGCTCGCTCCTGCTGAGCACGCCTTCCTCCTCTACGCCTGTTCTCTGACATCTGCAGAATGCGACCACACATCAGAACTGATCTGGCAAAGCTTGCAGCATAAGAAAAGAGTATAGAATTCTCCAACAGCACTGAACAGATGAGCATCTTCACTGATCTCCAACACAGACCACACAGCTTCTCAGATAAAGAGGAAAGTGGAATAAAAGGTTTCCCAACTATATAACTAACTTTATTGACATAGTATGTAAACCAAAATGCAGGGGATACCCACACTCTGGTGACAATCATTACAAAGATCCAAACCAAACATAGTTCATCATGACAAACATAAATGCACAGGATATAGCAAACTACCCTGTCTAACTAAAACTAACTAAGATCGAGACTAACGCTAAGACTGAAGCTTCTATGTATATATTTATTTCGTATTAATTACAAGATCCAACTCTAACGATCTATGGTTCTAGAGTTATCCTGGTCTTGCAGGCGGGATTGCCATAAGACTGGTGTCCACGCTGAGGTGAGCGGTACGGGTGCTGAGTCCCAACGGGAGCGGGGGAACCACCGTCCAGATAACGACGTTCCGCGCGCTCAGCCCGCAGCAGGGCGATCTCAGCACGAGCCCTACTCAGCTCGTCTAGTGCATGGTCCAGCTCCGTGTTTAGCACGGCGGCTAGGTTGACTGTGCTGCTCAACCTAGGATTGCCCTCACCGACAGGTGAGACAATCACGCCTCCTGTGCTGCCAGATGAACGGCGGGGGTAATACTTCAGGTCAAGACCGTCAGCTGCCCCACCGAAAACCGAGCAGTAGTGCGAAAGCGCACGCCGTGCAGCATCTTGCATGGCTGCCTCAGCTGAGTCCCGCTCAGAGATAGAATAGTGCTCTGAACAGGCCTCTGCACCCTGGAGACTGTCCTCCGGGCAGCGCACCAAGCAAGTAGCCTCCCAGCGGTCCGGGTAGACCCCGCGACTATGCTGGTAGACCACACAGCGATACTCGACGGACCAAGTATGCCGGTCAAATGCCCGACGTAGCAGGGTGTCGAGCGCATCGTGGAAGTGACACCCGCGAGCAGCGTCGCGAGTGATGGGTCGAGCAACCCATCCTTCCGGCTCAGGGTTAGCAGAGAAGTCGGTGTCGTGGCTCGAGCTGTCATCGCCATCTCCGTCGTCTGGGTCTCCTCCAGCAGCTACTCCAGAGGCTGGGGCGCCCAGTGGTGGTGCAGGGGGCGGCTCCAGAGGAAGCACAGGGGAGCAGCTCCTCACAGACTCTATCTCCTGGTGGAGCGAGAGGGAAGAGCTCTGCTGCTCCTGTCGTCGACGCTCCTGCTCCTCACGCAGGCGGTGGTGTAGTCTCTCCAAGTGGCTGGACTGTCCGGCCACAGGACGGCGAAGCGGACGCTCAGCAAGGCGGGAGGGTAAGAAGGGGATGACTGACTTTCGTGCAGTGTGTCTAAGTCGAGCCATCTACAAAAGACATCGCAAGCAAAAGGGTGAGAACAGAATTAATATGACCAGCAAGTAATGAATCATAAGTAAATGAAGGATCAGAATAAAACACAATTTTTTTAGCAAGGTATAATATATAGTAGAACATAGGTTTGGTCGGTAGGACCAACTTTTGAAGGGATATCAAAGTCAAGGAAGGGACAGAGGTCTATAGTCCTTAGAACGACCATTCTACTCTAGGTTAGCGGTCCTACAGTCAGCACGGCTTTGATACCACTTATGTCACACCCGGTTTTAGAAGGCAAACCGAATGCGAACCATGTACGTGCCAGGATCAGTTATTCACGTACACAGCAGTTACATAATATGGACATCATCACACAGTGCTCAAAATAGTATTAATAAGGGAAATAGTCGATTACATCATACGTCTGAGACGTCCATATGGTTCTTACAATAAATCAAAGTGCGGAAAAGAAACGTAGATAACGCGGCCTTCACAGGCAGCCGACTGGGGGTTGCCGCTAACCCACACCTAGAACTCGTCGTAATCTTGGAACTCCTGGAAGTCTCCTTCCACAGCTTCATCTTCGCCTGAGCAGTGGTTGCAATGCTGACAACCTGGGGGGGGGGTTTGGTGTGTAGAGCAAGGGTGAGTACACATCAACATACTCAGCAAGTATCCTGTTTGGCTGTAGTGGACTAGCTTTATGTGGGGATAAGTCAAGCAGTTGCTTTTAGTTGGTCAGGTTATTACTTACTAGTAGAAAGCCAAGTTTTAGCATTACCCAAGTTATTAACCCGATGTACCCTTTCCAAACGGAAAGAATACCACTTACCAGCACCATAGTCATAACCAGAACCATCAATCTCATAACCACCTGTACCACAATGTCTCTGATCAAGTATCACTAATCACTGGAGCTCCCTTGGCCGCTCATAACCGCGAGCACGGCTGATATATCAGTTTCATAACACTCTGCAGAGGTTGTGCACTTTACCCACAAGCCGTGATTCCCTCTCTAGCCCGGGCTTGCAAGACCCTTATTCACTCCCGAGGTGAATGGCCAGGGATTCACTACGAAGCCTTTACAAAGATTCCCCGGGGCTGTAGCCACCCGTTAGGTTTCCTAAATGCACCGCACTCCTCCCCAAGGGGCGAACCCAAACTTGGCAGAGCGAGCCGCATACACCGAGCCCCATTGACGGCACGACGGCTAAGTGAACTACACCCCGGATCCTCTAATTATTCAGCTAAGGGCACCCCATTCCACCCTCATGGTTGCACTGTTTTCCCGGGCGGTCATCCATTGAACAGGTCCTTACGGAGAGGCACTCGAGAAACCGCTCGAGCCCCCTTGAAGACCACAAGCACCACATCATAATAAGAGAAGGGAAAACAGCGTATCATAGATAATCTCATCATGTTCATTGATTAGAGTTTGAGCAATAGCATAAAGCTAAACAGTAATAATCCAACCCAGATAGGTAAACAAGGACATGGATAACAAAAGCTAGTCAATCCTTAGGCATAAATGTGTAAGCGGGAGGTGAATTAAATAATGAATAGGACAGGGATAGGTCAAAGGACACTTGCCTCCACCAAACGACTGCTGCTCAGGGGCTTCTCCTGCGAATTCCTCGGGCTCTTCGACCGGATCGTTCTCTATGCGAGCGCAAACATACATACATCCATCCACATATTTAATACAAAAGAACAGTACACCATACAAGATAACAAATAAAGCGAATATGCATCAAGTATGACATTCGATAACGCATTTGCTATGGTTAGAAAGAAACGGGAAAGGTCTCGCAGGGGGTTAAATCTTATGCACTAATGACGCAATTGGTTTTTAACAAAATAATTCTGTCATATATATTTATATCTACTAATGGAAACCTAATCACTTTTAGTTGATCAACATTGCACAGGGTAAACAATTAACTACGTGAATTAATATCATAACGGAATTTTAAATTAAACTTCCTATTTTCCCATAGCATGAACAGTGATTAGCCTACTTAAAATACAGTAATCATGATCACAGAAAGTAAATAAAATAAAATAAAAAAAATAAAAAAAAAACAGAGGGGAGGGGGCGGTTGAACCGGCCCTAGGGCGGTTGAACCGGCCCGGGGGCAGGCGGCCGAGCTGGGGCGGCCGAGCGCGGGGGGCGGCCGAGCTGGGGGGGGGCGGGGCGGCTGAGCCGGGGCCGAGGCCGGCTGAACCGGCCCGGGACAGGGGGCGCGACCAGGGGCCAGGGCGGGCGGCGGGCGCGGCCAGGGGGCCGAGCGGCGCGGGGCTGGGGGCGGCCGGGCGGCCGGGCGGCGCGGCCAAGGGCCAGCGGCCAAGGGGAGAAGGAGGGGAGGGGGAAGGAGAGAGGAGGGAGAAGGGGGAGGGGAGGGGGCTCACCGGCGAGGGGGGGTGGCCGACGGCGAGGGCGCGCAGCCGGGGTCGGGGCAGCGGCGACGGCTAGGGCAGGGAGGTGGGTGGGGGCGGCGGCTTGGGTGGGGAGGGAGAGAGGGAGAGAATGAGGGAGAGGGAGAGGGGATTTGGGGAAAAAGAGGGGGGGTGGGGGGCGGCTGGGCCTGCTTCGGCCCAAGAGGGGGGGGGCGCAGGGGCTTGGGCCGGCCGGGGTCGGCCCACGGCGCGGGAGAGAGAGAAAAAGAGGAGAGAAAAAGAGAGGGAGAAAAAAAAGAAAGAAAAGATCTTCTCCACATTTTCGAAATCCGATCTTTCTACATGAATGCAATTGCGCTTTCAAAGCAATCAAAAGAAATGCAAGGGCGGCATGGTGCATCAAACAACATAAAGTATTTAGGGTTTTTATACGTACGGGAATTCCAAACCGAATCCCGCTAGAACTTTGGAAAAGGTCAAGGTTTAGCGAGGGGAAAAAGAAAAGGAAAAGGTAACGCCCGAATTTTGGCGAGTAAAGAAAAGAAAAAAAATTCACTGCAAAATTCGGGGCGTTACATACATCCTTCCCCCCATAAAAGAATCTCGTCCCGAGATTAAAAGTCCTAGGGTAAGTAATGGAAAAGGAAACACATCACGTCTTTATTTCCTTATTCTTGGTACAAAGCAGGGGTGGTTTGGGACTCACTCCTTTATTACAACAATGTTGTACACTCTATAAATTACAAGAGGCTAAAAAGCCTAGGAAATTCTTATCTAAAAAGTCTTGAGTTTCCCATGTAGCCTCATCTTCGGAATGTTGGTTCCACTGTATCTTGTAAAACTTGAGAGTTTTTCTTCGGGTAATCCTGTCCTTTTGATCCAAGACTCAAATGGGATGCTCGGAATATGTTAAGTCTGGTTCAAGGACAACATCTGTCACTTCAATGGTTCGATCGGGAACCCGAAGACACTTCTTCAATTGTGACACGTGGAACACATTATGCACAGCAGACAAGGTTTCGGGTAGTTGGAGTCGGTATGCCACTGGTCCACATTGCTTAAGTATAGTGAAATGACCAATGTACCGGGGTGCAAGCTTCCCTTTAACCCCGAAACGTGATACCCCCTTCATTGGCGAAACCTTTAGGTAGACATAGTCTCCCTCAAGGAAATATAAGGGCATTTGCCGTTTATCTGCATAACTCTTCTGACGAGCTTGAGCTTTCTTCAAATTATGAATTATTCTTTGAACTCTTTCTTCAGTCTCTTTCACCATATCAGGCCTGAAGAAGTACCTTTCACCAGGTTCAGACCAATTTAGCGGAGTACGACATCGTCGTCCATATAAAGCTTCGAAGGGTGCCATCTTGATGCTTTCTTGATAGCTATTATTATATGAGAACTCCGCTAACGGCAAACATTCATCCCATTTTTGTGGGAATTCCAGAACACATGCCCGTAGCATATCTTCCAGTATCTGATTTACCCCCTCAGTCTGCCCACTGGTTTGAGGGTGATAGGTGGAGCTGTGGAGCAATTTAGTACCCAGGGATTTATGAAGTTCTTCCCAAAATTTGGACACGAATTGCGGTCCACGATTTGACACTATCGTCTTCGGAATACCATGCAAACTGAGAATACGGGCCATGTATAATGCTGCATAAGTGGTCACTGTGTATTTTGCCCTGACGGGTAGGAAGTGGGTGATCTTTGTGAGTCGATCAACGATAACCCAGATAGAGTCATACCCTTTTGTAGTCCTGGTTAATCCCACAATGAAGTCCATACTAATATCTTCCCATTTCCATGTTGGGATAGGTAAAGATTGTAATGGACCGGCAGTCTTCATATGTATGGCCTTGACATGTCTGCAAGTGTCACACCTAGCCACATAGCGTGCAATTTCAATTTTCATCTTCGTCCACCAATAATGCTGCTTTAGATCATGATACATCTTAGTGCTTCCAGGATGAATGGAATAGCGACTAAGATGTGCTTCATCCAGAATTTGTTGGCGGACCTCTTCATTCTTTGGCACGACTATGCGGTTGTTGAACCATACAACACCTTGATTGTCTTCTTTGAAACATTTGGCTTTTCCAGCCCTTATCTTCTCACGTATGTGTTTCATACCCTCATCATCTTTTTGTGCGTCAATTATCCTTTGTAAGATGACTCACTCCAGCTTCAAATGATTTTAAATCCCATGCTGAATCATTCCCAGGTTTAACTTCTCCATCTCCTGGCATAATGTAATATCAGAAGTCCTCATTGTTAGACAATGGCAGGAGGCCTTGCGACTGGGTGCATCTGCCACTACATTTGCTTTGCCTGGGTGATAATGGATTTCTAATTCATAATCCTTGATCAGCTCGAGCCATAGCCTTTGTATCATGTTCAATTCTGACTGGGTGAAGATATACTTCAAACTTTTATGATCTGTATAAATGTGATATATATTACCCAGCAGATAATGACACCAGATCTTTAGGCCATGAACCACTGCAGCTAGCTCCAGATCATGATTGGGATAATGCTCCTCATGTCGGCGCAACTGCCTTGAAGCATATGCGATTACTCGGCCTTCTTGCATTAACACACAGCCGAGACCACTGCCTGATGCGTCACAATACACATCAAAGGGCTTATTGATATCCGGTTGAGCCAATACCCGAGTAGTGGTTAATAATACCTTCAATTGTCCAAAAGCTTCATTACACTTTGAAGACCAATTGAATTTAGTATCATTCTTCAATAAAGTTGTGATTGGCTTCACAAGCTTGGAAAAATCTGGTATAAATCGGCGGTAATAACCAGCCAGTCCAAGGAAACTTCGGACTTGATGAACAGTGGTTGGGGGTTTCCAATCCAAAATGTCCTTGACTTTGCTGGGATCCACCGCAATCCCCCTGACAGACAGTACATGTCCCAGAAATTGAATTTCCTCCAACCAAAATGCGCATTTGCTGAACTTGGCATATAACTTATGTTCTCTCAAGCGCGTTAACACGATCCGTAAGTGTTGGGCATGCTCCTCTTCATTTTTGGAATATATCAAAATATCATCAATGAAGACCACCACAAATTTATCTAACTCGGGCATGAATATCGAGTTCATCAAATAAGTGAAATGGGCAGGAGCATTTGTCAGTCCGAAAGACATTACCAGATACTCAAATAACCCATACCGTGTAGTGAATGCGGTCTTTGGTATATCCTCGGGCCGAATACGGATCTGGTGATAGCCCGATCTGAGATCAACCTTGGAGAATACCCTCGCTCCAGTCAGTTGATCAAATAGAATGTCAATCCATGGAAGAGGGTACTTGTTCTTGATAGTGACCTCGTTAAGGGGTCGATAATCCACACACATCCGTAAAGTTTGATCCTTCTTCTTGACGAATATGGCCGGACAACCCCATGGCGACGAGCTTGGTCGGATGAATCCTTTCTCAAGTAGATCTTGTAATTGAATCTTCAATTCTGCCAGCTCATTTGGAGGCATTCGGTACGATCTTCTAGATACGGGAGCCGTACCGGGCTTCAACTCAATTACAAACTCTACATCTCGTTCGGGTGGCAATCCAGGCAAATCCTCTAGAAAGACATCTGGGAACTCGCATACTACCGGAATATCCTTGATCTCCGGTATAATGGCTTCATAAACTCTGCCAGTAGTTTTGGTTGGAATGGGGATAGGCAAAAGAATTTCCTCTTGATTGTGACTCAACCTGATAATTCTCTGATCAGTGTTGAGAGTTGCTTTATGTTTGGCCAACCAATTCATGCCCAAAATGACATCTATATCTTGGCCTTTCAGAACAATCATATTAGTAGGAAAGTCCCGTCCGGCCAATGTTACGGGCACTTGATAGGCCACTTCTCTAGTAAATATTTCCCCCGGGTGAGTGAATTTTAAACCCTTCTTTTGATTCATGGTATGAAATACAATGTTGCTCCACAATTTTCTTGCTGATGATGTATGCGAAGCACCAGAATCAAAGAGAATAAGTGTGGGATGATTGGCCACAAGGAACGTACCCATCATTACCGGCTCACCGTCCGGTGTAGTGGCCACTTGCGTATAATATATGCGTCCCGTCTTCTTTGTATTTTTGCCCATAGTATTTCCCTTGGCTTGAGATGAATTCCCAGATCCATGTGGATTGTTTGATTGGTTCTACTTTGGATAAGGGCAATCCATGATAAAATGCCCAGACTTTCCACAATTGAAGCATCCTGTTGATGGACTAGGAAGGGCAGGGAATCGAGTGCCTAGGGCACCCGGCTGACTTGATGTAGTGGGGTAGTATTGGGACGGATAAATACTGGTTGCTTAAAAGGGAAGGAGGGTGGACGAGAGAAAGAGCGATTCTGGTTGGAAGGTCGGATAACAAACCATTGCCTTTTCACCGGGCCCTGACTAGGCCTGTCACCTCCAAAACCCTTGGATTTTCCGCCGCCTGCATACTTTGCTTCAACTGCCAATGCTGTACTGACAACTCTTCCATAAGTAAGATTGATGCAGGTTGCCATCTTTCTTTGCAGTCGATCATTTAAACCTCTCATAAAACAATTCTTCTTCTTCAGATCTGTGTTAACTTGATCGATTGCGTACTGGGATAAATGATTAAATTTATTGAGATACTGATTAACAGTATCCCCTCCTTGCTTCAGCTTCATAAATTCCTCCTGCTTCAGGTGGAGGACTCCCTCAGGCACATAATGTTCTCTGAAGGCTAACTTGAACTCATCCCAGGTTTTTTGATGACCAGCCGGTTGTACGGCAACAAAATTTCCCCACCAGGTGCTGGCAGGGCCACGCAATTGTTGTGCCGCAAATAGGGGCTTCTGGATTTCGGAACACCGAATAAGCCCAAATTTCTGCTTGATGACGCGGACCCATTCGTTCGCTTCTAAAGGGTCTTCCGCCTTAACGAACAATGGTGGGCGCGTCTCGGAGAAGTCCAAGTAAGAGGTTTCACGGGGGCCCTGTTGATAACCCCGCCCGCCTTGTTGTTGGAACTGTTGACCCGCCATTTCTTGTAGAAAACGGGTATTATCCGCGGTCACGTTTACCAAGGCGGCGATAGCCTCGGCAAGTGTGGGAGGGACTAGAGGTGGATTTGGCGTTGCCTCCCTCCCACGGGAGGTACTAGCTCCGTCCTGTGCGCGAGTCCTGGAAGGCATCTGTGGCAACAACATTTGGAAACAATATGACATGCCAAAGAAAACCATCCATTTTACATTACTAAAAAGAGTAATGTTATAGACTCGAATTTTTACAACAGGAGTACACTACCTATCATACAATACACTACTTCTATTTCTACAATTACACCACTATTCCTGCTTCCGGTTGCTCCTGGCAGCCTCATCGTCGGGTGTGGGAGACCATTCGTCGACCAACCTCATAGAGGGAGGGGGCCTGAAAAGGTCCAACTCACCACCAAGCACTTCTCCCACAACATGCGAGGGTCCGGCTTCCGTCCCGACAGGATCCGCAGGTTCACTAGGGTGCTGTTGCGAACACAGTACATGAACTTCTTCATGTAAAGTATTGCAATAGGTCTGCAGGTCATCAACGGCCAAGTTGAGCTCTGTTACTCGAGATTGAGTTGTTGCCTCCTTGGCCCAGGCAAGCGAACGAGATTGAACTACCCAGTCGAGTGCTAAATCTCGGTCCGCGAGCTGATCTCGCAGGTGGCAGACGTCTCTTCTCAATTCATTTATTCTGTCGCCATCTGTGACCCATATATCAGTCCTGCGGCGGAGTTCCGCTTGGAGCCGATTCACTTCTGCTTCGAGATCCCCTATCGGATCGTTACTTCCACTACTACTATCATCATGTCTTGGGGCCAGCTGATGACATGGCACACCAATCGGTCCAGTATGTTTGCGCGCAGTTCTCCTCGTGCGCGGCGGCATTTTTCTAAGGGGGAAAACTTTTATTAGCATAGTTCTTAGCATGATGCATGTGTAATTACAGAATCAACCTTAGTTGATTCACACCTTCTATATGTTGCACTCTTACTACCTAGCCTTTAAGATAAACTCTTCAGAAATACTTAGGTAAGAAGGGAAGAGATTTTCTAGATAAGTCTTTAGAAAATCCTTTTGAAGATGCCTCATAATATCTGCAGAGAAGGGCTTCGCTCCGATACCAGCTGTGACAGAACCTCCCAAGTAATTAGGCCCACTTACAGTTGTCCTTGTCCAACGGACCTCAGACAACCCTGTAGGTGCCCCTGAATCACTTGACAAGTTCGGTATCTGCTTTACTTACCTTTCCCAACAGCGTTCCACCCGTCACGCAGACATTACAAGCATCAGAGTTACGAGAATGCGGATAAACTTACCTTTATTTTAAAAGTAAGACGAAGTTATATATTACAGACCAGAATATATCCTAGGAGTGCAGAGTAATATTATTGTTGGGGCGAAGGCGAAGACGCCACCCTTCGCTCGATGCCTTCGCCGTACTCGCTGCACCAACGGTGACAAGACAATGGGCAGACTTACCCTTCGTCTCATATGCCGCCGGACGAAGACCCGCGACGAGGTCGTATCATCCTGCGACCTCGTCCAGAGTGGAGGCCCACGTGTGATCCGGCCAATTGTAACAGACCCTGCGTGGCCGTTGCGCGTTACGGGTCTAATTTGTAAAGGCCTCCCTGTAATTACGGTCTGTAACCCCGCTTTATGGGAATATTCCGGGGATAACCTAGGTGTCTGAGGGCACATGCGCCCTTAACACGGGACGCTGGGCACCCGGATACCTATAAATACCCCCGCACAGTGCCCTTGAGAGGCTAGATTGACAGAGTTATTGCCATCTCGTGCGAAAACCCTATTTGCGTCACTTCACACCCCCGTTGGATCACCTTGCACATGAGAGCAAGTTCCAACATTTGGCGCCCACCGTTCGTGCTACGAAAAAACCACCCGCGATGGCACCCAAGAAATCTAGCTCGAAGGCTGACGAGGCTGCGAAGGCAGCACTGCTGGCCGCAAAAAAGGGCAAGGCCCTCGCCCTCACCCACTCCACCCACCAAGAGGCTACTGAAGACGACGTTCTCCGCACCTGCGAAGACGACGCCCTCCGCACCTGCGGCCCTGAAGGACAACCGCAACCTCCCCCAGGCTTCGCCCCACCGGAGGGCGCGGACCTCACCGAGGACAGCGAAGTCCTCGGCGTCTCAGTGGAAGAACAGCTACAGCTGCGCGCCTTGCGCATCAAGAACCGCAATCTCCAGAGGCAAAAAGAGATACTGGAGGCCAAGCGCCAACGTGTGTCCGCACTAGCCAAGGTGCGACAAATGATACGCAATGAAGAGCAGAAGGCCCAGGACCTCGAGCAGGAGATCGCGCTAATGCAGCGCGAAGGCCACCTCGGCCTGCAGCACGGGCCATCCCTGCAACAGCGCGCGCAACTGGAGGACATACGCGAAGGCCACCTCGGCCTGCAGCACGGGCCACCCCTGCAACAGCGCGCGCAAATGGAAGACCTACACTTCCCCCAGCGTGACCACGCCTTCCCACACGCCGCACCATTCCAAGGGGTCAACTACCTCGACGAGCGAAGTCCCCTGGCGCCACACCTGCAAGTGACACCCTGGCCTGCCAACTTCCGGGCATGGACCTATCCCAAGTACAACGGCAACACTGACCCAGCACAGTACATCATGAGTTATTAGGTCGCCGTTGCATCTTCCAGAGGGGACGACGCCACGATGGCCAAGTCTTTCATCATCGCCCTCGAGGGCTGTAATACTCAAATTTGTATACAAAGGATATAGTAGATCTCCTTATTTTATGTGCCAAATTGCATCATTAAAAGAGCACACATATAATTGAGAGTGATTAATTAAAACAATGATACTAAAAAAATACATCATGTTGAGTTTTATGTGTGTGCATTTGTTAGTAATAAGATTTTGTTTTTAATACATTGATGTCCAAAATAAAATTTAGACTTAAGAGTTAACTTTTAGAATTGGAGAAAGAAAAGAAAATATATACAAAATAAATATTATGAATAAGGTAATAACAGTATGTCAAAATTATACTCTGAATTCGAGGAAGAATTAACACATGGTTGAATTTGAATTTGAATTCAAATAAAAAGGAAAAACAGAAAATATAAATAAAAGAAAAGAGAAACTGTACGCATGGGCCAAAAATCCTCAACCCGGCCCAGTTCTTCTTTAACTCCACGCGGCCCAACTCTGAGTCTTCCACGCGCGCGCGTTGGACACCCACCGACACCCCGGGCCCACGTGCCATCCTCTGCGCTCCGCCTGTGACTCTGTCGTGCGGGCCCGCATTGTCATCACCCGAACTCCGCGCGGGACTCACCTACCTCGCGCACTTTCCGCCGCCATGGCCGGTGGGACATGGAAGACCCCTTCCGCCCTCGTGCCGAGTCCACGGGCGTTAAATGGGCGGCCTACGCGCCCTGCTCCGCCTCTCCCATCTACCCAGCGCCGACCCGAGCTCACTGCTAGCCCCTAACCGCGCCACCACACCGATTCGCGCCGCCGCCGGTGAACCTCGTCGTTGCCGGACCTCTGCCCTCGGAGTGGGGACAAGGAGGGCCATCGGAGACTAGGGCAATCGTCCGCGACCACTGTGGGAGGTCGGGACCTGCGGTGCGCGCGCAATTCCTCGCCGGAGGCGCATCGTCGCCGCGGATCCGCCATTCTCCGTGGCCAGGCTCGCCTGCGCAATAATCCATGGTGAGAACTCCACTCTTACCTTCACCATGTCGGTCTCGTCGTGTAGAACGGTCCAATTTTAGGTTTGGGGCAGGGATTAGCCGGATTGCGTGCCGCCGGCGAGCTATCCGCCGTGAGCAGTGCGCCACCGCCGCCGTGCTCACTGTAGATTGGGGCGCGCGTGCTCGGCCGTCAATTCTCTGTTGGACGGTCGGGATTAGAAAACCGAATAACGCTTCTGCCAGGGCATATAGCGTCCGTTGGATGAATATCCAGTGGCGGGGAGTGGCTCCAGCATTCATTAGATCTAAACCGTAGGATCTAGATCCTGTGGTCATCGTGGCGTACCGTTTCATAATAAGTTAAATCTAATCCTGTGCGCTGGAATCAGATCGGACGGCTAGGAATCGTTAATACCCCTTCGGCCTCGACTTTTTATTAAAGAGCCCCTGGACTATTTAGGATTTAACCCGCCGTCCACCTCTGCAGTGTTATGAGTCTCGGTTACATTTACGCCTGGGCCCCTGACTTCTCTGGAAATCGAGGCCCGATCCAGAACTGTGTTAAATCGATTAAATGAATTAGAAATTGGATTTTTAATATGAAAATAAACCCTAAAACTAGATTAAATCATAGAAAATCCATTTTTAGTCCAAATTGAACCATTCCAATTTCTAAAATTGTGTAATAATATTCTCTACCATTTAGTGTCTCTGTTTTGACATGAAAGCGGTAAGAAAATTAATTTATCATTTAATCTTATTTCTAGCACTTTAAATCTTAAGAAATTCATAACTTGAAATCTATAACTCCAAATTTAGTGATTCCAGTTCCTATGATCTCATTTTAATTTGTAGATTTTTACTGTATATTTCATTTACATGTTTGATGTGATGTTAATTTATGCTATATTATGTATGTATTGTGTTGATGCGAGTAGACGAGCAAGCTACTATGGAAACTGAGGTTCAACAAGTAGAGATAGCTGAGCAGGAGCTCGTTGAAGGCAAGTTGTGCCCTTGATCACCTCTTTTACCCATTCATGTTCTTATTATTCATAATGATCTGCATAGGTTAATTTTGATGGGACCCAATAGGATACCCTAGATTTTGACTATCTTTATACCTTGCTTCACAACTGGTTTTACTACTAAGTTTTTTGGGTAGTACATGCTATTGCTTTATGTGGATTTGGGTATAGAGATATTCATCACTCATTTTTACACTTGTTATTATCTGTTCATTATTTTATGTTCATGATAAGATCATTATGTTAATGGGAACATGGAGAACCACCCGGGAAAACAGTGCTACCACAAGGGTATAATGGGACGCCCTTGGCTGATTAACTAGGAAAGCTAGTGGAGGGCTACCTTACCCGAAAGGGGCAAGGGCAGTAGGGGAGTGGTCAGTGTAGGGAGGTCCTTGGGTTGATTTTGCTGCGATGGCGGTCAGGCAAGAACCCTGCACTGGAGCTTCCTATAAACTGTAGCGGGTAGTCTGAAGCTAGTGGAACTTTGTAAAGGCCTCGTAGTGGTACCCTGCCTCGCTTCCTCGGTAGAGGTGTATGGAGTCTAATCAACTCCGTGGCAAATGGGTAACACGACTTGTGGGTAAAGATGCGCAACCTTTGCAGAGTGTAAAACTGGTATACTAGCCGTGCTCACGGTCATGAGCGGCTCGGACACTCACATGATTAATTTATGGAACTTAAACTTAATCTGTCATTTCATTGCATTTGGGATTATTTTACTATTACTTTTATTTATTATTACTATGGTTTGGTATTTACTTACACTTAGTAACTGCTAATAAAATTTTGACCAACTTATAAAAGCAATGCTCAGCTTCAGCCTTTATTTCATTGATCAGCCTTACACTTCATGAACTCCCACCTTTGGTGAGTTCATGCCACATTATTCCCCACGACTTGTTGAGCTATGAACGTATGTGAGCTCACTCTTGCTGTCTCACACCCCCCCACAGGAGAAGAACAGGTGGTTCAGGAGGAGCCACAAGGCGAGGAGTATGATCTGATCTAGGTGGCGTTTCTCAGTTGACATTTGCGCCGACGATCCTTAGTTCGTTTTATGTTTATTCTTTTATTTTGTATTAAGTCTTCCGCTATGTAATAAATACTCTGATGTTTTATGACATTTATCTCTATACACTCTGTTATTATATATGTTGTCTTCTTGGCGCATGTATGAGATGCACCTGACTTTGTTCTTTAAAGCCGGGTGTGACAGAAGTGGTATCAGAGGAAATGTTGACTGTAGGACGAAACCTAGATAGAAATGGACAAAACTCTTACCTACTTACCTTATTCTAATTCCTTCTATACTTATCTCACTCTGATTCTTTCTATACTTATCTTGATCACGTCTCACCTTCTACTGTTCTACTCTGATCATTCTTACCTTCTCTATTCTCAAACAAGATTGATTTTACACCTTAGAATCCCTACCCCTATGACATTTTTAAGAGATAGGAGGCCTAAGACCAAGTCAAAACTATTTTCTATATTTAAAAATGTTGTTTGATTGTTCTGATGAAAAATGTCTGATTTGCTTCTTTGATTGATTGAAGTATTATATATGGACATCTTAGTATGTGCCAGCATAAGGTAATGTATTAGCTTTAGTAGGTGACACACTAATCTACTTAGCTAATAAATCCCCCGCAATAACATTCCTCGTAATTACTCGCCTTGTCTACAATTCTTCCTTTCTTACCCTGTGTTTCTAACCCAGATGGGCTACCCCTATAATGTTAGAAGAGAGCAGTATAGACGTGATCCTTGGTATGTCATGGTTAAGAAAGGCAAAGGCAGTATATACACCGTGCTAAAGGAACCATAGAACTCACCAGTTCCTAAGGAGAAAGATTTGAAGTTGGAATTGCAGTAACTACCTCCACCAGACTAGCAGCATTCTTAGTAGATGGGAAGTTTGTTGGTGTCAACATCCGTGTGGTTAGAGATTTTTCGGATGTCTTCCCAGAAGAGTTAAAGGGACTAAAGAAGCAATTAATGGAATTACAAGAGGCTGGGTACATTCATTTGAATTCCTCACCTTGGGGAGCGCTGGTTCTGTTTGTACAGAAAAAGGATGGATCGCAGCGGATGTGCGTGGATTATAGGTCCCTTAACAATGTCACTATGAAGAACAAGTATCCATTACCCTGCATTGCAGATTTATTTGATCAGATGAGATGTGCAAGGGTATTCTCGAAGATTGATCTCCGATCGGGTTATCACCAAATGAAGATTAGGCCATCGGATATTCCCAAGACAACTTTCTCAACCCGATATGGATTATATGAGTTCACTGTTATGTCGTTTGGATTAACTAATGCACCAGCTTATTTTATGAATTTGATGAATAAGGTGTTCATGGAGTATTTGGATAGATTCGTCGTAATATTTATTGACAATATTCTTATCTATTCTAAGAGTGAAAGTGATCATGAGGAACACCTGAGGTTGGTGCTACAAAAGCTAAGGGATAATCAACTCTACGCCAAGTATAGCAAATGCGAGTTTTGGATTGGCGAGGTGCCATTCCTTGGACATATCATTTCTAATGGAGGGATATAAGTGGATCCTGCTAAAGTCAAAGAGATAATGGCGTGGAGCATACCCACTACAGTTACGGAGATTCAGAGTTTCTTGGGGCTAGCAGGATATTATCGGAGTTTTATTGAAGGGTTCTCTAAGATTGCCAAGCCTATGACATCGCTTCTGGAGAAAGGAAGAGAGTTTAAGTGGGATGACAAATGTCAAGGAAGCTTCGATCAATTAAAGAAGAGGTTGATGTCTCCCCCAGTGTTGGTAATGCCAGACTTACAGAAAGGATTTGATATCTATTGTGATGCATGTGGCCAAGGATTGGGATGTGTGCTCATGCAAGAAGGACATGTGATCGCCTATGCGTCTCGTCAGTTGCGGAAACATGAACTGAACTACCCCACTCATGATTTGGAACTGGCAGCAGTTGTGCATGCACTTAAGATTTGGAGACACTACATCATGGGAACTAAGTGCCAAGTATACACGGATCATAGGAGTTTGAAGTATATATTCACTCAGAAGGATCTCAACCTTAGGCAACGCCGTTGGTTGGAGCTTATTAAGGATTATGATTTGGAGATTCACTACCACCCAGGCAAGGCAAATTTGGTTGCAGATGCCTTGAGTCGAAAAGAGCATGTTCACTCCACTTTTGTTGTCCAGCTACCCGATGAATTAGCAAAAGATTTTGAGAGGCTCAACCTGGGAATTGTTACTCACATTGAAGGAGTCACCATTGAATTGGAACCTACCTTAGAGCAAGAGATTCATGAAGGTCAAGTTGGTGATGCTAAGATTCAAGAGATTAAGGATCTGATCACGGATGGTCGAGTTCCGGAATTCACGGAGGATGAGCAACGTACTATATGGTTCAAAGTTCGGATATGTGTTCCAGAGATTGATAGCCTCCGTGAGACTATATTGAAAGAAGCTCATGATTCTGATTACTCAATCCACCCTGGTAGCACTAAGATGTATCAAGATTTGAAGCAAAAGTATTGGTGGTATGGACTGAAAAGAGATGTTGCTGCACATGTGGCTAAGTGTGATGTATGTCAAAGAGTCAAGGCCGAACATCAAAGACCCGCTGGATTATTGCACCCATTGAAGATACCTGAGTGGAAATGGGAAGAAATTGGTATGGATTTTATTGTTGGACTACCCCGCACTCCAGCAGGATATGACTCTATTTGGGTAATTGTGGACAGATTGACAAAAGTGGCTCATTTTATACCTGTGAGGACTAATTATACGGGAGCCAAGCTAGCAGAATTGTATATGACTCGGATAGTTTGCCTACATGGTGTGCCTAAGAAGATCGTGTCTGATCGAGGATCGCAGTTTACTTCTCGATTTTGGAAGAAGTTGCATGAGAGCTTGGATACAAAGTTGAATTTTAGTTCAGCCTACCATCCCTAGACTGATGGACAGACAAAGAGGACTAATCAAGTGCTGGAAGATATGTTAAGGGCTTGTGCTCTCAAGCATGGTGGCAGTTGGGAGAAGAGCTTATCCTATGCTGAGTTTTCTTATAATAATAGCTACCAGGCCAGTTTGAAGATGTCACCATTTGAGGCTCTATATGGCAGAAAGTGCAGGACTCCACTGTATTGGGATCAAACTGGAGAAAGACAGTTCTTTGGGCCTGAACTTATACAAGAGGCAGAAGAACAAGTTCGAATGATAAGAGAAAATTTGAGAGTTGCACAATCCAGGCAAAAGAGCTATGCTGATAATAGGAGAAGATTACTGGAGTTTAAGGAGGGTGATCATGTCTATTTGAAGGTGTCACCACTCCGGGGTATGAGAAGATTCAAAGTCAAAGGAAAGTTGTCCCCTCGCTTTATTGGACCCTTCTTAATCTTAAAGCGAGTGGGAGAGGTTGCATACCAATTGGAGTTACCGGATCATCTCGCGGATGTTCATGATGTCTTTCATGTATCTCAGCTGAAGAAATGTCTCAGGGTACCTGAGGAACAGTTACCAATGGAAGACCTTAGTGTTCAAGGAGATTTGACTTATGCTGAGTACCCCATCAAGATTCTTGATACATTGACTCGAGTTACAAGGAATAAGGTTATAAAGATGTGCAAAGTTCAATGGAGTTACCACGGTGAAGATGAAGCAACTTGGGAAAGAGAAGAAGAGCTTTGTATAGATTTTCCTCACCTTTTCCCTAGATCTTCTTAAATCTCGAGGACGAGATTATTTTTAAGGGGGGTAGGATTTGTAATACTCAAATTTGTATACAAAGGATATAGTAGATCTCCTTATTTTATGTGCCACATTGCATCATAAAAAGAGCACACATATAATTGAGAGTGATTAATTAAAACAATGATACTAAAAAAAATACATCATGTTGAGTTTTATGTGTGTGCATTTGTTAGTAATAAGATTTTCTTTTTAATACATTGATGTCCAAAATAAAATTTAGACTTAAGAGTTAACTTTTAGAATTGGAGAAAGAAAAGAAAATATATACAAAATAAATATTATGAATAAGGTAATAACAGTATGTCAAAATTATACTCTGAATTTGAGGAAGAATTAACACATGGTTGAATTTGAATTTGAATTCAAATAAAAAGGAAAAACAGAAAATATAAATAAAAGAAAAGAGAAACTGTACGCATGGGCCAAAAATCCTCAATCCGGCCCAGTTCTTCTTTAACTCCACGCGGCCCAACTCTGAGTCTTCCACGCGCGCGCGTTGGACACCCACCGACACCCGGGGCCCACGTGCCATCCTCTACGCTCCGCCTGTGACTCTGTCGCGCGGGCCCGCGTTGTCATCACCCGAACTCCACGCGGGACTCACCTACCTCGCGCACTTTCCGCCGCCATGGCCGGTGGGACATGGAAGACCCCTTCCGCCCTCGTGCCGAGTCCACGGGCGTTAAATGGGCGGCCTACGCGCCCTGCTCCGCCTCTCCCATCTACCCAGCGCCGGCCCGAGCTCACTGCTAGCCCCTAACCGCGCCACCACACCGATTCGCGCCGCCGCCGGTGAACCTCGTCGCTGCCAGACCTCTGCCCTCGGAGTGGGGACAAGGAGGGCCATCGGTGCCTGGGGCAATCGTCCGCGACCACTGTGGGAGGTCGGGACCTGCGGTGCGCGCGCAATTCCTCGCCGGAGGCGCATCGTCGCCGCGGATCCGCCATTCTCCGTGGCCAGGCTCGCCTGCGCAATAATCCGTGGTGAGAACTCCACTCTTACCTTCACCATGTCGGTCTCGTCATGTAGAACGGTCCAATTTTAAGTTTGGGGCAGGGATTAGCCGGATTGCGTGCCGCCGGCGAGCTATCCGCCGTGAGCAGTGCGCCACCGCCGCCGTGCTCACTGTAGATTGGGGCGCGCGTGCTCGGCCGTCGATTCTCTGTTGGCCAGAAGTTTTCTCCTCGATCAGGCAGCCCCTCGCAATTCACAAAACTGATCGCCCACACATGGCCTCTCCAGCGCTGGGGCCTGGACATCGTCAGGCCCCTGCCCACGGCTCAGGGGAACCTCATGTTCACCTTCGTCGCTGTCGAGTACTTTACCAAATGGATCGAGGCGAGGGCTGTTTCCACAGTAACATCAAAGACTGCACAGAAATTCTTTTGGCAAAACATTGTTTGCCGCTTCGAAGTACCGTCCGAACTCACAGTTGACAACGGCAAGCAGTTTGACAGCCAAGACTTCAAGGATTTCTGCTTCTCCATTGGCACCAAGCTTGCCTTCGCCTCAGTATATCACCCGCAGTCCAACGGAGTTGTGGAACGCGCCAATGGAAAAATTTTCACAGCTGTCAAGAAGATGCTCCTCGACGAAAAAAGGGCAGGTGGGCCGACTTGTTACCTGAAGCGGTCTGGGCGCTAAACACGACTGAGTGCAGGGCAACTGGGTTCACCCCTTTCCGCCTTCTATATGGATCGGAGGCCATGACCCCACAAGAAATAAAGCATGGGTCCCCGCGAACAGTTGCATCAGCTGTCCCCGACGTGGACGAACCCACTTCTAAGGATCTTATCGACGGAGACCGCGTCTTCGCTCTACAGGCTCTAAATAAATACCAAGCCCAGACAAAAAGCATGGCACGACCTCGCAGTCATCCCGCGGGAATTCAGCGAAGGGGACCTCGTACTCGTCCGAACAGCTCGGACAGAGTCCAGGGGCAAGCTGGAGCCCAGGTGGGAGGGCCCTTTCATTGTCAAGACGAAGGCCTCCCCCAGCGCATACAGGCTCGCAACGCCAAACGGCCAAGACTTGGAGCATTCCTGGAACATCGATAATCTCCGCAAATTTTTTGTTTGACTCATCAGGGCCAGCTCGCCCTTGTAATTCACAAAAACAATTTTATTCTGGCCCGCACTCTTTTCCTCCCGGGGGGTGAGGTTTTTAACGAGGCGGAGTCATGTAATATACAAGTGAAAAATCCCCCGCAAAAATCTACGTCGAAAAAAGACCACGCCGACGGTCTCCGACATTCGACCAATACAAAGTCACCGCGAGGCCGAGCGCTAGCTACCCTCGCGTGCGACACTCCGCGCAAAAGTCGCCTAAGGGTGCAGCCAGACTAGCACAACAAGTGCGAAAAATCAAAGTCTTCCGCGAAGACTATCCGTGCGAAAGTCGCCTAAGGGTGCAGTCGGACAAGCACAACAAGTGCGAAAAATCGAAGTCTTCCGCGAAGACTATCCGTGCGAAAGTCGCCTAAGGGTGCAGCCGGACAAGCACAACAAGTGCGAAAAATCGAAGTCTTCCGCGAAGACTATCCGTGCAAAAGTTGCCTAAGGGTGCAGCCGGACAAGCACAACAAGTGCGAAAAATCGAAGTCTTTCGCGAAGACTATCCGTGCAAAAGTCGCCTAAGGGTGCAGCCCGACTAGCACAACAAGTGCGAAAAATCGAAGTCTTCCGCGAAGACTATCCGTGCAAAAGTCGCCTAAGGGTGCAGCCGGACTAGCACAACAAATGCGAAAAATCGAAGTCTTCCGCGAAGACTATCCGTGCAAAAGTCGCCTAAGGGTGCAGCCGGACCAGGCACAACAAGTACGAAAAAGACTACACCAAACTATCCGTGCAAAGACCGACTACATACGCGCCAGACCGACATAACAAATACACCAGACCAAGTGCGCAACACCTTCGTGAGCATAGCCGAATGCGTGAAGGCACACAGCCTCATCATACAAGCCATTATATATGTACAAGCGAGGGCATCACACTTTACATCGGCTCAACCTTCAGAATAATTCCCATCTCCCTATAGTTAAATAGCATTATCCTCAGCTCCTCACCCGCAAAAAGACTTCGTAGCTCCCCCTCACCTGCACTCGCAGTGGCCGGCAGGGACAACAGCTCCTGCCTGCCAACCCTGCCCACACGAAGCCGACCGTCGTCCGCCTCACTCACTCTACGCTTCGCAACCGCCCTTCGCCGCCTGCGCCCAGCACTTGGACCAGGCACAACTTCAGCATCCACAGCACGTGGCGAAGCCTCTGCCACCGCCACATCCAAGGCCGCAAAGTAATCCAAGTCCTCATCCGACGACTCTTCAGTCCACTCAACCGAAGTCCCAGAGTCACCAAAATCAGAAAACTTAGACATAGATTCATCCGATTCATTCCAATCATCCACGGTCGAAGACGCCAAAAAATTAGCAGTAGCGGTTGCGTGCGCAGGCCCAAAATCTTGAACCTGCGCAGCAACCAAGGTTCAGCAACATATGCAAAATTCCCTAACTACCCACACCCACTAAGCCACCTGCAAAGACCCAGCCGTCGCGGGATCCTCCGCTGCCGGCTCCGCCGCCATCTTCATAGGATCCTCAGCCCTCGGCGCAGCAGTTGGCGACGAGCCACCACCGGCCGTAGTGGCTGCGGGGGCATCAGGGGCGCCTTCGACGGTTTCCGGGGGCGGTGCAGGGGCGGCCTCGGACACAGCCGCCACCGGGTTCGACTCCGAATCAGGCTGCGCGCTGTTCAAAGCCCCGAAGTCCTCCACCTTCTCGTTACGCGCCGCCTGAGACACAGCACACAGATTCAGCAAACCCACATTCAACAACACCAAACAAAAGTCAAACATTACCTGACCCATCGCCGTCTCGGACCGCTCCCTGACCACCTCCTGACCGTGAGGGCCCCACATCCGGTCGAAGAGGGCTCCCGCGGATTCCTTCACCACAGGGTCCTCAACCTTGTAAATATCGCGCTCGAAATCCTCATCAGCTTGGTCGAAGACCTCATAGTGCCGGCACCCTTCGCGGGACAGCGCGTTCATCGCCCCTTCGCAGATGACCAGGGAGGCATAGGACATAAACCCCTCCACGATGGCGGGGAGCGCCAGCAACTCCTCCTGCAGCCACTCGAGGCAGCAAAGTCCGGGCTCTCGGTCTGGCACTTCGAAGTCAGCGGTCCGCGCGCCTAGCTCGTGGTATGAGTCCATAAGCTGTTTGCGTGTCCGCTCAGCCTCCGAGCGCGTCGAAGCCTCGGCCCTCTCCACACGGGTCTGCAGAGCGTTGAACCGCTCCTCCAATTCCTCGGCGAGCTATCTGGCAAGACTGCCCTCCGCCCGCGCCAAATTGGCCTCCGCCTGCGCAGACTGTGCCTTGGCGAGGGCCTCATTAGCCTCCTTCCTCTCCTCCGCCAGTTGGCGCCGGAGGTCAGTCCTCTCACCCTCCAGCGCGGCCACCTTATCCGCCAACTTGCGGCACTTGCTGTCGGCGGCCGACTTTTCCCGGACGGCATCAGCATGTTGCGCCCGAAGTCTCTCGACTTTGGCAGACACAACTGCCATAAGGGCCCCCGATGCCGCGCGGTCTGCGAAGTCAGCCGCCTACAAGACACACATAAGACCACAGCCCCAACGAAGCTAGTAAAAACCGAAGTCTAGCTCAACTTACCTGACTTAATGCCTCCTTCAGCCGGCGGGACACAGCGCCCGCCTCGTCCCTGACGGCAGTGAGTGCCGGAATCTCACCACCGGCACTAAGAGCACTACCCTTCGCCCTAGGCACCACGGCAGCCGCCGCGGTCGCCATGGCGGGCGGAACAACAACAAGTTGGCCTTCGCCCGACCCTGCAACGTATCAACAGATTAAAAAAACTCGAGCTAACGACTTACCAACAAGATAATCATCCACGCTAATATCGGTGGCAAAGTCGGCAACGCGCTTGCCCGGCGGAGGCAACTCTCGGGCCTTCACGGCTCCCGCCGGGACAGACTTGGTACCGCCGGCGGCGGCCGCCTTCACAGCCTCCGGCACCGTGCTGGACCCAGGGGCGGCCGACTTTGCCGCCAGCGTCGGTTGGCTTCCGCTGGGGGCAGCAGCCTTCGCAGTCCCCCTCGACCTCTTCGGCCTGGCCTCATGCAGCCTGACGACCGCCTGGCGCTTTTGCGCAGCTCCCTGACGATCCTTGTCCATCACTGCCGACACAACAGCAGCAATATTCCGCCCGTAAGGAAACACTCTCCAATCACGAACCATGCGAGATGTAAAAAAGTCTTCGCCGGCCGCGCGGGGGATAGGAACATTCTTAGGCCACCAACCCCCAGTAACCCTCAGCATCCGCGCCGAAGACTCCCGGAGCTCGGGCGAAGACATCCTTCCCCCTGGGGCCGCGCATGTCCTCATCAATTCCGTAGCAAAACCATCGGAAACCCCCAGTCCTCCCGTAGCAATACCTAGCTTCCTCTTCTTAGAGGATGGGGCGGTCGCCGGCGAGGGGTCGTCTCCAGTCTCTACCGCCGGCTTCTTCCCGCGACGATCCACATCGTCTTGCCCGGGATAACCGCCATACGGCAGACGGTTCAACTCGAAGACCCTGTTCAAGCGGTCATTAGACTCGCGTATATCCCAGCTACGCTGGCCCTCTATCTTCGGCATGTACCGACCAACAATCCGCACCGCCCCATGCTCCGCCTCACGCACAAAGGCGGCCGGATCGCGGCTATGCAGATCCAGTGCGAAGGCGGGACTTCGCACCAGCATCCCACCACGGGAAGGCATCTGGCGAGGGCATACTTCGCCCAGCGCCCAGCCATGCGCTAAAGGCCACACCCCATACGCCACAAACTCCTCAACCAAATCGTGCCCGCTGCTCAGGCCGGCCGCGCACCGAAGGGCCCCTTCGTTTGCATCCTCCTCCTCCACTTCAAACTGCGGGTATGCTGAGTAATAATGCGAGCACATCTCAGCCACGGGGAGCCCCGGATGGTCTTCGACTGTGCCCTCCGCAACGTAGAACCAAAACTCATGCCAGTTGCCCCATTTATTGCGGGCGCAAGGAACCAACTCAACTACCTCCATCGAGGTCTTGCCGGTCTTCGGCGTAAATGTATAGGACCCAAACTGAGCAACCTTATTTTCGATCATCCTTTTCTGCCAGTGCAGGCAATAGTACTTCACGAAGACTTCGACCGATGGCTGTCCGCCGTACGAAGTCGTCGCCCAGACGTATTTCGACAGAGCCACCACGGCATTCGGAGTCAGCTGGTGGATCTGGACGTTAAATCTGCACAGGACTTCTCCCACGAATCTGTGCGCAGGTAGGCGAAGACCAGCGGCAAAGAACGCCTCGAAGACAACCAACTCGCCTTCTGGCTCGGGGACCTCCTCCGTCCCCGGGACACGAGCGACTCTGCCGCCAAAGTAACCAAGCTGCTGCATATCTTGCACGCGGACCGAGGACATCCGCGACACACCGAAATCCACCGTGTCGCCGGTGCGCAACTCCTCCACCGCCACAGTGCTCAGCGTCTCCTCAGACGACGCATCGGCCGGCGGTGTAGCGGCAGCAGAAGAAGAAGAGGTCGGCATCGCTACGTACCGTCGGCGGTGGCGGGCGGTCTGCTTCACACGGGCCAGATCTCCGGCGAACAAGAGCAAGGAGGGCAGACGAGCAGCAAGAGGTTTGAGAAGGCGGTTAGGGTTTTCGCGGAGCGCGGAACGATAAAGTTCAAAACGCGCCGCCCCCCATCCCCTTTTATACACAGGGCGCAGCGCTTCGGGAAACCCGCAATCCAACAGTACGTCGTCAATCAACGGTCATGTCAAAAACCCCCGCGGAACCACTTCGAGCGAGGGCAGCGTCTCCGCCATCTAGCGACGTCTTCGGCACTAGGTGACTTAGTCGAACTGGTCCCTCGGAGGGCAAATGTTGGGGCGAAGGCGAAGACACCACCCTTCGCTCGAGGCCTTCGTCGTACTCGCTGCACCAACGGTGACAAGACAACGAGCAGACTTACCCTTCGTCTCATACGCCGCCGGACGAAGACCCGAGACGAGGTCGTATCATCCTGTGACCTCGTCCAGAGTGGAGGCCCGCGTGTGATCCGGCCCATTGTAACAGGCCCTGCGTGGCCGTTGCGCGTTACGGGCCTAATTTGTAAAGGCCTCCCTGTAATTACGGTCTATAACCCCACTTTATGGGAATATTCCGGGGATAACCTAGGTGTCTGAGGGCACATGCGTCCTTAACACGGGACGCTGGGCACCCGGATACCTATAAATACCCCCGCACAGTGCCCTTGAGAGGCTAGATTGACAGAGCTATTGCCATCTCGTGCGAAAACCCTGTTTACGTCACTTCACACCCCTGTTGGATCACCTTGCACCAGAGAGCAAGTTCCAACAATTATTACATACCAAGGGAGGCAAAAAACTCCTCCCATAAAGTTTTTAAACAAAAGTTCTAATGGAGGATCCTTTCCTCCCGCACTTCATTCCTGGTGTTCTTCCTTTGGTACCACCTTAGAACTGTCACACCCGGCTTTAAGGAACAAAGCCAGGTGCATCTCATACATGCGCCAAGAAGACAACATATATAATAACAGAGTGTATAGAGATAAATGTCACAATAACATCAGAGTATTTATTACATAGCGGAAGACTTATTACAAAATAAAAGAATGAATATAAAACGAACTAAGGATCGTTGGCGCCAATGTCAACTGAGAAACGCCACCTAGATCAAGTCGAATGCCTCAGTGTTAGGCGGCTCCTCTTCGACCACCTGTTCTTCTCCTGTGGGGGGTGTGAGACAGCAAGAGTGAGCTCACATACGTTCATCGCTCAACAAGTTGTGGGGAATAATGTGGCATGAACTCACCAAAGGTGGGAGTTCATGAAGTGTAAGGCTAATCAATGAAGTAAAGGCTGAGGCTGAGCATTGCTTTTATAAGTTGGTCAAAATTTTATTAGCAATTACTAAGTGTAAGTAAATACCAAACCTTAATAATAATAAAGAAAAGTAATAGTAAAATAATCCCAAATGCAATGCAAATGTCAAATTAAATTTAAGTTTCATAAATTAATCATGTGAGGGTCCGAGCTGCTCATGACCGTGAGCACGGCTAGTATACCAGTTTTACACTCTGCAGAGGTTGCACATCTTTACCCACAAGTCATGTTACCCATCTGCCAAGGGATCGCGACTTCCCATACACCTCTACCGAGGAGGCGAGGCAGGGTAACACTACGAGGCCTTTACAAAGTTCCACTAGCTTCAGAAAACCCGCTACAGTTTATAGGAAGCTCCAATGCAGGAATCCCTTGCATGACCGCCACCGCAGCAAAATCATCCCGAGGGCCTCCCTACACTGACCACTCCCCTACTTCCCTTGCCCCTTTCGGGTAAGGTAGTCCTCCACTAGCTTTCCTAATTAATCAGCCAAGGGCGTCCCATTATACCCTTGTGGTAGCACTGTTTTCCCGGGTGGTCGCTCCATGTTCCAATTAACATAATGATCTTATCATGAACAGTAAATAACAACAGATAACAAAAGTATAATCATGAATACTATATCTTCATACCCAAAACCACATAAAGCACTAGCAAGTACTACCCAAAAAGTTCAGTGGTAAACAAGGTATAAAGATAGACAAACTAGGGTAACCTATTGGGTCCCATCAAAATTAACCTATGCAGATCATTATGATTAATTAGAACATGAGTGGGTAAAAAGAAGTGATCAAGGGCACAACTTGCCTGGGACTTGAGATTCCAGGTACCAGGATGATCTTCAGAGGACTCGTAACCTCGCGCTAGTCGTAGCATTACAAACAAACAGTGTATAGGCAAAATCAACATTACACCAAACATAAGGATAAACTGAATAGTATTATTCTACGCGATGCTACGAGATCGTGGGAACGATAATCACTAAATTCGGAGTTACGGTTAAGAAGTCATGATTTTATAGAAGATCTATGTGATTAAAATATTAAACTATATTATAATTTGGTTAGTATATATTATATGGGAGATTATTCTATAAATGACTAACTCAACTTTAATTTTTAATTATAACTTGACTAGAGATCATGTTTTAACCATATTATAATTATGGTCAGGTTAGTTTTGGTTTAGAAGAGTTAATTTAGTAGACATAGGATAAATAAATATCTAACTATAAAAGTATGTGACATGATATAATTAATGTTGTTACTGCGTAGCAAATATTTTTACGAAGCTAACGCAACTGGAACGAATCAAGTTGGAGTTAAAACGGATGAGATATGGACTAAACAAGTTTCTAGGTTATTTAGAATTAATTTTATACCTAAAAATGACTTCTTGGGGTTTATATGCAAAGTCTCCATTTAATTCTATTTTCTTTTCACTGAAAATGGACGGCGGGTTGTATTTCATAAAAGCACGGGGACTTTTTTAGCAAGAACACGCGACTGAAGAGGTATGAACTAATTTCGGCCGTTGGATCCGAAATCTACGCCCCAGATTAGATTTAAGCCAGTTATGTATCCGCGTTCGCTCCTGGTCGCCGGATCTGAAATCCACGGCTCCCGGAACACGATTGCCTCGGTCACACAGTTGCCGCATGATTAAAATCCAACGGCCATCACGCCATTGATCGATTCACTATGGCATGAATTAATTTTAACCGTCCATCTAACAGCTAACGGCCAACGCCCATCTTCCTCCATCCTATACCCGAAGACGACGGCGCCGCCCCACACTCAAGGCAGAGGCTCGTCGGCGTAAGCCAGCCGAGTGCCTGGTCGCATGATTCTTCCCCCAGACACGCGCTACACAACCCAAGGGACAATCCGAGGCTGTTCACGGGCTTACCAGGGATAGGACCCGCGGAGGAAGGGTCCTCTACGTCACCCACAGCACGGCGGTGAAGCACTGATTCCGGCCAGCAATTAGCCGAGATCCGGCACCCTCTCCGTTTGGCATGGTTCAGAAGGCTCTGGCGAACATCACCAGGTCCCCACCAAAGCCTGACGCAGGAAAATCACGATCTCAGTCTTCTCTCCCCAAGCGACGGAGCTCCCTTCCCTGTCTTTTTTTTCTGGGAACCAGAACACGATTATGGTTCCCGGCCAGCACCGCAGAGGCTTTTATATCCGGAGCGTTCTCATTGGCCACAATAGCCCGTCGTTGCAACATCCGGCGAAATTGATGGAGTTTGTTAAGATTATGCTTTCCTGGTTGCTACGAGCCAGGAGGTCATGAGATGACATGTGCGGCTAGAGGAGAAAAAAAACATCTAGGACGTGGGCTCCTGGCGAGGTGAGGTTTTAGCTTTTTTTATTTTCTATTTTTTAGATCCTAATTTCGAATGAGCTCAGATTTCACTAATAAATGTACCAGCAAATAAAACTACAATATGCAAACTTATGTTAGTTATTTATCATGTCATTCATTCATGGAAATACTTTTAAAAGGTACAATTCATACACACAAAATAATTTCTAAGGTATAATCCTTCAAATGTATACTCCAGTTAAAATACATCAAAATTTTAATTTTTATCATTTATTTATTATCATCTTCATTTTTTAATGCTCAATTTCAATGTAGAATCTTTCATTAGAAGATACTTTAGTTGGGTTCTTTTGGAAAAGTTTTACTAAACCCAAAATTAGATTTTAGGGTGTTACAAATCCTACCCCCCTTAACAGAAATCTCGTCCTCGAGATTTGTAAGGACAGGGATGTAAAAAAAACTTTATTTATAGTTTAGCCTTTAACTTCTAAGAAGTGTCATGTTATTTAGAAAGTGGTTATGAAAGCATGGGTATATATATGTATGGTCACCTTATTGTGTAGGATGAAAGATAGGTTAGGGCAAGCATAGCCTAGGGTGAGAAAGTTTATAGTGGGAAAGAATTCTATGTTGAGTGGTAAAGCATCAGAAGATTGAGTTTGACTTCTCTCCTTCCTTGACGAGGTTGATCTTTTCTTCTCCAATCTTGGTCTCCTTGATTTGAGGTTAGTGTATATTATCAGAGTTGGGGGAATCTGATTAAGATAGATATAGGTGTGATAGACTACATGATGTTGGTCAACAACTTGTTTGATGTTAGGTGGGGACAGATAGATTATACAATCCATCATGACTTTATTGGTTGGGTCAGGTTTCATGCATGTGGCTGAGTTGGTTTAAGGCACTAGTTTAGTTTTAAGTGCATGGGGGGTATGGCCTTATCTTTTGTACCAGCATTAAGTAACACACACTAGAGTAGATCCTATTAGATTAGGTGGGATCTAGATTAGATTGGTATGACTAGTATGACTAGTTTGACTAGATAAGATCTAATTAATTTGCACTAGATCATGGTTGTTAAACTAGGGTGGATAATTATGCTTATTAGGATAAGATGGATCCATAAAGATAAGATAGAATCTTTTGAGGTCAGTTAGATCTATTAGCATGACATAAAATCTTTTCAAGATAAGATGAGTATCTTATTAAGATAAGATGGATCTATTACGCTAGATACATTTTTTTAATGAGGGACAATCTAAGTTTGATTAGTTATATATATGTCTAAGTACATGTAGATGCAATTGTGGACACTACTCCACAATTCATCCCACTCAATCAAAGATCCAAATCAGACAAGTATCATAAGAACAAACACTCAAGCGTATAGATACCTATAAAAATAGTTTTAATTTTTTTGTTCCTAAGAGTAGGTCTCCTATTCCTAAAAGTCACTTTGGGTACAGGATTTCAAAGTGTGAAATCCACATTTGTCTTTTAGAAGTGAAAAGGTAAATAATTAGAGTAAGCGAAAATAGATGAGAAAAGATTAAGAAAAGTTTAGAAAAGAATCAGAGTAGCAAAGGTAAGTAAGTATTGGTTGTCCAGTTCTATCTAGGTTTCGTCCTACAGTCAACATTCCTCTGATACCACTTCTGTCACACCCGGCTTTAAGGAACAAAGCCAGGTGCATCTCATACATGCGCCAAGAAGACAACATATATAATAACAGAGTGTATAGAGATAAATGTCACAATAACATCAGAGTATTTATTACATAGCGGAAGACTTATTACAAAATAAAAGAATGAATATAAAACGAACTAAGGATCGTTGGCGCCAATGTCAACTGAGAAACGCCACCTAGATCAAGTCGAATGCCTCAGTGTTAGGCGGCTCCTCTTCGACCACCTGTTCTTCTCCTGTGGGGGGGTGTGAGACAGCAAGAGTGAGCTCACATACGTTCATCGCTCAACAAGTTGTGGGGAATAATGTGGCATGAACTCACCAAAGGTGGGAGTTCATGAAGTGTAAGGCTAATCAATGAAGTAAAGGCTGAGGCTGAGCATTGCTTTTATAAGTTGGTCAAAATTTTATTAGCAATTACTAAGTGTAAGTAAATACCAAACCTTAATAATAATAAAGAAAAGTAATAGTAAAATAATCCCAAATGCAATGCAAATGTTAAATTAAATTTAAGTTCCATAAATTAATCATGTGAGGGTCCGAGCTGCTCATGACCGTGAGCACGGCTAGTATACCAGTTTTACACTCTGCAGAGGTTGCGCATCTTTACCCACAAGTCATGTTACCCATCTGCCAAGGCATCGCGACTTCCCATACACCTCTACCGAGGAGGCGAGGCAGGGTAACACTACGAGGCCTTTACAAAGTTCCACTAGCTTCAGAAAACCCGCTACAGTTTATAGGAAGCTCCAATGCAGGAATCCCTTGCATGACCGCCATCGCAGCAAAATCATCCCGAGGGCCTCCCTACACTGACCACTCCCCTACTGCCCTTGCCCCTTTCGGGTAAGGTAGTCCTCCACTAGCTTTCCTAATTAATCAGCCAAGGGCGTCCCATTATACCCTTGTGGTAGCACTGTTTTCCCGGGTGGTCGCTCCATGTTCCAATTAACATAATGATCTTATCATGAACAGTAAATAACAACGGATAACAAAAGTATAATCATGAATACCGTATCTTCATACCCAAAACCACATAAAGCACTAGCAAGTACTACCCAAAAAGTTCAGTGGTAAACAAGGTATAAAGATAGACAAACTAGGGTAACCTATTGGGTCCCATCAAAATTAACCTATGCAGATCATTATGATTAATTAGAACATGAGTGGGTAAAAAGAAGTGATCAAGGGCACAACTTGCCTGGGACTTGAGATTCCAGGTACCAGGATGATCTTCAGAGGACTCGTAACCTCGCGCTAGTCGTAGCATTACAAACAAACAGTGTATAGGCAAAATCAACATTACACCAAACATAAGGATAAACTGAATAGTAGTATTCTACGCGATGCTACGAGATCGTGGGAACGATAATCACTAAATTCGGAGTTACGGTTAAGAAGTCATGATTTTATAGAAGATCTATGTGATTAAAATATTAAACTATATTATAATTTGGTTAGTATATATTATATGGGAGATTATTCTATAAATGACTAACTCAACTTTAATTTTTAATTATAACTTGACTAGAGATCATGTTTTAACCATATTATAATTATGGTCAGGTTAGTTTTGGTTTAGAAGAGTTAATTTAGTAGACATAGGATAAATAAATATCTAACTATAAAAGTATGTGACATGATATAATTAATGTTGTTACTGCGTAGCAAATAGTTTTACGAAGCTAACGCAACTGGAACGAATCAAGTTGGAGTTAAAACGGATGAGATATGGACTAAACAAGTTTCTAGGTTATTTAGAATTAATTTTATACCTAAAAATGACTTCTAGGGGTTTATATGCAAAGTCTCCATTTAATTCTATTTTCTTTTCACTGAAAATGGACGGCGGGTTGTATTTCATAAAAGCACGGGGACTTTTTTAGCAAGAACACGCGACTGAAGAGGTATGAACTAATTTCGGCCGTTGGATCCGAAATCTACGCCCCAGATTAGATTTAAGCCAGTTATGTATCCGCGTTCGCTCCTGGTCGCCGGATCTGAAATCCACGGCTCCCGGAACACGATTGCCTCGGTCACACATTTGCCGCATGATTAAAATCCAACGGCCATCGCGCCATTGATCGATTCACTATGGCATGAATTAATCTTAACCGTCCATCTAACAGCTAACGGCCAACGCCCATCTTCCTCCATCCTATACCCGAAGACGGCGGCGCCGCCCCACACTCAAGGCAGAGGCTCGTCGGCGTAAGCCAGCCGAGTGCCTGGTCGCATGATTCTTCCCCCAGACACGCGCTACACAACCCAAGGGACAATCCGAGGCTGTTCACGGGCTTACCAGGGATAGGACCCGCGGAGGAAGGGTCCTCTACGTCACCCACAGCACGGCGGTGAAGCACTGATTCCGGCCAGCAATTAGCCGAGATCCGGCACCCTCTCCGTTTGGCACGGTTCAGAAGGCTCTGGCGAACATCACCAGGTCCCCACCAAAGCCTGACACAGGAAAATCACGATCTCAGTCTTCTCTCCCCAAGCGACGGAGCTCCCTTCCCTGTCTTTTTTTTTCTGGGAACCAGAACACGATTATGGTTCCCGGCCAGCACCGCAGAGGCTTTTATATCCGGAGCGTTCTCATTGGCCACAATAGCCCGTCGTTGCAACATCCGGCGAAATTGATGGAGTTTGTTAAGATTATGCTTTCCTGGTTGCTACGAGCCAGGAGGTCATGAGATGACATGTGCGGCTAGAGGAGAAAAAAAACATCTAGGACGTGGGCTCCTGGCGAGGTGAGGTTTTAGCTTTTTTTATTTTCTATTTTTTAGATCCTAATTTCGAATGAGCTCAGATTTCACTAATAAATGTACCAGCAAATAAAACTACAATATGCAAACTTATGTTAGTTATTTATCATGTCATTCATTCATGGAAATACTTTTAAAAGGTACAATTCATACACACAAAATAATTTCTAAGGTATAATCCTTCAAATGTATACTCCAGTTAAAATACATCAAAATTTTAATTTTTATCATTTATTTATTATCATCTTCATTTTTTAATGCTCAATTTCAATGTAGAATCTTTCATTAGAAGATACTTTAGTTGGGTTCTTTTGGAAAAGTTTTACTAAACCCAAAATTAGATTTTAGGGTGTTACAAATCCTACCCCCCTTAACAGAAATCTCGTCCTCGAGATTTGTAAGGACAGGGATGTAAAAAAAACTTTATTTATAGTTTAGCCTTTAACTTCTAAGAAGTGTCATGTTATTTAGAAAGTGGTTATGAAAGCATGGGTATATATATGTATGGTCACCTTATTGTGTAGGATGAAAGATAGGTTAGGGCAAGCATAGCCTAGGGTGAGAAAGTTTATAGTGGGAAAGAATTCTATGTTGAGTGGTAAAGCATCAGAAGATTGAGTTTGACTTCTCTCCTTCCTTGACGAGGTTGATCTTTTCTTCTCCAATCTTGGTCTCCTTGATTTGAGGTTAGTGTATATTATCAGAGTTGGGGGAATCTGATTAAGATAGATATAGGTGCGATAGACTACATGATGTTGGTCAACAACTTGTTTGATGTTAGGTGGGGACAGATAGATTATACAATCCATCATGACTTTATTGGTTGGGTCAGGTTTCATGCATGTGGCTGAGTTGGTTTAAGGCACTAGTTTAGTTTTAAGTGCATGGGGGGTATGGCCTTATCTTTTGTACCAGCATTAAGTAACACACACTAGAGTAGATCCTATTAGATTAGGTGGGATCTAGATTAGATTGGTATGACTAGTATGACTAGTTTGACTAGATAAGATCTAATTAATTTGCACTAGATCATGGTTGTTAAACTAGGGTGGATAATTATGCTTATTAGGATAAGATGGATCCATAAAGATAAGATAGAATCTTTTGAGGTCAGTTAGATCTATTAGCATGACATAAAATCTTTTCAAGATAAGATGAGTATCTTGTTAAGATAAGATGGATCTATTACGCTAGATACATTTTTTTAATGAGGGACAATCTAAGTTTGATTAGTTATATATATGTCTAAGTACATGTAGATGCAATTGTGGACACTACTCCACAATTCATCCCACTCAATCAAAGATCCAAATCAGACAAGTATCATAAGAACAAACACTCAAGCGTATAGATACCTATAAAAATAGTTTTAATTTTTTTGTTCCTAAGAGTAGGTCTCCTATTCCTAAAAGTCACTTTGGGTACAGGATTTCAAAGTGTGAAATCCACATTTGTCTTTTAGAAGTGAAAAGGTAAGAATAATTAGAGTAAGCGAAAATAGATGAGAAAAGATTAAGAAAAGTTTAGAAAAGAATCAGAGTAGCAAAGGTAAGTAAGT
This sequence comes from Zea mays, assembly GCF_902167145.1. Taxonomy (NCBI): domain Eukaryota; kingdom Viridiplantae; phylum Streptophyta; class Magnoliopsida; order Poales; family Poaceae; genus Zea; species Zea mays. Next base: position 77,281,304 of record NC_050105.1, read on the forward strand.
ATTGGTTGTCCAGTTCTATCTAGGTTTCGTCCTACAGTCAACATTCCTCTGATACCACTTCTGTCACACCCGGCTTTAAGGAACAAAGCAAGGTGCATCTCATACATGCGCCAAGAAGACAACATATATAATAACAGAGTGTATAGAGATAAATGTCACAATAACATCAGAGTATTTATTACATAGCGGAAGACTTATTACAAAATAAAAGAATGAATATAAAACGAACTAAGGATCGTTGGCGCCAATGTCAACTGAGAAACGCCACCTAGATCAAGTCGAATGCCTCAGTGTTAGGCGGCTCCTCTTCGACCACCTGTTCTTCTCCTTTGGGGGGTGTGAGACAGCAAGAGTGAGCTCACATACGTTCATCGCTAAACAAGTTGTGGGGAATAATGTGGCATGAACTCACCAAAGGTGGGAGTTCATGAAGTGTAAGGCTAATCAATGAAGTAAAGGCTGAGGCTGAGCATTGCTTTTATAAGTTGGTCAAAATTTTATTAGCAATTACTAAGTGTAAGTAAATACCAAACCTTAATAATAATAAAGAAAAGTAATAGTAAAATAATCCCAAATGCAATGCAAATGTCAAATTAAATTTAAGTTCCATAAATTAATCATGTGAGGGTCCGAGCTGCTCATGACCGTGAGCACGGCTAGTATACCAGTTTTACACTCTGCAGAGGTTGCGCATCTTTACCCACAAGTCATGTTACCCATCTGCCAAGGGATCGCGACTTCCCATACACCTCTACCGAGGAGGCGAGGCAGGGTAACACTACGAGGCCTTTACAAAGTTCCACTAGCTTCAGAAAACCCGCTACAGTTTATAGGAAGCTCCAATGCAGGAATCCCTTGCATGACCGCCATCGCAGCAAAATCATCCCGAGGGCCTCCCTACACTGACCACTCCCCTACTGCCCTTGCCCCTTTCGGGTAAGGTAGTCCTCCACTAGCTTTCCTAATTAATCAGCCAAGGGCGTCCCATTATACCCTTGTGGTAGCACTGTTTTCCCGGGTGGTCGCTCCATGTTCCAATTAACATAATGATCTTATCATGAACAGTAAATAACAACGGATAACAAAATTATAATCATGAATACTGTATCTTCATACCCAAAACCACATAAAGCACTAGCAAGTACTACCCAAAAAGTTCAGTGGTAAACAAGGTATAAAGATAGACAAACTAGGGTAACCTATTGGGTCCCATCAAAATTAACCTATGCAGATCATTATGATTAATTAGAACATGAGTGGGTAAAAAGAAGTGATCAAGGGCACAACTTGCCTGGGACTTGAGATTCCAGGTACCAGGATGATCTTCAGAGGACTCGTAACCTCGCGCTAGTCGTAGCATTACAAACAAACAGTGTATAGGCAAAATTAACATTACACCAAACATAAGGATAAACTGAATAGTAGTATTCTACGCGATGCTACGAGATCGTGGGAACGATAATCACTAAATTCGGAGTTACGGTTAAGAAGTCATGATTTTATAGAAGATCTATGTGATTAAAATATTAAACTATATTATAATTTGGTTAGTATATATTATATGGGAGATTATTCTATAAATGACTAACTCAACTTTAATTTTTAATTATAACTTGACTAGAGATCATGTTTTAACCATATTATAATTATGGTCAGGTTAGTTTTGGTTTAGAAGAGTTAATTTAGTAGACATAGGATAAATAAATATCTAACTATAAAAGTATGTGACATGATATAATTAATGTTGTTACTGCGTAGCAAATATTTTTACGAAGCTAACGCAACTGGAACGAATCAAGTTGGAGTTAAAACGGATGAGATATGGACTAAACAAGTTTCTAGGTTATTTAGAATTAATTTTATACCTACAAATGACTTCTAGGGGTTTATATGCAAAGTCTCCATTTAATTCTATTTTCTTTTCACTGAAAATGGACGGCGGGTTGTATTTCATAAAAGCACGGGGACTTTTTTAGCAAGAACACGCGACTGAAGAGGTATGAACTAATTTCGGCCGTTGGATCCGAAATCTATGCCCCAGATTAGATTTAAGCCAGTTATGTATCCGCGTTCGCTCCTGGTCGCCGGATCTGAAATCCACGGCTCCCGGAACACGATTGCCTCGGTCACACAGTTGCCGCATGATTAAAATCCAACGGCCATCGCGCCATTGATCGATTCACTATGGCATGAATTAATCTTAACCGTCCATCTAACAGCTAACGGCCAACGCCCATCTTCCTCCATCCTATACCCGAAGACGGCGGCGCCGCCCCACACTCAAGGCAGAGGCTCGTCGGCGTAAGCCAGCCGAGTGCCTGGTCGCATGATTCTTCCCCCAGACACGCGCTACACAACCCAAGGGACAATCCGAGGCTGTTCACGGGCTTACCAGGGATAGGACCCGCGGAGGAAGGGTCCTCTACGTCACCCACAACACGGCGGTGAAGCACTGATTCTGGCCAGCAATTAGCCGAGATCCGGCACCCTCTCCGTTTGGCACGGTTCAGAAGGCTCTGGCGAACATCACCAGGTCCCCACCAAAGCCTGACGCAGGAAAATCACAATCTCAGTCTTCTCTCCCCAAGCGACGGAGCTCCCTTCCCTGTCTTTTTTTTTCTAGGAACCAGAACACGATTATGGTTCCCGGCCAGCACCGCAGAGGCTTTTATATCCGGAGCGTTCTCATTGGCCACAATAGCCCGTCGTTGCAACATCCGGCGAAATTGATGGAGTTTGTTAAGATTATGCTTTCCTGGTTGCTACGAGCTAGGAGGTCATGAGATGACATGTGCGGCTAGAGGAGTAAAAAAACATCTAGGACGTGGGCTCCTGGCGAGGTGAGGTTTTAGCTTTTTTTTTATTTTCTATTTTTTAGATCCTAATTTCGAATGAGCTCAGATTTCACTAATAAATGTACCAGCAAATAAAACTACAATATGCAAACTTATGTTAGTTATTTATCATGTCATTCATTCATGGAAATACTTTTAAAAGGTACAATTCATACACACAAAATAATTTCTAAGGTATAATCCTTCAAATGTATACTCCATTTAAAATACATCAAAATTTTAATTTTTATCATTTATTTATTATCATCTTCATTTTTTAATGCTCAATTTCAATGTAGAATCTTTCATTAGAAGATACTTTAGTTGGGTTCTTTTGGAAAAGTTTTACTAAACTCAAAATTAGATTTTTAGGGTGTTACAAGAACAGAAGCAACAAAAGTTTGTCGCTTCCTCACCTAAAAGCAACGGGGAATAAAACCCTGAGTATGGAATTACTCAGCAAGTCTTGCCCGACTAAAGAAAAGACTCTCAAGGGTATGCTGGTTAAGGGAGTCAAGGTAAGGCTTCTCAATAATCAAAGACTCTGTTTTGTAGAAATGCTTACTAAAAGTGGATCCTTAAAAATCCAGTTTTATTTGTCAAGTTAAGTAAAATTACCTGCAACTAGAGTTCTTTCTACCCTAGTTCAATCACTTGTCCTGCACTAGCCAATTTCTTAACAAACCTTTCATCTTTACTGGAGTTCTACGTATAGGGCAGTGACCAAGTCTTCATGACCGCGAAGGTACGGCGATCCGAATCGATTATACTCAGCTAAGGATCTCCAATCACACGACATATGTAGCACTTAACCCTTGCATATGTCAACCCGCCACCGGGGTTCTTAAGACCAGATCAGGTTCACGCGAACCGAGAGCACAGATACACCACCGTCGAGCCTCTTGCCATAGAGGGTACACGCTACTCTCGCCACCGCTCCACGCCCATTCCGTGTTATCTTATTCTGGCCTTAGTCTACCCGAGGCAAAGCTTACCCATGACGAGGCATGTGACCAGTTAAAGGGTCCTCGGTCAGCAAGCCTACATCGACATGGTCCTTAATCGACTCAGACGAAGACACTACACCGAGACTCCTTTCTCGTGCAAGTCACCCGCCCGGTCTCAGCTTAATCATTTCAACCCAAAGTTTGGTACCTGACAGAGGTACATCTTTTCCGATGTTGAACCCATCACGGCCATGATGGATCCACCATCAAGTTTTATTTTCGAAAACATCCCACCCACTTTTGCCACATCATCTTTTGTAAAAACAAAACATTTTGTTTTTCTAAAGAAGGCTAAGCATCAAAATCTTTTGTAAAATGGGTGATCAAGGAAGGTAATCAAATTCAAGGAAGGTAATGCAGGAATTGTTTTATCAATCAACTCCTATCACCTAATGCATCAAGCAAGTGAGAAGGATTTTTAAAAAACATCAAGGAGGGTGGCAAATGCACCAGGGCTTGCCTTCATTGATAGGTGAGTCAGGCTCGGATCCACAGATATCAAAGTAGAAACAATTTCCTGCCTGAGATTCCGAAGGTGGTGGTGTCTTCTCTTCGGTTACTTCGACTTCTTCTTCGTTTTCTAAATATAACCATGTAGGTATATATATAAGAATGAATGCCATGTAATGCTCATGGGAGTGCAAAGATAATAATAGTTTATTATCTAAAGTCTTGAATACAACTTTCCTTCACGGAACTCCGAGAACTTAGGGTTTCCGGAGTTAGTAAAGGAATTCAAAGGGCAGGGGGTGGGGTTTTGGGCTCTAATTATCAAACAAAGTCCAAATCAAACCAAACTCTACCCAAGGCTTCTAAATGATGTTTAGAGCACAAATAAAAAGTTTGGGCATTTTTGGAGTTACCATTTACTTTCTAAAAATCCAGAGCTAATGTTTTAAGCTACTTTAAGTACCTCAAAATTCCCTAATTGCCCTAAAAATCATAAAACTATTTTTATTAAATACTATAGAAAATAAGGAACCTAGTAAAATTGGTTTGACAATTTTAGGATTTTTCTACAATTTTCTAGGATTTGTTTATCTCTGGCCGAAAAAGAAAAAGAAAAACTTGCAATAGTACTAGGCCGATTCTAGCGTAGGCGGCCCAGGTCCACGCGGAAACGTGCGCGCGCCCGCGCCCGCGCTGATTGCTTTGCAAAAAGGCCCTCGGGGTTTCGGCTAACTGGGAACGAGCTCGGTTACTATTCTTATGAGTCACTGACGATTTGCACAGAGGTCCTTGAAGTTCTATTCCTTCACACCGACTGATCCCCGACAGCGTCGAGCGTGGCCGAGCTCCGGCGAGCACGTAGACCGGCTGGAGGAGGCCAAGACCGGTGCTCCCGAGCAACGGGCATGGAATTGAACCATTCACGATCATTTCCCCCAAGCTAATTTCACGAGTGGCTGCCCAAAGGCCTCTGATCACGGAGACCGTGCGGACAACCCAATGATCAACACGTTTCCGGGGATTGGGGATGGTCTAGTTCGATTGGGCGGGTGGGTGAGCATCACCAGCATACAAAGATGCTAAAACGAGAACAAAGAGGGCATGATCAGACCTGTGGAGGGCTGGCCACGGCGAGCTCGGTTCTGCGGTGGCGGAAACTTGATTTGGGGGAAGACTAAAATTCAAGCTCTCTGACGAACGATTGCTAGCGATTTTCGGTGGCTGGGTGGGTGATGACCTTGCGGGGCTGGCAGGGGCTTCAATTTATAGGGCTCAACGGTGGTGGCCGGGAATTTCAGTGAGGACGCGCGGAGGTCAGAGGAAGAAGAAGAGCACTGGCGCGCGTGAATCCGTGGCATCTACCGTGGCAGTCACTCCGACGAGCCACGGAGAGGCACAAGGGTTCACGGCGATGCGGTGGAGGTGCTCAAGTACATGGCACAAGACCGGAAGATGGCTGTCGCCGGTGAATTTATCTGCTCAAGCCGCAAAGCAGGGGGAGTACGGCGGTGAGTCACCGGAGTGGCGTCCAGCGCATGGCTTTTACCTGGCGGCCTTATCTGGTCACTGGTGGTGTAAATCTCAACAGCGGTGGCATGAATCGCGGTGGAGATCGATCGTCGGCGGTGAGGGACTATCGCGCTGGCGTTCTGATCTTCATCAGGCATTGTACCATGGGATGCTCCATTCAGTCAACCTGACAGCCATAGTTTAGGGCTAGATTTCTTCCAGATTTCTATGGCAACACAACCAGTGATCTGCAGCAATATTGTAGTGCTATAAACCAGCTACAACTTTGCTATATTGTGCTCCCACAAAAAGTCAATGGATCTTGCTTGAAATTGAGCTTGAAGTTCATGCCATTCCACTATTAGTCTGATTTCAGACTTAAAGTAGCCTGACAGTCCAACTTTGGGCTTAATTATTTCCAATTTCTTCTCAACAACTATGCTTACCTTCTTAAGCAAAATTGTTCTCCTTTGTTTGGTCTACAAGTTTGATGTGGTGACCTAGGGCAAATTCTTATTAATTTGAAAGATACAAGGGCTCAAAGTTGAAGCAATCACACTGAAATTCAGACTTCATCACATGAGTCAAGTGTGGCTCTTTTGCACTTAAGTCCAAATCTCAAGTTTTGGATTGCAACCCCTCATGATTGGGAACCTTATGACTTAATATACTTATTTAACATGGTTTTTACATTTTAGTCCACAAGTGCACTATTTTTTCACATAGGCCCATAGGGTTTGGATTTAGGGTTTTTCTGGGTTCCAATTAGGGTTTTTGGTATCCCAGGGGTATGAATGTGATTCAAATTCATTCTTGGGAGCATTTTATGACTATACCACTAAAGCTTTTGGGTTTTCTCAATTTGGGTTATGTTTTACCCCTTTAAACCCTATTTAGGGTTAAGTATCCTATTCCAGGGTTCTATTTGCAAAACACCAAAACAATACAACTTGTTAGAAATTTTTACCTAGTGAATGCACTCTAGGTGTGTCAAACATATGCAATGTCAATGTTTATGATGTCATGCTCAAGTTTTAGTAGCAGTAACACTAGGGGTGTTACAGTATGGGATGAGTTTTGCACCCATGATGGGTATGGGGATGGGTATGGGGATGGATCAAACATGATGGGGATGGGTCTGGGATGTTATAACCCAATGAGGAATTCCCCATTGACATCTCTATCAACTAAGCTAAAAAACTCAACTTAGCTGAGAAAGCTCACCTCAGCTGAGAAAGCTCAACTCAGCTAAAGAAGCTCAACTCAGCTGAGAAAGTTCAACTGAGCTAAAGAAGCTTAACTTAGCTAAAAAAGCTCAACTCAGCTAAGAAAGCTCAACTCAGCTGAAGAAGCTCAACTGCTTTTCAATAGGAAGGATCTCCGTCTTCCAAACCTCACTCCAGTTGAACTCACAGAGTGTCCAAAAGATTTTGTTTTCGAAATAGCTTTTGAATCTTAGAAGCTTGAGCTTTAATAAACAACAACCTTCTTTTTAGACCCCCTTGATAGTACGACGATTCCTATACTCAAGTTAAATAAAATATAATTAAGTAAACTCATTGAGTAATTGGTGTTTCATGTGTGATTTCTCCATGGTGTTGCTTCACATAAAAATCATAAACATCTTTGTCTCACCTTTTGAAGCAAACACAAATCAAGCCCTGTGACTTGAACCATTTCACCATATATGAGTTCAAATCATGGCTTCAAGTCACCTTACTGATGCATCAACACAATATAACTCTTCATAGTTGATTAGTTCATCGACTTAGTGCAAGTACTCTCTTCTTCACCTTAGCCATGGTACCTCGGTCCACAAGCCGTCGCTTGGCCTTCACCTTTGCTTGGTCCCTTGAAGCCCTTTCCTTGCTATCTTCACCCTATCAAGCCATTCTTGAGTAGCATCATATTGAGCATCCATTGAGAGGACCATTTCTTCAATATTGTGAACCTTGCTTGAATGTCATCTAGATATAAATGCTAAGATCAATCAAGCTCTAGTTTAATTCTCATAGAAGCATATATATGGACTAATAGTAATATGGTCAAGCCAATTCACGATTCCTCATATCTTATTCACTTTGGCTGGACCAATCCTCTTAATCACTTCAACCTCTATTCTAATCATATTTATGCATAGTGATTTCTCAGGTCTTGTCCATATATTCAAACCAATATAGAGACCATATTATATCAATTTGCATTGTCACATTGGTTATTTAACCTTGTGTTGAACCTTTGTTCACTGATCATTATACACTATTCAAGTATGTTCATCATACTGAATTTCCTGTTCAACACTTAGCAAACTTGTTAGACCTTTAAATGTGTTGTTATCCAAATAACCAAAACCCACAAAAGGGATGAATGCACTTTCAAAATATCTAATTATAAAAATATGTGACATGACAAAATATTGTTTGTTACTGCATAGTAAATATGTATGCAAAGCTAACACAACTTTAATGGATCAAATTGGAGTTAAAACTCAGAAGATATGATTTATATAAAGTTCCCATATTTATTCTCACCATAAAATTGATTTCTGATTTTATTTTATAATTTCCCACGAAGCTCAAGGTCTAAATCATAAATTTTAGGACCTATTCTTGAACTGGGTATATGGCAGATTTATTACTAAAAACTTCAGGTGCTCTTTACAAAGTTTGCCATGGCCAAAAGGGTACGGGACAATCTAGTCCTTCGGATGCGAAACACGTGGCCCGGATTAAATTATTAACTTTACGAAACAGTATGCAACTTTGGCCAACAAATCTATGATCTACCACCCTGATTTTATGAAGCCCAAATCAATCTAACACCTCCGATCGAGATCTAACGGTTCCAATTCAATCCCTAAACTGCTCCCATCTGATCAGATCACATCCACACAATCCCGAATAAATGACCGGCGCTACCCCCTTCTCCCCGACCAACGGCGCGGCAGCACCTTTGCCAGTGAAGACCAATCTTTGTGCTAACACGCGTGATTTCTAATTCTATTGATGGAAATACGAAGCCGAGGATACAACGAACTTGTTAAATTCACCACCTTCGCGACGACACCGGTTGATTAGGCGGCAGAGTCCTCTGCACATGGAAATGGGCGGCTCCACGACGACGTTTGGTTATCGTCGAGCTGAAAGTCGCCTAGAGGGGGGTGAATAGGCGAAACCTGAAATTTATAAACTTAAACACGCACTAAGGTTGGGGGTTAGCGTTAGAGTTAAACTTAAGTCGCAAAGAGAGGGAAAGTAAATCAACCAAGAAATAAAGCGAGTGAAACACATTGATTTGTTTTACCGAGGTTCAGTTCCAAAGAACTAAGTCCCCGTTGAGGAGGTCACAAAGACCGGGTCTATTCCAACCCTTTCCCTCTCTCAAACGGTCACTTAGACCGAGTGAGCTTTCTTCCTTAATCTCACGGGTCACTAAGACCCCGCAAGGACCACCACACACTTGGTGTCTCTTGCTTCGCTTACAAAGCACTTGAGAATGAGAATGTGAAAAGAAGAAAGGCAATCCAAGCGATAAGAACTCTAATGAACACAAAAATCTCTCTCTCACAGGCCACTAAGTGTTTGGAGTGAATTTGGGACTCGGAGAGGATTTGAACTTTTGTATTGTGCCTTTGAGTGAATGCTAGAGCTCTTGTATTGAATGTGATCTTCAGAAAACTTGGATTCTTGAAGTTGTGGTGGTTGGGGGGTATTTATAGCCCCCAACCACCAAGGTAGCCGTTGGGGAGGCTGCTGTCGATGGGCGCACCAGACACTCACTGTTTAGTGTCCGGTGCGCTGCCACGTCACCCAACTGTTAGGGTTCTGGAGCAGTTGACCGTTGGCGCATTTGTCTTCTTGTGGCACCAGATAGTCTGGTGGTGCACCGAACAGTCCGGTGCCCCTCTGATTCGCTGCTCTGACTTCTGCCGCGACACTGTAGCGATGTCAGAGTCGACCATTGCGTGCAGGTAGCCGTTACCCCGCTAGCTCACCGGACAGTCCGGTGGCACACTGGACAGTCTGGTGAATTATAGCGGAGCGCGCCTACGTTTTCCCGAGAGTGGCTTCTTGGCTCCTGTACAGTCCTGGTGCACCGGACACTGTCCGGTGGCACACCGGACAGTCCGGTGCGCTAGACGATAGCACACTCAAGTCCCTTTTGCACCTTTTGAATTGGGTCCCTAACTTGAATATTTTATTGGTTTGTGTTGAACCATATGCACCTATAATACATGTATTCTAGACAAACTAGTTAGTCCATGTGTTTGTGTTGGACATTCAACCACCAAAATTAATTGTAGGAAAAGGTTAACCCTATTTCCCTTTCAATCTCCCCCTTTTTGGTGATTGATGCCAACACAAACCAAAGCAAATATATAAAGTGCAGAAATGAACTAGTTTGCATATGGTAAGTGCATAGGTTACTTGGAATTAAACCAATTGATAATCTCACTAGATATGAATGGATTGCTTTTCTTTTATTTAACATTTTGGACCACCTTTGCACCACTAGTTTTGTTTTTGCAAATTCTTTTGGAAAATCTTTTCAAAGTCTTTTTGCAAATAGTCAAAGGTATATGAAAAAGATTTCAAGAAGCATTTTCAAGTTTTGAAATTTTTCCCCTGTTTCAAATGCTTTTCCTTTGACTAAATAAAACTCCCCCTGAATGAAATTCTCCTCTTAGCTTTCAAGAGGGTTTTTGAAATAGATTTCAATTTGAAATTTGACCTTTAAAGATACCAATTGAAGTATTAATTGGATACCAATTTTGAAAATCTTTCTTTAAAGATACCAATTGAAGAGATTGCCATTGTGTGGATATCAATGTGAAAATCATCAATTAAAACTTTATTTCGAAATTTTTTGAAATGGTGGTGCGGTCCTTTTGCTTTGGGCTTAATATTTTCTCCCCCTTTGGCATTAATCGCCAAAAACAGATACGTTGAGAGCCCTGTGATACTTTCTCCCCATTGGTACAAGTAAATAAGAGTGAAAGATTATACCAATTGAGAGTGTGTGGAGTAACGACGAAGGGTAAATGATGTCGTTAGAGTGGAGTGGAAGCCTTGTTTTCGCCGAATACTCCATTTCCCTTTCAATCTACGACTTAGTATAGAAATATACTTGAAAACTCATTAGTCGTAGTCTTGGCAAGAATAAGAAATATGCATTTGTACCAAATGAAAGAGATATGATCAAAGGTATGTAAATGAGCTATGTGTGCAATGTGTCAATCAAAATTCCGAGAATCAAGTATATTTAGCTCATTCATAAGTTTGCTAAAGGTTTTCTCATCTAGTGGCTTGGTAAAGATATCGGCTAATTGGTTTTGGGTATTAACATAAGCTATTTCGATATCCCCCTTTTGTTGGTGATCCCTCAGAAAGTGATACCGAATGTCTATGTGCTTAGTGCGGCTGTGTTCAACGGGATTATCCGCCATGCGGAATGCACTCTCATTATCACATAGGAGAGGGACTTTGCTCAATTTGTAGCCATAGTCCCTGAGGGTTTGCCTTATCCAAAGTAATTGCGCACAACAATGGTCTGTGGCAATATACTTGGCTTCGGCGGTGGAAAGAACTATTGAGTTTTGTTTCTTTGAAGCCCATGACACCAGGGATCTCCCCAGAAACTGACAAGTCCCTAATGTGCTCTTCCTATCAATTTTACACCCTGCCCAATCGGCATCGGAATATCCTATTAAATCAAAGGTGGATCCCTTGGGGTACCAAAGCCCAAACTTAGGAGTGTAAACTAAATACCTCATGATTATTTTCACGGCTCTAAGGTGAATTTCCTTAGGATCTGCCTGGAACCTTGCACACATGCATACAGAAAGCATAATATCCGGTCGAGATGCACATAAATAGAGTAAAGATCCTATCATCGACCGGTATACCTTTTGATCTACGAATTTACCTCCTGTGTCGAGGTCGAGATGCCCATTGGTTCCCATGGGTGTCTTGATGGGTTTGCCATCCTTCATTCCAGACTTCTTAAATATGTCTTGAATATACTTTGTTTGGCTGATGAAGGTGCCATCTTGGAGTTGCTTGATTTGAAATCCTAGGAAATACTTCAACTCCCCCATCATAGACATCTCGAATTTTTGAATCATTATCCTACTAAACTCTTCACATGTTGATTTGTTAGTAGACCCAAATATAATATCATCAACATAAATGTGGCATACAAACAAATCTTTTGCAACAGTTTTAGTAAAGAGAGTAGGATCAGCTTTACCGACTTTGAAGCCATTAGTGATAAGAAAATCTCGCAGGCATTCAAACTATGCTCTTGGCGCTTGCTTGAGCCCATAAAGCGCCTTTGAGAGTTTGTAAACATTGTTAGGGTACTCACTATCTTCAAAGACGGGAGGTTGCTCAACATAGACCTCTTCCTTGATAGGTCCATTGAGGAAGGCACTTTTCACGTCCATTTGATAGAGCTTAAAGCCATGGCAAGTAATATTCGAATTGACTCGAGCCTAGCTATGGGTGCATAAGTTTCATCGAAATCCAAACCTTCGACTTGTGAATAACATTTGGCCACAAGTCGGGCTTTGTTTCTTGTCACCACACCATGCTCATATTGCTTGTTGAGGAATACCCACTTGGTACCTACAACATTTTGATTAGGACGTGGAACTAAATGCCATACCTCATTCCTTGTGAAGTTGTTGAGCTCTTCTTGCATTGCCAGCACCTAATCCAGATCTCTTAGTGCATCCTCCACCCTGTATGGCTCAATAGAGGATACAAAATAGTAATGTTCACAGAAATGAGCAACTCGAGACCTAGTGGTTACCCCCTTATGAATGTCACCAAGTATGGAGTTGACGAGGTGATCTCGCTGAATTGCTTGGTGTACTCTTGGGTGTGGTGGTCTTTGACCCTGTATTTCTTGCTAATCTTCCTTGTCTTTATCAATATCATCTCCCCTTGATCAATGTCCTCCTCTTGAGGTGGCTCATCCTCTTGATCTTCATCTTCATCATTTTGAGCATGTTCCTCATCTTGGGTAGGTGGAGATGCTTGGTTGGAAGATGACGGTTGATCTTGTGCTTGTGTGGGCTCTTCGGATTCCTTAGGACACATCCCCAATGGACATGTTCCTTAGCGCGACACATGGATCGAGCCTCTTCATCATCTAGCTCATCAAGATCAACTTGCTCTACTTGAGAGCCATTAGTCTCATTAAACACAATGTCACAAGAAACCTCAACCAATACAGTGGATTTGTTGAAGGTTCTATATGCCCTTGTGTTTGAGTCATAACCAAGTAAAAAGCCTTCTACAGCCTTAGGAGCAAATTTAGATTTTCTACCTCTTTTAATAAGAATAAAACATTTGCTTCCAAAGACTCTAAAATATGAAACATTGGGCTTTTTACCAGTGAGGAGTTCATATGATGTCTTCTTGAGGATTCGGTGAAGGTAGAGCCAGTTGATGGAGTAGCAAGCGGTGTTAATCGCCTCGGCCCAAAACCGGTTCAGTGTCTTGTATTCATCAAGCATGGTTCTTGCCATGTCCAGTAGAGTTCGATTCTTCCTCTCCACTACACCATTTTGTTGAGGTGTGTAGGGAGAAGAGAACTCATACTTGATGCCCTCTTCCTCAAGAAAGCCTTCGATTTGTGAGTTCTTGAACTCCGTCCCATTATCGCTTCTAATCTTTTTTATCCTTAATCCGAACTCGTTTTGAGCCCGTCTCAAGAATCCTTTTAATGTATCTTAGGTTTGTGATTTTTTCTGCAAAAAGAACACCCAAGTGAAGCGAGAATAATCATCCACAATGACTAAACAGTACTTACTCTCGTCGATGCTTATGTAAGTTATCAGGCCGAATAAATCCATGTGGAGTAGCTCGAGCGGCCTGTCAGTCGTCATTATGTTCTTGTGTGGATGATGGACTCCAACTTGCTTTCTTGCTTGACATGCACTATAAACTCTGTCTTTCTCAAAATGAACATTTGTTAGTCCTAGAATGTGTTCTCCCTTTAGAAGCTTATGAAGATTCTTCATCCCAACATGTGCTAGTCGGTGATGCCAGAGCCAACCCATGTTAGTCTTAGCAATTAAGCAAGTGTCTAGTTCAGATTGATTAAAATCAACTAAGTATAGCTAACCCTCTAGCACTCCCTTAAAAGCTATTGAATCATCACTTCTTCTAAAGACAGTAACACCTATATCAGTAAAAAGACAGTTGTTGCCCATTTTACATATATGAGAGACAGAAAGCAAATTGTAATCTAAAGAATCTACAAGAAAAACATTGGAAATAGAATGGTTAGGAGATATAGCAATTTTACCCAAGCCTTTGACCAAACCTTGATTTCATCCCCGAATGTGATAGCTCGTTGGGAACGTGACATGGGAGAAGAGAATGTTCTCCTCCTATGAGAATGTTCACGTCCATTTGATAGAGCCTAAAGCCATGGTAAGTAGCATAGGCAAGTAATATATGAATTGACTCAAGCCTAGCTACGGGTGCATAGGTTTCACCGAAATCCAAACCTTCGACTTGTGAATATCCTTTGGACACAAGTCGGGCTTTGTTCCTTGTCACCACACCATGCTCATCTTGCTTGTTGTGGAAAACCCACTTGGTTCCTACAACATTTTGGTTAGAACGTGGAACTAAATGTCATACCTCATTCCTTGTGAAGTTGTTGAGCTCCTCTTGCATTGCCAACACCCAATCCGAGTCTCTTAGTGCATCCTCTACCCTGTATGGCTCAATAGAGGAAACAAAAGAGTAATGTTCACAAAAATGAGCGACTCAAGATCGAGTTGTTACCCCCTTATGAATATCGCCGAGGATGGAGTTCACGGGGTGATCTCTTTGAATCGCTTGATGGACTCTTGGGTGTGGCGGTCTTCGACCCTGAACTTCTTGCTCATCTTCCTTGGCTTTGTCATGATCATCTCCCCCTTGATCATTGTCCTCCTCTTGAGGTGGCTCATCCTCTTGGTTTTCATTTTCATCATCTTGAGCTTGATCCACATCTTGGGTTGGTGGAGATACTTGCATGAAAGATGATGGTTGATCTTGTGCTTGTGGAGGCTCTTCGAATTCCTTAGGACACACATCCCCAATGGACATGTTCCTTAGCGCGACGCACGGAGCCTCTTCATCATCTAGCTCATCAAGATCAACTTGCTCCACTTGAGAGCCATTAGTCTCATCAAACACAATGTCACAAGAAACCTAAACTAATCTAGTGGATTTGTTGAAGACTCTATATGCCCTTGTGTTTGAGTCATAACCAAGTAAAAAGCCTTCTACAGCCTTAGGAGCAAATTTGATTTTCTACCTCTTTTAATAAGAATAAAACATTTGCTACCAAAGACTCTAAAATATGAAACATTGGGCTTCTTACCGGTGAGGAGTTCATAAGATGTTTTCTTGAGGATTCGGTGAAGGTAGAGCCGGTTGATGGAGTAGCAAGCAGTGTTGATTACTTCCGCCCAAAACCGGTCCGGTGTCTTGTACTCATCAAGCATGGTTCTTGCCATGTCCAATAGAGTTCTATTCTTCCTCTCCACTACACCATTTGTTGAGGTGTGTAGGGAGAAGAGAACTTATGCTTGATGCCCTCTTCCTCAAGAAAGCCTTCAATTTGAGAGTTCTTAAACTCCGTCCCATTATCGCTTCTTATTTTCTTGATCCTTAATCCAAACTCATTTTGAGCTCGTCTCAAGAATCCTTTTAAGGTCTCTTGGGTCCGAAATTTTTCCTATAAAAAGAATACCCAAGTGAAGCGAGAATAATCATCCACAATTACAAGACAATACTTACTCACGCTGATGCTTATATAAGCAATCAGGCCGAATAAATCCATGTGGAGTAGCTCAAGCGGCCTATCGGTTGTCATGATATTCTTGTGTGGATGATGGGAGCCAACTTGCTTTCCTGCTTGACATGCGCTACAAACCCTGTCTTCCGCAAAATGAACATTTGTTAGTCCCAAAATGTGTTCTCCCTTTAGAAGCTTGTGAAGATTCTTCATTCCAACATGGACTAGTCGGCGATGCTAGAGCCAACCCATATTAGTCTTAGCAATTAAGCAAGTATCGAGTTCAGCTCTATTAAAATCAACTAAGTATAGCTGACCCTCTAATACTCCCTTAAATGCTACTGAATCATCACTCCATCTAAAGACAGTAACACCTATATTCGTAAAAAGACAGTTGTAACCCATTTTGCATAATTGAGATACAGAAAGCAAATTGTAATCTAAAGAATCTACAAGAAAAACATTGGAAATGGAATGGTCAGGTGATATAGCAATTTTACCAAGTCCTTTGACTAAACCTTGATTTCCATCCCCGAATGTGATAGCTCTTTGGGGATCTTCGTTTTTCTCGTTGGAGGAGAACATCCTTTTTTCCCTATCATGTGGTTTGTGCACCCGCTATCAATTATCCAACTTTAGCCCCTGGATGCATAAACCTACAAAACAAGTTTAGGCCTTGTTCTTAGTGAAGGATTACGGGGAGGCTACGCTAGCGCAAAAACAAAATTTTCAACCCCATAATACCAAGAACTACTGCGGTTATAGGTCATGGAATTACCACTAGACGCGCAGAGCAGCGGAAGACGTCTCGATGTAGACGAATGCGTCGAGCAGTGTCGTGCAGTCGTCAGCGTCCTTCATGTCCTCGCACGGTTCGTCCAAGTGCTCCAGATGCAGCACCTCCGAGGTATCCACACGTACAGGGAGGAAACGCCGCGTACCGAACTGCTAGGTTCGCGACGGCGGCTTGGCGAGGGCGAGAGGCGAGCGGCTACTCGTTTGCTGGTGGAAAATTAGGTTAAGCCTAACCGCGCCCCCGCCCCTCATTATATAGGCGTTATGGTGGGCTTCTGACACCGAGGCCCATCATTAACCCTAAAGCCCAGTCTAATTTCGGATCTAATCCGAGTTAGGCTTCCTTCCCCTTAAGTGTGTGACCCTATAGGTTCACGTACAAATAGACATAGCCCGAGTACTCTTACTTGGCCCAATAATTGATAGCGGCCTCTAGCAAGACATGTCAACTCCTATGCGCACGTAAAGATCATATCAGACGAACCATTGCAACATTACGTACATGTTGTTCCCTTTGTCTCACGATATTTGGTCTAGCTCTAAGCTGACCTCTCTTTCTCGATACTGTGAATTGGAATCCTTTCAATGGTTAACTCTTAACCCTAGCACGGCCATGCATTTCTTGATCCAATCACTCGAGGGGCCCAGAGATATCTCTCTCACAAAGAGAGGGACAAATTCCATCTTGACTGACCATGCCTCACAGCATGCTTCCTAACAAACCCAAAACTACCTTTATAACTACCCAGTTACGGAATAGTGTTTGATAGTCTCTAAGTAAGTCAATTCAAATCTTGAGAACATGCAACAATCTCAGGTCTAAGGATACAATATTCATGTTGCAAAAAGAGAACTATATTACAATATCTCACGTTGGGTCGGTCCAGCCTCATGTCATACATGCGCCCACATTATTGGTTTAACATCTCCATGTTCATGACTTGTGAAATGTAGTCATCAACTAATACATGTGCTAGTCATCGACTCTGACTAGGGACATCATTTAGAATAACCATATAAGTAAAGAATCTCACAAACAATTCACATAATTGCTAATCAATACAAGGTGCCTTCCATGGAAATTCAATTAAGCAATATATATATCATGGATACAAAGAAATATGCTCATCTCTATGATTATCTCTAGGGCATATTTCTAACAGTCTCCCACTTGCACTAGAGTTAATCTAGAAGATATCTAATACCCATAGATCTCATGTGTGCCTCATGCTTAGGTTGTGGAAGAGGTTTTGTCAAAGGATCAGCAACATTCAAATCCGTATGTATTTTGCATATCTTTATCTCACCCCGCCTAATGAATTCCCGTATGAGGTGAAACTTCCGCAGTACGTGTTTGTTTTTCTGGTGGTTCCTTGGCTCCTTAGCTTGCGCAATAGCCCCATTGTTGTCACAGTAGAGGTTCAATGGACTAGAAGCATTAGGAAACACACCAAGCTCGATGAGGAACTTCCTTATCCAAACACCTTCCTTCGCAGATTTAGAAGCTGCAATGTACTCGGCTTCTGTTGTAGAATCAGTCACAGTCTCCTGTTTGGAACTCTTCCAACTAACAGCACCACCATTTATTGTGAACACAAAACCTGATTGCGATTTTAACTCGTCTAGGTCAGTTTGGAAGCTAGCATCGGTGTAACCAGTTACAACAAGCTCCTCCTTACCCCCATATACCAGGAACATATCTTTAGTCCTTCTTAAGTACTTAAGAATGCCTTTTACCGCTGTCCAATGATCCTCACCTGGATCAGCCTGGTACCTACTCGTAGCACTTATAGCGTATGAAACATCTGGGCGTGTACTTATCATGGCATACATGATTGATCCAATTGCTGAGGCGTATGGTACCTTACTCATGCGCTCCCGCTCATTAGCCGTCGCAGGACATTGCATCTGGCTAAGGTGTTTACCATGTGACATAGGTATGAACCCTTTCTTGGACTGTTCCATGTTGAACCGTTTCAAAACCTTGTCAATGTACGTATCTTGACTTAATCCTATAAGCCTCTTCGACCTATCTCTATAGATCCTTATGCCCAAAATATATGCTGCTTCCCCTAAGTCCTTCATAGAAAAACTCTTTTTCAGTGAAGCCTTGATGGACTCCAGCATAGGAATGTCATTCCCAATCAATAATATGTCATCCACATACAAGATTAGAAATACAACAGTGCTCCCACTTTCCTTCTTGTAAACACAAGCTTCTTCTTCATTCTGATGAAAACCAAGCCCTTTGATCACTTCATCAAAACAAATGTTCCAACTCCGAGATGCTTGCTTCAACCCATAAATGGATTTCTGAAGTTTGCATATCTTTCCAGCATTGATCGGATCGACAAAACCCTCGGGCTGTATCATATACACGTCCTCATCTAGGTTTCCATTAAGGAAAGCTGTTTTGACATCCATCTGCCAAATCTCATAATCGAAATATGCGGCAATAGCTAGAATGATCCGAATAGATTTAAGCATCGCTACTGGCGAGAATGTCTCGTCATAGTCAACTCCTTGAACTTGTCGAAAACCCTTTGCAACAAGTCGAGCATTATAGATGTGAACATTTCCATCCATGTCTTTCTTCTTCTTATAGATCCATTTGCATTCTATGGGTCTAACACCATCAGGCGGGTCAACCAAGTTCCAAACTTGATTTTCTCCCATGGAATCTATCTCGGATCTCATGGCGACTTGCCATTTCTCGGAATCTGGGTCCATTATCGCTTCTGCATATGTTGCAGGTTCGTCGTTGTCTAACAACAACACTTCCCCATTGCCCAACAATAGCACTTCTCCTCGTGCCTCGCAAAGCCTTGCTGACCTTCGTGGTTGTGGTGGTGATTCTCTTGCCATAGACGTCTCAACTTGTTCTGCTACATTAGCATCCCTTGTTGAATCTTGTCCCACTGGCTCATCCTGAACTTCTTCAAGATACACCTTTTGTTTACTTTTCTCTCTTTTGAGAAACTGTTTCTCTAAGAACACACCGTTCCGGGCGACAAACACTTTGCCCTCTGACCAGTGGTAAAAGTAATATCCTAAAGTTTCCTTTGGATATCCCACAAACATGCACTTGTCCGATTTTGGAGTGAGTTTATCCGACTGAAGTCGCTTGACGTAAACCTCACAACCCCAAATCTTCAGAAAAGACAAACTGGGAGTCTTCCCAGTCCACATCTCATATGGTGTCTTAACTACGGACTTAGACGGTACCCTATTTAGTGTGAAAGCTGCTGTTTCTAGAGCGTATCCCCAAAACGACAAAGGTAGGTCCGACTGGCTCATCATTGATCGAACCATATCCAATAAAGTCCGATTACGTCGCTCAGACACGCCATTCCTCTGAGGCGTTCCAGGCGGCGTAAGCTGTGGAACAATTCCACAACTCTTTAGATGATTGCTAAACTCATGACTCAAATATTCACCTCCACGATCCGATCGCAGTGCTTTAATTTTCTTGCCACGCTGATTTTCTACTTCATTCTGAAACTCTTTGAACTTTTCTAAGGATTCAGACTTGTGTTTCATTAAGTAGACATACCCATATCTACTAAAATCATCAGTGAAGGTTATGAAGTATTGGAATCCTCCCCTAGCTGTCGTACTCATTGGTCCGCACACATCAGTATGTATGAGTTCCAATAAATCTAACGTCCTCTCCGGTAAACCCATGAAGGGCGCCTTGGTCATCTTACCAAGTAAGCAAGCTTCACATGTCTCGTATGATTCAAAATCAAACAAAGTTAAAAGCCCATCAGAATGAAGCTTCTTCATGCGATTCTCACTTATATGACCCAAACGACAGTGCCACATGTAGGTAGGACTTAAATCATTAGGCCGAGGCCTTTTAGCACTAATATTACAGATAGGTGCATCATCAAGATTTAAAATGAATAACCCATTCATAATGGATGCAAAAGCCACAAACATGTCATTCTTAGAGATCACACAACCATTGTTTTCACTCGCAAATGAATACCCATCCTTCATCAAACATGAAGGAGACATAATGTTTCGACTCATACTAGGAACTAGATAACAATTATTTAACTCCAAAATAAATCCTGATGGGAGGTGGAGTTGCATCGTCCCGACGGTCAATGCAGCAACTCTTGCATTATTGCCTACCCGGAAATCAACTTCTCCTCTTTTCACGCTTCTAGTTCTTATCATTCCCTGCATCGAATTGCAAATATGGGCAACCGATCCGGTATCAAATACCCAAGAATTAATATAAGAATCGGCAAGAAAAATTTTTGTAATGTGAATAGCAAGTGTACCTACTGCGGCTGTACCCTTACCGCCGCGATCCTTAATAGAGGCCAAGTACTGCTTGCAATTCCTTTTCCAGTGACCAAGTTCTTTGCAATAAAAGCACTTTGCATCTGCAGCTGGTCCAGCCTTGGGATTTTGATTTGGCTTGGATACTGTATCCTTTGACTTGCCCTTCTTCTTTTGAGATTTACCCTTCTTCTTAAAGTTGGGTTTGTTTTGGACCGCCATCACATGGCCGCTGCTGCCAGCGCTTTTCTTTATGTCCCCCTCTGCTGTTTTCAGCATGCCACATAGTTCATTGAGGCCCCTCTCCGCCCCATGCATATGGTAGTTCGTGATGAAGTTTCCATAGCTGGGCAAAAGAGATGCCAAAATGAAGTCAGTGGCCAACTCTTGGCTTATTGGGAAGCCTAGCTTCTCCAATCTCTGACTGTAACCAACCATTTTGATTACGTGTGGCCCAATTGCTGCGCCTTCTACTAGCTTGCATTCCAGAAAGGCTTTGGACACATTGAACCTTTCAGTCCTAGCCTGAGTCTGGAACATATCCTTGAGCGCCACGATCATATCGTGCACCTCATGGTTTGTCTCAAACTGCATCTGTAGCTCAGGCTCCATGCAAGCAAGCATTAGGCAACTCACTTCAAGATTAGCATCCATTGCTTTCTTGTAAGCGGTTTTAGCTGCAGCAGTTGCACTTTCACCAGGATCCTCTGGCAGTGGGGTGTCTTGAACTTCTTCCTTTTTTCAGCCCTGAGAACAATTCTCAGGTTACGGATCCAATCCGTATAGTTTGTTCCATTTAACTTATCCTTTTCAAGAATTGATCGCAAAGTAAATGTTGGTGTGCTAGGTGCCATTTATCTACAACAAAATAATGCAAAATACTAAGACAAAAATATCCATGACAGAGTAAATCATATTAAACATTTAATAGTCTACTCCCACTAAAATCAATATCCCTCGATTGATACTTAGTGACTCAGAACCCACAACTAACAAGTCTACTAGTGAGCTTTAGCATCACCGCTAGAAGACAAGGTAGATCGGTAAGCAACTCCTTGCTAATCATATCATATATATGACTCCTGTTGTTGGGTGACATCTCTATGTCTCGGCTCCCAACCTTATGCCCCAAAGTCCTTAACCATTAAGCTAACTTTGTTTAAGTTAACCAACCCTTTCTGCAGTTCGTATCCGATACAAACCTATCTAGTCAAGGAAAACTGGTGGTACCCTAATTTCATAGACCCACCACCAATTGTACAAGACTTATGATAGTGCAAGGTTTGGAGAGGCATTTAAGCTTAAACATTTATGAGGGATCGTCCTACTTATATCATCGCATGCAAGGACATATATGCAATATGAACAAGTAGAACATTAAGAATGGCATTCACATAACAGTTGTGATTCGGTATGGCTTGCTGTCACATGGTGATCCCCATCTCCAATAATCTGTCCATCACGATGATCTCCATCTCCATGATATAGGTATGCCATCCTTTAGGTGATGAGTCCTTCAAGACCTATCTAACGTATGCTGGTAAACAAATTACATATACGCTTTGGATCATCACATGTTGACACGCAGGTCATTACATTAAATTTGGACAATACATGTGGCTCCAGCCGTATTGCCCTGGTCATGACACGCAGGTCATGAATAATTCATTAATATGCATCATATACACACAATAGCCATACCGATCACAAGATGTCCTGCAAAAACAGGTTAGACAAACACGTTTCTATATGTTCGCCACTACAGCAGATAGCCACGGCGGTCCCATGCAAAAACCTCACAGGATTCCATGCATCGTATGTATGGAAATTCCAATGGAAATCTCATGCGGTTGATCAAATCAACCCAAATCCGAGACTTTCGACCCGAAGAAGATTACACTCATGACGTCGATCTGTTACGTCAATCTGCTGGTTGTGTATGCAGTTAGCCCCGATGGTGATTCCAGCTGGTAGGGGCAAGTCACGCACATAACAGAGAAGGACGAACTAATCTTTTCAGTCATATCCGATGTAATCTACTTCAACCCTTTATAACCAATTGATCTAATCAAACCGTGCATCAAGTAGATCCATCTCATGAACCTAGATCCAAACCTAAAACTACGCAGAACCTGCCTTTGATACCACTGAAGGATTACGGGGAGGCTACGCTAGCGCAAAAACAAAATTTTCAACCCCATAATACCAAGAACTACTGCGGTTATAGGTCATGGAATTACCACTAGACAGGCAGAGCAGCGGAAGACGTCTCGATGTAGACGAACGCGTCGAGCAGTGGCGTGCAGTCGTCGGCGTCCTTCACGTCCTCGCACGGTTCGTCCAAGTGCTCCAGATGCAGCACCTCCGAGGTATCCACACGTAGAGGGAGGAAACGCCGCGTACCGAACTGCTAGGTTCGCGACAGCGGCTTGGTGAGGGCAAGAGGCGAGCGGATACTCGTTTGCTGGTGGAAAATCAGGTTAAGCCTAACCGCGCCCCCGCCCCTCATTATATAGGCGTTATGGTGGGCTTCTGACACCGAGGCCCATCATTAACCCTAAAGCCCAGTCTAATTTCAGATCTAATCTGAGTTAGGCTTCCTTCCCCTTAAGTGTGTGACCCTATAGGTTCACGTACAAATAGACATAGCCCGAGTACTCTTACTTGGCCCAATAATTAACAGCAGCCTCTAGCAAGACATGTCAACTCCTATGCGCACGTAAAGATCATATTAGACGAACCATTGCAACATTACGTACATGCTGTAACCTTTGTCTCACGATATTTGGTCTGGCTCTAAGCTGACCTCTCTTTCTCGATACTGTGAATTGGAATCCTTTCAATGGTTAACTCTTAACCCTAGCACGGCCATGCATTTCTTGATCCAATCACTCGAGGGGCCCAGAGATATCTCTCTCACAAAGAGAGGGACAAATTCCATCTTGACTGACCATGCCTCATAGCATGCTTCCTGACAAACCCAAAACTACCTTTATAACTACCCAGTTACGGAATAGCGTTTGATAGTCTCTAAGTAAGTCAATTCACATCTTGAGAACATGCGACAATCTCAGGTCTAAGGATACAGTATTCATGTTGCAAAAAGAGAACTATATTACAATATCTCACGTTGGGTCGGTCCAGCCTCATGTCATACATGCGCCCACATTATTGGTTTAACATCTCCATGTTCATGACTTGTGAAATGTAGTCATCAACTAATACATGTGCTAGCCATCGACTCTGACTAGGGACATCATTTAGAATAACCATATAAGTAAAGAATCTCAAACAATTCACATAATTGCTAATCAATACAAGGTGCCTTCCATGGAAATTCAATTAAGCAATATATATATCATGGATACAAAGAAATATGCTCATCTCTATGATTATCTCTAGGGCATATTTCTAACACTTAGGTACCCAAATAGTCTTGGGTCCTTTTACGTTAGAAACAACCACCTTGGGTACCCAAACACAAGTCTTTATCCCCTTGTGTTTGCCCCCAACAATATTTGGCAACTACTTTGCCCAATTTGTTAGTAAGCACATATGAAGCATCAAAAGTTTTAAATGAAACATTAGGTTCATTTGATGCAGTAGGAGTCTTCCTTTTAGGCAATTTAACATGAGTTGATTTCCTAGAGCTAGAAGCTTCATTCTTATACATAAATGCATGGTGAGAAACAAAATGAGTTTTCCTAGCATGAATTCTCCTAATCTTATGCTCAGGATAACCAGAAGGATATAAAATGTAACCCTCGTTATCCTGAGGCATGGGAGCCTTGCCCTTAACAAAATTAGATAGTCTTTTAGGGGCATTAAGTTTGACATTGCTTCCCTGTTGGAAACCAATGCCATCCTTGATGCCAGGGCGTCTCCCATTATAGAGCATGCTTCTAGCAAATTTTAATTTTTCATTTTCTATCTCATGCTCATTAATTTTACTAGTTATTTGTGCCATATGATCATTTTGTTGTTTAATTAGAGCAAGGTGATCATGTATAGCATCAATATTAATGTCTCTACATCTAGTACAAATAGTAACATGTTCAACACTAGATGTAGAGGGTTTGCAAGCATTTAATTTATCAATCTTAGCATGTAACATATAATTCTCATTTCTAAGATTGGAAATAGAAACATTGCAAACATTTAAATCTCTAGCCTTGGAAATTAAATTATCATTCTCAGTTTTAAGGCTAGAAATTGATTCATTCAATTTATCAATCTTAGCAAATAAACTAGCATTTTCATTCCTAAGATTGTCAATTGAATCATGGCAAACATTTGATTTTTCAACCTTAGCAATTAAACTAGTGTTCTCAGCTCTAAGATTGGAAATGGTGCCATGGTAAATGCTAAGCTCTCTAGTCAAGTTTTCACATTTTTCTATTTCCTGAGCATAAGCATTTTTTACCTTAACATGCTTTTTGTTTTCCTTAATAAGGAATTCCTCTTGTCTATCCAAGAGTTCATCATTCTCATGAATAGCACCTATTAATTCATTTAGTTTTTCTTTTTGTTGCATGTTTAGGTTGGCAAAAAGACTAAGCAAGTTATCTTCATCATCACTAGAACTACTCTCATCACTAGATGTAGTATACTTGTGAGTGGTTCTAGCTTGTACCTTCTTTTTCTTGCCGTCCTTTGCCATGAGGCACTTGTGGCCGATGTTGGGGAAGAGAAGTCCCTTATTGACGGCGATGTTGGTGGCGTCCTAGTCGGAGGAGTCGATGGAGCTCTCATCGGAGTCCCACTCCCGACACACGTGGGCATCGCCGCCCTTCTTTTTGTGGTACTTCTTCTCCTTCTTCTTCCCTCTTTTATCATCACCCCTGTCACTATCACTAGAAATAGGACATTTTGCAATAAAGTGGCCGGGCTTTCCACACTTGTAGCACACCTTTTTGGAACGGGGTTTGTAATCTTTCCCCTTCCTTTGCTTCAGGATTTGGCGAAAGCTCTTGATGATGAGCGCCATTTCCTCGTTGTAGAGCTTGGAGGCGTCGATGGGAAGCCTACTTGATGTAGACTTTTCTTTCTTCTCCTCCGTTGCTTTGAATGCGACGGGTTGCACCTTGGGTGTGGAGGTGCTGCCTTGCTCGACGATTTGTTTTGAGCCTTTGATCATCAACTCAAAGCTTACAAACTTTCCTATAACTTCCTCGGGAGACATTAGCTTGTATCTAGGATCACCATGTATTAATTGAACTTGAGTAGGATTACGAAATACGAGTGATCTAAGAATAACCTTGAACATTTCATGGTCATTCCATTTTGTGCTCCCGAGGTTGCGCACTTGGTTGACCAAGGTCTTGAGCCGGTTGTACATTGCTTGTGGCTCCTCTCCTTGGTTGAGGATGAATCGACCGAGCTCCCCCTCGACCGTCTCCCGCTTGGTGATCTTGGTCACCTCATCCCCTTCATGCGCGGTCTTTAGTACACCCAAATCTCTTTGCCACTTTTTAGCCCTTGCACCTTATTATACTCCTCTCGACATAGAGAGGTGAGGAGTATAGTGGTGGCTTGGGAGTCAAAGTGCCGGATTTGGGTGACCTCGTTCGAATCATATCCTTCATCCCCCACGGATGGTACCTGCGCTCCAAACTCAACAATATCCCATATGCTAGCGCGGAGTGAGGTTAGGTGATGCCTCATTTTATCACTCCACATACAATAATCTTCACCATCAAAAACCGGTGGTTTGCCTAATGGGACAGAAAGTAAAGGAGTGTGTTTAGAAATGCGAGGATAGCATAGGGGGATCTTACTAAACTTCTTGCGCTCATGTCGCTTAGAAGTGACGGACAGTGCGTTGGAGCCGGAGGTGGAGGACGACGAAGAGTCGGTCTCGTAGTAGACCACTTTCTTCATCTTCTTCTTCTTGTCGCCACTCCGGTGCGACTTGACGCGAGGAGGTGATTCCTCCCTTCCTTTGGCGCCGGACTCCGTTGATGGAGCCTTCCCGTGGCTTGTGGCCGTTTCCATCTCCCTCTTGGCGGATTCTCCCGACATCACTTCGAGTGGTTAGACTCTAAATGAAGTACCGGGCTCTGGTACCAATTGAAAGTCGCCTAGAGGGGGGGTGGATAGGCGGAAACTGAAATTTACAACTTTAAACACACTACAAGCCGGGGTTAGCGTTAGAGCGAATATCAAGTCCGGGAGAGAGGGGAAAACAAATCAATCAAGAAAATAAAGCGGATGACATGGTGATTTGTTTTACCGAGGTTTGGTTCCAAAGAACCTAGTCCCCGTTGAGGTGGTCACAAAGACTGGGTCTCTTTCAACCCTTTCCCTCTCTCAAACGATCACCTAGACCGAGTGAGGCTTCTCCTTAATCAAACGGGTCACTTAGACCCCACAAGGACCACCACACACTTGGTGTCTCTTGCTTTGATTACAAGTCACTTAGAGAACAAGAATGAAGAAGAAGAAAGCCAAGCCAAGCAAACAACAGCACAAGAAAGCACAAATGATCCTCTCTCAAGTCTAAATGCGCTAGAGTTGAATTGGAGACTTTGAGCGGATCGATCACTTGAAATGTGCCTTTGGAGTGGTGTCTATTGCTCTTGTATTGAATGTGTAGTAGTGAATGCTTGGATGGTTGGAGTGGAGGTGGTTGGGGGTATTTATAGCCCCCAACCACCAATTCAACCATTGGGGCAGGCTGCTGTCGATGGGCGCACCAGACAGTCCGGTGCGCCAGCCACGTCACCCAACCGTTAGGGTTCTGACGGTTTCGACCATTGGAGCTTTGTCGTCTGGTGGCACCGGACAGTCCGGTGCCGCACCGGACAGGTACTGTGCACTGTCCGGTGCGCCTCTGGCGGCTGCTCTGACTTCTACGCGCACTGTTCTTCATTGTTTACGTTGCAGGCGACCGTTGGAGTCGACCGTTGCGCTGGCTAGTCGTTGCTCCGCTGGTGCACCGGACAGTCCGGTGGCACACCGGACAGTCCGGTGAATTATAGCGGAGCGTGGCCTCAGAAACCCGAAGGTGAGGAGTTGGAGTCGATCGCCCCTCGTGCACCGGACACTTTCCGGTGGTGCACCGGACACTTTCCGGTGGTGCACCGGACACTGTCCGGTGGCCCACCGGACAGTTTGGTGCGCCAGACCAGGGTTATCTTCGGTTTCTTTTGCTCCTTTCTTTTTGAACCCTAACTTGATCTTTTTATTGGTTTGTGTTGAACCTTGAGCACCTGTAGAATATATAATCTAGAGCAAACTAGTTAGTCCAATTATTTGTGTTGGGCATTCAACCACCAAAATCATTTAGGAAAAGGATAAACCCTATTTCCCTTTCAGTGGTATGCCTAGAGCTAGAAGCTTCATTTTTATACATAAAACCATGATGAGAAATAGTATGAGGTTTCCTAGCATGAATCTTCCTAATCTTGTGCTCAGGATAATTAGCAGGATATAAAATGTAGCCTTCATTATCCTGAACCATGGGAGCCTTGCCTTTAACAAAATTAGACAATCTTTTAGGGGCATTAAGCTTGACATTGTTCCCCTATTGGAAACCAATGCCATCCTTAATGACAGGACGTCTCCCATTATAAAGCATGCTTCTAGAAAATTTAAACTTTGCATTTTCTAGCTTATGCTCATTAATTTTTGTAGTTAATTTAGCTATATGATCATTTTGTTTCTTAATCATGGCAAGGTGATCATCTATAGCTTCAACATTAATATCTCTACATCTAGTACAAATTGAAACATGATCAACAGTAGATGTAGAGGGTTTCCATTCATTTAATTCTCCTATCTTAGATTTTAATCTATCATTCTCATCTCTAAGACAGGAAATAGAATCATTGCAAACATTCAAATCTTTAACCTTAGAAACTAAGCTAGCATTTTCGCTTCTAAGGCTAGAAATTGAATCATGACAAATGCTAAGCTCCTTAGATAAGTTTTCACATTTCTCTACTTCTTGAGCATAAGCATTTTTCAATTTAACAAACTTTTTATTTTCTTTAATAAGGAAGTCCTCTTGGTTATCCAAGAGTTCATCCTTCTCATTAATAGCTTCTATTAGTTCATTCAATTTCTTCTTTTGGTCCATGCTAAGGTTGGCAAAAAGAGACATTAAATTGTCTTCACTATCACTAGAGCTACCCTCATCACTAGATGTTGTATATTTTGGGGTGGCTCTAGAGTGTACCTTCTTTTTCTTGCCGTCCTTAGCCATTAGACACTTGTGGCCGACGTTTGGGAAGAGGAGGCCCTTGTTGATGGCGATGTTGGTGGCGTCCTCGTCGGACGAGGAGTCGGTGGAGCTTTCGTCGGAGTCCCATTCCCGACATATGTGGGCATCGCCGCCCTTCTTCTTGTAATACCTCTTCTTCTCCTTCTTCCCTTCTTGTCGTCGTCCCTATCACTTTCACTAGATATATGACATTTAGCAATAAAGTGACCGGACTACCATACCGGTAGCACACCTTCTTGGAGTGGGATTTGTAGTTCTTCCCCCTCCTTTGCTTGAGGATTTGGCGAAAGCTCTTGATGATGAGCGCCATCTCCTCGTTGTCGAGCTTGGAGGTGTCGATTGGAAGCCTACTTGATGTAGACTCCTCCTTCTTCTCTTCCGTCGCTTTGAATGTGACGGGTTGCACCTCGGGTGTGGAGGTGGTGCCTTGCTCCAAGTTGACAATGTGTTTGGAATCTTTGATCATAAGTTCAAAGCTCACAAACTTGCCAATTACTTTCTCGGGAGACATTAGTTTATATCTATGATCCCCACATATTAATTGAACTTGAGTAGGATTACAAAATACGAGGGATCTAAGAATAACCTTGACCATCTCATGGTCATCCCATTTGGTGCTCCCGAGGTTGCGCACTTGGTTGACCATCACCTTAAGTCGGTTGTACATGGCTTGCGGCTCTTCTCCTTTGTTGAGGACGAATCGACCGAGCTCTCCCTCGATCGTCTCCCGCTTGGTGATCTTGGTCACCTCTTCCCCTTCGTGCGCGGTCTTGAGGACGTCCCAAATCTCTTTGGCGCTCTTTAACCCTTGCACCTTGTTATACTCCTCTCGACACAAGGAGGCGAGGAGTATAGACGTGGCTTGGAAGTTAAAGTGCCTAATTTGGGCGACCTCGTCCGAGTCAGTCTTTATCCCCCACCTTTGGTGCCTGCGCTCCAAACTCAACAATATCCCATATGCTTTCGTGGAGTGAGGTTAGATGATGCCTCATTTTATCACTCCACATACAATAATCTTCACCATCAAAATATGGTGGTTTGCCTAAGGGAACGGAATGTAATGGAGCGCGCTTAGAAATGTGGGGATAGCGAAGAGGCATCTTACTATACTTCTTGCGCTCATGGCGCTTAAAGGCGACGGATGACTCGGAGCTCGATGTGGAGGGTGATGAAGAGTCGGTCTCGTAGTAGACCACCTTCTTCATCTTCTTCTTCTTGTCACCTCTCCGAAGCGACTTGGTGGAGGAAGAGGATTCCTCCTTGTTCTTGTTGCCGGACTCTCCTGAAAGTGTCCTCATCGAGCTTGCGGCCTTTTCGTCGGTCATGATCTCCCTCTTGGCGTGATCTCTCGACATCACTTCGAGTTGTTAGACTCTAATGAAGCACCGTGCTTTGATACCAATTGAAAGTCGCCTAGAGGGGGGTGAATAGGTGAAACCTGAAATTTATAAACGTAAGCACACACTAAGGTCGAGGTTAGCGTTAGAATTAAACTTAAGTCGCAAAGAGAGGGAAAAGAAATCAACCAAGAAATAAAGCGAGTGAAACACGGTGATTTGTTTTACCGAGGTTCGCTTCCAAAGAACCTAGTCCTCATTGAGGAGGTCACAAAGACCGGGTCTATTCCAACCCTTTCCCTCTCTCAAACGGTCACTTAGACTGAGTGAGCTTTCTTCTTTAATCTCACGGGTCACTAAGACCCCGCAAGGACCACCACACACTTGGTTTCTCTTGCCTCGCTTACAAAGCACTTGAGAATAAGAATGGGAAAAGAAGAAAGGCAATCCAAGCGACAAGAACTCGAATGAACACAAAAATCTCTCTCTCATAGGCCACTAAGTGTTTGGAGTGAATTTGGGACTCGGAGAGGATTTGATCTTTTGTATTGTGCCTTGGAGTAAATGCTAAAGCTCTTGTATTGAATGTGATCTTCAGAAAACTTGGATTCTTGAAGTTGTGGTGGTTGGGGGTATTTATAGCCCCCAACCACCAAGGTAGCTGTTGGGGAGGCTGCTGTCGATGGGCACACCAGACAGTCCGGTACGCCACGGGACACTCACTGTTCAGTGTCCGGTGCGCCGCCACGTCACCCAACCGTTAGGGTTCTAGAGTATTTGACCGTTGGCGCCTATGTCTTCTTGTGGCACTGGACAATCTGGTGGTGCACCGGATAGTCCGGTGCCCCTCTGACTCGCTGCTCTGACTTCTGTCGTGACACTAGCACTGTCAGAGTCGACCGTTGCATGCAGGTAGCCGTTACCTCGCTGGCTCACCGGATAGTACGATAAATTATAGCGGAGCGCGCCTGCATTTTCCCGAGAGTGGCTGCTTGGCTCCTATACGACCCTAGTGCACCGGACACTGTCCGGTGGCACGCCAGACAATCCGGTGCTCCAGACCACAGTACACTCAAGTCCCTTTTGCTCCTTTTGAATTGGATCCCTAACTTGAATGTTTTATTGGTTTGTGTTGAACCTTATGCACCTGTAATACATGTATTCTAAACAAACTAGTTAGTCCATGTGTTTGTGTTGGACATTCAACCACTAAAATTAATTGTAGGAAAAGGTTAACCATATTTCCCTTTCACGAGCAATTCCGGGTCCCTCGCTCACCACCTTCGCCCGACAAGGACACAAACACCATCTCTTTTTGTCCTCTCGGTGGGAGTTTTGAAAGCCAAATTCAAATTCAATGCACAATCAAACTCCAGCATGAGATGCATATTTGTTTTATTTGTTAATTATTTTTAGGCGAAATGCCCCAAAATATGTATTCACACATTTATCTCTCTAAGACAATATCATATGGTCCTTTTGTGTGAGAAAATTATTAGTTTAATTAAAAAATAAATCTTTACTATTTATTTTTTGAGATAAAGTATTATGTATCTATTATTAAAATATTTCTAATGGTATGGTTCATGAGAGAAAACCCCACTTTTAGCAAATATATTGAAGGGCTTCTATTGTTTAGATTTTTCTTTTCTGGATTAATTTCTAGTTTTAAGATTTAAAACTAACTTTGGAATAGTCAAAATATAACATTACTATTTACTTATTTTTAAGAGGTAATAGAAATCCATTTTGAAGACATCTCAAATGGAACCTTTTTGGTGAATTCTTCTAAATCCCAAGATAGGATTTTGAGGTGTTACACCAAGCAGATCATTTTTTTATTAAGTTTCTAAAAACTAGTTTGTTGGTTTCTTAAAAACCAAGAAACTGGTTACCCCCAACTAAAACCAGTTTTTGGATGGTTAGTCATTGTTTATGTAAAAAGATATGAACAATTTTTTAAAACTAGTGATTCTAAACATCCATATTTAGTTTTTTTTCCTTTCTAAAAACTAGTTTTTAGAAACTAAGTCTAGAAACCCGTTTTTAAGAACCGGAGTATGTGGATCAAATAGGGCCTTAGAGCAACTCTAAAAAGGAGCCTTATATTTGATCCCTAAATATTGTTTTGGGCCTGATTTGATTTGGTTTAAGACCCTAAATACATCATCATTTCCAACAATCAAGCCTTAAATATATGGTTGTCATCTAATTCCGCCTTCCCGAGCCTACGTGCATGCCCTGTCGCACCGCCGCCGCTCCGTGTCCTGCATGTTCGCCCTCGCTTCACCTTGAGCATACATGTCCAAACGGGTGGGCCGTGCCGACCCGGCACGGATCCGCCTTCGGCTCGGCACGCCTGAGCCTGTTAGGTTGACGGGTCATGCCGGGCCACCGTGTCACATCCCAGGCCCAAGCACGACACGTATATAGCCACGTCGTGCCGGCCCGGTCCGCAGCCCGTTAAGGCCCGTCGTGCTTTGAGCGGAGTGGGAAGGAAAATAAGCAAAAAAAAGCCTAAAACAAACTTTGCCAAGATTCAAACCCTAGTTGGAGGCTTTAAAATGCCTAGCTGCACCACTCTAGCCAACTAAACCAAATTTAGTTTGTGTCTAAACTATTAAAGTTGCTTCTAATATACAAAGAAATGCACTAGGAAATAAAAAAACGAGCCGTGCTCGGGCCGGCACGGCGTGCCACAACAATGACTCAAACCCGGCACGAATAACGGGCCATGCCGGCGCGAGCCCGTCAACCACCGGATGACGTGATCGTGATGGGCCAAAAACGTGCCGTGCTACGGGCCGCCCGACGGGCACGGCTCATTTGGACACGTATAACCTTGAGCATGCATCTCACCTGGCACATCATCGTGAACAACATCACATGAGCAGAGAACCTGGTGCATTGTGAGCAGCATCACATCATATTTTGTCTAATTATTCTATATGTATGTGTTGGGCACCAAATAGAGCCGTCGGACGGTCCGGCCCTGGGGCCAGACGGTCCGCGGTCCGGATGATCCACGCGTGCGCAGAGCAGATTAGGGTTCCGAGTTTTGTGCTACGGTTGTTAGCTAAATTCACGGAATTAGCTCGGGAGATTAGTTTGTAAAGGGTCCAGCCCCCCTCCTCTATAAATACAGAGGTATACGGCCGATTTGTAATCATCAATCGAATCAATAACACTTTTATCTCGCATTTATTTCCTGTACAATTAGGAGTAGTTCTAGTTTGGCTTCTCAATCCCCAAATTCTCCGCTTCTCTTCCACTCTACGTCGATTAGAGGAGTCTAGGTCGGTCTGCCCAAGCCTAAACATCACCTAAGATCTCTCCTCCCCGACGGGGTCCCTCCCGGGAGCGAGATCCAGGCGCCGCCGGTGACCTTCGCCGCCCCCTGCGCACGCGCGGACCATCCGGCCGTTAGGCAAGAAACCCTAGCCCTGCGCCAGGTTGCGGACCGTCCGACCCCTGGCCGCGGACTGTCCGCCCTTGTGCAGAGAGCACCGCCACGGTTCGTGTTGAGTGATTGGCGCCCGAAAAAGGTGTCAACATACTTTTGGCAACTCCGCTGGGGAAAACACGTCTAGACCCATCAAATCGGCCCTCAATGGCCGGTTCAAGGGATAGTTCTGAAGTCTCCCCCAGCAACATTATAGAGCTGACTTGGGAAACCTTGCCGGCTGATGAACAGCTCCAGTTCGAGGAGCATAATGAGCAGCTGATTCAAGAGACAAGGGCGAAGTTCCTGGCCAACTTCAAGGTGGACAGGAACAATAAAGTCGTCCGACAACGGGCGACGGATCCGGCTTCGCTCTGACCCACACCAGATATCCCCAATGTAAGTAATACAAACAAGCTACAATCTCTTAAGAATTATGTAGATGAACAGCGAGAACAAATGCAAAATATCATAGGGGGTATGCAAAATGATTATAGGAGACTAGTACGTGCATTTGATAAATCTAGTATTGCAAATTTTCCTTCACACGAGGTTGAATTAGGGGGTAACACGCGTAATACATCGGCTATAGGTTGTCACGACCAGTCACAACCTCTTTATGGGATGCCGATGGACACATACCCTGAGCAACCGCAAATCGGCAGTAAATCAGCCGATCTGCACATGCCCGGACCGTCCGCACGTGAGCGCGGATCGTCCGGGCCAGCAACGGTAGGGCCCATTTTTAATGAATTACCAACACATGTGCCTGAGCCACATCGTAATGCGCAGAATTTAAACTACCCAGTCGGACCATCCGCATACAGCGACAGACGGTCCGCATATAATCACGGACGGTCCGGGTACATGTCCGGACAGTCCGCGCATGAGTTTTTTGAGGAGGATTGTTACCAGAATCCTCACCCGTCCCAGCAACACTTCCCATCACACTATGTGATGCATCAGCCCATTAATACAAAATCTCGAGCCTAGGAAAGATTTCTGGCCCCGCCTAGAAGGCCGGAAAGGAACGATCAATCCTATGAGCCATACAGGGTAAATGGCAATGCACCACATAGCTCAAACCAATGGGGGAAGACAACATGCTAATATCTAGCCAACCCCACCTATGTTTGACTAGAGAGTCGGTGGTCTCGCATCGACTGCCATCGATATAGTGTGGGAGGAAATAGCCGGGGCGTTCCGAGATAAGCTCGGAGTAAGCATGGTGCCTGGGGGCAATCATATCGGAAACCTTATGACAGCCGATTTGATCATCACCCATACCCATAGGGAACCAGGATACCCGAATTTGCAAATTTTTTGGGTGATCAAGGAAAAAGCACGCGTGAACACATAGGCCAGTTTCTAGCACAATTAGGAGAATTGGCTGACACAGAAGCATTTCGTGTGCGGTTATTTTCATTGCCTTTAACAGGAACCGCGTTCGCATGGTACGCCACTTTACCTCCTAATTCTATTTTGTCATGGGGTGAGTTAGAACAAAAATTGCACGATCATTTCTTTTCCGGTGATTATGAACTAGATTTGGTAGACCTAGTGGCTCTGCGGCAGGGGAAGGATGAATCGGTCAATGAATACATCTGGAGGTTCCGGGATATAAGAAACTGATGCTTCCAAATACAATTAGCAGAAAACAGCTAGCAGGGTTAGTCTTCAATGGACTACGATATTATTTAAAAGAAAGATTAGAAGGTATCCAGTTCTTTACGCTAGCAGAATTACATCAAAGAGCTTTGGCTTGTGAAAGCCGAAGCAAAGAAACTACTAAAACAACTTGTCACAATGTGCATATAGTAGATTGCGACCAGATCAGCTCGGATGATGAATCAACAGAGGTATATGCGGCTGAAATGGTTTGGCCAAAACAGGCCAAATCTTCGGCTTGTTCCTCCTCACAGCCGGTTCAAAAGAAACGACAAGATGAAGTTAAGTTTACATTTAATGTTGGCAAATGTGATAAAATATTTGATGAATTACTCAAAAATGGCAACATTAAAATAAATCATATTGTTCCATCCACCGACAAACTAAAACGTCGTGCATACTGCAAGTGGCATAATTCATTTTCTCATGCCACTAATGATTGTAATGTATTACGTCGACAGATTCAATCGGCCATTAACGAAGGACGATTGAAATTTCAGGAAATGCAAGTAGACACGGAGCCCTTTCCGATAAACATGATCGAATTCGAGGGCAAAAGGGTCCTGAATCGGCCAAACGCAGCCGATAAAGGCAAAGACAAAGAGATAATCATTGGCAACGCAAGAGAGGCCGATGGGAATCATAAGATTTCTTGCAGGAAAGTGGTGGCCGAGAAGACTCCTGATGGAGGGGAGACTCTTAAGGTGACCATCACAACCTCCGGCTTAGGGGGGCAAGCGCAGACCAAGGGGCAGGAGCAAGAGTCCGTGCTGCGCATCTCGGATGGTCCAACCCACAGGCGCAGACGGTCCAGGACCACGCCGAACGGTCCGGAGAATTTCAGCGGACGGTTCGGTTATACTCAAGACCCGCAACGATCGCGTACCTTCAAACCACGATGACCAGAGATAGGTACGTGGAAAAGTAATATGTTTAAAGCAGCTGGTCGGCTGATCAAATCCGCCCGACTTTCGATCAGTTATTGTCCAAATATATGAAAAAGAAGACCGGCCCCAGTGACTGGCCAGCAAAGCGACCTCACTCGCCCATTCGTGAGCAACATCAAGTGAGACCGCTTGGACCACCTCACCAATCGGAAGAAATGGAAGGTCATACCGTCCAAATGAGACCTAACATACCTACATGGACACCTCCACCCCCATATCCACCTATGCCATATCCATACACATACATACCTCCACCATATGTCCCGCATCAAATGTGGGGCATGCCACCATATCCATTTGGGATGCCACAGTACCCCACTTGGAGGGCACCCCAAACATCTGTATTCAACAGGTTGGCACCTCTAGTACAAGATCGATTGAGCGCCGCTCAATCCGGTCACCAGGCACAGGCCCAACAAGATTGCCGGACTACTCGGCCTCAAATGCCGACCAATCCGGCAGGGGGGCATATACCTGCAGTGACCGAAAGAACAACAAAAAAGGACATCATCAAAATAGGTACTGCAAATGTCATCATACAGGAAAATAATGAAGGGCCGATGATTTTTGGTGAATCGACCAACACGACCAAAAAAGAGGATACGACTGCCATCAAACAGCCGATCCAAAATACTCCATGCCTCGATGGTGCCCGTCGGGATTGACACGATCCCAAAAGCGAAAATTACAGCGCCTAAGAGCAAAGGAAAGCCAGGAGAAGGAGGCAGAAAAGATATTCAATGACACACATCCACAGTACCCGCCACCGCAAAAGAAATGGAGACCAAAGGTCGTTGAGGAAAAACAAACGGCCACAAAAATAGAAAATAAAACAATACTTGTGCAGCACCCTGCGAGTATGGCAGACAGCCCGGCTAAAAAGGTCGGACCATCTGCACAAGGCGCGGACCGTCCGACCCCTCAGCCTGGACCGTCCGCACCACAACAGGACGCCTCCGACGACGTGCCGACACCAATGGAGGAGGACGACCTACTGGGAGAAGACCTGGTTGACTATGAAGCTTCTCTAGAGCGCCTAGGTATGGATGTAAATGTTATTACATTTTCCGCCGATTGTACTATTGTCAGCGACGATGAACCTATCGTTGCCCAGTTTGATTTTGGTCCTAAAGAAGCCGCCTTCACTAAACCAAAGGAATCGGTAAATCATTTAAAGCCGCTCTTCGTGCGCGGTCACAATGATGGGATACCGATTGCTAAAATGTTGGTAGATGGGGGCGGCTATAAATCTAATGCCATATTCATTGTACAGAAAATTAGGTAAACAAGATGACGAACTTGTCAAGACCAACATGACCCTCAGCGGTGTTGGGACTGATAGTTCGATCAAAGCCAGGGGAGTCACGTCCGTTGAATTAACCATCGGGACTAAGAACCTTACTGCTGCATTCTTCGTCGCTAATGTAGAAGGAAATTACAGTCTAATCCTAGGCAGGGATTGGATTCATGCTAACCAATGTGTACCTTCTACATTACATCAAATGTTACTACAATGGGTAGGCGACGATGTAGAACAAGTACATGCTGATGTATCAGCCTGTATTGCTGTGGTCGATGCCCCTGTACTTTGGACTTATGAGACTGCTATGTGTCTCACAGGAGTAAATTTTTCTGATTATCAGTTCATAAGTATAGATAAGAAGAGTTTCATTCCTGTAATGCTAGAGCCAATGGAAAATCGGCTAAATCCTAAATAAAGTTTAAATGATGAGTATACACAAAATACATAAGTCCCTGGTCACGGACAGTTCGGCTTCTGAGGCCGGATGGTCCGGTCTTTCACAAAACAGTTCGGTCTTTAAGACCGAACAACTACCACAACGTAAAGACAATATCACGGATGATCCGGTCCCTGAGACTGGAGAGTCTGCCATCACACAAAGACCATTTGGTTCCTCTGTGGGGGACAAGATAGAGGAATTCAGAGATCTCGATAAATTAGGACATGGGTTTACATCGACCGATCCTTTAGAGGAGATCGACATAGGAGATGGTAAAACTCCAAGGCTGACTTTTGTGAACAAGACCCTGGAGACCGATCCTAGAAATGAAATGATCGGTCTATTGAAAGAATATTCGGATTGCTTTGCTTGGAATTACATTGAGATGCCGGGATTAAGCTGTGAGATCGTAGAGCATCGGCTGCCCATTAAGTTTGGTTTCAGACCTTTCAAGCAGAAAGCTAGAACATTTTGTCGAGACCTTCTCCCAAGAATCAAGGACGAAATTCACCGGCTACTAGAAGCTAATTTTATTAGATCTTGCAGGTACGCAGAGTGGGTCTCTAATATTGTGCCGGTGGAGAAGGAGTCAGGTAAGCTCAGAGTATGCATTGATTTTCGTAATTTAAATAGAGCAACTCCTAAAGATGAATATCCCATGCCCATAGCCTACACATTAATCAATAATGCATCAGGGAATAGAATTATTAGCTTTCTTGATGGTAATGCCGGATATAATTAGATTTTCATGGCCGAAGAAGATGCGTCTAAAACAGCCTTTATATGTCCAGGCTTCATTGGTTTATTTGAGTGGGTTGTCATGATATTTGGTCTGAAAAATGCTGGTGCTACTTATCAAAGGGCTATGAATTTGATCTTTCATGAGCTGTTGGGAAACACTGTGGAAGTCTACATTTATGATATTGTAGTCAAATCGGTTGAGTTTAGTTCTCATGTAGCTGATTTGCGCAAAGCCTTTGATAAAATGTGTCGGTATGGTTTGAAAATGAACCCACGTAAATGTGCTTTTGGAGTGTCGGCTGGTAAGTTTTTAGGATTCATCATCCATGAACATGGTATAGAGATAGACCCTGACCGAATCAAATCTATTCAGAATATGGGACCTCCGACCTGTAAGGTCGAAATGCAGAAGTTTCTTGGCAAGGTAAATTATTTGCGGAGGTTTATTTCTAACCTGGCTAGGAAGATTGATGCCTTCACCCCTATCCTTCGGCTTAAGAATGATGCCTAATTCACTTGGAGGCAGAACACCAGGAAGCATTTAATCTCATTAGAAAATATTTGTCTTCAGCTCCCGTATTAAAAGCACCTCAAGTAGGAGTACCATTCAGATTATACATTGTAGCTGAAGACAAGGTTATTGGGGTTGTTCTGACACAAGAGACCGGAGGAAAGGAGCATGCGGTGACCTATCTAAGTCGGAGGTTGGTGGATGCTGAAACGAGGTACACTTTCATTGAGAAATTATGCTTAAGCTTGTTTTATACATGCACCAAGTATAGATGTTATTTACTGTCTAGTCGTTGCACTGTTTATGGTCAAGCCGATGTGATCAAATACATGTTGCATAACCCAATTATGAGTGGTAGAATTGGTAAGTGGGCTTATGCACTAATAGAATATGACTTGGCCTATGAACCATTAAAATCTATGAGAGGCCAGGTCGTAGCGGATTTTATTGTGGAACATCGGATTAATGATGCTCATAAACTAGACATATCATACCTCACTGTTACTCCGTGGACTTTATATTTTGACGGATCGGTTTGCAATGAAGGGCAAGGAATTGGCATTGTGCTTATTAATTCACCAAGTAATGTATCCTTCGACTTCTCTAGCCGATTGAAAACTTATTGCACTAACAATCAAGCTGAATATAAAGCCCTTTTGTTTAGCCTGGAACTTTTTAAATTATATGGGAGTAAAACATGTAAAGGCATTTGGTGATTCTCAGCTGGTTGTCCAATAGGTATTAGAAGAATATCAATGTTTTGATGGTACTCTAAATAGTTACATTGAAAAGTGTTGGGACATAATTCATTCTTTTGACGAATTCAGTATTGGACACATCTCTAGAGTTGAGAATCGCAGGGCTAACAATTTGGCACAAGATGCATCAGGTTATCGGATAAAGCGAGGGAGATTTCACAACACTGAAAATCTGATAACCTGTGCAGGGCCAATCCACCAGGTCGCGGACCGTCCGAGTGAAAACTCCGGACTGTCCGGGGTTACCAGGAAAATTCTTCTAATTGATTCGACTGATAATGAAGCCGATGCAAGTGATTGGAGAACACACATAATTAATTATTTACGGAATCCCAGTGTTAGGACGGATAAGAACATTCGGTGTACAACTTTCAAGTATGTTTTAATGAGTGATAAACTCTACCGTCGAACAGGCGATGACATCCTACTTAAGTGCTTGGGCCCAGATAATGCTATATTAGCCATGGCCGAAGTACATGAAGGGATTTATGGTACCCATCAATCGTCTCCAAAGATGAAATGGTTGTTGCGAAGATCGGCTTCTATTGGCCTAACATGATAGCTGATTGTTTTAAGTATTACAAAGGATGCCAAGTATGTCAAAAATTCAGCGACTTACAATTGGTCCCTGCAGCCGAATTACATCCTATCATCAAGCCGTGGCCTTTCAGAGGATGGGGATTAGACTTTATAGGACAAATTCATCCTTCATCATCAAAGGGGCATCGGTTCGTGTTAGTTGCCACTGACTACTTTACCAAGTGGACTGAAGCCATTGCTCTGAAGAACATTACACACAAGGAGGTAATTGAGTTTATAACTGAACATATTATTCAAAGATTCGGCATTCCCCAGACCTTGACTACAAATCAAGGGACTTCTTTTATGTCGAAGGAGGTACGTGAGTTTGCTGAATTATATAGAACTAAGTTGCTCAATTCGTCTCCATATTATGCTCAGGCCAATGGACAGGCCGAGTCTAGTAATAGAACATTGATTAACTTGATAAAAAAAGAAGATATCCGACAATCCTAAGCATTGGCATAAGATTTTGTCCGAAGTTTTATGGGCTCACGGAATATCTAAACACAGTGCTACTAAGGTATCTCCTTTTGAGCTTGTCTATGGGCAGGAAGCAGAGTTGCATGTGGAAATAAGTTTAAATGCTGTCAGGTTCGCCAGACAAAATAATCTAACCATCATTGATTATTATAATTCAATGATGGATAATATTGATGAGGTGACCGACAAGAGGGCAATAGCTTTGAGAGCAATAGAAAAGGACAAGGTCATGATAGCCAGAGCCTACAATAAGAATTAAGAAGGTCAAAGCAAAGTCATTTCAAGTAGGGGACCTGGTGTGGAAGACCATCCTGCCTCTAAGAAACAAAGGCCAAAAGTTTGGGAAATGGTCGCCAAGCTGGGAAGGTCCATACAAAGTAAAGCAGGTAATATCTGGTAACGCCTATTTATTGCAAACATTACAAGGCAAAGATTTGCCCAAAGCTTTGAATGAGCGTTTCCTCAAATAGTATCATACTAGTATGTGGCAAGATGCTTAAGAAAACCGATGTAATCACATCGAGTTAAGATGCTTTTGGTTTGCTCAGCTCCACCAAAAGGCAGGGGGCATATATTGGGCGCCAAATTGAGCCGCCGGACGGTCCGCGCCTGTGGGCCGGACGGTCCGCGCGTGCGCAGAGCAGATTAGGGTTCCGAGTTTTGTGCTACGGTTGTTAGCTAAATTCACGGAATTAGCTCGGAAGATTAGTTTGTAAAGGGTCCAACACACCTCCTTTATAAATACAGAGGTATACGACCGATTTGTAATCATTAATCGAATCAATAACACTTTTATCTCGCATTTATTTCCTATACAATTAGGAGTAGTTCTAGTCTAGTTCTAGTTTAGCCTCTCAATCCCTAAATTCGCCGCTTCTCTTCGACTCTACGTCGATTAGATGAGTCTAGGTCGGTCTGCCCGAGCCTAGACATCACCTAGGATCTCTCCTCTCCGACGGGGTCCCTCCTGGGAGCGAGATCCAGGCACCGCCGGTGACCCAGGGCGCGGACGGTCCGACCGTTAGGCAGGAAATCCTAGCCCTGCGCTAGGTCGCGGACCGTTCGGCCCCTGGCTGCGGACCATCCGCCCTTCTGCAGAGAGCACCACCACGGTTCGTGTTGAGTTATTGGTGTCCGAAAAAGGTGTCAACAGTATGTACATATAATCCCCTTCATTCGCTGACTTTCAAACAAGCCCTGATGAGG
The DNA here is from genome assembly GCF_902167145.1 of Zea mays. Classification (NCBI taxonomy): domain Eukaryota; kingdom Viridiplantae; phylum Streptophyta; class Magnoliopsida; order Poales; family Poaceae; genus Zea; species Zea mays. The sequence continues at coordinate 77,323,634 of NC_050105.1, forward strand.
CAGCGCCCCGGAGAGCGAGGCTTCGAGATTTAGGCGACGACAGGACAAGAAATGTTGAGAAGGCACGAGGTGGCCAGGGGATTTTGGTTGGGCTGCTTCGTTCAGGCTCCTTTGATTTGACGATGATCTTGTACGCTTCCTGTCATAATAAGAAAAGGAAAATGTGGAAGAGAAAACATAGTCGGATTCGTATGAAATCTACGGATTCGTATGAAACCTACGGATTCGTATGAAAACATAGCCCGAAAAAGGTGTCTTCTATATTTATCTATATCTCTATTGGTAGGTCTGTTTCTCTCTACCGTTTCTCGGTTAACAACATGCGCAAAGTCTGTTACACAAGAAACTACTTAAGCTTAACACAACAGGAAGTCGCACGCATCATGACGTTCATATATAGTAACACCCCGCTATATAAAAGAGAAACGGTGAATGAGTGGGCTATAATAAAAATGAGATCGAGCTCCTTTTCAACTCACATCTTTCTCGATCTTACCTTTTAATTAAGATAAAATATAATATTTATTTTCATTAATTTAATGTCTGATATATTATTTAATGAGATCGAACTCTTTTTCATATGTTCATTTTAATATTAAATTTATTATTTATGGGTATCAAATATGATATTGTGCAGCAGCAACGCATTAGTATTATTGTACTAGTAACATTTAAATCAACAGCGGACTCTATCCGAGCTGGACGCTAATAAGCTGCTAAAAAAACATCCACTAACTTAGCTTTGGACTGATGGCTCATCTGCTCATTAGAAACCAACCTAAACAACGAAATTCCTCTTCCTGTCAACTGTCATGCTCCTTATAATTCCGGAGACCATGCCTCCGTCCTACAAATTGAGGAATACGTCTGGTAATCTAGCTATATCCCTGTCCACTTGTCCATTATGTCTACAGTCTGGTGCTCTTCTGTCCTCTCGGCGACGGCTACCTCAGTGCCAAAGAATCCCTCGCGCAGTAATCCAAGTAACCATCTTCGCTTCACCTTCTCCAACTCCTCGGCAAAATCAAGCTGCCACAGATTCTCTTCCTGTAGAAGTAACCGTCCTCCTCCTCTCTACTACTGGGCTTGCATCGAGTCTCGGAGGAGGATATCTTGTGGAGGTAATAAAGAGCCCCAAGGTTGCATGGATGTGTCTCTCATGTTGTTTATAGATATATTTATGCCTGAGATTGCAGCTCCATCTTTATTGTTTTTACTGGATTAATGTCTGAATATATATAGCTTGCCATTTTTCATTAGTTCAAACAACAGCACAATCTGGAACGAGGGTTGTCGAAAGAAATGCAAGCCTAGAAATCGAGGTACCAGCAGCATTCCTGAATCCTGATCCTTCCATCCAAGTACTTTGAGCCTTTTGACACGGTATTCTTTACAAAGTTCTTTGTCTTGATCATGATAAACTAGGAACGGCACGCCAGAATAAGGAAGCAGCTGCTGAAACCCGAGCTCTCGCCATCTGCATATGACACAGCATGGGTAGCCATGGTACCGTCTCCAGGCTCTCCTCAGGCTCCATGCTTCCCACAGTGTGTTCAATGGATACTGGAAAACCAACTGGATAACGGATCGTGGGGTCACAATGAAGTTGATTCATCAGCTGACAAGAAGGAAACTATTTTAGCCACACTGGCATGTGTTATTGCACTTAAGAAATGGGATGTTGGCCCTGCGCACATAACTAAAGGTATAGATGCAATGCAGCCACCTATCAGTGCTATTCTAATGGTTTTATTGTCATGATTTGATGAGACAGAAATGTTACTGGTAGGAATACAATTCATTGCAAGGAACTTCCAGACAGTAACAGACGAACAGATTGTAGTTCCGATTGGCTTCGATTTCACATTCAGCGGCATGTTCACCCTTGCCATTAACATGGGCTTGCAGTTTCCTGTAAGACAAACTGATATTGATGGGATACTTCGCCTCCGGGAGAACGAATTGAAACGGTCTGTTAATGGGATATTTCAGAGAAGTTATTGCATCCCCTTTCATCTTTTCCTCATCATGATCATCTAGTTTGTAAAGTTATAATGCGCATAGGATGTTATGTATGCATGTGTATTTTCGTTTTCTTATATATGTGTATAATAAAGTAGAATTTGAGTTATATATATTCTCTTTGACTTAAATTTCTGAATCCCTATACTAACATATAATCCAGATATGATGGGGACAAATCTACGGCAATAGAAGCATATTGTGCCTATGTTGCTGAAGGGTTCGAAAATCTGTTGGACTGGAATGATGTTATGAAGTTCCAAGCGAAGAATGGATCCTTGTTTAACTCTCCTTCTGCAACTGCTGCCGCTTTAGTCGCCAACTATGACGACAAAGCGCTACAGTACCTAAATTTGCTTGTCACACAATTTGGCAGTGCAGGTGTGCTGGTGTAATGTAAAGTTCTTTGTTAATAGTATTCGATGGTGCAGGTTTTACCCAAATACTTAATTAATGCTAGTATATACTTTCAGTACCAACAGTGTTCCCACAAAACATTCATTGTCAGCTTTCAATGGTGGATACGCTCGAAAGTGTTGGGATATCACGGCATTTTTCTGCTGAGATAAAGGCTGTCCTGGACATGGTATACAGGTACTATAGTCATGAGCAAAAACATTGATGAAGAATTTTACTAGCTTGTGAAATTCACTGTCAAGTTTGCAGTTTGTGGTTACAGAAAGAGGAGGAAATAATGTTGGATGCAGAAACATGTGCGATGGCATTTCGAATTTTACAAATGAATGGCTATGATGTTTCCACAGGTGCTCTACTATATAGATTATTTCTTTATAGATTTTATGCTTGGTCATTATTAACCCATTAACTTTAATATATTGTAGATTGGTTGTCTCATATTGCTGAAGCCTCCAATTTCCACAACTCACTACAAGGATATTTATGTGATACAAAGACTCTGTTGGAAATGTACAAAGCCTCTAAAGTCATATTATCAGAAAGAGACTTGACCTTAGAGAACATAGGATGTTGGACAGGTAGCTTATTGAGGGAAAAGCTATGCTCTGATGGAGCACAAAGAGTACCAATACTTGAAGAGGTGCCATCACGAGATTTAATATTCTCATATTTCAAGTGGAAATTTACATTATGTTTAATTTGGTGCATCTTTTCGATTCCAGGTAGAGTATGCTCTTAAGTTTCCCCATTATGCCATAGTAGATCCTCTCAACAACAGAAGAAGTATTGAGCATTTGGATGCTAGGGGTTCTCAGACGCTAAAGACAAAATATCTGTATGATTTTTCCTTCAGAAATGTATCTCTCATCTAGTCGTATTAACATAAACATGCTCCCTTCATTCAAAATTTTAAGACATTTTGATTTTTCTATGCGCATTTTCTTTTACTATATGTGTATAGACATAGTGTATTATATCTAAGTCCATAGCAAAAATTATGAACCTAAAAAAGACAAAACACCTTATAAATTGGATGGAGAGGGAGTATGCTATACACAAAGATTCAACTTCTGTTCTGAATCAGGCCATGTCATGTAAGTCAAGACATCCTTGCGTTGGCTGTTGAAGATTTCTGTTTTTCTCAATCTATTTACCAGGACGAACTACAGAACATCATTAGGTAATTTCACCATTAAGATCACTTGTCTTATACCATCCTTTCTTAAGCTATATATCCACAGTTTATTCATTTATTTTCTGTAATAGTTGGGAGAAAGAGAATAGGATGGACCAGCTACAATTTGTGCGGCAAAGGCTGGCATATTGCTATCTCGCTGCTGCTACCACCATATCCCCTCATGAATTGTCTGATGCTCGCGTTGCATGTGCCAAAAGCATCATGCTCACGGTTGTAGTTGATGACTTCTTCGATGTTGGTGGATCAAAAGAAGAACAAGAAAATCTCATCGAATTAGTTGAGAAGTATGGTTCTTAAACTTGGTTTACGTCTTTGTTATCAAGTATATATAGTAGGAATGTTCTATATGCAGCAATTGATGAATGAATGTATATCAACTTGTTGTATATGCAGCTGGGATGAGCACCACAAAGTTGAGTTCTGTTCGGAGAAAGTAGAAATAGTTTTCTATGCTGTCTATAATACAGTGAACCAGCTTGGATCTATGGCTTCTGCAGTACAGAAGCGCGATGTGACAAAACACCTCGCTGAAACAGTGAGTTTCACGTACGAGTTGGTATATTCTGAACTCCATTATGTTTCAGAACTAAAAACAAGTTTGCATATTCATCTGTTGTTGCAGTGGCTAAAAGTAATGCTGTGCATGCTGACGGAGGCAGACTGGCAAAGGAGGCAATTTGTACCAACAGTTGAGGAATACATGGCAAATGCAGTTTCCTCCTTGGCACTGGCGGTCATTATACTTCCAGCGCAGTATTTTCTTGGCGAAACGCTCTCAGATTACATGGTCAAAGATCATGAATACAGCAATTTGTCTGAGCTCATGTTCACTTGCAGTCGTCTCTTAAATGACATTCGAAGCGTTGAGGTATATGCTGTCGTTCCCCGCTGAAACAAAATGTTCGTCGTCCGTCCGTGTGGCCATGAAACTAAACATGTTGTTGCATGCAGAGGGAGTTCGAAGCTGGTAAACTGAACAGCGTTTCACTGCTTGCTCTACACAGTGGTGGTTCCATGTCCATAGAAGCGGCTAAGAAGGAAACACATGGATCTTTAGAGTCGTATAGGAGAGGTTTAGTAGCGTTGGTTCGTAGACAGGACAGTGTTGTTCCTAGGTCATGCAAGGAGCTGTTCTGGAAGCTTTGCAAGACAATTCACCTGTTCTACTTCCAGATTGATGGATTTACGTCGCCGAAGGAGATGGTTGGGGCAGTCAATCAAGTAATCAACGAGCCACTCGAACTCCAATCAAGCAACACACATGTTTAGTTTAGCTGTTCGATCTATTTGAAGATTAAGGACTCTGGAAGGACAGGTACTTCCCCGGAGACGATGCAAACAATCATTGGTGGGTCACCATACAAACAGTGACCTTAGTTGTTTGGGCCTCGCATTGACCTTGTTAAAGGCATTATCTAAAATACCGAGTGTCTTTTTCTCTTTAATGAAAACCTTTGATTTGGCCTTTTGTTGGTTGGTCATAGCAACGACGTTGCTTTTGGAGAGCCTCAGTCTCGGCTCTAGCTTTGCCTGGTTAGTGGTTGACTTGAAAATTATGTTGTGGTGATAGCTCGCTCAAAGTGATGAGTTTGTTTTTTCTGTCTTTTTTCTTCTTTTTTTGCCTGTGTGTGTACATCTTAGTGTGTAGAGTCCAGGATAAATCTTAGTCCACTTGTATCATCTTGATGTAATTGTCTAAGATTAATAAAGCTTCCTAATACAAACAGTCGTATAGTTCACGATCACAAATATTTCTGTAACTATTATGAACTATTTCATATGGTTGTCCGGTTTCTCGGATTACGGTGGATCTACGCACAAGATTTTAGTGACCGCCAAGAATTTCAATGGCGGACTGTATCTCAGTCTTTGTGTGCTGGGTGGTAATATATATCTATACGAAATTGATATGGATTTCTGATTGTATTTTAAAATTATTGTACGAGTGTTATATATCACCTACGGTTTATAGATAGAGATCAAATCAATTAGGTTGGATTTTTCTTTGTAAGCCACGATATGAGCTATTCCTATGCGGTCTCCTACTGGAAGTACAACACTTCCTAACCCTAATGATTTTCTACGTGGTTCAGAGTCATCTCCCTACCATAATGCACCCAGATCTATCATATTGACACAAGCTGTCATGTCGACATCTTCCTCGATAAACTCCGTCTCCATTCCTCTTCTCGACATCATCGTCCCCCCGATATGTTTTTTTTGAAAGGAAGGGGCAAAAGGCTTGCCGCTCCGATATATATTAAATGAGAGAAGAAAGAGAGGGATAATACAGACTCTAAACAACTGAAGGGGAGAGGAACCGAAACAAAATAAAAAGAATTAAAATGGAATTTAGAAAAGGAAAACAAAAAACCACTAGTCAAAACCAACTAGACCTCAGCTACTAGCATTATCCTTGACTGCCAGAGCAACTTGATCAGCACTTCTATGCTGGCTTTGAAAGATTCTGTTATTTCTTTCCAGCCATAAGTTCCACCAAAAGTGAATAAGCAAACCATCGAAACCTCTTCTTGTCTGTCTGCTGCAAAGGCTACGCAGGTCCGTCCACCGATCATACAAAGAAGTGCCACTGGGAAACCCAGTCAGGAAGGGAAGGTTGGCCCAAGACAAACCTTTGTTCCACACCTCTCTACTAAAGGGGTAATCCTTGCATAAGTGGAGAATTGTTTCTGGGCTGAGTTGCAGAGACAGCATATTGGGTTACATGGCCAACCTCTTTTATGAATGTTATCGGCAGTCAGTATTCTCTTATGAAGAAGTGTCCAAGAAAAAAACGGCAATTCGGATCCACTTTGGCCTTCCAAATGGGGCAGAAATTCATTTTACTGAAATAAGATGCGAACTGGATTTTGTATGCACTGCTTGCACTGTACTGCCCATCTGCCGTCCATCTCCAAGAAATGTTGTCTTCCAAACCGTTAAGCTCTTGCATGTTACCTATGGCCTGCCAAAGAGAGACGAACTCTCTAAACTCCCCCTCACCCGTGTATGGGGAGCATAATCGAATCCAATTGTTGTTAGTGAGCGCTTTGGCGACCGTGATGTTCTTCATCCTTGCCTTCTTGAATAGTGTTGGTGCAATGTTCTTAGGGGCTTGGCCTTGGATCCAACTAGAATTCCAGAATTCAGCTATCTTTCCATTGCCTACCATCACAGTTGTGGAAGCATTGAAGAGATCTTCATCAGTTTTGTCACAAGGAAGCTTCATGGCAGTCCACGCCCTGTCTTTGCATTTCAATCGTAGCTAAAAGTCGCCTAGAGGGGGTGAATAGGGCGAATCTGAAATTTATAAACTTTAAGCACAACTACAAGTCGGGGTTAGTGTTAGAATTAAATTCGAGTCCGAAAGAGAGGGCGAAAACAAATCACAGGCAAATAAGAAGGATGACACGGTGATTTGTTTTACCGAGGTTCGGTTCTTGCAGACCTACTCCCCGTTGAGGTGGTCACAAAGACCGGGTCTCTTTCAACCCTTTCCCTCTCTCAAACGGTCACTTAGACCGAGTGAGCTTCTCTTCTCAATCAAACGGGACACTAAGTCCCCACAAGGACCACCACACAATTGGTGTCTCTTGCCTTGGTTACAATTGAGTTGAACACAAGAAAGAATGAAGAAGAAAAGCAATCCAAGCGCAAGAGCTCAAATGAACACAAGTATCTCTCTCACGAGTCACTATTTGATTGGAATTATCTTTGGACTTGAGAGAGGATTTGATCTCTTTGGTTGTGTCTTGATTGAATGCTATAGCTCTTGTGAGGTGTATGAAGGCTGAAAACTTGGATTCAATGAATGGTGGGTGGTTGGGGGTATTTATAGCCCCAACCACCAAACTAGCCGTTTGGTGGAGGCTGCTGTCGCATGGCGCACCGGACACTGTCCGGTGCGCCAGCCACGTCACCCGACCGTTAGGGTTCGACCGTTGGAGCTTCTGTCTTCTGGGCCACCGGACAGTCCGGTGGTGCACCGGACAGGTCCTGTAGACTGTCCGGTGCGCCTTCTGGCGCGTGCCTGACTTCTGCGCGCACTGTAGCGCATTTAATGCTGTTGCAGGCGACCGTTGGCGCTGTAGTAGCCGTTAATCCGCTGGCACACCGGACAGTCCGGTGCTACACCGGACAGTCCGGTGAATTATAGTGGAGCAGCTCCCAGAATTCCCGAAGGTGAGCACTTCGGAGTTTGGTTCCCTGGTGCACCGGACACTGTCCGGTGCGCCAGACCAGGGCACACTTCGGTTGCCTTTTGCTCTCTTTGTTTGAACCCTTTCTTGGTCTTTTTATTGGTTTATTGTGAACCTTTGGCACCTGTAAAACTTATAGTCTAGAGCAAACTAGTTAGTTCAAGTATTTGTGTTGGGCAATTCAACCACCAAAATCAATTAGGAAAAAGGTGGAAGCCTATTTCCCTTTCAATCTCCCCCTTTTTGGTGATTGATGCCAACACAAACCAAAGCAAATATAAAAGTGCAGAATTGAACTAGTTTGCATAATGTAAGTGCAAAGGTTGCTTGGAATGAAACCAATAATTATTTCTACTAGATATACATGGATGGCTTTCTTCTAATTTGAAATTTTGGACCACGCTTGCACCACATGTTTTGTTTTGCAACTGTTTTGGAAATTCTTTTCAAAGTCTTTTGCAAAGTAGTCAAAGGTAAATGAATAGTATTTTGAGAAGCATTTTCAAGATTTGAAATTTTCTCCCCCTGTTTCAAATGCTTTTCCTTTGACTAAACAAAATTCCCCTTAATGAAATCCTCCTCTTAGTGTTCAAAAGGGTTTTGATATTAATTTTGAAGAGGGTATACCAATTTGAAAATATATCCATAATAAGATACCAATTTGAAAACACTACTTTAAAAACAAATTGAAAGACTAAAATTTTTGAAATTGGTGGTGGTGCGGTCCTTTTTCTTTGGGCTAATACTCTCTCCCCCTTTGGCATGAATCGCCAAAAACGGAGTCATTAGAGCCCTTAAAAGTACTTTCCCCCCTTATGGTAAATAACATATGAGTGAAGATTATACCAAATTGGAGAGCGGTGTGGAGCGACGGCGAAGGATAAATAATTTGACGGAGTGGAGTGGAAGCCTTTTTCTTCGCCGAAGACTCCAATTCTCCTTTCAATCTATGACTTAGCATAAGATGCACTTGAAGAACACATTAGTCATAACACATGAAAGAGATGATCAAAGGTATATATATGAGCTATGTGTGCAAAATATCAATCAAAATTCCTAGAATCAAGAATATTTAGCTCATGCCTAAGTTTGGTAAAAGTTTGCTCATCTAATGGCTTGGTAAAGATATCAGCTAATTGTTCTTTGGTGTTAACATATGCAATCTCGATATCCCCCTTTTGTTGGTAATCCCTTAAAAAATGATACCGAATGGCTATGTGTTTAGTGCGGCTATGCTCAACGGGATTATCCGCCATGCGGATTGCACTCTCATTATCACATAGAAGAGGAACTTTGGTTATGTTGGAACTTGCTCTCAGTTGCAAGGGGATCCAACAAGGGTGAACAGTGACGTTAACAGGGTTCTCGCGTAAGATGGCAATAGCTCTGTTAATCTAGCCTCTCACGGGCACTGTGCGGGGGTATTTATAGGTATCTGAGCGCCCAGCGTCTTGTGTTAAGGACGCATGTGCCCTCAAACACCTAGGTTATCCCCAGAATATTCCCATAAAGCAGGGTTACAGACTTTAATTACAGGGATGCCTTTACAAATTAGGCTCGTAACACACTGCGGCCACGCAGGGCCCGTTACAATGGGCCGGATCACACGTGGGCCTCCGAGCTGGACGGGGCCGCACGGTGGGATGACCTCGTCGCAGGCCTTCGTCTGATGTCGTATGGGGCGAAGGGTGTCGCTGCCCATTTGTAACACCCAATTTGTAATAGTTGCTAAAAGAGAAGAAAAGTTATCCCCTATATTTTATGTGTGTGTTGAAGCTACTTTTCATCACATGTGGACACTATATTCAAAAACAAATAAGTAATAAAAGGATGAACCATTAAAATTTATGCATCATACCGAGTTTTTATTTGGATGTGCATTTGTGCTTAATAAAATAAATATACCATTAATAGCATATCAATGAATCCATAGAATTTAAGTTTAACTTGAAAATAAAACCATGAGAATATAGAAAAGAAAGGGGAAGAGTATAGAATTTATAGAAAATATATACATAAAAATAGTATCTTCAAAGTCAGTACTTTAATGGCACAATATAAAATTGTAAGGAAGGACCAAAAAGGTTTGAATTAGATCTGAATTCAAATTGAATTTGAAATTGGGAAAAAGAAATCGAAAAGAAAAGGATAAAACGAAAATACCCTAACTGGGCCCCAACCTCGTATTCGGCCCACCTACTCTTTCCTCTCCTTCCGCGGCCCAGGTCTTCAGTCCAGCGCGCGCCTGCCTCACCCTCTCTGCCACACGGGCCCCGCGAACCAGCTCCTGCACGCGCGCACTGGATGACCTCCATGCGCTGACCTGTGGGTCCGCTTGGCAGGTTTTTTTTTCCCTCTGTGTTGAGGCTGCCGGGTGGGACCGGATAGGCTCGGTCACCCTTCAACAGACCGCCCGACAATGGCGGGCGCTCACCGTCGAATCCGTGGTGATCGTTGCCCACCTCGGCCACCTCGCGTCTATATGGGGTCCCCAGAACCCTGGCCGACCGTCCCTCCTGTCGTTGAAGGCTCGCCCTCGCTGATACCGTGTCGCCGCCGTAGCACCGAGAAGGGAGGGGAGAGCGCCGCCGCAGCCTACCCCCGGCTACGTCGCCGTTGGGATCTTGGGGAAAGGTCGTAGGGCTTCGCCGGGTCACCAGGAGGACGTCTCTGCTAGTGTTCGGCGGGATTGATCCTCGGGACGACCTCAATTCCTCACCGTACTTCAACCCCCGCCGCCGAACCGCCTAGCCGCGTGGACAGTGAGGTCACCGCTCGGATTCAAGGTAAATAGTACACCATCCTCTCCGCTTTTCACTGGGCATCATGTTGGGAGGCGCGGATTAAGCTTTAGGGTCCTGCAGTGGGGATTAGCGGGCGGTCCGGCCATACGCTGCCGTGCTTCGGGCGGCGCCGCCGTGAGGGCTCTGCTCGGAGGCGGGTGTGCCGTGGACCGTTTGATGTGGCATGAACGGTCGGATTAGAAACCAGCCCTCTTCCTGGTCGATTCGATCTGAGCCATTGGGGGGGGGGTTCGATCGGACGGATCAGAGCGTATCACATCTCATTAAATCGAGACCGTTGATCCTGGATCCAACCACCGTGGGTGCGTACCGTTTCGATAAAACCTAGATCTAATCTCGCGCGTCCGTTTGGATCGGACGGCTCACGGGAGCCGATATCGTTTCGCCCGAGCACATTTGCTAAAGAACCCCTCGGGTTTCAGTGAATGAACCCGCCGTCCATTTTTACTGTTCGCTGTGTCTCTGGAATTTTACCCCGTAGCCCCTGTGCTTCTCAATTATTGAGGCGCAGTCCAGGACATAATGAAATCAGAGAAAAGGATTATTAAATAGATTTTTAATAGGAAAATAATTACTAGAACTTTGTAAATTCATAGAAAATTCATACTAACTCCAAATTAGTCCATTCCAGTTCCTAAAATTTTGTAATTTAATTCTCTATCACCTAGAGCCTCTGTTATGTCATGAAAACAGTAAAGAAATTTATTTATCACATAATCCTATTTAAAGCACATAAAACCTTTGAAAATGCATAACTTAAAATCTATAACTCAGAAAATTATGATTCCAGTTCCTAGGTTTTTATTTTAATATGTAGATTATTACTGTGTATTTTATTTATATGTTTGGTGTAATGTTAATTTCTCTATATGCACTGTGCTTGTTTGTATTGTGGCGAGTAGAAGAACCCGTTGCTGAGGATCCTGGTGGGCAGCAAATTGAAGTAGCTGAGCAGGAGCTCATTGAAGGCAAGTTGTGCCCTTGACCACTTTTTACCCAATAATGTTCTTTAATATCACTTATCCATGCATAGGTTAATTTTGATGGGACCCAATAGGTCACCCTAGATTGTTTATCTCATTACCTTGTTTACCCCTGATTCACTTGGGTAGTTTGCTATTGCTTTACATGGTTTTGGGATAATCATTGATTATATCTATGTTCCAATTATTCTTGTTATTCTGTTTATGTTCATGTCAAGTTCATTAATGTTAATTGGAACATAGAGCTTAACTTGAGTAACACGTGCCACCACAAGGGTTTAATGGGACGCCCTTGGCTGACTAATTAGGAAAGCTAGTGGAAGACTACCTTACCCGAAAGGGGCAAGGGCAGTAGGGGAGAGGTCAGTGCGGGGAGGTCCCTGGTTGATTTTGCTGCGATGGCGGTCAGCCAGGAACCCTGTACTGGATCTTCCCATAAACTGTAGCGGGTTTTCGGAAGCTAGTGGAACTTTGTAAAGGCCTCGTAGTGTTGCCCTGCCGCGCTTCCTAGGTAGAGGTGTATGGGATTCATGACCCCTTGGCAGATGGGTAACATGACTTGTGGGTAAAGGGTACAACCTCTGCAGAGTGTAAAACTGGTATACTAGCCGAGCTCACGGTCATGAGCAGCTCAGGACTCTCTGATGTTTAAATTATGGAACTTAAATTCAATTTTGTCATTTGCATATGCATGGGTTTATTATTAATTTGTTCAATTACTTTATTTAAGGTTTGGTATTTACTTACACTTAGTAACTGCTAATAAAATTTTGACCAACTACTTAAAAGCAATGCTCAGCTTTAACCCCTATCATTGATCAGCCTTACACTTCACATGAGCTCCCACCTTTGGTGAGTTCATGTCACATTATTCCCCACAACTTGTTGAGCGATGATCATGTGTGAGCTCACCCTTGCTGTCTCACACCCCCCCACAGGAGAAGAACAGGTGGTTCAGGAGGAGCCACAAGGCGAGGAGTATGATCTGATCTAGGTGGCGTTTCTCAGTTGACATTGGCGCCAACGATCCTTAGTTCGTTTTATCTTTATTATTTTATTTTGTAATAAGTCTTCCGCTATGTAATAAATACTCTGATGTTTTATGACATTTATCTCTATACACTCTGTTATTGTATATGTTGTCTTCTTGGCGCATGTATGAGATGCACCTGGCTTTGTTCCTTAAAGCCGGGTGTGACAGAAGTGGTATCAGAGGAAATGTTGACCGTAGGACGAAACCTAGATAGAAATGGACAACCCCTTTTCTACTTACCTTACTCTGACTCATTCTATACTTATCTCATCTTGATCTTGTCTCACCTTTTGCTATTCTACTCTGATTAATCTTATCTTTTCCACTCTAAGACAAGAGGGATTTCACACCTTGGAATCCTACCACTATGATCTTTTTAAGATATAGGAAGCCTAAGACAAAATTAGAACTATTTTCTTTAAAAAAATGTTGTTTGATTGTGCTGATGCTAAATGCCTGATTTGCTTCTTTGATTGATTGAATTTTAGATGGACATCTTAGCATGTACCAATATAAGGTGTTGAATTAGCTTTAGTAGGTAAAATATTAATCTGCTTAGCTAATAAATCCCCCAAAGTAACTTGCTTGTAAATACCTGCCTTGTCTACTATTTTCTTACCATATGTATCTAACTCAGATGGTCAATACCAGGCGGGGTGGTGGAATTGATTTGCCTCCCAATCGACACACTCGGAGAATATACAGACAACCCCAGCCACAACCTGTAGAGATGAATCCTCCTAATCCTCCACCAGGCGGAGTTGACCCACTGGTTGCTGCTCAGATGGCGGTGATGCAGCAAATGGCAGATACTATGGCTGATATGCGTGCCCAGATGCAGCAAGAACGCCAAGAGATGCGTCAGGAAAGAGAAGATATACGGCAGGAGTTGCGCCAGGAGCGGGATGAGATACGCCAGGAAAGGAGGGCACAACAACAGCAACAGCAGCAACAAGTGCCACTGCCTCCACCACCACCACCAGTTCCACCCCGGGACAAGCATAGAGAGTTCATGAGTCATAAGCCACCTACATTTGCAAGCTCACCGGATCCACTGGACGCGGATGATTGGCTGAAGTCTGTTGAGAAGATGCTGAATATTGCACAGTGTACTGATCGGGAGAAGGTTTTATATGCTTCTGGACGTCTGACTGGTCCTGCTGCTGATTGGTGGGATTCATATACTGCTGCCCACGATGCTGCGGATACTATCACTTGGGCAGAGTTCTGTACACAATTCAGGAACTACCATATTCCAGCTGGGATGATAAAGATCAAGAAGAAGGAATTTTTGTCGCTGAAGCAAGGAAGTATGTCAGTCAGCGAGTACCGCGACAAGTTTATTCAGTTATCCAGATATGCCCCTGAAGAAGTTGCTGAAGACGAGAGGAAGCAGGAGCATTTCATTGAAGGACTTAATGGACCACTGCAGTATGCTCTAGTGGCACACACATTTCCATCATTTCAGAGACTGTTGGATAAGGCTCTTGCTATTGAACACAAGCGTGTTCAGCTGGGAGATTTGAAGAGAAAGGCAATATCTCAAGGACAAGGAAGCAGCAGTGTTCGTCCTCGCTACAGTTCACCACAGGGTACACCGACCCGACCAGGAGGACCACGCCCAGTTCAGCAGTCACCACTGAGGACTCCACCTCCTCGACAGGCTACCCCTACTGGAACCCCGACGAAGTTTTCAGGACAGAGTCCGGGCACTCAATGTTTCAAGTGTGGGAAGAATGGTCATTATGCAAATGTCTGCCCACAGAGGATGGCTACTACACCAGTTCAGAACAGGCAGCAAACACCAGGTTCTAGCAAGGGATATTCTATTGCCAAGGTTAATCAAGTCAGCGTTGATGCTACTCCGGATGGAGGGGACCTCGTGATTGGTATGTTTTACGTTAATGAAATTCCTGCAACCATATTATTTGATTCTGGTGCTACACATTCATTCATGTCTGCTAGATATGCCAACACAAATAAAATACCACTGCTAAATATGAGAAAACCCATGATAGTAATTACACCTAAAGGGCCTGTTGAGGCAAGTCAAATGACACGTAGATTGACATTAACCATTATGGGTAGAGAATTTGGAGCTACTGCCATAATATTGGAGTCAAGCAGTATAGATCTGATCCTTGGTATGTCATGGCTAAGAAAGGCAAAGGCCGTTATAGCATGTGGTAGAGGTACCGTAGAACTCACTACTACTAAAGGAGAAAGGTTTCAAGTTAATATTGCAGTAACCTCCTCACCCATGCGTGCAATGTTCTTTATACCGGAGGAGTTTGTTGGTGACAACATCCGGGTGGTTAGAGATTTTCCGGATGTCTTTCCAGAGGAGTTACCAGGGATGCCACCTGAGAGAGAAGTTGAGTTTGTTATTGACCTCTTACCTGGAACCGCCCCTATTTCTAAACGGCCATATAGGATGTCCGTAGAAGAACTAAAGGAACTTAAGAAGCAGTTAACTGAGTTACAAGAGGCTGGGTACATTCATCCGAGTTCCTCACCTTGGGGAGCGCCGGTCTTGTTTGTACAGAAGAAGGATGGATCGCAGCGGATGTGTGTGGATTATAGATCTCTTAATGACGTTACGGTGAAGAACAAGTATCCGTTGCCCCGTATTGAGGATTTATTTGATCAGATGAGAGGAGCAAGAGTATTTTCGAAGATTGATCTCCGATCCGGTTACCATCAGATGAGGATTAGACCATCGGATATTCCCAAGACGGCTTTCTCGACTCGATATGGATTATATGAGTTTACTGTTATGTCGTTTGGATTAACCAATGCGCCAGCTTATTTTATGAACTTGATGAATAAGGTGTTTATGGAGTATTTGGACAGATTCGTCGTGGTATTCATCGACGATATTCTTATCTATTCTAAGAGTGATAGTGATCACAAGGAACATCTAAGGATGGTGCTACAGAAATTACGAGATAATCAACTCTATGCCAAGTTCAGCAAGTGCGAGTTTTGGATTGGCGAGGTGCCATTTCTTGGTCATATTATTTCTAATGGAGGAATTTCAGTGGATCCTGCTAAGGTTAAGGAGATAATGGAGTGGAGAGTACCCACTACAGTTACTGAGATTCGGAGTTTCTTGGGATTAGCAGGATATTATCGGAGATTTATTGAAGGATTTTCTAAGATTGCTAAGCCTATGACCTCGCTTTTGGAGAAAGGAAAAGAATTTAAGTGGGACGAGAAGTGTCAAGACAGCTTTGATCTATTGAAGAAGAGGTTGATGTCGCCACCAGTATTGATTATGCCAGATCTGCAGAAGGGATTTGACATTTATTGTGATGCATGTGGCCAAGGACTTGGATGTGTGCTTATGCAAGAAGGACATGTGATTGCCTATGCATCTCGTCAGTTGCGGAAGCATGAATTGAACTACCCCACTCATGACTTGGAACTAGCAGCAGTTGTGCATGCTCTTAAGATTTGGAGACATTACATTATGGGGACTAAGTGCCAAGTATATACGGATCATAAGAGTTTGAAGTATATATTCACTCAGAAGGATCTCAACCTTAGGCAACGTCGTTGGTTGGAGCTTATAAAGGATTATGATTTGGAGATTCACTATCACCCGGGCAAGGCTAATTTGGTTGCAGATGCCTTGAGTCGCAAGGAGCATGTTCATTCAGCTATTGTTGCCCAGCTACCCGATGAGATTGTTGAGGATTTCAGGAGACTTAACCTGGGGATAGTTGCTCATACTGAAGGAGTTACTATTGATGTGGAACCTACTTTGGAGCAAGAGATCCGCAAAGGACAAATTGGTGATGCTAAAATAAAAGAGATTAAGGATCTGATTACTGAAGGTCGAGTTCCGGAGTTCACGGAAGATGAGCAAGGCACTGTATGGTTCAAGGACAGAATGTGTGTTCCTGATATTAAAAGCCTTCGAGAGACTATATTGAAAGAGGCCCATGACTCGGATTATTCTATTCATCCTGGTAGTACCAAGATGTACCAGGATTTGAAGCGAAAGTATTGGTGGTATGGATTGAAAAGAGATGTGGCTGCACATGTGGCTATGTGTGATGTATGTCAAAGAGTTAAGGCTGAACACCAGAGGCCAGCTGGACTATTGCACCCACTTAAGATACCCGAGTGGAAATGGGAAGAGATTGGTATGGATTTCATTACTGGATTGCCTCGCACCCAGAAAGGATATGATGCAATATGGGTAATTGTGGATAGATTGACTAAAGTGGCTCACTTCATTCCTGTGAAGACTACATATAAAGGTTCTCAGCTAGCAGAGTTATATATGGCTCGGATTGTGTGTTTACATGGAGTACCAAAGAAGATCGTGTCTGATCGAGGTTCGCAGTTTACCTCAAGATTTTGGAGAAGCTTTCATGAGAACATGAGTACAAAGTTGAATTTCAGTACAGCTTATCACCCTCAGACTGATGGACAGACTGAAAGGACTAATCAAGTATTGGAAGATATGTTGAGAGCATGTGCCCTTCAGCATGGAGGAAGTTGGGATAAAAGTCTGCCTTATGCTGAGTTCTCATATAATAATAGTTATCAGGCCAGTCTGAAGATGTCACCTTTTGAAGCCTTATATGGGAGGAAGTGCAGGACTCCTTTGTATTGGGATCAGACTGGTGAGAGACAGTTCTTTGGGCCTGAACTGATTCAAGAAGCAGAAGAACAAGTTCGTATAATTCGAGAGAATTTGAGAGTGGCTCAAACCAGGCAAAAGAGCTACGCTGATAATAGAAGAAGACCACTGGAATTTGAAGAAGGAGATTATGTGTACCTCAAAGTGTCACCACTTCGTGGAATGAGGAGATTCAAAGTTAAGGGCAAATTGTCCCCTCGCTATATTGGACCATTCTTGATCTTTAGGAGAGTTGGAGAGATGGCCTACCAACTTGAGTTACCTGCTAGTCTATCAGATGTGCATAATGTGTTCCACGTGTCTCAACTTAAGAAGTGTCTCCGTGTTCCCGAGGAACAGTTACCCATGGATGAACTCAGTGTTCAAGGTGATTTGACTTACACGGAGTACCCGATCAAGATTTTGGATACTTTGACTCGGGTTACGAGAAATAAGGTGATAAAGATGTGCAAAGTCCAATGGAATCACCACGGTGAAGATGAAGCAACTTGGGAAAGAGAAGAAGAGCTTCGCATAGATTTTCCCCACCTTTTCTCTACTTCTTCTTAAATCTCGAGGACGAGATTATTTTTAAGGGGGGTAGGATTTGTAACACCCAATTTGTAATAGTTGCTAAAAGAGAAGAAAAGTTATCCCCTATATTTTATGTGTGTGTTGAAGCTACTTTTCATCACATGTGGACACTATATTCAAAAACAAATAAGTAATAAAAGGATGAACCATTAAAATTTATGCATCATGCCGAGTTTTTATTTGGATGTGCATTTGTGCTTAATAAAATAAATATACCATTAATAGCATATCAATGAATCCATAGAATTTAAGTTTAACTTGAAAATAAAACCATGAGAATATAGAAAAGAAAGGGGAAGAGTATAGAATTTATAGAAAATATATACATAAAAATAGTATCTTCAAAGTCAGTACTTTAATGGCACAATATAAAATTGTAAGGAAGGACCAAAAAGGTTTGAATTAGATCTGAATTCAAATTGAATTTGAAATTGGGAAAAAGAAATCGAAAAGAAAAGGATAAAACGAAAATACCCTAACTGGGCCCCAACCTCGTATTCGGCCCACCTACTCTTTCCTCTCCTTCCGCGGCCCAGGTCTTCAGTCCAGCGCGCGCCTGCCTCACCCTCTCTGCCACACGGGCCCCGCGAACCAGCTCCTGCGCGCGCGCACTGGATGACCTCCATGCGCTGACCTGTGGGTCCGCTTGGCAGGTTTTTTTCCCTCTGTGTTGAGGCTGCCGGGTGGGACCGGATAGGCTCGGTCACCCTTCAACAGACCGCCCGACAATGGCGGGCGCTCACCGTCGAATCCGTGGTGATCGTTGCCCACCTCGGCCACCTCGCGTCTATATGGGGTCCCCAGAACCCTGGCCGACCGTCCCTCCTGTCGTTGAAGGCTCGCCCTCGCTGATACCGTGTCGCCGCCGTAGCACCGAGAAGGGAGGGGAGAGCGCCGCCGCAGCCTACCCCCGGCTACGTCGCCGTTGGGATCTTGGGGAAAGGTCGTAGGGCTTCGCCGGGTCACCAGGAGGACGTCTCTGCTAGTGTTCGGCGGGATTGATCCTCGGGACGACCTCAATTCCTCACCGTACTTCAACCCCCGCCGCCGAACCGCCTAGCCGCGTGGACAGTGAGGTCACCGCTCGGATTCAAGGTAAATAGTACACCATCCTCTCCGCTTTTCACTGGGCATCATGTTGGGAGGCGCGGATTAAGCTTTAGGGTCCTGCAGTGGGGATTAGCGGGCGGTCCGGCCATACGCTGCCGTGCTTCGGGCGGCGCCGCCGTGAGGGCTCTGCTCGGAGGCGGGTGTGCCGTGGACCGTTTGATGTGGCATGAACGGTCGGATTAGAAACCAGCCCTCTTCCTGGTCGATTCGATCTGAGCCATTGGGGGGGTTCGATCGGACGGATCAGAGCGTATCACATCTCATTAAATCGAGACCGTTGATCCTGGATCCAACCACCGTGGGTGCGTACCGTTTTGATAAAACCTAGATCTAATCTCGCGCGTCCGTTTGGATCGGACGGCTCACGGGAGCCGATATCGTTTCGCCCGAGCACATTTGCTAAAGAACCCCTCGGGTTTCAGTGAATGAACCCGCCGTCCATTTTTACTGTTCGCTGTGTCTCTGGAATTTTACCCCGTAGCCCCTGTGCTTCTCAATTATTGAGGCGCAGTCCAGGACATAATGAAATCAGAGAAAAGGATTATTAAATAGATTTTTAATAGGAAAATAATTACTAGAACTTTGTAAATTCATAGAAAATTCATACTAACTCCAAATTAGTCCATTCCAGTTCCTAAAATTTTGTAATTTAATTCTCTATCACCTAGAGCCTCTGTTATGTCATGAAAACAGTAAAGAAATTTATTTATCACATAATCCTATTTAAAGCACATAAAACCTTTGAAAATGCATAACTTAAAATCTATAACTCAGAAAATTATGATTCCAGTTCCTAGGTTTTTATTTTAATATGTAGATTATTACTGTGTATTTTATTTATATGTTTGGTGTAATGTTAATTTCTCTATATGCACTGTGCTTGTTTGTATTGTGGCGAGTAGAAGAACCCGTTGCTGAGGATCCTGGTGGGCAGCAAATTGAAGTAGCTGAGCAGGAGCTCATTGAAGGCAAGTTGTGCCCTTGACCACTTTTTACCCAATAATGTTCTTTAATATCACTTATCCATCCATAGGTTAATTTTGATGGGACCCAATAGGTCACCCTAGATTGTTTATCTCATTACCTTGTTTACCCCTGATTCACTTGGGTAGTTTGCTATTGCTTTACATGGTTTTGGGATAATCATTGATTATATCTATGTTCCAATTATTCTTGTTATTCTGTTTATGTTCATGTCAAGTTCATTAATGTTAATTGGAACATAGAGCTTAACTTGAGTAACACGTGCCACCACAAGGGTTTAATGGGACGCCCTTGGCTGACTAATTAGGAAAGCTAGTGGAAGACTACCTTACCCGAAAGGGGCAAGGGCAGTAGGGGAGAGGTCAGTGCGGGGAGGTCCCTGGTTGATTTTGCTGCGATGGCGGTCAGCCAGGAACCCTGTACTGGATCTTCCCATAAACTGTAGCGGGTTTTCGGAAGCTAGTGGAACTTTGTAAAGGCCTCGTAGTGTTGCCCTGCCGCGCTTCCTAGGTAGAGGTGTATGGGATTCATGACCCCTTGGCAGATGGGTAACATGACTTGTGGGTAAAGGGTACAACCTCTGCAGAGTGTAAAACTGGTATACTAGCCGAGCTCACGGTCATGAGCAGCTCAGGACTCTCTGATGTTTAAATTATGGAACTTAAATTCAATTTTGTCATTTGCATATGCATGGGTTTATTATTAATTTGTTCAATTACTTTATTTAAGGTTTGGTATTTACTTACACTTAGTAACTGCTAATAAAATTTTGACCAACTACTTAAAAGCAATGCTCAGCTTTAACCCCTATCATTGATCAGCCTTACACTTCACATGAGCTCCCACCTTTGGTGAGTTCATGTCACATTATTCCCCACAACTTGTTGAGCGATGATCATGTGTGAGCTCACCCTTGCTGTCTCACACCCCCCCACAAGAGAAGAACAGGTGGTTCAGGAGGAGCCACAAGGCGAGGAGTATGATCTGATCTAGGTGGCGTTTCTCAGTTGACATTGGCGCCAACGATCCTTAGTTCGTTTTATCTTTATTATTTTATTTTGTAATAAGTCTTCCGCTATGTAATAAATACTCTGATGTTTTATGACATTTATCTCTATACACTCTGTTATTGTATATGTTGTCTTCTTGGCGCATGTATGAGATGCACCTGGCTTTGTTCCTTAAAGCCGGGTGTGACATTATCTCCGTTGGACCAGCGACTACAGCGAAGGCCTCGAGCGAAGGGTGGCGTCTTTGCCTTCGCCCCAACATTTGCCCTCCGAGGGACCAGTTCGACAAAGTCATCTGGTGCCGAAGACGTCGCTAGGTGGCGGAGACGCGGCCCTCGCTCGAAGTGGTTCCGCGGGGGTTTTTGACATGACCGTTGATTGACACCGTACTGTTGGACTGCGGGTTTCCCGAAGCGCCGCGCCCTGTGTATAAAAAGGGGCGGGGGTCGGCGCGTTTTGAACTCCACTTTCCGCGCTCCATGAAAACCCTAGCCGCCTTTTCCACTGTCTTGCTGCTCGTCTGCCCTCCTTGCTCTTGTTTGCCGGAGATCTGGCTCGAGTGAACCAGACCGCCCACCGCCGTTGACGGTACGTAGCGATGCCGACCTCTTCTTCTTCTGCTGCCGCTACGCCGCCGGCCGACGCCTCGCCGTCGGCCGACGCCTCGTCTGAGGAGACGCTGAGTACTTTGGTGGCGGAGGAGTTGCGCGCCGGCGATACGGTGGATTTTGGTGTGTCGCGGATGTCGTCGGTCCGCGTGCAAGATATGCAGCGACTGGGTTACTTTGGCGGCGGAGTTGCTCGTATCCCAGGGACGGAGGAAGTCCCCGAGCCGGAAGGAGAGTTGGTTGTGTTCGAGGCATTCTTCGCCGCCGGTCTCTGCCTGCCTGCGCACCGATTTGTTGGAGAAGTGCTGCGCAGATTTAACGTTTAGATCCATCAGCTGACTCCGAATGTCGTGGTGGCTCTGTCGAAGTATGTTTGGGCGACGACTTCGTACGGCGGACAGCCATCAGTCGAAGTCTTTGCGAAGTACTATTGCCTACACTGGCAGAAGAGGATGATTGGAGATGAAGTTGCCCAGTTTGGGTCCTGTACGTTTACGCCGAAGACCGGCAAGACCACGATGGAGGTAGTCGAGTTGGTTCCTTGCGCCCGCAACAAGTGGGGCAATTGGAATGAGTTTTGGTTTTATGTCGCGGAGGGTACCGTCGAAGACCATGAGGGGCTCCCCGTATCTGAGATGTGCTCGCATTTTTACTCAGCATACCCGCCCTTTGAGGTGGCGGAGGAGGATGCGGACGAAGGGGCCCTTCGGTGCGCCGTCGGCCTAAGCAGTGGGCGCGATTTGGTTGAAGAATTCGTGGCGTACGGGGTATGGCCCTTGGCTCATGGCTGGGCGCTGGGCGAAGTGTGCCCTCGCCAGATGCCTTCCCATGGTGGGAAGCTGGTGCGAAGTCCTGCGTTCGCGCTGGATCTGCAAAGCCGCGATCCGGCCGCCTTTGTGCGTGAGGCGGAGGATGGGGCGGTGCGGATCGTTGGTCGGTACGTGCCGAGGACAGAGGGCCAGCGTAGCTGGGATATCCGCGGGTCGAATGACCGTTTGAACAGGGTTTTTGAATTGAATCGACTGTCGTATAACGGCTATCCCGGCCAAGACGATGTGGACCGCCGCGGGAAGAAGCCGGTGGTAGAGTCTGGAGGCGACCCTGCGCCGGCGGCCGCCCCATCCTCTAAGAAGAGGAAACTAGGTACTGCTATGGGAGGACTTGGGGTTTCCGATGGTTTTGCTAGAGAATTGATGAGGACATGCGCGGCCCCGGGAGGAAGGATGTCTTCGCCCGAGCTCCGGGAGTCTTCGGCGCGGATGCTGAGGGTTACTGGGGGTTGGTGGCCTAGGAATGTTCCTATCCCCCGCGCGGCCGGCGAAGACTTTTTTACATCTCGCATGGTTCGTGAATGGAAAGTGTTTCCTTACGGGCGGAATATTGCTGCTGTTGTGTCGGCAGTGATGGACAAGGATCGCCAGGGAGCTGCACAGAAGCGCCAGGCGGTTGTCAGGCTTCATGAAGCCAGGCCGAAGAGGCAGCGAGGGGCTGCGAAGGCTGCTGCCCCCGGTGGAGGCAAGCCGCCGCTGGCGGCAAAGTCAGTCGTTCCTGCATCTAGCAAGGCGCCGGAGGCTGCGGCTGGCCCGGTGGTTCCAAGTCTGCGAAGGCTGTGCCGGCGTCCAGCAGGGTGCCGGAGGTCGCGAAGGCGGCCCGAGGGTTGCCGTCGCCGGGCAAGGGCGTCGCCGACTTCGCCACCGATATTAGTGTGGACGACTATCTTGGTGGTAAGCCGTTGGCTCGTTTTTTTTAAGTTCGTTGATACGTCGCAGGGTCGGATGAAGGCCAACTTGTTATTGTTGCGCCTGCCGCGGCGACCACGGCGGCTGCCGTAGTGCCGAAGGCGAAGGGCGGTGCTCTTAGTGCCGGAGGCGAGATGCCGGCACTCGCTGCTGTCAGGGACGAGGCGGGCGCTGTGTCCCGCCGGCTGAAGGAGATGAAGAAGGCACTAAGTCAGGTACGTTGAGCTAGACTTCGGTTTTTTTTATCGGCTTTGTTGGGGCCGCGGTCTTACGTGTGTTTTGCAGGCGGCTGACTTCGCAGACCGCGCGGCGTCGGGGGCCCTCACGGCAGTTGTGTCTGCCGAAGTCGAGAGACTTCGGACGCAACATGCTGACGCCGTCCGGGAAAAATCGGCCGCCGACAGTAAGTGCCGCAAGCTGGCGGACAAGGTGGCCGCACTGGAGGGGGAGAAGACTGACCTCCGGCGCCAACTGGCGGGGGAGAGGAGGGAGGCCAATGTGGCCCTCGCCAAGGCGCAGGCTGCGCAGGCGGAGGCCAATTTGGCGCGGGTGGAGGGCAATCTTGCCAGGGAGCGCGCCGAGCAGTTGGAGGAGCGGCTCGGCGCCCTGCAGAGCCGTGTGGAGAGGGTCGAGGCCGCGACGCGTACGGAGGCTGAGCGGACGCGCAAACAGCTTATGGATTCATACCATGAGCTAGGCGCGTGGACCGGTGACTTCGAAGTGCCGGACCGAGAGCTTGGACTTCGCTGCCTGGAGTGGGTACAGGAGGAGTTGCAGGCACTCCCCACTATCGTGGAGGGGTTTATGTCTTATGCTTCCCTGGTCACCTGCGAGGGGGCGATGAACGCGCTCTCTCGCGAAGGGTGCCGGCACTATGAGGTCTTCGACCAAGCTGATGAGGATTTCGAGCGAGATATCTACAAGGTTGAGGACCCTATAGTGAAGGAATCCGCCAGAGCCATTTACGACCAGATGTGGGGTCTGCACGGTCGAGAGGTGGTCAGGGAGCGGGCCGAGACGGCGAGGGCTCAGGTAACGTTTGGCTTTTGTTTGATGTTTGTTGGATGTGGGCTATGTATGGGTTTGCTGAATTTGTGTGCTGTGTCTCAGGCGGCGCGTGGCGAGAGGGTGGATGATTTCGGGGCGTTGAACAGCGCGCTGCCTGACCCGGAGTCGAACCCAGCGGAGGCTGTGCCCGAGGCCGCCCTGGAGCCGCCCCCGGAAACTGCCGAAGGCGCTCCTGATGCCCCCGCAGCCGCTGCGGCCGGCGGAGGCCCGCCCCCAAAGACTGCCGAAGGCGCCCCTGATGCCCCCGCAGCCGCTGCGCCGAGGGCTGAGGATCCTGCGACGGTGGCGGCGGAGGCAACAGCGGAGGCGACAGCGGAGGCTCCCGCGACGACTGGGTCTTCGCAGGTGGCGCAGTGGGTGTGGGTAGTCAGGGAATTTTGGATATGTTGCTGAATTTTGGTTGCTGCGCAGGTTCAAGATTTTGGGCCTGCGCACGCAACCGCCACTACTAATTTTTTGGCGGCTTCGACCGTGGATGATGGTAATAAATATGATGGGTCTGCATCTGAGTTTTTTGATTTTGCTGACTCTGGGAGCTCGGTTGAGTGGACTGAGGAGTCGTCGGAGGAGGACTTGGACTACTTCGCGGCCTTGGATGTGGCAGCGGCGGAGGCCTCACCGCACGCTGCGGACACAGAAGATGTGCCTGGTCCGAGTACCGGGCACCGGCAGCGAAGGGCGGTTGCGAAGCGTAGAGTGAGTGGGGCGGAGGGCGGTCGGCTTCGTGTGAGTAGGGTTGGCCGGCAGGCACTGTTGTCCTTGCCAGCTGCCGTGAGTACAGGTGAAGGGGAATTGCGAAGTCTTTTTGCGGGTGAGGAGCTTAGGATAATGTTATTTAATTATAGGGAGATGGGAATTATTCCGAAGGTTGAGCCGATGTAGAGTGTGGTGCCCTCGCTTGTACATGTGTAAAGGCTTGTATGATGAAGTTGGGTGCCCCCGCACATTTGGCTATGCTTGCGATGGCGTTACGTACTTGGTCAGGTGTATTTGTTATGCTGGACCGGTGCGTATATAGTCGGTCTTGGCGCGGACAGTTTGGTGTGGTCGTTTTTGCTTTTGTTACGCTTCGTCCGGCTGTGCCCTCAGGCAACTTCTGCGCGGATGGTCTTTGCAGTAGACTTCGGTTTTTCACACTTGCTGTGCTAGTCCGGCTGCACCCTTAGGCGACTTCTGCGTGGCTAGTCTTTGCAGTAGACTTCGGTTTTTCGCACTTGCTGTGCTAGTCCGGCTGCACCCTTAGGCGACTTCTGCGCGGCTAGTCTTCGCGGTAGACTTCGATTTTTCGCACTTGTTGTGCTAGTCCGGCTGCACCCTTAGGCGACTTCTGCACGGATAGTCTTCGCGGTAGACTTCGATTTTTCGCACTTGTTGTGCTAGTCCGACTGCACCCTTAGGCGACTTCTGCACGGATAGTCTTCGCGGTAGACTTCGATTTTTCGCACTTGTTGTGCTAGTCCGGCTGCACCCTTAGGCGACTTCTGCATGGTAAGTCCTCGTGGTGGACTTTGATTTTTCGCACTTGTTGTGCTGATCCGGCTGCACCCTTGGGCGACTTCTGCACGGAGTTGTCGCACGCGAGGGTGGCTAGCGCTGAGCCTCGCGGTGACTTCGTATTGGTCGAATGTCGAAGACCGTCGTCGCGGTCTTTTTTCGACGCATGTTTTTGCGGGGGATTTTCACTTGTATATTACATGGCTCCGCCTCGTTAAAAACCTCACCCCCCGGGAGGAAAAGAGTGCAGGCTAGAATAAAATTGTTTTTGCGAATTACAAGGGCGAATCAGCCCTGATGAGTCAAACAAAAAATTTGCGGAGGTTGTCGATGTTCCAGGAGTGCTCCAGGTCTTCGCCGCTTGGCGTTGTGAGCCTGTAAGCACTGGGGGAAGCTTTCGTCTTGACTATGAAGGGGCCCTCCCACCTGGGCTCCAGCTTGCCCCTGGACTCTGTCCGAGCTGTTCGGACGAGTACGAGTTCCCCTTCGTTGAATTCTCTTGGGATGACTGCATGGTCGCGCCATGCTTTTGTCTGGGCTTGGTATTTGTTTAGAGCTTGTAGGGCGAAGACTCGGTCTCGATCGATGAGATCCTTTGAAGTGGGCTCGTCCACGTCGGGGACGGCTGAAGGAACTGTTCGCGGGGACCCATGTTTTATTTCTTGTGGGGTCATGGCCTCCGATCCGTATAGAAGGCAGAAAGGAGTGAACCCGATCGCCCTGCACTCAGTCGTGTTTAGTGCCCAGACCACCTCGGGTAACAAATCGGCCCACTTGCCCTTTTTTCGTCGAGGAGCATCTTTTTGACAGCTGTGAAGATTTTTCCGTTGGCGCGTTCCACAACTCCGTTGGACTGCGGGTGATAGACTGAGGCGAAGGCAAGCTTGGTGCCGATGGAGAAGCAAAAATCCTTGAAGTCTTGGCTATCAAACTGCTTGCCGTTGTCGACTGTTAGTTCGGACGGTACTCCGAAGCAGCAAACAATGTTTTGCCAAAAGAATTTTTGGGCAGTCTTTGATGTTATTGTGGAGACAGCCCTTGCCTCGATCCATTTGGTGAAGTATTCGACAGCGACGAAGGCGAACTTAAGGTTCCCCTGAGCCGTGGGTAGGGGCCCGACGATGTCTAGGCCCCAGCGCTGGAGAGGCCATGTGTGGGCGATCAGCTTTGTAAATTGCGAAGGGCTACCTGATCGAGGGGAAAACTTCTGGCAGGCTTCGCAGGACCTTGTGACCCGATTTGCGGCGCAGATCATTGCGGGCCAGTAGAAACCTTGGCGGATCACCTTAGCAGCTAGGGCCCTTGGCCCTGCGTGAGAGCCGCAGGTACCACTGTGGACTTCGCGTAGGATCTGGACACCTTCGGTTTCGGTGACGCATTTGAGCATTGGCTGACTGACCCCCTTCTTGTAGAGTTAGCCCTCAATCAGTGCGAAGTCCCGGCTTCGATGTTTGAGGCGCTTGGCCTCGTTGATGTCGATTGGGTGATAATACCCCTGTAGGAACAGAGTTATTGGTGTCCGCCAGTCTTCGGTCATGATAAGGTTGACTATGCGGTGGCCCTCGCTGTCATTGGTTATTTGGAGCCCTTCGGGGCTCCGGACGGCTGGTGTGCCGATGACATGGTAGAACACGTCGGAGGGCAGGGACTCGCCTCTGGCGGCAGCCTTGGCCAATGCGTCGGCCTCTTCATTCTTGGCCCGGTCCACATGCTGCAAAGTGAATCCCTTGAATTGTCTCTCGAGACTTCGGATGGCCGCGAGGTATTGCATGAGTGCGGGGGTCCTTTGCTGCATAGTCTTTCTCGACCTGGCCGGCAACTACCTTGGAGTCTGTTCTGATGATGCAGGTGGTGACCCCAAGGGCCCTCAGCTTGCGGAGACCGAGGATGACTGCTTCGTATTCTGCTATGTTATTTGTGCATCTGTCGGATTCCAGAGCGAAGCTGAGACGAGCCGCATATCTGTGCTTGACTCCGGTTGGCGAGGTGATGACTGCCGTGGCGCCTGTCCCCGCATGGCACCATGCGCCGTCGCAGTGGATCGTCCAAACCTTCTCTGCGGACGGGTCCGGCTGTGTTATTGGCCCAGTCCAGTCGACGATGAAGTCTGCCAGGACTTGTGACTTGATGGCTGTCCTGGGCTCGAAATTGATGTGGTAGCCGGAGAGTTCGGCCGCCCACTTGGCAATCCTCACCGATGCTTCCGGGTTTCTGAACAATTCGCTGAGTCCCCTATCTGAGGTGACCCGGACCGTGAATGCTTCAAAATAATGGCGCAATTTGCGCGAAGACATAACGACTGCGTAGGCAATCTTCTCCAGCTCTGTCATGTTACATTTGGACGGCGTCAGCACTTTGGAGACGTAATAAATTGGGCACTGCCTGATCACGCCCTCAACTGTCTGCTCCTGCACTAGTGCTGCGCTGACCGCATGCGGCGAAGCCGCAACATAGAGCAACAGAGGTAGTGAAGAATCGGGGCTTGTAAGGACTGCCAACTCCGACAGGTACTGTTTTAATGAGGCGAAGGCCGCTGCCTGCTCTGGTCCCCAAGCGAAGTCTTTTGCGCCACGGAGAGTTTTGAGGAAAGGGAGACTTCGCTCAGCGGATCTGGAGATGAATCTGTTGAGGGCGGCCAATCTCCCCGTCAAGCGCTGGACGTCTCTTGCGGACTGCGGAGGCATCATGTTTATGATGGCTTGAATTTTGGTTGGGTTGGCCTCGATGCCGCGGTGTGATACCAGGTAGCCCAATATTTTGCCTTGGCGAACGCCGAAGACGCACTTTTCCGGGTTTAGGCGGAGTCGTGCGTCTCGCATGTTCGCGAATGTCTAGGCGAGGTCAGTGAGATGGTCCGCCTTGCTCTTGCTGGCGACGACGATGCTGTGACACCCTAGGTGTTACTCAGGGTGTCCACCCAGGGCTACCCCCTTTTAACCTATTATCACATGAGGATTGATTTGGGCAAAGTACATCAAACTTGGAATTCAAGGTCCTAAGCAAGTGCAAACCATCTTGGATATCATGCCCTAGCTTGTCATGCACATCTAAGGGGGGAATTTCCCAAAACTCTAAAGCAAACCCTCCTTGAGCAATAGGAACCCTAATTGAAGCTAGGATCAAAAGGTCATGTAAACCTTATGATCATGGCTTGGGCCAAATATAAAAGTTGTAGTATGCTTCATAACCTACAAATAATAGTAAAGAAGTACCCCCAAAAAGATTTCAGAAAAGCCCCAAAAAGTTCACCAAAGGTTGAGCACAAGGGAAAAATTCAGAATTTGCCTAAGTATAAAAACTAACCCTTGAACAAAGATCCCACATGTTCACATTAATCCAAAATTCAAAACACTTCGACCCAATTGACAAAGTGGCGCCAAATTAACCCTAGAATGCCCTGGAAAGAGGTGACACCTACCCTAGGGCGTTTGACACGACTTGACACCATTTTTGTCTCGGTTTGGACCTGTCTGACACAGCCGACTTCCCACCCTCATATCTCTCTAACCTGACCACATCTACTCTTGGAACTCACATGAACTAGGTAGCTCTAGGTGCAGGGAAGAGATCTCCCACAGGCGATAGGGTAAGATTCGTACGTTTTGGTCGCTCAGTAGAGGGAAGAACACGGGCAGAAGCAACAAGCCACGTGTTCGACGCGCTCTGAGCTCGCCAGAGCACGCCCGCGCGCGCCCCCGCGTGCCCCGCGTCGCGCCAATGGCCAGCCGGCGCCCTGTCCCGCGCCTATAAAGCCCACCCAGGCGTCGGTTACACTCTTCCGCGCACACTCAAGCCTCACCGGAGCTCAGTTCACCGCCGTTTGCCCGTGCGCGGAATGTCCGCGGCCACCCGAGCCACTGCCGCCGTAGACAGGCCAATCCAACTTTCCCCAGCCCCATCCAACCCTCTGAAGCGAGTAAGCATACCTCAGTGAAGCTCCCCGAGCGAGGAATCAAAGCCTGCTTCGCCGGAGAGGCCAGTCCACGGTCGCCGGAGTTCACAACCCCGCCGGAGTGCGTGGACCGGGTAAATCACTGAGCCATTTCTCGATTCACTACACAGATAGCCTATACGTCACCCCAGGAAGCTCACTGTTCCCTTGGATTGAATCAGATCGCCGTGGTTTGGCCGGTACACTCGCCGCCGACAAGAACCCCCGCCTGCGCACGTGGACCGAGCGATTCCGGCCATCCCCGCCGTCGAGCCGCACCTCGCTGTGACCGCCAGAGCCTCCCCGAGCCAACCCTGCCCTTCGCCGGACCTATCTCGCCGCTGGTAAGCCGCGCCACCCTTTTCTTTCCCGCGGGTACTGTTTACATTGGGGGAAGGATTGCGAGTGAGAGGAAGAGAAGGTCAGGGGGCTTTTTGAACTGTCAGCGACCCAAGGGAACAGTGGCACAGGGGTAGATTTGTGCGAGTTGATTTAGTTTAAACCCAGGGGCCTCGGTGTAAACTGTTTTTCCAGGAAACTCTTATTAATTTTTTTTTAAATTGAACCGAAGCTTTAAAAATTCATAACTTCTGTTTAGTTCATCCAAATTTGGTCAAACCAATTTTGTCAGACTCTAAATAATGTAACCTACTTAAGAAAAATACAAAACCCCTATGTACTGTAGAAAACTATAAGGTTCTGATTTAAGTATAGTTTTGGCC
Organism: Zea mays; assembly: GCF_902167145.1. Lineage (NCBI taxonomy): Eukaryota > Viridiplantae > Streptophyta > Magnoliopsida > Poales > Poaceae > Zea > Zea mays. The sequence continues at coordinate 77,354,183 of NC_050105.1, forward strand.
AAAAGCTCAATAATAGAAAGAAAAATAGTTGTACTATTTGACTAGGGTTAGAAAAATTTGGGGAAGTTTATATCTACCTACTGACCTGTTTAAAAATGTTAAACCTCTCTGTCCACTTCATTAAGTTAGTTTTTACCCCTTATTCTATAATATGCTTAAGGTTAAGAAAAATAGAAAAGGTGATTCAAATAATGAACCAGAGGGCACCCCTATTTTTGTTGGGATCCTTATTCAATATAGTTCACTGGAAAAATCTATCATACCCTGGTTGAGTATAAAGTAAGTGGGATACCTTTTATTTGAATAAAACAAGGAAAACTTAGAAAAACCCTACAAAAATAACCCCAAGGTGAAAACACCCCCACCCTTGGGATAGTTAATGTTTTGTTATTAAGAACTTAAGAAAAATATGAAATCTGTTGTTTCACATTTTTCAAATAACAATATAGTAGAAAGTGCCTTTTTGACATTAAACTTTAGAAAATCATAACTAAATAACCACCCCTTAGCCTTCTGTGGTTTTTGGCACAGAAGCCTATTATTACTGTTAGATGCCAACAAAAATAACCTTTAAGACAGACCCCACCTCTAATTAAGAGATGTAGTGTAAAGTGGACCATTTTACACCACTCTTGTTATTTTTGTCTAAAGCATAGCCTTTATATTTTAAGCCTCAAATTCTTAAAACAGGCTAGAATAGCAAATGGCAATCCACTGTAATTTTTACAGAATTTTTGGAAATTATTAAACCACTGTCGTAGTTCAAACCTACACTAGAAACCATAAGTAGAAATTAAAGAACGGAAAATGAATAATGGTAATTAGTGTCATCCTAAAACCCTTGTAAATTGCCCACTGAAATGTATAAAGACAATACAAATCCACTATGTTTATCCTCAATAAAAACCTAAGCCTAAAAAGTAATAAGCCTAACCCACTGGAAGCCCCGCGTGACTAAGAAACCCTAAGTTACTACTTGACTTAGTTTCTTTTGAGCATAATGTTATTAAATCCTGCATAATCATGACATACATGTTCATTGCATTCGATAGACTGTAACCTTGCTGACGGAGAGTACGTCCTCGTGCCGGAGCAAGGAGCTGCTCAGGAGGTAGCCCTAGATCCAGCACCAGAGCCTGCACCAGAGGACCTGCCTACCACTGCTTTGGAAGGCAAGCCCCGGTTTTATGCATAACCGTTTATATATGCTATTTTACTACACTTAATGTTTGTAGGCTTGTACTGTGCACTTAAGTGTAGGAGTTATTTGAAACCCTAGTTGCATGATCTCAGGAAATCCTTTTGAGATGGATACTAGTATGCTAGGTCGAGTAGTTGCTTTAATTAATTAGGATCTCGGTAGAAGACGAGTGGTTTTTCTAGCACTCGCGCGAGATCAGGAATTGGTTGTACCCACTTTTTATACCATATTGATAGTTGGTTGGTGGACACGGATCCATGGGGATGCGTGGTCTACGAGGTGAAAATGGAATAAGGATTAACGTGCGGATACCTGTGTCAAGCGATTGAACGTACTAAACACATGCCGAGAAATATGGTAAATCGGTAAGCCTAGTACCTGATTGAACCTGGCAGCAGATTGCCCTCCTCACGCGACCTGAGACGAGGTCTCCCATTCCGGTTATGGTGGGTACAAGTGCGGTCACTGCACGACGGCAGTCGGGGTCAGTGAGGCATTGTACGCCAAGGCGGTGAGCCCCTCTGTGTTGACGGGGAATCGATGGGGACGGTTGATGTGTGTGGGGACGGAGTGCCTCGCCACGTCGTGTGTTTAGGTTTACCTTGCAAGGATAAAAACTCGATTCGAATCGTCTGCTTCTCGCAGCTAATGAGACTGCTTGATCCATTGTACTGCATTGAGTAACAAGTGGAAATATGATGAGTTGATATAAGCTGTTGATTGCTAATAATGCTTGCTACTATGTATGAGTAGATAGTACACTTTTAGCCTTAAGAGAGTCACACTTAAATTGACAAAGTTAAAACTTGACTTAGAAACTCAGCTAGTGCTTTTGGCAACCAAACCCCACAGCCAAACAGCTGCATGTCTAGAGGTAGAGGAGTAGACTCCTCACACCGGGTAAGTCTAGCTGAGTATTAGTATACTCAGCCTTGCTTGTGGCATAATTTTACAGGTTCTCTGGAGGACATGGTTGCTGGAGTGACTTGGCCGTCCATCTTGCCACCGGGTTGGACTGTCGAGTGGGACCCTACCTCGGCTGAGGAGGAGCATGAGGAGTGATGGGACAGGCTTCCTCATCTCTCTGTTTAATTACCGTTAGTTTATTCCGCTGCACTTCGAACAATGATGACTACTTTTGCAAAACTCCGATGATGATGTAATAATTTAATACTCTTTAATGCATGGTTTTATGCTTTATTGTATTTGCTCTGTGACTCACCATCGAGTGAGATTGTGGTACTTGATCCTATCAGTGGTCGTGTCGGACTAGATCCGAGGGATTGACGGGTTATTCCCATTTAAGTGTGGTCTAGCCTCTACGGCGGGGCTTAGGCACTTAAGTTGGAATAATTCGGGCAGTTCCGCCACAGATGTCGTCCACATATGTGAATATATTTCTGCCAACTTGCCCGTCGAGCACTGTCTTGGTAAGCCTGGAGAAGGTGGACCCGGCGTTCTTGAGTCCCTCCGGCATTCTGATGAAGCAATATGTGCCGAAGGGTGTTATAAAGCTGGTGCTAGCCTTGTCTTCCTCCTTCATGTATATCTGGTGGTAACCGGAGAAGCAGTAGAGGAGTGACATGACTTCGCATCCGGCCGCGCTATCGACTATTTTGTCGATCTGCGGCAGCGGGAAGTTGTCCTTTGGGCATGCCTTATTGAGACTGGTGAAGTCGATGCACATTTGCCACTTCCCGCTCTTTTTCTGCACCATCACAACGTTGGAGAGCCATGTGGGGTAAGCCACCAGCTCGATGAATTTGGCTTCCAGGAGGCGGTGCACTTCTGCCTTGGCGGCCTCTGTCTTCTCGTCAGACATCTTGCGAAGCCGCTGTTTTTTCGGCCTCACCGAAGGGTCGATTCCCAAGCTGTGCTCAATTATGGATCGGCTGACCCCGACCAGGTCGAGGGCTGACCAGGCGAAGACATCTTTGTTCTTGGACAGGCAGCAGAGGAGCTTGTCCTCTTCATGCGAAGTGAGGTCTTCGCTGATAGTGACTGTCTGCTTGGGCGTGGCCTGGTCGAGGGGGACAGTCTTGGTCCCATGATGCTCTGCAGCTGTGCCTTGTCGTGTTGTTTATCGGTTGGGCTGGCGGGCGCGGGGACCTCGCGCTGGGCCGTGAGGCAGTGCACGTTTCTCTGACCGGGCACGAAGTCCCGCTCTATGTTGCGCGCAGTCTGTTGATTGCCGTAGACCGTAATAACGCCTAGCGGACCTGATATCTTCATACATAGGTACAATCCGTGAATGGCTGCTTCGAACTTATTGATGGAGCCCCGGCCCATGATGGCATTGTATGGATATACCATATCCACAATATCAAAGGTTACTTGCTCACTTCGGGCATTGGGAGCTACACCGAAGGAGAGAGGCAGCTCTATTTTGCCGACAGGAAAGGTGCCCTTGCCACCGAAGCCATACAACGGGTTGTCCGAAGGCTTGAGCAGGCTGTGGCTTATGCCCATGCGATCGAAGGCATGGAGGAAGATGATGTCCGCCTGACTGCCATTGTCGACTAGGACCTTGTGCAGGTCCCAGCCTGCCACGCTGCAATTGATAACCATGGCGTCGCTGTGGGGGGCGCTGCGCAGGTCGACGTCTCGTGCGTCGAAGGTTAGCGGTATGTGGGACCACTTTGTCTGCACGACTGGGCCAGTGACGACGACGTGGTTGATGCTGCGGTAGTGGTCCCGCTTCTGCCGCTTTGTGTCGAAGTCAGTGCTGGACCCCCCAGTTACCATGTGAATGACTCCTCGATATGGCTGATCGGTGAAGTCTTCCTGCTTTGGGGCGTGGGGGATGTTTTGATGTTGCTGGTGTGGTGGTGGGGGTGGGGGAGGTACGATTTGTACTTCCTGATGGTGTTGGTAAGCGTGGTGCGGTGGATGCGGGGCGGGGGCGTGGATATATGGTGGAGGGCGTTGCTGGTAAGTGTGTGCGACAACTCTGGGGTTGTCGGCTGGCTGCGCCCGTGCCATCCTGTCTTTGGTGGCCTTCGTTTCTGGGCAGTCTTTGGTTTGGTGGGCGCAGTCTTCGCCATGGAAGAGGCAGTAGAATCGGCACGGCGACTGCGCACGCCCCCGACCCCTACCGCGAGTTCCATTTCCGCAGCCCTAGGGGGGATATTCCTGGCGACGAGGGGCGTCAGCAGCGGGGTGCTGGTTGGCGATGTTGTGCACTTGCTGTTGATTGCGGCCATCTCGACCGGAGTCTTGCTGCGGAGTCCCCGTCCACGTGCGGCTGGACTGTGGAGCATCTTTGGGCTTCCTTTGGGACTCAACCTTGCGCTGGTGGAGCTCTTCGGATTTGGCGTATTTTTCAAACAGCTGATATAATTCCTGGAGGTTCTTGTGCGGATCTCTGATGCAGTGGCTATAGAGGACGCCGGTGCGAAGGCCACTGATAGCGTAGTGGATAGCGATCTGGTCATCGACTGAGGGCAGCTGTGATTTGAGTGTTAAAAATTTGCGGTAATACTCCCGCAGAGTCTCCTTTTCCAGCTGCTTGCAGAGCGAGAGTTCGGCCAAGGCGTCGGTGTCTGGGCGGTACCCTTGGAAGTTGAGCAGGAACTTGTCCCGGAGGCTTCTCCAGGAATCAATGGACATCGGAGGCAACCTGGTGAACCAGGTGAGAGCTGGGCCTTCGAGGGCGATGATGAAAGACTTGGCCATTGTGGCGTCGTCCCCTCCGGAAGATGCAACGGCGACCTGATAACTCATTATGTATTGTGCTGGGTCGGTGCTGCCGTTGTACTTGGGATAGGTCCCTGTCCGGAAGTTAGCGGGCCAAGGCATCACTTGCAGGTGTGGCACCAGGGGACTTCGCTCGTCAAGGTAGTTGACCCCTTGGAATGGCGCGGCGTGCGGGAAGGTGTGGTCGCGCTGGGGGAAACGCGGGTCTTCCGGTTGTGCGCGCTGTTGCAGGGGTGGCCCATGCTGTAGGCCGAGGTGGCCTTCACGCGTGTCTTCCAGTTGTGCGCGCTGCTGCAGGGGTGGCCCGTGCTGCAGGCCAAGGTGGCCTTCGCGCTGCATCAGCGCGATCTCCCGCTCGAGGTCCTAGGCCTTCTGCTCTTCGTCGCGTATCATTTGCCGCACTTTGGCTAGTGCGGACACGCGCTGGCGCTTGGCCTCCAGTATCTCTTTCTGCCTCTGGAGATTGCGGTTCTTGAGGCGCAGGGCGCGCAGCTGTAGCTATTCTTCCGCTGAGACGCCGAGGACTTCACCGTCCTCGGTGAGGTCCGCGCCCTCCAGTGGGGCGAAGCCTGGGGGTGGCTGCGATTGTCCTTCAGGGCCGCAGGTGCGGAGAGTGTCGTCTTCGCAGGTGCGGAGAACGTCGTCTTCAGTGGCCTCTTGGTGGGTGGATTGGGTGAGGGCGAGGGCCTTGCCCTTTCTTGCAGCAAGTAGTGCTGCCTTCGCAGCCTCGTCAGCCTCCGGGTTAGCTTTCTTGGGTGCCATCGCGGGTGGTTGTCTCGTAGCACGAACGGTGGGCGCCAAATGTTGGAACTTGCTCTCAGTTGCAAGGGGATCCAACAAGGGTGAACAGTGACGTTAACAGGGTTCTCGCGCAAGATGGCAATAGCTCTGTTAATCTAGCCTCTCACGGGCACTGTGCGGGGGTATTTATAGGTATCTGAGCGCCCAGCGTCTTGTGTTAAGGACGCATGTGCCCTCAAACACCTAGGTTATCCCCAGAATATTCCCATAAAGTAGGGTTACAGACTGTAATTACAGGGATGCCTTTACAAATTAGGCCCGTAACACACTGCGGCCACGCAGGGCCCGTTACAATGGGCCGGATCACACGTGGGCCTCCGAGCTGGACGGGGCCGCACGGTGGGATGACCTCGTCGTAGGCCTTCGTCTGATGTCATATGGGGCGAAGGGTGTCCCTGCCCGTTTTATCTCCGTTGGACCAGCGACTGCAGCGAAGGCCTCGAGCGAAGGGTGGCGTCTTTGCCTTCGCCCCAACAGGTTAATTTGTAACCGTAGTCCCTAAGGGTTTGCCTCATCCAAAGCAATTGCGCGCAACAATGGCCTGCGGCAATATACTCGGCTTCGGCGGTAGAAAGAGCCACAGAATTTTGCTTCTTTGAAGCCCAAGACACCAGAGATCTTCCCAAGAACTGGCAAGTCTCTGATGTGCTCTTTTTATTAATTTTACACCCTGCCCAATCAGCATCAGAATAACCAATTAAATCAAATGTGGATCCCCTGGGGTACCAAAGGCCAAACTTAGGAGTATAAACCAAATATCTCAAGATTCGTTTTACGGCCCTAAGGTGAACTTCCTTAGGATCGGCTTGGAATCTTGCACACATGCATACGGAAAGCATAATATCCGGTCGTGAAGCACATAAATAGAGTAAAGAACCTATCATCGACCGGTATACCTTTTGATCTACGGATTTACCTCCCGTGTCGAGGTCGAGATGCCCATTAGTTCCCATGGGTGTCTTGATGGGCTTGGCATCCTTAATCCCAAACTTTGTAAGTATGTCTTGAATGTACTTCGTTTGGCTAATGAAGGTGCCCTCTTGGAGTTGCTTTACTTGAAATCCTAAGAAATATTTCAACTCCCCCATCATAGACATCTCGAATTTTTGAGTCATGATCCTACTAAACTCTTCACATGTAGATTCGTTAGTAGACCCAAATATGATATCATCAACATAAATTTGGCAAACAAACAAAGCATTTGCAAGTGTTTTAGTGAAGAGAGTAGGATCGACTTTTCCGACTTTGAAGCCATTAGCGATAAGAAAATCTCTTAGGCATTCATACCATGCTCTTGGGGCTTCCTTGAGCCCATAAAGCGCCTTAGAGAGTTTATAAACATGGTTAGGGTACTCACTATCTTCAAAGCTGGGAGGTTGCTCAACATAGACCTCCTCCTTGATTGGTCCATTAAGGAAGGCACTTTTCACGTCCATTTGATAAAGCTTGAAGCCATGGTAAGTAGCATAGGCAAGCAATATACGAATTAATTCAAGCCTAGCTACGGGTGCATAGGTTTCACCGAAATCCAAACCTTTGACTTGTGAATATCCCTTGGCCACAAGTCGGGCTTTGTTCCTTGTCACCACACCATGCTCATCTTGCTTATTGCGGAAGACCCACTTGGTTCCTACAACATTTTGTTTAGGACATTGAAAGGGAAATGTGCTCTTGGGCCATTTCTTAGTATTTTGGTGATTGAGTGCAAACACAAGTGCTTAAATGTGAGAATATGCCCATGGTTGAACAAAGTGAAAATCACAAGTAAAGGTATGTTTCTAAGCCTTAGTACATTGGTTTTGTGTACTAATATCTTGTCTAAGTGTTAGAAACAGAAAGAAGAAGAGAAGAGAAGACTTGGCTGTGTACAGCCAAGGGGCTGTTTCGATCTGGTGCACCGGACACTGTCCGGTGGTGCACCGGACAGTGTCCGGTGCGCCAGGCTGCCTCGGCCGAAGAGGCCGCTCTCGGGTTTTTCTCCGGCGACTTCGGCTAAAATTCACCGGACTGTCCGGTGTGCACCGGACTGTCCGGTGAGCCAACGGTCGGCCGGGCCAACGGTCGGCCGCGCGATCGGCGCGCGACACGTGGCCGAGCCAACGGTCGGAAGGAAGCACCGGACTGTCCGGTGTGCACCGGACTGTCCGGTGAGCCAGATCTGCAACGGTCGGCAACGGTCGGCTGCGCCTATTAAGGAAAGAAATCGGGCACCGGACAGTGTCCGGTGTGCACCAGACTGTCCGGTGCGCCCGACGACAGAAGGCAAGAATGGCCTTCCAGATTTGTTCTCAACGGCTCCTAGCTGCCTTGGGGCTATAAAAGGGACCCCTAGGCGCATGGAGGAGACACCCAAGCAACTCTTGAGCATTCTTGATCATCCACACTCAGTCTTTGCGCATCCGTTTGTGATTCTAAGTGATTCGAGCTCTGTTCTTGTGAGAAACTGTGAGATAGTCTTTGAGCTCGATTCTTGGCCGTGTGTGTGCGCATTTCGCTGTGGATTTGTGTGTGTTGCTTCCCTCCCTTACTCCGTGCTTCTTTGTGAATCTTAAGTGTAAGGGCGAGAGACTCCAATTTGTGGAGATTCCTCGCAAGTGGGATAAAGATAAGCAAGGCAAAATACTGTGGTATTCAAGTGGGTCTTTGGACCGCTTGAGAGGGGTTGATTGCAACCCTCGTCCGTTGGGACGCCACAACGTGGAGTAGGCAAGTTTTGTACTTGGCCGAACCACGGGATAAATCATCGTGTCTCCTCTGTGTTGAATTCTCTGTGATTATCGTATTGTGCAAGATTTCCTCTTTAGCCACTTGGCAACTATTGTGCTAACCCTTAACAAGTTTTTGTGGCTATAAGTTAAGTTTTTACAGGATCACCTATTCACCCCCCCTCTAGGTGCTCTCAATTGGTATCGGAGCCGTTCTCTTCACAAAGGGACTTACCGCCCGAAGAGATGGATCCTAAGGGGAAGGGAATCGTGATCAACGACAAAGAGAAGGAATCCTTCGTCAACGAGCCAAAAGACGACAAGCCTACCGACTCCGGCTCGGGGCATAGACGGAAGGAAGGGAAGAAGAAGAAGACAAGGCGCATCAAGGAGATCATCTACTACGACGATAGTGATGAGTCTACTTCTTCCCAAAAGGATGATGACAACGACTACAAAAAGACGGTCAATTCGAACTTTTCATTTGATTATTCTCGTATTCAACATAGTTCGAATTCGCATTTGCTTTCCATTCCTCTTGGCAAACCCCCACACTTTGATGGGGAGGACTACGGATTTTGGAGTCACAAAATGCGTAGTCACTTATTCTCTCTCCATCCAAGCATATGGGAGATTGTGGAGAATGGAATGAAATTTGATAGCTCGGATAGTCCTATGCTTATAAATGAACAAATTCATAGAAATGCACAAGCTACTACTGTTCTCTTAGCATCTTTGTGCAGGGAAGAGTACAATAAGGTGAGCGGCTTGGACAATGCCAAGCAGATATGGGACACCCTCAAGATCTCTCACGAGGGGAACGACATCACCATGCTCACCAAGATGGAGTTGGTGGAGGGCGAGCTTGGACGATTCGCCATGATAAGGGGAGAGGAGCCAACTCAAACTTACAACCGGCTCAAGACCCTTATCAACAAAATAAGGAGCTACGGAAGCACGCGTTGGACGGACCACGACGTCGTCCGCCTACTACTCAGGTCCTTTACCATTCTTGATCCTCATCTCGTGAACAATATTCGTGAGAATCCCAGGTACACGATGATGACGCCCGAGGAAGTACTTAGAAAATTCGTGAGCGGGCGGATGATGATCAAGGAAGCAAGATACGTCGACGATGCGTTGAACGGTCCACTCCACGAGCCTCAACCCATTGCTCTCAAGGCATCGAGAAGCAAGGAGGCACTACCAAGCAAGGTGGCGCAAATTGAGGCGGCCGGGCTTAATGATGAAGAAATGGCTCTCATCATTAAGCGCTTCAAGACGGCGTTAAGGGGTCGCAAGGAGCATCCCAACAAGACCAAGACGAAGGGGAAGCGCTCATGCTTCAAGTGTGGTAAGATTGGTCACTTTATCGCTAATTGTCCCGATAATGATAGTGACCAGGAAAAGAAGAGTGGAAAATGGGAAAAGAAGAAGAATTACAAGAAGGCAAAGGGCGAGGCTCATATTGGAAAGGAGTGGGATTCGGATTGCTCCTCGTCCGACTCCGACAACGAAGGACTCGCCGCCACCGCCTTCAACAAGTCATCCCTCTTCCCCAACGAGCATCACACTTGCCTCATGGCAAGGGAAAAGAAGGTAACCACTCGTAATGCTAATACTTATGATTCTTCTAGTGATGATGAATCTAGTGAGGATGAAGTAGATTATTCATGTTTATTCAAGGGCTTAGATAGATCTAAGATAGACAAAATTAATGAATTAATTGATGCCTTGAATGAAAAGAATATACTTTTAGAAAAGCAAGAGGATTTGTTGTATGAAGAACATGATAAGTTTGTAGAGGCTCAAAAATCCCTTGCATTAGAAATTAAGAGGAATGAAATGCTTGCTTGTGAAGTGTCAACATGCCATGATTCTATTTCTAACTTAAAGAGCATAAATGATGATTTAAATGCTAAACTAGTAGAAGCAAATAAATCCAACTCTTGTGTTGAATATGTTGAAGTTTGCACTAGGTGTAAGGATATTGATATTAATGCTTGTAGCGAACACTTAGTTTCTATTTCAAAATTGAATGATGAATTAGCTAGTCTTAATGCTCAACTCAAGACTAGCAAGAGTAATTTTGATAAACTAAAATTTGCTAGGGATGCCTACACGGTTGGTAGACACCCCTCAATTAAGGATGGGCTTGGCTTCAAGAGAGAAGTCAAGAACTTGACAAGCCATAAGGCTCCTATCTCCGCCAAGGAGAAAGGGAAGGCTCCTATGGCTAGTAGCACTAAAAAGAACCATGCTTTCTTGTATCATGATAGAAGACATACTAGAAATGCAAATAGAAGTTATGATGCTTTTGACTCATATGTTTATGATTCTCATGCCATGTTTGCTCCTAGTTCTTCTTATGTGCATGATAGAAATGTTACTAAGAAAAATGTTGTTCCTAAAAAGAATGTTATTCATGCTCCTAGGAAAGTAGCAAATGAACCTTCTACCATTTATTATACTTGCAATGCTCCCTTTGCTATTTGTAGAAAGGGCAAGAAGGTAATTGCTAGGAAGTTAGGGGCAAGATGCAAGGGAGATAAAACTTGCATTTGGGTCCCTAAGAATATATGTGCTAACCTTGTAGGACCCAACATGAGTTGGGTACCTAAGACCCAAGCCTAAATTTGCCTTGCAGGTTTATGCATCCGGGGGTTCAAGCTGGATTATCGACAGCGGATGCACAAACCATATGACGGGGGAGAAGAAGATGTTCACCTCCTACGTCAAGAATAAAGATTCCCAAGATTCAATTATATTCGGTGATGGGAATCAAGGCAAGGTAAAAGGTTTAGGTAAAATTGCAATTTCTAATGAGCACTCCATATCTAATGTGTTTTTAGTTGAGTCTCTTGGATATAATCTGCTATCTGTGAGTCAATTATGCAATATGGGATATAACTGTCTATTTACAAATGTAGAGGTGTCCGTCTTTAGAAGAAGTGATGGTTCACTAGCTTTTAAGGGTGTATTAGACGGCAAACTTTATTTAGTTGATTTTGCAAAAGAAGAGGCCGGTCTAGATGCATGCTTAATAGCTAAGACTAGCATGGGCTGGCTGTGGCATCGCCGCTTAGCACATGTGGGGATGAAGAACCTTCACAAGCTTCTAAAGGGAGAACACGTGATAGGGTTGACTAACGTGCATTTCGAAAAAGATAGACCTTGTGCAGCTTGTCAAGCAGGTAAACAAGTGGGAGGAGCGCATCACGGCAAGAACGTGATGACCACTTCAAGACCCCTGGAGCTGCTGCATATGGACCTCTTCGGACCTGTCGCCTATCTGAGCATAGGAGGAAGTAAGTATGGTTTAGTTATTGTTGATGACTTTTCCCGCTTCACTTGGGTGTTCTTTTTGCAGGAAAAGTCCGAAACCCAAGGGACCCTCAAACGCTTCCTCAGGAGAGCTCAAAATGAGTTTGAGCTCAAAGTGAAGAAGATAAGGAGCGACAACGGATCCGAGTTCAAGAACCTTCAAGTGGAGGAGTTCCTTGAAGAGGAAGGAATCAAGCACGAGTTCTCCGCTCCCTACACACCACAACAAAATGGTGTGGTAGAGAGGAAGAACAGGACGCTCATCGATATGGCGAGGACGATGCTAGGAGAGTTCAAGACCCCCGAGTGCTTTTGGACGGAAGCCGTCAACACTGCTTGCCACGCCATCAACAGGGTCTACCTACATCGCCTACTCAAGAAGACGTCGTATGAGCTACTAACCGGTAACAAACCCAATGTATCTTACTTTCGTGTATTTGGGAGCAAGTGCTACATTCTAGTAAAGAAAGGTAGAAATTCTAAGTTTGCTCCCAAAGCTGTAGAAGGGTTTTTATTAGGTTATGACTCAAATACAAAGGCGTATAGAGTCTTCAACAAATCATCGGGTTTGGTTGAAGTCTCTAGCGACGTTGTATTTGATGAGACTAATGGCTCTCCAAGAGAGCAAGTTGTTGATTGTGATGATGTAGATGAAGAAGATGTTCCGACGGCCGCTATACGAACCATGGCGATTGGAGAAGTACGGCCACAGGAACAAGATGAACGAGATCAACCTTCTTCCTCGACCATGGTGCTACCCCCAACTCAAGACGATGAACAGGTTCATCAACAGGAGGCGTGTGATCAAGGGGAGCACAAGATGATCATGTGATGGAGGAAGAAGTGCAACCGGCACCTCCAACCCAAGTTCGAGCGATGATTCAAAGGGATCATCCCGTCGACCAAATTCTGGGTGACATCAGCAAGGGAGTAACTACTCGTTCTCGATTAGTTAATTTTTGTGAGCATTACTCTTTTGTCTCTTCTATTTAGCCTTTCAGGGTAGAGGAGGCCTTGCTAGATCCGGACTAGGTGTTGGCCATGCAGGAGGAGCTCAACAACTTCAAGAGAAATGAAGTTTGGACGCTGGTGCCTCGTCCGAAGCAAAATGTTGTGGGAACCAAGTGGGTGTTCCGCAACAAACAGGACGAGCACGGGGTGGTGACAAGAAACAAGGCTCGACTTGTGGCAAAAGGTTATGCCCAAGTCGCAGGTTTGGATTTTGAGGAGACTTTTGCTCCTGTGGCTAGGCTAGAGTCAATTCGAATCTTGCTAGCATATGCCGCTCACCATTCTTTCAGGTTGTACCAAATGGATGTGAAGAGCGCTTTCCTCAACGGGCCAATCAAGGAGGAGGTGTACGTAGAGCAACCCCCTGGCTTCGAGGATGAACGGTACCCCGACCACGTGTGTAAGCTCTCTAAGGCGCTCTATGGACTTAAGCAAGCCCCAAGAGCATGGTATGAATGCCTTAGAGATTTCTTAATTGCTAATGCTTTCAAGGTTGGGAAAGCCGATCCAACTCTTTTCACTAAGACATGTGATGGTGATTTGTTCGTGTGCCAAATTTATGTCGATGACATAATATTTGGTTCTACTAACCAAAAGTCTTGTGAAGAGTTTAGCAGGGTGATGACGCAAAAATTCGAGATGTCGATGATGGGCGAGTTGAACTACTTCCTTGGGTTCCAAGTGAAGCAACTCAAGGACGGCACCTTCATCTCCCAAACGAAGTACACGCAAGATCTGCTAAAGCGGTTTGGGATGAAGGACGCCAAGCCCGCAAAGACTCCGATGGGGACCGACGGACACACCGACCTCAACAAAGGAGGTAAGTCCGTTGATCAAAAAGCATACCGGTCAATGATAGGTTCTTTGCTTTACTTATGTGCTAGTAGACCGGATATTATGCTTAGCGTATGCATGTGTGCTAGATTTCAATCCGATCCTAAGGAGTGTCACTTAGTGGCGGTGAAGCGGATTCTTAGATATTTAGTTGCTACGCCTTGCTTCGGGCTCTGGTATCCAAAGGGGTCTACCTTTGACTTAGTTGGATACTCAGACTCCGACTATGCTGGATGTAAGGTCGATAGGAAGAGTACATCGGGGACGTGCCAATTCTTAGGAAGGTCCCTGGTGTCATGGAATTCTAAGAAACAAACTTCCGTTGCCCTATCCACCGCTGAGGCCGAGTATGTTGCCGCAGGACAGTGTTGCGCGCAACTACTTTGGATGAGGCAAACCCTCCGGGACTTTGGCTACAGTCTGAGCAAAGTCCCACTCCTATGTGATAATGAGAGTGCTATCCGCATGGCGGAAAATCCTGTTGAGCACAGCCGCACAAAGCACATAGACATCCGGCATCACTTTTTGAGAGACCACCAGCAAAAGGGAGATATCGAAGTGTTTCATGTTAGCACCGAGAACCAGCTAGCCGATATCTTCACTAAGCCTCTAGATGAGAAGACCTTCTGCAGGTTGCGTAGTGAGCTAAATGTCTTAGATTCGCGGAACCTGGATTGAATTGTAGCATACATGTATTTATGCTTTTGATCATGTTCCTTTTTGCATTTTGTTGCCTATTGTGGTGCTCAAGTTGTACAAACACTCCCTGGACCTCACAAGTCCGTTGCAAAGTGATGCACATGTTTAGGGGGAGATGTGTTACAACTTGACCCCTTGAGACTAACCATGTGTTTGAGTTTGATGATTTAGTCTCAAAGGAGGATTGAAAGGGAAAAGGTGGACTTGGACCATGAAAGACTTCCACTGCACTCCGATGAGAGGGTAACTTATTCCAAGTCCATCTCATGAACTCTTATTGCCATTTGCTCTTAATTGAAGATTTTGGTGAGGCAATGGGGTCAAAAGGGCCAAAGTTGATCCCGTTTTGGTGCTTGATGCCAAAGGGGGAGAAAATAAAGGCCAAAGTGATGAATGGATCAGCTACCACTTGAGAGATTTTGAAAATAGTAGAGTAGAGCTTTTGTTTTGTCAAAACTCTCTTATTGTCTCTTTTGTGAAAAGTTGGCTTCTTGTGGGGAGAAGTATTGATTATGGGATTTAGGGGGAGTTTTTGAAATCTTTGATCAATCTCGTTTGGAATGACTCTCTTTATGCCTCAACATGTGTGGTTGACATAGAAATAGAGATTTGAGTTTGATTTGCAAAAACAAACCAAGTGGTGGCAAAGGATGATCCATATATGCCAAAATTGAATCAAAACCAATTTGAGTTTTTATTTGAAGTGATTTTGCACTTGTTCTAGTTGCTTTATGTTGTGTTGGCATAAATCACAAAAAAGGGGGAGATTGAAAGGGAAATGTGCTCTTGGGCCATTTCTTAGTATTTTGGTGATTGAGTGCAAACACAAGTGCTTAAATGTGAGAATATGCCCATGGTTGAACAAAGTGAAAATCACAAGTAAAGGTATGTTTCTAAGCCTTAGTACATTGGTTTTGTGTACTAATATCTTGTCTAAGTGTTAGAAACAGAAAGAAGAAGAGAAGAGAAGACTTGGCTGTGTACAGCCAAGGGGCTGTTTCGGTCTGGGGCACCGGACTGTCCGGTGGTGCACCGGACACTGTCCGGTGGTGCACCGGACAGTGTCCGGTGCGCCAGGCTGCCTCGGCCGAAGAGGCCGCTCTCGGGTTTTTCTCCGGCGACTTCGGCTAAAATTCACCGGACTGTCCGGTGTGCACCGGACTGTCCGGTGAGCCAACGGTCGGCCGGGCCAACGGTCGGCCGCGCGATCGGCGCGCGACACGTGGCCGAGCCAACGGTCGGAAGGAAGCACCGGACTGTCCGGTGTGCACCGGACTGTCCGGTGAGCCAGATCTGCAACGGTCGGCAACGGTCGGCTGCGCCTATTAAGGAAAGAAATCGGGCACCGGACAGTGTCCGGTGTGCACCGGACTGTCCGGTGCGCCCGACGACAGAAGGCAAGAATGGCCTTCCAGATTTGTTCTCAACGGCTCCTAGCTGCCTTGGGGCTATAAAAGGGACCCCTAGGCGCATGGAGGAGACACCCAAGCAACTCTTGAGCATTCTTGATCATCCACACTCAGTCTTTGCGCATCCGTTTGTGATTCTAAGTGATTCGAGCTCTGTTCTTGTGAGAAACTGTGAGATAGTCTTTGAGCTCGATTCTTGGCCGTGTGTGTGCGCATTTCGCTGTGGATTTGTGTGTGTTGCTTCCCTCCCTTACTCCGTGCTTCTTTGTGAATCTTAAGTGTAAGGGCGAGAGACTCCAATTTGTGGAGATTCCTCGCAAGTGGGATAAAGATAAGCAAGGCAAAATACTGTGGTATTCAAGTGGGTCTTTGGACCGCTTGAGAGGGGTTGATTGCAACCCTCGTCCGTTGGGATGCCACAACGTGGAGTAGGCAAGTTTTGTACTTGGCCGAACCACGGGATAAATCACCGTGTCTCCTCTGTGTTGAATTCTCTGTGATTATCGTATTGTGCAAGATTTCCTCTTTAGCCACTTGGCAACTATTGTGCTAACCCTTAACAAGTTTTTGTGGCTATAAGTTAAGTTTTTACAGGATCACCTATTCACCCCCCCCCTCTAGGTGCTCTCAGACATGGAACTAAATGCCATACCTCATTCCTTGTGAATTTGTTGAGCTCCTCTTGCATCGCCAGCACCCAATCCGAATCTTGAAGTGCTTCCTGTACCCTGTGTGGCTCAATAGAGGAAACAAAAGAGTAATGTTCACAAAAATGAGCAACACGAGATCGAGTGGTTACCCCCTTTTGAATATCGCCGAGGATAGTGTTGACGGGGTGATCTCGTTGGATTGCTTGGTGGACTCTTGGGTGTGGCGGTCTTGGACCCTCGTCATCTTCCTTGTCTTGATCATTAGCATCTCCCCCTTGATCATTGTCCTCCTCTTGAGGTGGCTCCTCTTGATCTTCATCATCATCACCTTGAGCTTGATCCTCATCTTGAGTTGGTGGAGATGCTTGCATTGAGGAAGATGGTTGATCTTGTGCATGTGGAGGCTCTTCGAATTCCTTAGGGCACACATCCCCAATGGACATGTTCCTTAGCGCGACGCACGGAGCCTCTTCATCATCTAGCTCATCAAGATCAACTTGCTCTACTTGAGAGCCGTTAGTCTCATCAAACACAATGTCACAAGAAACTTCAACTAGTCCAGAGGACTTGTTAAAGACTCTATATGCCCTTGTGTTTGAATCATATCCAAGTAAAAATCCTTCTACAGCCTTAGGAGCAAATTTAGATTTTCTACCTCTTTTGACAAGAATAAAACATTTGCTACCAAAGACCCTAAAATATGAAACATTGGGCTTTTACCGGTTAGGAGTTCATACGATGTCTTCTTGAGGATTCGGTGTAGATATAACCGGTTGATGGCGTAGCAAGCGGTGTTGACCGCTTCCGCCCAAAACCGATCTAAAGTCTTGTATTCATCAAGCATGGTCCTTGCCATGTCCAATAGAGTTCTATTCTTCCTCTCCACTACACCATTTTGTTGTGGTGTGTAGGGAGAAGAGAACTCATGCTTGATGCCCTCCTCCTCAAGGAAGCCTTCTATTTGTGAGTTCTTGAACTCCGTCCCGTTGTCGCTTCTAATCTTTTTTATCCTTAAGCCGAACTCATTTTGAGCCCGTCTCAAGAATCCCTTTAATGTTTCTTGGGTTTGTGATTTTTCCTGCAAAAAGAACACCCAAGTGAAGCGAGAATAATCATCCACAATTACAAGACAATACTTACTCCCGCCGATGCTTATGTAAGCAATCGGGCCGAATAGGTCCATGTGGAGTAGCTCGAGCGGCCTGTCGGTCATCATGATGTTCTTATGTGGATGATGAACACCAACTTGCTTCCCTGCTTGACATGCGCTATAAACCCTGTCTTTCTCAAAATGAACATTGGTTAGTCCCAAAATGTGCTCTCCCTTTAGAAGCTTATGAATATTCTTCATCCCAACATGGGCTAGTCGGTGATGTCAGAGCCAACCCATGTTAGTCTTAGCAATTAAGCAAGTGTCGAGTTCAGCTCTATCAAAATCTACCAAGTATAGCTGACCCTCTAACACTCCCTTAAATGCTACTGAATCATCACTTCTTCTAAAGATACTAACACCCATATCCGTAAAAAGACAGTTATATCCCATTTTGCATAATTGAGAAACGGAAAGCAAATTGTAATCTAATGAATCTACAAGAAAAACATTGGAAATAGAATGGTCAGGAGATATAGCAATTTTACCCAATCCTTTGACCAAACCTTGATTTCCATCCCCGAATGTGATCGTTCTTTGGGGATCTTGGTTTTTCTCATAGGAGGAGAACATCTTCTTCTCCCCTGTCATGTGGTTTGTGCACCCGCTATCGATGATCCAACTTGAGCCCCTGGATGCATAAACCTACAAAACAATTTTAGGCCTTGTTCTTAGGTACCCAAACGGTCTTGGGTCCTTTCACATTAGAAACAAGCACCTTGGGTACCCAAACACAAGTCTTTGACCCCTTGTGTTTGCCCCCAACATATTTGGCAACTACTTTGCCTGATTTGTTAGTTAAAACATAAGATGCATCAAAAGTCTTAAATGAAATACTAGGTTCATTTGATGCAATAGGAGTTTTCTTCTTAGGCAATTTAGCACGGGTTGATTGCCTAGAACTAGATGCCTCACTCTTATACATAAAAGCATGATTAGAGTCAGAGTGATACTTCCTAGAGTGAATTCTCCTAATTTTGTGCTCAGGATAACCGGCAGGGTATAAAATGTAACCCTCGTTATCCTGAGGCATGGGAGCTTTGCCCTTGACAAAGTTTGACAATCTTTTAGGAGAGGCATTAAGCTTGACATTGTCTCCCTGTTGGAAGCCAATGTCATCCTTAATGCCAGGGCATCTCCCACTATAGAGCATGCTACGAGCAAATTTAAATTTCTCATTTTCTAGTTCATGCTCAGCAATTTTAGCATCTAATTTTGCTATATGATCATTTTGTTGTTTAATCATAGCCATGTGATCATGAATAGCATCAATGTTAACATCTCTACATCTAGTGCAAATAGTAACATGTTCAACGGTAGATGTAGAGGGTTTGCAAGAATTTAGTTCAACAATCTTAGCATGTAATATAGCATTTTCATCTCTAAGATTGGAAATAGAAACATTGCAAACATTTAAATCTTTGGCCTTAGCAATCAATTTTTCATTCTCAATTTTAAGGTTAGAGAGTGATACATTTAACTTGTCAATCTTAGTAATTAAACTAGCATTACCATTCTTAAGACTAACAAGAGAATCATCACAAACATTTAAATTCTCAACCTTAGCATTTAATTTAGCATTCTCATTTCTAAGGTTGGAAATAACATCATGGCAAGTGCTTAGCTCACTAGTTAATTTTTCATATTTTTCTACCTCTAGAGCATAAGCATTTTTAACCTTAACATGCTTTTTATTTTCTTTAATTAGGAAGTCCTCTTGACTATCTAAGAGTTCATCCTTATCGTAAATAGCACTAATTAATTCATTTAATTTCTCCTTTTGTTGCATGTTTAGGTTGGCAAAAAGTGTCAATAAATCATCCTCATCATCACTAGAATTAGCCTCATCACTAGATGTTGCATATTTAGTGGAGGATCTAGATTTTACCTTCTTCTTCTTGTCGTCCTTTGCCATGAGGCACTTGTGGCCGACGTTGGGGAAGAGAAGTCCCTTGTTGACGGCGATATTGGCGGCGTCCTCGTCGGAGGAGGAGTCGGTGGAGCTCTCGTCCGAGTCCCACTCCCGGCAAACATGGGCATCGCCGCCCTTCTTCTTGTAGTACCTCTTCTTTTCTCTCCTCTTTCCCTTCTTGTCGTTATCCCTGTCACTATCACTAGACAAAGGACATTTAGCGATAAAATGATCGGGCTTACCACACTTGTAGCAAACCTTCTTGGAGCGGGGCTTGTAATCCTTCCTCCTCCTTTGCTTGAGGATTTGGCGGAAGCTCTTGATGATGAGCGCCATCTCCTCATTGTCGAGCTTGGAGGCGTCGATGGGGACTCTACTCGGTGTAGAGTTTTCTTTCTTCTCCTCCGTTGCCTTGAATGCCACGGGTTGCACTTCGGGTGTGGAGGAGGCGCCTTGTTCGATGATTTTCTTGGAGCCTTTGATCATCAACTCAAAGCTCACAAATTTTCCTATTACTTCCTCGGGAGACATTAGTGTGTATCTAGGATCACCACGAATTAATTGAACTTGCGTAGGGTTAAGGAAAACGAGTGATCTAAGAATAACCTTGACCATTTCATGGTCATCCCATTTGGTGCTCCCGAGGTTGTGCACTTGGTTCACCAAGGTCTTGAGCCGGTTATACATCGCTTGTGGCTCCTCCCCTTGGTGAAGCATGAAGCGACCGAGCCCCCCTCGATCGTCTCCCGCTTGGTGATCTTGGTCACCTCGTCTCCTTCGTGCGCGGTCTTGAGCACGTCCCAAATTTCCTTTGCGCTCTTCAACCCTTGCACCTTATTATACTCCTCTCGACTTAGAGAGGCGAGGAGTATAGTAGTGGCTTGGGAGTTGAAGTGTTGGATTTGTTCGACCTCCTCCGAGTCGTAATCCTTGTCTCCCTTCTTTGGTACCTGCGCTCCATACTCAACAATATCCCATATGCTTTTGTGGAGTGAGGTTAGGTGATGTCTCATTTTATCACTCCACATAGAATAATCTTCACCTTCAAGCATAGGTGGTTTGCCTAATGGGACGGAAAGTAATGGAGTGCGTTTTGAAATACGAGGATAGCGAAGGGGCATCTTACTATACTTTTTGCGCTCATGGCGCTTAGACGTGACAGATGCCGATTCCGAGCCAGAGGTGGAGGGTGACGAAGAGTTGGTCTCGTAGTAGACCACCTTCTTCATTTTCTTCTTGTCACGCTTCCGTTGGAACTTGATGGATGAAGAGGATTCCTCCTTGTGCTTGTGGGCGGACTCCCTTGAGTGCGTTCTTCCCGAGCTTGCGGACTTGTCGCCGGTCCCGATCTCCCTTTTGGCGGATGCTCCCGACATCACTTCGAGCGGTTAGGCTCTAATGAAGAACCGGGCTCTGATACCAATGGAAGGTCGCCTAGAGAGGGGTGAATAGGGCGAATCTGAAATTTACAAACTTTAAGCACAAATACAAGCCGAGGTTAGTGTTAGAATTAAATTCAAGTCCGAAAGAGAGGGCGAAAACAAATCACAGGTAAATAAGACAGATGACACGGTGATTTGTTTTATCGAGGTTCGGTTCTTGCAAACCTACTCCCTGTTGAGGTGGTCACAAAGACCGGGTCTCTTTCAACCCTTTCCCTCTCTCAAACGGTCACTTAGACCGAGTGAGCTTCTCTTCTCAATCAAACGGGACACTAAGTCCCCATAAGGACCACCACACAATTGGTGTCTCTTGCCTTGGTTACAATTGAGTTGAACACAAGAAAGAATGAAGAAGAAAAGCAATCCAAGCGCAAGAGCTCAAATGAACACAAGTCTCTCTCTCACGAGTCACTATTTGATTGGAATGATCTTTGGACTTGAGAGAGGATTTGATCTCTTTGGTTGTGTCTTGTATTGAATGCTATAGCTCTTGTGAGGTGTATGAAGGCTGAAAACTTTGATTCAATGAATGGTGGGTGGTTGGGGGTATTTATAGCCCCAACCACCAAACTAGCCGTTTGGTGGAGGCTGCTGTCGCATGGCGCACCGGACAGTCCGGTGCGCCAGCCACGTCACCCGACCGTTAGGGTTCGACCGTTGGAGCTTCTGTCTTCTGGGCCACCGGACAGTCCGGTGGTGCACCGGACAGGTTCTGTAGACTGTCCGGTGCGCCTTCTGGCGCGTGCCTGACTTCTGCGCGCACTGTAGCGCATTTAATGCTGTTGCAGGCGACCGTTGGCGTTGTAGTAGCCGTTACTCCGCTGGCACACCGGATAGTCCGGTGCTACACCGGACAGTCCGGTGAATTATAGCGGAGCAGATCCCAGAATTTCCGAAGGTGAGCAGTTCGGAGTTTGGTTCCCTAGTGCACCGGACACTGTCCGGTGCGCCAGACCAGGGCACACTTCGGTTCCCTTTTGCTCTCTTTGTTTGAACTATTTCTTGTTCTTTTTATTGGTTTATTGTGAACCTTTGGCACCTGTAAAACTTATAGTCTAGAGCAAACTAGTTAGTTCAAGTATTTGTGTTGGGCAATTCAACCACCAAAATCAATTAGGAAAAAGGTAGAAGCCTATTTACCTTTCAGTAGCCACAACCATTTTAGTCTTAACCCCCTTTAAAACGATCAAGATCTAGAATTCCAAGACCCCCTTTTCTTTGGAAGGCAAGTTATGGGCCAGTTGACGAGGCAGTGACCCCCGATGCAAGCTTCTGAATTGCTCCCTTTCCAAAGTAAGTTTCTTCTTATTTTTTTAATTGTTTGCAGACTTTAATCCTCTTCATCACTGTCCTTTTGAGGATTTTTTAAGGATGGAATCATTAGCATTGCACTTCTTATTTATGGGCAAGAAGTCGCCGTCGTCGTCAACCCCCGTAGCCATCTGCTCGGCAGTTTCATGTGGATCGGTGTCAGGACATGTATTAGTAGGGTCCTCCGTCTCCATCATCCGCGGGATGCTTACGCTAAAAACCTCCTAGGTTGATTCAATAGTTATGCGTTTTGGATTAACAGGCAGACGATCGACATGCTTCATGTTCATGGAACAAAAAGGACCTGGTTAATAAACCAAACTGCGCGTATGAGCTCTATGCATAATCTGGATCTAAAAACCAATGCTAAAACAATACATATTTGATATAAAACATTTTTATATGTACTATTATGCGCAAATAAAGCATTGCATAGTGTGTACCATCAAAATCTGACAAAAAAAGTCATACTGGAAATAATCTGCAAACAAAAACTGTGGAGTATAATCCCTAAAAACAACAATAAAAAACGGAGGCTGACCATTTTACCTACAGACCAAAAACTAATATGTTGATAGTCCTCTTGGTCAGTGAATACTGTTGGGTCGAAAGACAGAACAAAATTGCTTTAAAAACAACAGTAAAATACATGTGAACAAAAATGACAGTGAAAATCAATTTGGCATCGGAAGAAACGAAGCAATTCATATGTCAGCTCATCCATTGCTAGGTAAACAAATAGGGGCACTAAAAGTACCAATTATCTCTATTTTTCGAGTGTGAGTCAGTGCAATCACTACACGACGGTTCACTTACAGCGACCTACGGTTGGTTGCGAAAACGGCCTTCAGCGACCTACGGTTGGTCGCTAAAAACTTTTAGCGACCCATAAGGATGGTCGCTGTAAGTGCCGTCGCTAAAGGCTTTAGCGACCGACATCTTTTTAGCGACCGACCGTCCGTTGTTAATATTGTATATTTAGCGACCAACCGTGGGTTGGTACACTATATATTTAGCAACCAACCGTAAGTCGCCATACTATATATTTAGCAACCAACAGAAAGTCGCCCTTTTTACAGTTGTTATTAATAATAATATACATTTAATTAAGCACCACAAATCACAGATTTTTATACACAAATCATAAAGTCATACACAGTTAATCAGTATAACACAGTCATAGATCCATCACATAAACACAAAAGCATCACAATTATATATTCACAAAAACTTCACAATTATAATATCATTCACAACTAGATCACTAATGTTTCATATCACTCCAACTATTGTTCAAAAGCCCACAACTATATCACTCTAGCTGCTCCAGAGCTGATCAGTCACAAAAGCACCAAAGCTACACTAATGCTTCAAGCAGTTCAAAAGCCTTCAGACAACCACTCCAGCTTCTTGTATCCTCCTGTTTTAAGGTACAAGCTTTCTTTGTCCAGAACACCCTAGAAAAAAGTACATCAAATTAATATATTGTTGCTGCATTTGCAAATAAAAATACAGTTTTGATGCCTTATCTACCTCCACTAGATGGTGTTGCAGCCTTATGCACCAACTTCAGCTGGTGCAATCAAGGTTAATCATCATTAAGTTGTTGGCTCATATAAATCTAAACATAAACAAGATAAGATATAAACAGAAATATACATATGAACTAATATTTTAAACAGAAATATAATCCGTCAAAAAAATATGTACGTCAACGATATCATCAAACTAACATTTTAAACCAAAGCAGATCAGAAAGTAACCTTTAGGATAATTTCTTTTGTAGTTCGGCTTGCTATTGTCACACTTCATTGAATAACAGGGAGTATTGTCTCCTTGTTAGCCTAATCCAAAGCCAAATCCATAATTCTAGATAAAGCAAGTAATTTATCAGCAACACAAGAAGTTTCAAATAAAATAAGACTACATCATTTTAGAAACTTGAAAGCATACTTGCTATACGGCAAATGTGGACTAATACTGAGCAACTTACAACAACTTTGGTGGCCACTATCGTGCTGTTTATGGGCAAACCGATAGGAGCAGCATACTGCTAGTAGAAGGTATTGGAACTATAATGGCAGAACTGCTACCACGTCATAATGGATATAGACTATAGACTTTTGTCTTATGATTACAAGGCACTAGAACGATCTATTAGTGTGCATATGTGGATTAGAACCAATTAATGGAAGCAAACACTTGTAGTTTCTTCAAGCTGGGCATCAAGCACTGATGTAAACAAATGAAATGGAATAGGTTCATATTGCAGCAAACACCTGCAGCTCCACCTTCGTTTAAAAACATGTTTACCTTTGATGCATTTGGTCGAACACCAGGTGGGTGTGTTGTGCGGTGCTCGCGTGGCTTCACGTTGGGGTTCGACGGCGTGCAGCGCGTCCTTCGCGCGAGTAGGGGTCACCGTTATGAACACGACGGCCGCCGTCCGAGACGCGAGCAGGGACCACCATCCTCGGCGCGACGACCATAGTCCGAGACTTATGGCAGCCAGGGAGAGGGGCTGGGGCGAGCTAGGGCTGGGCACAGAAGGAGGGCGAGCTTGGCATGGAGAGGGGCTGCCATAAGAACAGCAAGGGAGGGGGCAGAGAGCGGCCATGGTAGAGGCGAGCTCCATGGAGGGAGGGGCGTTGGCCACCAAGAAGGGGAGGGTGCCATGGGAACCAGGGAGGAGATGGTGAGCAGAGGGGGGGTGAGCTGCAGCACCAGAGAGAGGGCGTGAGGGAGATGAGAGGGGCGGCGGTGGGAAGATGCCAGGGAGAGGGTGGAGACAGGGACGGCGTGGGAGGGAGAGTTAGGTAGATGGGCCCCTAGTGGGCCTTAGGGTTAGGGAGGGTTTTCTTTTTTTATTTATTTCTAAATTTATTTTTAAATTACTCAAAAATTCATAAAAAATTACCAAATAAATAATAAACATTTGAATAAATTATTATAAATGCAAATAAATTATAAACATTTGAAACGACTTTTAACTCGAATCTAATATCATATAACACTACTACAGGTATCCTCTATACAGGCGGTCCGGTTAGCCTCTACACAGGCGGTTCCAGGAACCGCTTGTGGTGCACCGCCTGTGATGTAAAACAACATCACAGGCGGATTGACCGCCTGTGATAGACACACATCACAGGCGGTCCAGTTTAAAAGAACCGCCTGTGATAGTCACACATCACAGGCGGTCCGGTTTAAAAGAACCGCCTGTGATAGACACACATCACAGGCGGTTTTAATTATAAGCCGCCTGTATTTCCCTGTAATATCCCAAAAAAAATGTTGACCAAAAGTTAATCTCTGGTGCGTGGATGAGGTAAAGGGTTGTGGGCCATTGGATGCAAAGATAGAAGTCATCTGAGGCGTCGTTTCTTTCTCCCACAAAAACCCTAGGTGGCCACCCCTTTTTTTCCCTTCACCCCCCTCTTGGCCGCCACCCCCTTTTTCTCCCCCTTGGCTGGACGCCCCCTCCCCCTATGGCAGCCATCCTCCATTGCTTCCTCCCCCAAGATCTCCCCCTACGCAGCAAGGATCGAGAAAAGGAGGGGCACGTTGAATTGAAGAGGAAGAGAGGATCAAGGAGATGTTCTTTCCCATCTCCTCTTGAAGATTTCTTGGGGAAACCCTAGGTATGGATGAGATCCTTGTTCCTCCCTGTAATTATAGGCTTTTGGAGGTTGTGGATCATGGGAATTAAAGGATTAGAGGTTGGATTTGATGTGGGGTTAGGTTTTGATCTCGAATTTAGTTTTCTGCAGAATGGCAGATTCGACAGTTTCTGTTCATGCCAGTTTTCCGTGGTCTTAGTGGCCTCAAAAAAATAAAAAGTCTATGTATGAGTCGTAGATAATTTGTAGATCTTTCCGTGGCCGCGAAGAACACCTCAATCGGACATCCGACCAGAAAGTTATTGCAGTTTTACTATATCAGTTTTTCAGTCTCATAATTCTGTGCAGAATCTGTTCTCTTAAGATTTAGGCAATTTTATCAACAGAATTAAACTATGGGTTGGTAAAAGAAGTTGTAGATAATTTTATAAGCTTTCCAGATTGTTAAAGAGTGCATTCATATGATTTGTGAAACTCCAGTTATGTTTGTTTTACTGTGGCTGTTCCTGTTTACCTGACAAAAATGAATGGGTCTGTTCACTGGTGGGTTTCATCTAGTAAATTGCCGAATTGGCTCTTCCAACTATGGAGACTTTTGTAGAGGGATAAAAGTTCTTACTTCCAGCAGAATTTCATAATTTTTGGTTCAGCAGTTTTGGAGATATCGAATTTTAAAGTTAACCATACTGCTGTCTAAAACAGATTCAGTCAGTTATCTTGTCAGATGTTTTAGAACTTGTAGATGGCAGAATTTAATTATCTATTGAATACTGAAGTTGTAGAGTATTTTGTGTAGATACTCCTAGAGTATTTGTTTGATATCACCGCTGTTTTAATTTTAAAGATACAAAATTAACAAACAGCGTTGCTGCTGTATGGCATGTGGTTCAGGGTGGGAGTCTTTCCACTGGGTCTTGGTTTCAAGTGTAGGAGTGTTTTGTTGATTGATGTCAAATGTTTGTGAAATATTTGTACTAAGTTTTATGCCCACTAGCAGGTGGCTACACTCCAGATCATGTCTAGTACATTTCTTCTTCTTCGATGAAGGCAAGTGAATGTAGCGGTGGTTGCTTCCGTTCTGACCTGTTATTTCTATCGCCTACACTCTAATATTCAGAAGTATCAGATTCTTTCATAATTGGACTCTATGGTGATGCTTTACTTGCTTGCATTATACTGATGCTCAATCATATATTGATGATGATTATGATTTGAGTATGACTCATGAGATTAATTCACACCCCTGAAGGTAAATGAAGTATTATTTGAGGTTGGTATTGTATCTGAAGGTAAATGAAGTATTATTTGAGGTTTGTGTTGTATCTGAAGGAAGTGAAGTTTATTGATAAATGTAGCATGCCATATACATTGCATGACTCATTTGCATATGAAGTTTGTCGTGACCTATGGTCCGACCGTACCGGTACAACTTAGCATCGTACGTTGCCCGAGAAGGGGTACGATGCGGCTTCATACCCTTAGAGGTATGAAGGCAGAGGACATATGCATTGCATTCATATGCATTCATTGAAGTGATATTTGCAGATGATGTGGTTTTATACCCCCAGAGGGATGAAGATAGAGTACCTACACATTGCATTCCTATGCATACATTGAAGTGATATTTGCAGGTATTGTTGACGCAGGGAAGTGTTATAGAACCTATTGTGGTTGTTCGAGGAAATGAGATGGTATTGGTTATAGTGGGACTACTGAGTTCTATATCTACAAGCATTTCTGATTTTTAATTGTGACTCTTAAAATGTTGATGAATTCAATTTGTGGTTTAAATATCTCGTCAGAACAATTAGCTTGCTGAGATGTTTCATCTCACTCTTGCATTACTCAATGCAGGTGCTTGTTGCTCATCAAGGGGAGTGGGAAGTAGCAGCACACCCACCTTCATTCTCATAATAATGCTGCCCAGACGCAGCCATGATTTAATTAGAAACTTCTTGTCAAAGGATGTTTGTTTTTAACTAGTCGTGCGCACTGATTAATTCAGTTCATGTTGTTATGGTTGTCTTCCCATTGCTAGCAGATTATTAATGTCTTATATGTTTTCTTATCATGATATCTATTTATACTTTGTTGCTTCTCCCATTTATGCAATTTTCAAAGGAGATGCTGTCGAAATTTTATATATGAATATTAGATGTGTAGTTTAGTAGCATTCTGGGGTGTTTGTGGATCCCGGGGTGTTACAGTTGGTATCAAAGCATAGGCTTTAGATTCTTGGCAATTTGAAGATAAATTTGACACACTTGCACATATAGGAAGGGTATGGGTTCAAATATCTTTGATATATATTAATGTCTTTGGAGTGCAGATGACAATAGTTTCACCCCTCCCTATTCCTTTACGGTGATGTGGTAAGTTGTTTATGGCTTAATGCTTGATATAATTTATTTCTGAAATTTTGATATTGTTTTATTAATGCGGTAGATATCGCTGGTCATTGGTGAGAATGAAGTTGTTATTATGCTTGTGATATACAAGTATGCCTATGTTGTTTTCACCATGTTTTTCATGGTTGAGTTTTATTACAATAATATTGTTATATATGCTTGATTGTGGATGTTTCTAAGAGGAGTGTGAATTGCGTGTTTTGGGGTACAAGGTAATCATCAATTTGAATTTAAGTTGTTGAGCGGTTGGTGGATAGCTCCAACTATCATTGCAAAGAATGATTGTTTATGTTGAGAAACCAGTTTTGAAAGAAATGAATATTGGTACTTTATATGGATTTTTGGGGGAAGTCTTTTCATAGCCAGAATGGCTTACATGTCTCTCTCATATTGTGTGTTTTAGTTGCCACAAAGCCTAGATGTGGTTTAAAGTGGTTGCCTGTTAGTCATACTAATTGTAGAATAAATCTTTGATTCTCTTGATCCATTGATTATGTATTGATACATTGAGGATCTGATGGTTCCCTTTTCGATGCATGCTTGTGGAGCCATTTTTTTAGGCCACCTATCTATTGGTTTGAAGGAAGTCCTTGCCTAGCCTAGAGTTGGTTGGGTGTGGCTAGTCACCTATTCCTAGATCATGTGGTGTTTACATCAGCTTAATATGTTTGTCAAATGTGTGAAGGATTAGGGGTTATTATTATTGACTTTGTATGTCTGGTACTTTGAGTGCATCGTATGATAGAATGAAATGTAAGTTTCTGAACTACAGTAGATGAAGACTTATATTATGTGTAGGTTATCCTTACTAGTTGGATATTTTTCTTAGTTGAGATGTTGAATGAAGTATAGTGACATGGGTTAAGCAAGTATTGTGTTGTTGTTGGGCTATCAGTGCTCTATGTAGAGTTTTTGGCATTTCTTCGATGAACTATGCCGCACAAGATGTTATTGGCTTCTTTTGGCTTTATTGCTCCATTAGTTCTATAGATTTTCTCCCTTTTGGTGGGGTGCAAGAAATGTTAGATTACATGATTATCTTTTCATGATGGCAAGAATAAGGTTTAGGAAGATTAGGAGTTTTGTTCCAATAGAACTACTTGTTTCATAGTGCTTTAAGGTGAGGTGTTTGATCTTCTTATACATTCGTCGGGTGTAGATGTTTCACCATTTAATTAAAATTAATGGTTGAAGTTGGTAAGGGTTGTGCTTGGTGCATATTACCCCTTCATAAAAGAGTGTTGTCTTAAGACATTGATGTTGATGTATAGCTGCATCCAAATTTGATGGTGTGAAATTGGAGTGTTGATTGCAACTATGACATGCTTTGAGCTTCATTACATGTTGTTTCATGCTTGATGTCAGGTCGTGTAGTTTCCTTAGACAATTAGTCCAAGGTAGAAGTTCTTGTGTTAATTAAGACCAATAATGGACCCATGTTTTGAATTGTGGTGCTATATGGGGTACCTTGGGTGTTTTGCTTGGAGTGGCCGAATTCGAGGTCGAATTCTTTTTAAGGGGGGTAGAGTGTAATATCCCAAAAAAAATGTTGACCAAAAGTTAATCTCTGGTGCGTGGATGAGGTAAAGGGTTGTGGGCCATTGGATGCAAAGATAGAAGTCATCTGAGGCGTCGTTTCTTTCTCCCACAAAAACCCTAGGTGGCCACCCCTTTTTTTCCCTTCACCCCCCCTCTTGGCCGCCACCCCCTTTTTCTCCCCCTTGGCTGGACGCCCCCTCCCCCTATGGCAGCCATCCTCCATTGCTTCCTCCCCCAAGATCTCCCCCTACGCAGCAAGGATCGAGAAAAGGAGGGGCACGTTGAATTGAAGAGGAAGAGAGGATCAAGGAGATGTTCTTTCCCATCTCCTCTTGAAGATTTCTTGGGGAAACCCTAGGTATGGATGAGATCCTTGTTCCTCCCTGTAATTATAGGCTTTTGGAGGTTGTGGATCATGGGAATTAAAGGATTAGAGGTTGGATTTGATGTGGGGTTAGGTTTTGATCTCGAATTTAGTTTTCTGCAGAATGGCAGATTCGACAGTTTCTGTTCATGCCAGTTTTCCGTGGTCTTAGTGGCCTCAAAAAAATAAAAAGTCTATGTATGAGTCGTAGATAATTTGTAGATCTTTCCGTGGCCGCGAAGAACACCTCAATCGGACATCTGACCAGAAAGTTATTGCAGTTTTACTATATCAGTTTTTCAGTCTCATAATTCTGTGCAGAATCTGTTCTCTTAAGATTTAGGTAATTTTATCAACAGAATTAAACTATGGGTTGGTAAAAGAAGTTGTAGATAATTTTATAAGCTTTCCAGATTGTTAAAGAGTGCATTCATATGATTTGTGAAACTCCAGTTATGTTTGTTTTACTGTGGCTGTTCCTGTTTACCTGACAAAAATGAATGGGTCTGTTCACTGGTGGGTTTCATCTAGTAAATGGCCGAATTGGCTCTTCCAACTATGGAGACTTTTGTAGAGGGATAAAAGTTCTTACTTCCAGCAGAATTTCATAATTTTTGGTTCAGCAGTTTTGGAGATATCGAATTTTAAAGTTAACCATACTGCTGTCTAAAACAGATTCAGTCAGTTATCTTGTCAGATGTTTTAGAACTTGTAGATGGCAGAATTTAATTATCTATTGAATACTGAAGTTGTAGAGTATTTTGTGTAGATACTCCTAGAGTATTTGTTTGATATCACCGCTGTTTTAATTTTAAAGATACAAAATTAACAAACAGCGTTGCTGCTGTATGGCATGTGGTTCAGGGTGGGAGTCTTTCCACTGGGTCTTGGTTTCAAGTGTAGGAGTGTTTTGTTGATTGATGTCAAATGTTTGTGAAATATTTGTACTAAGTTTTATGCCCACTAGCAGGTGGCTACACTCCAGATCATGTCTAGTACATTTCTTCTTCTTCGATGAAGGCAAGTGAATGTAGCAGTGGTTGCTTCCGTTCTGACCTGTTATTTCTATCGCCTACACTCTAATATTCAGAAGTATCAGATTCTTTCATAATTGGACTCTATGGTGATGCTTTACTTGCTTGCATTATACTGATGCTCAATCATATATTGATGATGATTATGATTTGAGTATGACTCATGAGATTAATTCACACCCCTGAAGGTAAATGAAGTATTATTTGAGGTTGGTATTGTATCTGAAGGTAAATGAAGTATTATTTGAGGTTTGTGTTGTATCTGAAGGAAGTGAAGTTTATTGATAAATGTAGCATGCCATATACATTGCATGACTCATTTGCATATGAAGTTTGTCGTGACCTATGGTCCGACCGTACCGGTACAACTTAGCATCGTACGTTGCCCGAGAAGGGGTACGATGCGGCTTCATACCCTTAGAGGTATGAAGGCAGAGGACATATGCATTGCATTCATATGCATTCATTGAAGTGATATTTGCTGATGATGTGGTTTTATACCCCCAGAGGGATGAAGATAGAGTACCTACACATTGCATTCCTATGCATACATTGAAGTGATATTTGCAGGTATTGTTGACGCAGGGAAGTGTTATAGAACCTATTGTGGTTGTTCGAGGAAATGAGATGGTATTGGTTATAGTGGGACTACTGAGTTCTATATCTACAAGCATTTCTGATTTTTAATTGTGACTCTTAAAATGTTGATGAATTCAATTTGTGGTTTAAATATCTCGTCAGAACAATTAGCTTGCTGAGATGTTTCATCTCACTCTTGCATTACTCAATGCAGGTGCTTGTTGCTCATCAAGGGGAGTGGGAAGTAGCAGCACACCCACCTTCATTCTCATAATAATGCTGCCCAGACGCAGCCATGATTTAATTAGAAACTTCTTGTCAAAGGATGTTTGTTTTTAACTAGTCGTGCGCACTGATTAATTCAGTTCATGTTGTTATGGTTGTCTTCCCATTGCTAGCAGATTATTAATGTCTTATATGTTTTCTTATCATGATATCTATTTATACTTTGTTGCTTCTCCCATTTATGCAATTTTCAAAGGAGATGCTATCGAAATTTTATATATGAATATTAGATGTGTAGTTTAGTAGCATTCTGGGGTGTTTGTGGATCCCGGGGTGTTACATTCCCAGATCCATATACAGAAGCAGATTCATATATATTTTCCAGATTCATATACAGAAACAGAATTAATAACAGCCTGTGATTCAAACACAGATTCAAACACATATATAGCAGGTTCCATAAACAGATTCATCATACAAAGATTCAAACATCCCCATATACATACACAGATTCAGATCCACATATATATCAAGTTCCATCATACACAGATTTATACACATCAAGTTGCATAACAACTCAACATCTCAAAGTTCCATAGACAACTAAACATCTAAAGTTCCTAACTAAAGACCTAAACACTGTGTGATATTGTGTACAAACTTAGTTCTGGGAATTTTTGCAAATTTCCATTTACATTGTAGAATAGCCCTTGTTGATGAAGAACTTCACGGCACATAAAGTAAAGCAAGTCTCTTACAACCTTAGCCACGCCGGTGGAAACCATATCTCTTTCTAACCATTCAGCATTGATCTTAGATTTAGGAACCTGCAATGAAAGCAAAAAGCAATCGGTGCTAAGAGTAATGTGATGAGCAACAATATAACATAAAAATTGCAATATAGACAATGATAGCGAACTTACATCCTCACGATTGACCATGTAATGGAAGGTGACACGACACCATTCGCATACATAATAACCGCACAGGACAGTACCCGGAGGTTGTTTGCCACCATATGGAAATAATGATATTGACAAATTAGGCTTGTCCTCTGGATGTTCGCCGCCAAGATCTTTCCAATAAAAATGGTATGCACTGCATATAAGAATAGCATTGTGAGATTAAGAATACATTTGTTAAGTTGTAATAAGTACAAGTGTGCAATAATAATCATACTTCTCTAAAATCTTCAAGAAGTCATTATACGTAGCCTTTTCCATTCTCAGTGAGTCGAAGACCACGACTTTACCATCCTTTGGCCAGATCATGATACAAATGTAGTGGTCACTATATAGACATAGACGAAAACACATGTTAATATCACGATTGCCATAATTTATAGTTCAAAATTAAACCATGTCGATAACTTACTTAAAGTGGTGCGGAGCTATTATTAAGTCCTTGCCATGTTGTACATGATTATACATGGCTCGTCCAATGTATGCCACCATTACCTTCATTTTCTTTCTCTGATTCTGTTTGACGGCTTTCTCAAATTCAGCATCGTCCAAGTCTTTGTATTCTTCTCCTTGCCTCCGAGCAACTACTTTGTAGCGAGCTTGGGATATCATCAACGGGTCAAGAAACCCTGTCTTAAGTTGTTTCTTCTTATCATCCATGTATTGCATCCTACATGTAATAGTGTTAATCGTTAGACTCTCGTTTATGTGTGCGTGTACAAAACTAACAAATATGAAAGTTTAGAGGTACTTACAAGCAGAAGAGGCTTAAGTAGTTCGTTTCCATCCTTTGTCGGTGGTACAACGACCAGAGATCGTCAAAGAATAAATGCCGCACAGGATTTATATGATCATTGCTCCAAAATGCATCTTCTGGCACAACAAATGTGAATTCCTCGAGTTTGTATTTGTTGCTAGCCACCATGTACCACTCATGCATTCTAATCTCCGGAGTCGACAACTTAGAAAGTTGCACCGTCGTTAAGAACGGCCTCCCATTCACAAATTTAGGAGGAACATCCTCCTTCTTGTATACCGAGATATTGGTTTTAAGACGTAATGATTCTCGAGTATGAATCATTCCATCTTCTTCCCATACTTCGAAATTGTCTATTTGGGCCGGCCGTGTGCCTACTCCATGAGATGCTGATACTGCTTTTGATTGATTAGTCATAACTCTCTGCAATTTATGCAGGTAGTGTGCCACTGATTCTGACGGTTTCTTGACATCGTCTGGGGCGATTCGCTTATGAATCTTCTTTGAAATAGTTGGCCCTTCAACATTGGTGCCAACCTTTGGTTCCTTTTTGATGTTGACGTCGACATTCTGAGGAACAATTTTGTCTACGTCCCCCTCGTCGAGTTCCTTCGCAAGAGGCGATATGATTGTTTCAACGATTTTTTTGGAGGTCGGTGTCATATCTTCCTGCACCATGGGGGTGTGGAATGATCGAACTAGCTTTTTGTTGCATTGGTGTTGAATTCGGCTCATCACCAAACTTGATGTCGCGTCGATGCCAAAGGACCAACTCGTTAATTGCCTCATGCAAAGTTATGATCCCCTCAACTGGAAAATCTATCTCCCAATCTTCACAACCATTGTCTGTGATTTCTAGAACTTCGACCACAGCATAGTGTGGCGGGACAGGATTGTCCTTGTAGTTAACAAGTCCTGGTTTTACCAAACCAGTAGCAGCTTGCTTTGTTTTTGTCCCAGATCGATTGATTGGAATATGAAGAAAGCAAGGCTTGTCCTCAACAATATCGTCTACAGGGTACTTGGTCAAGTCTTGCACAGATCCAACGCTGCTAGGGACTATAGGTGGACTCATGTGGCTTGGCTTAAGTTCAAATGATATGCATTCTGTTTTCTTCATTTTGTTCATCACGTCATTAATAGCCTTTTGTACCCTTTCATCAATAGTCTCTTCAAGGGTCCTTTTCGACTTCTCGTGTTTCCTATATGACGACGCATACTCTGGAAACGCCTCTCTCCAGGAAATCTTAGAAGAGATTCCCCGAGCCCGTCCAGTGTGTTCAGGATTGCCTAGGGCTGCAGTTAGTATGTCATTCTCCCTCCGAGGCTTAAATTCTCCTTTTTTCTCTTATCTGCATATTCTTGAATTTTTGACGAAACTTCGCCTACCAATTCTGGATGCACAAGTTTGCCGTCCTCACTCAAACCTGCTCGACCTAAGATCCAATGAATAGCTCTCTCATCGATATCTTTTAATATTGGGTCCAAAGTGCCGTTAGTTATAGCTTCCTCGATAATCTTGTTCCACTTCACAACTTTATGGTGATATCCGCTTGACCCCAGGCGATGGGGGTGTTTGTTCATCTTCGCTCTCTGAGAATTAGTTTCGCCCAGTTCTTTGGCCTTCAGTTCGGTCTTCTGACGAACAAATTCCTCCCACTGAGCTTGAGTGATTTTCCCCATTTTCTTGGGCGGAGGAACCTTATTCTTCTTAACAAAGTCCCTATTCATCTCGGCCTTCCACCCACGAAACATCTTGGCCATAGCAGAGAGCATCGACTTCCTTACTGCATCCTCTGTGCCTTTTGGGAACTTGAATGACTCAGACAACTTAGCCCATAGCTTGTTGCGGGTGTCTTCACCTAAATCCTTCCATTTTTGAAGTGTGATTGGCACTATATCTCTAACAGTAGCCCCGCAGGAATTTCGAAACTTTGTAACCACGTCAAGTGGTTCTTCAGGAAACCCCTCTGCATTTAGTTTTGTTACATACATAACTGCACCTTCTTTCATCTGATTTGGACCTCGTCGCCCTCGTTTCCGCTTATGTGAAACGGATGATTCAGGCATCGGAGCATCCTCCGTGTTTCGTGTAGAAGATGCATCCTCTTTCTTCTCTTCATTTGAAATCTATATAGTGAAAAAATTAATGGCCTTTCATATATGAACATTATTTTACAATATAGTCGACATATTTCTATTTACCTCTTCATCGTTGGGAATATAGTCGGCATCAAGCTCATCTGATGTTTTTTTCTTCCTTGGAGGTATAGGAGTACAAGGATTGTCGTCACTAGAACTATCCTCCCCGCTCCCTTCACTGGAGCTGCTCGTTGTCTGTCATTCAAGTTTGGTCGCGTCTTCATCAACTTTGTTAGACGCACCGGTGCAGACCACATCCATACTAGGCTGCTCGTTGTCTGCCATTCAAGCTGGTTCCATCGATAAAGGGATATACTGTTAGTCTGATATACTGGTTCCATCAATAAGGGAACTTGGAGAAAAGGCACTTTCCAATGCAGTTAGACAGAGAAGGCATGGCTGTGATGTTATAATGCTGAAGGACCCCAAGAAGAGATTATGCCCTATAGTCTACCACCTCTCGTTATTTGTGGGCTTCACCGAGGGCGGGAAACATTTGGTGACATCAAACGACCTTCGGGCTGGGGACGTCTGCGAGCTTGTTAAGGGGCCAGATGATGGTGAGCCGGTGTACTCTGTCCGGACGTGTGGTCACAAAATTTAAAGCCGCCCCGGCTTCATCTGTGCGCTTCTCTTCTCTTATGTCGGCTACTAAGATCACTTAGCACCCCACCTAAGAGAAGAGAAGCACACACATGCAGCCGGGGCAGCTTTTAATTTTGTGACCACACATCCGGACATAGTACACCGGCTCAACATCGTCTGGCCTCTTAACAAGCTCGCAAACGTCTTCAGCCCGAAGGTCATTTGCTATCACCAAATGTTTCCAGCCATCGGTGAAGCCCACAAATAACGGGAGGTGGTAGACTACAGGGCTTAATCTCTTCTTGGGGTCCTTCAGCATTATAACATCACAGCCATGCTGAAGGACCCCAAGAAGAGATTTAGCCCTGTAGGACCCCAAGAAGAGATTAAGCCCTGTGGACTACCACCTCCCGTTATTTGTGGGCTTCACCGAGGGCGGGAAACATTTGGTGACATCAAATGACCTTCGGGCTGGGGACGTCTGCGAGCTTGTTAAGGGGCCAGACGATGGTGAGCCGGTGTACTCTGTCCGGATGTGTGGTCACAAAATTTAAAGCCGCCCCGGCTTCATCTGTGCGCTTCTCTTCTCTTATGTCGGCTACTAAGATCACTTAGCACCCCACCTAAGAGAAGAGAAGCACACACATGCAGCCGGGGCAGCTTTAAATTTTGTGACCATACATCCGGACATAGTACACCGGCTCACCATCGTCTGGCCCCTTAACAAGCTCACAGACGTCTTCAACCC
The DNA here is from genome assembly GCF_902167145.1 of Zea mays. Lineage (NCBI taxonomy): Eukaryota > Viridiplantae > Streptophyta > Magnoliopsida > Poales > Poaceae > Zea > Zea mays. The sequence continues at coordinate 77,391,291 of NC_050105.1, forward strand.
GAAGGTCGTTTGCTATCACCAAATGTTTCCAGCCATCGGTGAAGCCCACAAATAACGGGAGGTGGTAGACTACAGGACTTAATCTCTTCTTGGGGTCTACACACTTAAGATTGTAGGAGCTAGTGCTCAACTACTAGCATCTATAGATATGGACACAAGTCCAAATTTGGTACAACTCGGCACCATCGATATCACTAGAAAAAAAATACATCAAAGAGATACACTTCCCAATAGTACTCGAAGATAGTTCATTGACTTGACACTCTCTAAGAGGTTCATACAAAATACATTATCTCTAAGAGTGAAACCTACGATACTCATATCGTGTTGTTTAGGACTAAACATCAACAACCCCTTGACTGGTCGCTATCATACTCAATTCCAAAATATTTTTCCAATATGTCGGCTTGAGTAAGGAGATCTGGGCTTGGGAGTTCCTCCAAATCATCTGCAGCTTCATCATCTTCAGCATATTGCAGGGCTTCATCTTGAATAATTTTAGCCCTCTTGGAGTCAGCATACTTTTTGATGGACAGAGCACACTTCTCAAGCATGTCGCATACATCTCCAATTTGAAACAAAGTGGTCTTAAGTGTGTACACTGATTCCGGTTCACTAGTATCCACAACCCCATCAGTCACTAGACTGCGAATGATGTCAACATGTGTCTCGATGACTCGAACTGAGCTCTCAACCATGTCAAGTGGCTCTTTTTCCATCTCTAAAACTGAAAATGGCCAAGCCTCACAATCAACATTGAGATCGCAACAAAGGCAGGGATCAGAGGGAAAACAAGGATGTGGCTTATAGGGCAAAAAGAGGGGTCCAAATAACATTGTCATGGCTATGAACAAGTCAAAGATGGGAGATAAGAACAAGTCTTATAACATAGGGTTGGGAAGCAAAGATAGGTAGTCAAAAAACTAAGAAGGGAGATAAGAACAAGTCTTATAACATAGGGAGATAATAACATTGCCATGGCTATGTACTTCCATGATGTATGTGGCCATAAACACTAAAAATAGACTTGTTTCCCCAATCACTATGGAGATTTTCTACCAAGAAGGGGTCCTAGTAGTTGCATCAACTATCCATGACAAAATTCTTCATAAGCATAATTACCAACATTTAATCACAAGGGATACAAGCTACTAAAGCAAAAATGGTGACCTTAACAAAATATGTAAGTGAAAACACCAACAATATAAGCATAATGACCAACATTAACAATATAAGATTAACAATAATTAAGGTAGGGGTCCTAGTAGTTGCATCAACTATCCATGACAAAATTCTTCATAAGCATAATTACCAACATTTAATCACAAGGGATACAAGCTACTAAAGCAAAAATGGTGACCTTAACAAAATATGTAAGTGAAAACACCAACAATATAAGCATAATGACCAACATTAACAATATAAGATTAACAATAATTAAGGCAGGGGTCCTAGTAGTTGCATCAACTATCCATGACAAAATTCTTCATAAGCATAATTACCAACATTTAATCACAAGGGATACAAGCTACTAAAGCAAAAATGGTGACCTTAACAAAATATGTAAGTGAAAACATCAACAATATAAGCATAATGACCAACATTAACAATATAAGATTAACAATAATTAAGGCAGGACTAGCAAAAACAAGTAATCAAGGCATGAATTTTTAACAAGTAATTAAGGCATGATCAAGGAGTGCACCGAGGGCTCGGAGATGGGCACGGCGGCGCACTCGGCGCTCGGGCTCGGCGGCGCTCGGGCTCGAGGACGGGGACGGCGGCGCTTGGCCTCGGAGACGGTGGCGCTTGGGCTCGGGGACGGGGAAGGGGAGGTGGCGCACTCGGAGATGGGCACGGCGGCGCGCTCGGGCTCGGGGACGGGGAAGGGGACGGTGGCGCACTCGGAGATGGGCTCGGCGGCGCTCGGGCTCAGGGACGGGGAAGGGGACGGTGGCGCACTCGGAGATGGGCTCGGCGGCGCTCGGGGACGGGGACGGCGGCGCTTGGCCTCGGAGACGGTGGCGCTCGGGGACGGGGACGGGCGCCCAGCTCGGAGACGGTGGCGGTTGGGCTCGGGCTCGGCGACGGCGCGGCGGGCGCTCACGGCTCGGAGACGGGGACGGGAACGGCGGCGCAGCAGCCTGGCGGCGTAGTATCAGCTCCGGGCGAAAACTAAACCCTAAGCCACCGTACCGACGCTTTTATATAGTAAACACATCACAGGCGGATTTTAAGAACAACCGCTTGTGATGTATAACATCACAGGCGGTTTTCTATTGCGACCACCTGTGATATGTAAACATCACAGGCGGTCGCAATAGAAAACCGCTTGTGATGTTATACATCACAAGCGGTTTTTCTTAAAATCCGCCTGTGATGTGTATGTAGTATAAAAGGCTCGGTTCCAGCGCAGGAACCCTAACTTCCGGAGCCCGACGCCGCTAGGCTGCACACTACTGTAGCGGTGGCGGATTTTTCTGATCTACGGGGAGAAGGTTTTGTTTTTGATTTTCGGGCTTGATTTCAAGAGTTTATGCATATATATGATCTCCGTTTGTTTTATTTCTCATTTTGATACGATTTTTTGCCTCAATTTTGTAATATAGACCGGAATTGAAGAAAAACTCAGGAATTCCAAGATTTAGACTTGTAGTTGATCTAATTTAAAGATTTTTTTTTGAAGAGTTGTCTCACCTCAAGGTACCTATATTGCTGCAATCTTGTTTCATTTTCATGCACATTAATTCGTTCATGATTTAGGGATTAAATTCAATTAATTAGGGATATTTTAAAAAAATTTGTCTCATGTACTAGGTACATCTCGATATGATCTTGTTTCACTTTCATGAACAATTATTTTTTCATGTTACATCTCGATATTGACGTTAATCAATATAGGGATAGGTAATGGCGGACCGAGGTTGGATGTACAATGTGCCAAGACCACATCCGTCGTACATTCGAAATTTGAGAAGCTTTATTGAAGCGGCCAACAAGCACGCGAATTTGCGAAAGAGCAAGGAGATATTATGTCCGTGCATCGATTGTGATAATAAGATAGCTTGGAGAGATATAGGAGTAATCCAATCACATCTGCTAAAAAGAGGGTTTAAAAACAATTACACGATATGGTCAGAACATGGTGAGTTGGATCCGTGTGAAGTGCCTGGTAATGATGAGAGAGTTGTCGGAATTTTAGATCTTAAAGTTGATGGTGAAGTGGATAATGTGGATGCTAATCAAGAATTTGAAGAATTTGATTGTGAAGAGATGTTGCGCCATATGGAACCAGAAATGTTAAGTTCTGTGGGATCGCAGAAAGGGCTATCTAAAATGGAGGGACTGGAAAGTGCCTCAAAAGAACCTTTATATGATGAATCAAAGGGTTGTGACAAAGAGTTTACTACACTGCGTACAGTTCTAGAACTTCTGAAGTTGAAGGCTAGCGTCGGATGGTCTGATACTAGCTTCACAGATCTTTTGAATTTTCTGTCTCAATTACTACCAAAACCCAACAAACTACCAACAAGCACTTATAAAGCGAAGAAGCTTATATCTCCCATAGCTCTGGGTGTGCAAAAAATTCATGCATGTCCGAACCATTGTATTATGTATCGTGGCGATTTTGAGAACGCATCAAGATGCCCAGTTTGCAATGTCAGTCGATACAAGAAGAGCTACAATCAAGACTGTGTAAAAAAATTCCCGAAGAAAAATAAAAACAAGAAATCCACTATTGGACCTGAAAGTGACGATGACACTTTTGATGACATGGATGGGAAAAAGAAGTCAAAGAACCCAGCTTTGGTGATGTGGTATCTTCCAGTAATTGATCGCTTAAAACGTTTGTTCTCAAACCCTAGGGAGGCTGAGCTTATGCGTTGGCATGCTGAAAATCGCAAGCAGAATAACAAACAGATTCGACACCCTGCTGATGCATCACAATGGAAAAATTTCGATCTTATGTATCCTGAGTTTGCCAAAGAAACCAGAAATGTAAGATTTGCTTTGGGTACAGACGGAATGAATCCATTTGGTGAAAAAAGAAGTGTACATAGCACCTGGCCCGTGACTTTAACGATGTACAACCTTCCATCATGGCTGTGTCACAAAAGAAAGTATATTATGTTGACTATTCTTATTCAAGGTCCGAAATCAGCTGGTGTTGATATTGATGTGTTCCTAGAACCTCTTATGGAAGATATGACAAAGCTCTGGAATGAAGGAGTTAGAATATGGGATGAGTATTGCCGTGAGTATTTCAACTTAAGAGCAATTATATTTGTTACCATCCATGATTCTCCTGGTGGCGCCACACTATCAGGGCAAAAGACTAAAGGAAAGAATGGTTGTGTAGTGTGCGTCGATGGAACTGCTTCCATGTACCTTAAATCATCCAAGAAGTTGGTGTTCATGGGACACAGACGGTTCTTGATGAAGCAGCATAAGTACCGAAAGATGAAAGAGGAATTTAACAATCAACTGGAAAGTGAAGGTGCACCAAAGCCTTATAGTGGGAAACTTGTTTTTGAAATTGTAAAGAACATTCATGTTGTATTCGGAAAGGGAAAAAACAAAGGAGAAAAGAGAAAGAGAACTGACCCTTCAACTTACACAACTTTCAAGAAGCAATCAATATTTTTCAAGTACCTCCCATACTGGAAGGATATGGAAATTTGCCACAGCATTGATTTGATGCATGTAACAAAAAATGTTTTTGACAGCATCATTGGAACCTTGCTGGGCATGCCGAGTAAGACAAAAGACGGACTTAAATCACGCAATGATCTAGTAGATCTTCAAATCAGACCGGAACTTCATCCAGTGGATAGTGGCAAAGGGAAGCCTTACCTCCCCCCAGCTAGCTACAACTTGTCAGTTGAGGAGAGAACAAAGATTTGCAAATGTTTGCGTGGGGTCAAAGTGCCCACAGGTTTCTCATCCAATATCAGCAGACTAGTCAGGATGAAGGACTTGTCTCTATTTGGCTACAACTCTCATGACTGCCATGTGATGATGACGGTGTTCCTCCCAATTGCGGTAAGAGCCCTCAAAACAGAGCATGTCAAAGTTGTCATCACACGCTTGTGTTACTTTTTCAATGCGGTTTCACAAAAAGTAATAGCTTTAGAAGACTTGGACTATCTAAAGGCATACATCATCGAGACTATGTGCAAGCTTGAAATGTGTTTTCCTCCATCATTTTTTGATATGCAAGTACACCTAATCATACATCTCGTGGATCAGATAAAAATATTAGAGCCACTATATTTACATCATATGTTTCAGTTGGAGCGATACCTGGGAGTATTAAAAGGTTATGTGCGAAATCGCGCTCACCCAGAGGGTTCAATCATGGAGGGATACACTACAGAAGAAGTGATTGAGAGCTGTATAGATTACATCAGTGACGGAACAATGATAGGTGTGCCTGTACCTAAACATGAGGGTAAACTATGTGGGAGAGGGAGAATGGGCAAGAAAACTTTTCGCGTTGAGGATTACAAGCTAGTACATTGTGCTCATGGTAGTGTACTACAACATCTCACGATAGCCGAGCCTTACATAGAGGAACACCTGAATGAGCTTCGTAAAGAAAATCAGAACCGCACAGAGGACTGGATCATGAGGGAGCACAAACATCGTTTCAGCGAATGGTTAATGGACAAAAACATCCCATTCGGAGACTCTTCGGATGAGAAAACAATGAAGAATTTGGCTTCTGGGCCATCGTGTTTTGTGACATCATGGCAAGCATATGACATCACATTCTACACTAAATCAAAAGACATGAAAAGTGTTGCACAAAATAGCGGTGTTCGTATCGATGCTTTTGACCTACATGGACAGAAGACCACATATTTTGGATTCATAGAGGAAATATGGGAACTTGATTATGGCCCAAGCATGAAAATACCCTTGTTTAAGTGCCAATGGGTACAACATCCCGTGGGGGTGATAGTGGATAACTACGGACTCACACTGGTAGACTTAAAGAAAGTAGGATATAAAGATGACCCGTGGGTTCTCGCCGAATGTGTTGCACAAGTGTTCTATGTACTCGATCCAGCAGATGAGAAGATGCATGTAGTTATTTCTGGAAAGCAAAAAATTGTTGGAGTTGAGAATGTGGGAGACCAAGATGAGGAATACAATAAGTATGAAGAGATGTTCGTCTTTAACGGTCCAGATAGAATCAAGCGTGTGGAAAAGAAAATTGATAAGAACTTAAAGCCATACATGCGGAAAAATGGTAGTTCATGAAAAATTGTATGAATCAAATTGTATTTGTTATCATGTATGATCGACTATGAATTGTGGTTGCCAATTAATTTAAAATCTCTCTAGTTATCTATGTGTGCTATTATAATTCATTTAAATTGTATTTGCATATTATTGTTAAAAATTAAATATTAATTCATTTAAATTGTATTTGCATATTTCTGTTAAAAATTAAAATTATTTTCATATTTAAATTGTATTTTCATAATTTTACAATCACAGGCGGTTTTGTCTTAGGGTCCGCTTGTGAAAAGGATAGAGCATCACAGGCGGTCCTAAACAAAAACCGCTTGTGATACTATTACATCACAGGCGTACTAAACCGCCTGGGACATCACAGGCGGTTTTCTAACCGAACCGCCTGTGATGTAAAAATCCTACCGCTTGTATAGAGCCAAATTGTACTAGTGTAAGCACAAAGAACACAATTGCATACTATAGTCATGTCCATACATAAACAAACCATGAAATAAACATACAAGCAATATTAAAAAGAAATAAATCACCACGCAATTTAGCGATCAATGTTTACTTGTTTTAATTAATTTTTAGTCACTAACATCTACAGGTACGTTCAGGCTATAAGATTTGGTAGTGATCCTTGCTCTATAGCGACCCACCGCTAGTCCCCGACGACATCTATAGCGACCAACCATAAGTTGTTAAATTTCTAGACTTTTAGCGACCAACCGATCGTTGCTACAAAAGGATTTAGCGACTGACCGTCGGTCCCTAACCTTTAGCGACCAACAATTGGTACCTAATAAGAGTCGCTAAAGATCAACCGTCGTGTAGTGAATTGACAGATTGATGCTTCTTCTTGCCGATGAGGGGGTACTACAGAAACTAGTAGAGGTTGCAGACATTGATTTAACAGAAAAATGTTGGATTATGCCAGATTGTAGATAAACGGAGCGGAGAAGGAGATGGCGTGATGAACTTGAGGGTGCGGGTAAGTGACCAGAGTCGGGGATGCCATACGGTCAAAACGGGGATTGCGTTAGAAAACCATTGTTGGATTATGCGCGAGATTAAAGATAAATGGAACGGAGAAGGAGATAGGCGGTCGAACGAGAGGGCGACGGAGACGGATCGGCATCGGGGAGGCAATGCAGCTGCGATCGGATTTCGGGTGAGGGTGAAACATAGTGTTATGAGCATAGATAATCTCTACTACTTATTAAGACAGTAAGGGGTAGTCTGTCATTCCGTGTTCTGCCATTCGCATTCCTTGTTCTGTCTTTCCGATTCCCTCATACCACTTGATAGAGCTGGAGTGCCCGATCTTTCGGTGAGTGGAGATAATTCCGATTTGGTGGAAGTAGACCCTCACGATCCGACTACGACGAGCGAACCCAAAGCGCCATTGCAATCGCTGAACCAACTCCCAATGGTTACCGACCTTGCTGATGCAAGACCGGCCTGATCACGAAGATCGTTTCCTGTGCGCAATTGAAGAACGAACAAGAAAAAGATGCGAGCAATCTTAATATCACTCGAGGTGGAGTTCTGAATCACAGAGGACAACACGTATTTGTGCGTGTTCTGGGGTAGCTAAAGCTAGATGTAAAACAAAACTCAAGTTCTAAATGAAATAGGACTCTGACTAAATAGAGGAGAGGCGTGAACAGTAGGGCCGGCGCTACAGTACCGCGGTTACTGTTCATGACTTCCCTAGGCGCCCCATCCGGGCCTTCCTGTTGGGCCATCTTCTAATCTTCTGGGCCTTCATTCTTTAACAGCATGATGTAGTTCAATTCTCTTGCACGGGCCCGAGTCACTCGCCCAGGTGGAAGGGGTGGCGCCTGGACTGGGGTAGATGGTGCCTGGGCTGGAGAAGGTGCTGCTGGTGTAGATGTACTCGTGTTGGTGTTGATGTCCTCATCATCCTTCCCTTCTTGAACTGAAGTCGTCCTCGACGGTAACTCCTCATCTTCTCCCGCATACGGTTTCAAATCTGCAACATTAAAACTAGTGGAAACACCAAACTCCGCAGGCAGGTCAAGGATATAAGCATTAGCATTAATCTTGGTTAGTATCTTAAAAGGACCAGCAGCACGAGGCATCAATTTAGAACGGCGCAAAGTAGGAAAACGATCATTTCTCAAATGCAACCAAACCATATCACCGGGTTCAAAAGTAACTAGTTTCTTGCCTTTACTACCAGTAATCTGATATTTAGCATTAGCAACAACAATGTTTTGTTGAGTTTGTTCATGGAGGTCAATCATTTGTTCAACATGTGCAACAACATCTATGTGTGGGGCGTCCGCGGCATCAAGCGAAAACAAAGCAATAGGCGCCCTAGGAATGTAACCATAAACAATTTGAAAAGGGCACATCTTTGTAGAAGAATGTGTTGCATGATTATAAGCAAACTTAATATGAGGCAAGCAATCCTCCCAACATTTCAAATTTGTGTCTAAAACAGCCCTAAGCATGGTAGACAAAGTTCGATTAACTATCTCAGTTTGACCATCAGTCTGAGGGTGACAAGTGGTGCTAAGCAATTTAGTTCCCAATTTATTCCACAGAGATCTCCAAAAATGACTGAGAAACTTAGCATCACAATCCGAGACTATTGTATTGGGAATACCGTGCAAATGAATAATCTCTCTAAAAAACAATTCAGCAGCATTTCTAGCATCATCAGTCTTATGACAAGGTATGAAATGAGCCATTTTGGAGAATCGATCAACAACCACAAAAATGCTATCCCTCCCCTTCTTAGTTCTAGGCAATCCCAAAACAAAATCCATCGAAATATCAATCCAAGGGGAAGTAGGAACAGGCAAAAGCATATACAAACCATGGTTGTTCAACCATGACTTAGCTTTCTGACAAGTAGTGCAGCGTGCAACAAGGCGCTCAACATCAGCACGCATCCGAGGCCAAAAGAAGTGGGCAGCCAACACCTCATGTGTCTTGTAGACGCCAAAGTGCCCCATGAGACCGCCTCCATGCGCTTCCTGTAACAACAAAAGACGAACCGAGCTAGCTGGAACACACAGCTTGTTAGCGCGAAACAGGAACTCATCCTGTATGTGAAATTTGCCCCATGGTTTCCCATTAATACAATGGCCGAAAGCATCTTTAAAATCAGCATCGTCAACATATTGATCTTTCACAGTGTGCAAACCAAAGATTTTAAAATCTAACTGTGACAGCATGGTATAGCGACGAGACAAAGCATCAGCAATAACATTGTCCTTCCCGTTCTTGTGTTTAATAATGTAAGGAAAGGACTCAATGAATTCTACCCATTTAGCATGACGACGGTTCAGATTTGTTTGGGTACGAATATGTTTTAAAGCCTCATGATCAGAATGAATTATAAACTCACGATGCCAAAGATAGTGCTGCCATGTATGCAAAGTGCGCACTAAAGGTAAAGCTCCTTATCATAAGTAGAATATTTCAGACTAGCACCGCTTAATTTTTCACTAAAATAAGCAACTGGTTTTGCTTCTTGTAACACCTCCCCGCACAGTCCATTCTCACCATTCCTGTTCTGCCTTTCCGATTCCCTCTCCCCGCACAGTCCATTCTCATGTTCGGTCACCATTCCTGTTTTCTTTCTCATTCTCCCCTCCCCACAAAGTCCAATCTCATTCCCATGTACGTCCCACGTCTAGCTAAAATTAAATTAAAAAAACAAGCCCCAAGAGATTCGAACCCGTGACCTCTCAAGCTAATGTGCTCGTAGCTACCACTACACCACATGTATGTTTATGTCTACATCTATTATAGTAAAAACATATACTACATCTCTCCCGAAGCCCACCGGCTACCCATGCACAATGTGTAGCAGTAGATAAATATCACCGAGATTATTAAATTATATTTTCGGATTGAGGGAGTAGTATTTAAAAAAGAGCCTTGCATGCAATTTCTTTTGTTTGAATAATGATTTCAACTTAAATTCCTTTTTTGCATGTGTGACATTTATTCTCCGTAATATTTTTTCATGGATCTGAATTATAAGTCATTTTCATAAACCAATGCCAAAGATGAATCCATGTTTCTTACTTGGAAACCCCGAACAAACACCACTAGCATGAGGCACTCGTGTTGGCGTCACTCATCGGCGACGAGAAGAAGCTTGGCGACTGCCAGTTCGACCTCTGGAAGCAGTCCTACATGGCCCATGCGCCGCTGTGTATGGCAAGCTCTGGCGCAGCTACCGCTTGGACGCGATCCATAGCGGCTGCACCGCGTTGTCCATCGTCAAACAGGGGACCTCATGATCGTCGCCAATGCCGACGACTCTCAGGTTGTTCTGGGCATCGCAACCAACGACGGTGCCATCACGCCGTCTAGCTCATCATCCACCTGAAGCCCAACCTGCCACGTAAGTCGCTACTGACCGGCCATGAATTCTTGTGCGCTGGGATGACGACCATTGTTGCTATTGTGTGAGTGTCCTCGAACAAGATGTATGTAGAGGAGTAGCACATCCGGTGGTGCAACGACCAGGTGTACTACCTCGCTGATGAGCCCGGGGTGCACTTCATTTGGCAGCCCAGCCAAGAGTCATCGATACTCACCATGTCGCGCGCGTTCGATGACTACTATATCAAGGATTGTGGCGTCATCTCGGCGCCGGAGGTGACGCAGAGGAGGACCGACAACAATGACCACTCGCCATCGTCGGGTAGCTTTTGTGCCGGCCTGCCTTTAATTCTCATCGCAAACACACACTTGCCTTTTTGTTTAAGCAAGCGTGTATGGTGGTGCGTACCTGATGATTAACGATGTACGATGGAACTTCTAACGGCAGGTGTGGCACGTGCTCTCCAATGATGAGACCATGCAAATCATGACATATATCGAAGTCTGCATGATACTGATGGTTGCAATGTAGTAGTGAAACAACTAAATTAAAATAACAAAATTTATGTATGGCTAGGATCACAAATGGATTATGAAACATTTTCTTATAACAATATAAGACACATTTTGTATATAAGTTATCATGGTATTATATGTTCCCGTTGCAACGCACGGGTACTCACCTAGTACAGATTGAGGAACTGTCAGTGAGCTGTTAGTAACTGCTAGGAAGAATAACTGTCTGGGGTTAATGAGCTATCAGTGAGCTGTTAGTAACTATCAGGAAGATTAGCTGTCAGCAAGCTGTGATTTGGGCCTATTAATCGGTCTTGTAAGGAGGAATCACTCCTATAAATACTTGTACCAGGTGATTGGGAAATAAAAATAGAAAATATAACCTAATATCAGACTCGAAATCCATTTTCCAAACTGACTCACCTGTTGTCGTCCTAGGCTCAGCGCCTCAGTGAGCTCACCGCCGCTAGAAATCTCACGCCGGAGTGGGAATCATCTCCCACGGATAGGGGGTCATCACATCTGGTATCAAAGCCATCAGAGCTGGCGATCGTTGAAGAGAAGACGCAACGGCTCCCCCTGCAAAACCATTCGTGCAGACCCGGTTTCTACTGGAAGCCATGGATGAGAGAGATCGAGCAGTGCAAGGGAATTGGGACCGTATGTTTGAATCTATGGAGTTTGTGACTGAAAGACTGAAGGAGGTGGAGAGAGTCCAGTAGCAATTGTTGATGCAGTCAGAGCTGGCGGCAGTGGTGGCTGAACAAGCTGCTGTTGATAGGAATGATCTGTACCGGAAGTTGGAGGAAACAGGACAAGAAGTGTCTCAGTTGAGGTTGGAACATATGGGAAGAGAGCTGGGCGAAACATCAACTACTACTCAGGAACAAGGCGGAGATGTCCGAAGGAATCAACAACAGTCTCATGGTGATCAGAATCGTGGAAACCAACAGCGAGGCATGAGAGGTGATCCTCGCCAGTTTACTGATTCAGGTAATCAAGCAATCCCCAAACTACCTTTTCCAAAATTCTCGAAGGGCGATCCTGTGGTATGGTTGGACTAGTGCAGAGAATATTTTACAATCTACTGTGTGCCTGAGTCTATCTGGGTTTCGGTGGCCTCTCTGAATTTGAAAGGCATAGCATCACAGTGGTGGAAGAGTTACAAATTGAGAAACAGACTTGGGGGTTGGCAGGAGTTTGAGGGGGCAGTATCAGATAAGTTTGGGGCTACTGCATATCCAAAGGCTTTAAGGAGATTGATGTCACTCAAACAAACTGAAAGGCTTGCTGCCTATATTTCAGAGTTTGAGCAGGCTAGATATGGTGTCATAGTTCACAACCCACAGTATGATGAAACATATTTTGTGACCCAATTTATTAGGGGCCTCAAATTTGAAATACAAAGTGTGGTAGAGGTACAACTGCCTTCAACAGTGGATAAAGCCATTCTGTTGGCCCAAACCCAACAAGAGGTGCTAGAGAGGGGTAAGACCATAAGATGAAGGTTACAAGGCCATATGTGGGAGGAAAAATGTTGAATACTAGAGTTAGAGGTGAAGGGAGGTCTCTAACAGGAGGTGCTGATTTATCCAAGGAAAGACAAATAAGGGAGTTTAGAAAACTGAATGGGTTGTGCTATGCTTGTGGAGATAAGTTCGAACCTGGTCATCTTGATGAATGTACCAAGAGGGGACAAGCACAACTAAATATGGTAGTAACTGAAGAAGATTCCATAGTATTAACTGATGAGGTTCTGCAACAATTGGGGCAAGAGGATGAGAAGGAAGAAATATGTTGCAAAGTGTCCTTGCAAGCTATGGTGGGTAAGGATAATGAGAACAACATGGTGATAAGTGCAACTGTGAGCAAACAGACTTTAGTGATGCTGATTGACTCAGGAAGTTCATCAAATTTCATCAGTGCTCACATGGTGCATCAGTTGGGGTTAGTAGAGGTGGTCTGTTCTCTAGTTAAGGTGAAGGTGGCTAATGGAGAAACTATGGTGTGTGATAGAATGGTAAGAGGAGTGGAATGGTGCTCTCAAGGTTTTTCATTTTGTACTGATATGAGAGTCTTACCCTTGAGTGCTTTTGATGTCATTTTGGGCTATGAATGGCTTAGGCAGTTTAGTCCAATGCAATGTTACTGGGACCACAAGATATTGGAATTCATGCATAAGTGAGTCATGGTGAAAATCAAGGGGGATAGTTCTCAACCTCAAACTTTTATACAAGATGTGTCCGTATTGCAAGTGCTTAAATGGCTGAAGGGACATGAGGTCTGGGCATTTGTCTTGCTGGAAGTAGTGGAAGATAGAGAGGATTGTGATCAGAATGAGGAGATTCAAAGCTTATTGTTGGAGTTTGTTGATCTGTTTGCAGTTCCGCAACAATTACTACCATGCAGCCAATATGATCACTACATTCCCTTGGTTCCTGGTGCAATACCTGTGAATTCTAGGCCCTACAGATACTCGCCTTTTCATAAGAATGAGATAGAGAAGCAAGTAAAGGCTCTCTTAGAAGCAGGACTTACTGTGCCTACTGTAAGTCCCTTTGCTTCACCAGTACTATTGGTTAAGAACAAGGTTGGAACCTAGAGGTTTTGTGTAGATTACCGAAAGTTAAATGATTTGACCATAAAGAACAGATTTCCAATGCCATTAGTTGAGGAAATCTTGGAAGAATTGGCAGGAACTCAGTATTTTTCTAGTCTATATCTCACAACTGGTTATCACGAGATCAGAATGGGTGCGGCAGATGAGTTCAAGACTGCCTTCAAAACTCACCATGGGTTGTACCAATTTCGAGTTATGCCTTTTGGATTGACCAATGCTCCAGCAACTTTCCAATGTGCAATGAACTCAGTCTTAGACCCTTTTATAAGGAAATTTGTTATGGTTTTTATTGATGGATGTTCTCATCTACAGTACTTCATGGGCTGAGCATGTGAGACATGTTAGATTGGTGTTTGAAAAATTGAAGAAACACCAATTTTTTTGAAGAAGTCCAAGTGTGTATTTGGAAGGACCCAACTTACCTATTTGGGACATGTAATTTCTCAAAAGGGTGTCTCCACTGATCCAGCCAAAACTCTTGCTATGGAGAAATGACCAACTCCTAGTTCTATTTCTGAGTTAAGAGGATTCCTTGGCTTGACTCGATATTATAGAAGATTTCTAAAAGGGTATGGCATTATTGCAAAACCTCTCACCAACTTATTGCAGCACAAAGGGTTTCAACAGATCAGGCAGAGATGGCTTTTCAGAAATTTAAAAAGGCTATGATGTCCACCCCTGGCCTGGCCTTACCAGATTTTGATGAGAATTTTGTGGTGGAGACAGATGTCTGTGAAGATGGAATTGGGCCAGTTTTGATGCAAAGACACAGACCCATTGCTTACTTGAGCAAGGCATTGAGTGTGAAAAATAAAGGCATGTCTATCTATGACAAGGAGTTTCTGGCATTATTAATGGCGGTGGAGAAATGGAGAACTTATCTTTAGAGAGTTGAGTTTATCATCAGGACAAATCATAAGGCCTTGAGTTTTCTGGATAACCAGGTGTTACATTCAGAGTTTCAAAGGAAGGCCATGGCAAAAATGATGGGACTGCAGTTCAGAATTGAGTACAAAAAGGGAAAGGAAAATCAGGCTGCAGATGCTCTCTCTAGGGTGGAAAATTTCATGGCTTTGCAATCAGTAGTGGAAGTAAAACCTGTGTGGATTCAGGAGTTGGTAAACTCGTATGTTACAGATGAGGAGGCTCAGGTGTTGTTGGGCCAGTTGTCTGTCCATAGTCCCAATGAAGGGGGGTTTTCATTACAACAAGGTGTCATTAGGAAGGGAGATCAGATATGGGTGGCTAACAATTCTGCCTTGAGGACTAAAATCATTGATGCCTTACATAATAGTATTGTGGGGGTCATTCTAGGGGTCTGGCCACCTATCACAGAGTAAGAAGGTTGTTTTGGTGGAAAGGCATGAAGTCTGATGTGGTGTGCTTTATTAAGCAGCGTGCAGTGTGTCAGCAGGCTAAGGCAGAAAGGATTCACACCCTAGGTCTTCTTCAGCTCTGGCCAATTCCTCAAGGTGCATGGCAAGATCTAACAATGGATTTTATTGAAGGATTACCCAAATCAAAAGGGTATAACTCTATTTTGGTTATGGTGGATAGATTTTCGAAATATGCACATTTTTCCCACTCAAACATACCTTTACTACAACCAAAGTGGCTCAAGTGTTTTTGGACAATATTGTGAAGTTGCATGGTACCGGCCCCTAGGTCTCTGGTATCTGACAGAGATAAGGTGTTCACTAGCAATTTTTGGAAGGCACTTTTTTCCTCAGTCAACACCAAATTATCTCTTACCACAACTTATCATCCCCAGTCTGATGGCCAAAGTGAAAGAGTTAATCAGTGTTTAGAGATGTATTTGAGGTGTGCCATTTCTGATTCTCCAACACAGTGGAAGAAGTGGCTTCCTTTGGCTGAATTCTGGTACAATTCCTCATACCATTCAGCTCTGAAGTGTTCACCTTTCAAAGCTTTATATGGGTATGAACCTGTGTTTGATGCTGCTCCTGAGGTGGCTAAAGAAGGGGATCAGTTGGTGGATGAGTGGTTGGCAGAAAGGCAAGCTTATACTGCTTTACTTAAGCAAAAGTTGGCTTCTGCTCAGAACAGAATGAAAATACAGGCTGATAAGAAGAGGACTGATAGAGAATTCCAAGTTGGTGAATTTGTGTTTGTAAAACTTCAACCATATGTACAAACTACATTTGTTAGTCGACCTTGTCCTAAATTGGCTTTGAAATATTTTGGGCCTTTCAAGATTATTCAGAAGATTAGATTGGTGGATTATAAACTGGAACTTCCACCTTCCTCCCAAATTCACCCAGTGTTCCATGTTTCACAACTCAAGGCTTTTACTCCTTCTTCTACTCCTGTGTATTCAGACTTGTCTCCGATTGTGGACTTGTCTCAGATTGTGGACTTGTCTGGAGTGGATGTGAAACCTATGAAGATATTGGAAAGGAGGTTGGTGTGTCAGGGCATTCATCTAGTTGTACAAGTGAAGGTGTTGTGGTCTCATTTTATTGATGCAGTGACTACATGGGAGGACTATGATGTGCTGAAGGCCAGGTTTTCTACTGATTTTGATTAGGACAATCAAACTCCAGGCGAGGGGAAGATGTTAGGAGCCTAGGTAATACATGTTGGGGATTAATGAGCTGTCAGTGAGTTGTTAGTAACTGCTAGGAAGAATAACTGTCAGGGGTTAATGAGCTGTCAGTGAACTGTTACTAACTGCCATGAAGATTAAATGTCAGCAAGCTATGATTTAGGTCTGTTAATCGGCCTTGTAAGGAGGAATCACTCCTATAAATACTTGTACTGGGTGATTGAGAAATAAAAGAGAAAATATAACTGAATACCAGACTCGAAATCCATTTTCCCAACTCACTCACCCGCTGACGTCCTCGGCTTAGCGCCGCAGTGACCTCACCTCCGCTAGAAATCTCACACCGGAGTGGGAATCATCTCCCACGGCCAGGGGCTCATCACACATAGTGACATAGATTCGTGCGGGGGTGAGGAGGGGGCTCTCGCCGATGATGATCGCGGGAGCAGGCGATGACGATGGTGGGAGCAAGTGACGGCAACGACGAGGTGGGGATTAGATTAGGATTGCGAGTGGGTTGGTTCTGGTGTGCGTTGGGGTCTTAGATGAAAGATGATTACCAAAATGGGCACGGTCGGTTATTGGGGAGCGACACACAGGCATTTGGACTAGGTGGGCCCGATTCGGGATTCTTTATTTTGTATGTAAAACATATTCAAAATAGGCATAACTGATTGTGCAATTAATCATAAACACTATGTGTAGTTCAGCTAGGGTCATCTGACTCACCTGGTCGGCTGGTCGGTTGTGGGGTGGCTGGGGCTCTCTCTAGTTAGAGACAGCCCCGTGCTCCTGATACATATACGATATATTGTCTATTTATCACCTTAGGTGATGAACCAAAAGCTGATCACCTGAGCAGAAATGTGTGGTCTGGCTCAACCAACTCGAGCGCGGTCTGGCTCAACCAACTCAGGCGCGGTGGCGGGGGTGGGGGGCTTCATGTTACCGAGCGCGTATTTAGGACCCACACCCGGTTGATTCAATTGAAACCGTGCGACCGTTCAGCTTTGCCTCTCTCGTCTGCTCGCTCTGCTCTCGCGCTCTCTCTCAACCTCCGACGATCGGCGTTAGGGATTTCAGTTCGCACTCGATCGAAGATGGCGGGGGAGTCGCTTCAACGTCGATTTCAGGCGACTTTGACTGGGACATTGGACAGACTCGTCGACGGTGCGGAAGGTAACTCTGTATTAGTTAGGGTTTTGTTGTTCTTCATCGTTGGGTTTCAATTTGTTGCGATCGGTGCCGGCGCAGGAGTCGACTCGACATCGATTTTTTTGGGTGATGTGACCAGAAGCATTGGTTAGTCTCGTCGGGGGGCACTGAAGGTTTTTGTTGTGTTAGTTAGGGTTTGTTGTTCTTCATCACGGCGGATGGCGTAGGTGCCTTGTGCAATGTGGGCGAATCGAAGTATTTCATTCTGTGGAGGGCACCGGAGGTGGAGTCAGTCGACGACGGGGATCAGTGGGGTAGGGTAGGTCTTTGTGAAAATACACTAGTGTTTTGGGGGTTTTTGCAAAGATTAAAAATAGTATACTCATCGGTTGCTTTGTTTAGTACATATATTTAGAATTTGTGTGGTTGTTATTTCTTCAGGTTTTTAGGATTGTTTCGTTCAGTATTTTCTTAAGTATTTTTAGCATCTATTTTTCTACGGTTTGGTTTAGTGGAAATTTTAAAAAAAGGTGGAAAACTACCACCGGTGGTTGTGCTAAGAAAATAACTAGTAGAAATAGATTTCCTATGGGCAGAACCGTTTCCACTAGTCCATAACGCTGGCAGTTCCAAGAAACGCCGGTGAAAATGGGTTGTGAGCCGCCTCTAAAGAGTTGTTTTGTACTAATGTATTATTGCATCTCATCACTTGCTTTCTCAAGGAGTATCAATAATAGTGGACTTATCTAACAGTCATTTGCATGTTTTTTACCTTTTCTTTTTGTTGCGTGATATCGCTATTTGATTTTCTCCGTCTACATCAGTTCGACTGCTCTGTAGCCACACCTGCAGCTGCAATCCATAGAGACAAAATATTGTAAAAGCCAGCTGTCGTAGCAGGATTAAAGCCGCAGTAAGCCGCTGCAAACAATCTGTATCAGCTGATTCTTTAATATGGTAGTCATAGCTTCTGCTTTCTCTAATATGTGTAGTTAAATTAAGGTGGCACAAACAAAGCACAAGTGGAAGCAACAATTATAGCAAGTAAAGAGATAGAGAGAGGAAACTCCTGGAGATTGGAGACACGCACAACAACATTGTACACCGTTTTCGGCGGCCAGAGTTTAGCCGCCGAAAATAAGCTTAATTCTGGCGGCTACTGACACAGTTGTCATACAAGTTTGCAGCGAAGGGGCTAGCTAGCTAGGTTTACATATGAGCTCCTCTCCCTGTGCTCTGGTCTACAGCGACAGGTGCACTTGATGCTGATCTTGGGACGAGAAGGAGCTTGTGCTTTCGACGCGCTGTCAATCCGAACACCTCAGTCATATCAATATTGCTATTGCTATCCTCCCCTTCCGCTAGCTCCCAGTCGAAGTGGTAGACTAGGTTTGCCAACATGAGCTCAATGGAAACCAATGCAAAGTTTAACCCAGGGCAAATCCTCCGTCCCGACCCGAACGGCAGAAACTGGAAGTCGTTTCCTCTCAAGTCTACAGAACCATTATTATCTATGCCTCCCATGTCGTCGTCGTCGTCTACGATGAACCTCTCAGGCATGAACTCATCTGGGGCGTTCCACACCCTCGGGTCACGCCCAATGGCCCAGGCGTTGATGAGCACGGTCGTGCCGGCTGGAACGGTGTAGCTGTCCAAGTCGCAGTCCTCTAGCGAGAGATGCGGGAGAAGGAGCGGCGCTGGCGGGTGGAGACGGAGCGTCTCTTTGATGACCGCCTTTAGATACGTCATTCCGTCGAGGTTTGTCTCCTTCACTTGTTTTTCGCCCGACGCCGCCGCCGCCGCCGTTGTTTTCCTCACCTCAGCCTGTAGTTTGGCCAAAGCATGTGGATGCCGCATGAGCTCGGCCATGGCGAACTCTAGGGCCGCATATGAAGTATCAGTGCCCGCTGTAAACATGTCCTGTTCATGTTAAGTTTCATTTTAAAGGTCAGAGAGTAGTAGTAATAATAATTGATCACTCTGTCTGATATAGTATCTAATAATCATCATCGAGGAGCTGCAGAGGATGCATCTGCATGCATGTGAAACTCACAGCCAGGATACCCTTGATGCTGTTTCTGGTGAGCCCATACTCTTCCTGTACGGACAGGAGCACATGTATGAAGTCAGTCTCCTCTAGATCTCCACCACCAGCGCCGCCGGCCATCTCTCTCGCGTGCTCGTCGATCAGGGCGTCGAAGACCTTGTCCCACTGGGACCTCAGCCTCTCCGCCCTCCGGCGTGCCGGCCACGTGAGCACGCCGCCGGCTACTTTTGCCAGCCGAGGGTACAAGTTCTCCGGGTTGAAGCCCCCTACAACGGCCGTGCCGGCATACCGGAACACCTTGTTCCGGCCGTCGTCCGCCCGGAACGACCGCCCAGCCACTGCACGGCACAGGATGTCGTTGGTGAAGGAGCTCAGGAGCTCGCTCATGTCCACAGCCGCATGTGCCCCGGCAGCACCGTGGATCTTGGCGATCACTGCGCCCACCTGAAATTATACAAATAGTAAGGGAATCCATGCACATCGATCAAGCAGGGCGCGGGCATTCCTCCCTCCATTCATAGATCATGCATGGATAGGATCGCTCCCCCTGGTCCTGGTCGTGGATCAGGTGGGCGTTACCTCCTCCTCGCGGGCGGCGCGGTAGCACTGCACCTTTCTGGCGCTGAGAAGGTGCGTGGTCACCAGCTTCTTAGCCTGCCGCCACCAATCGCCGTACGGCGCGAGCCCGACGTCCGACGGCCCGTACGAGAGTATGTCACCGACGACGGTCCGTGGCCGGGACGCGAACGACTTGTCGTGGGCGCGCAGGACCTGCTGCGCAGCGTGCGGCGACGAGACTACCAGCGTCGGGACCGTTCCGAGGCGCAGGAGCATGAGCCCCTCGCCGTCCTGCTGCCTCGCAGCGAGGTCCCGCAGGCGGACATGCGGGAGCCCGCCGGCGACGAGGTGGAGGTGCCCGATCAGCGGAACAGCCGGAGGGGAAGGAGGCATCGGCATCATCGTCTGCTCGGTTGCTCCTCGCGGCAACGGTACGTAGTGAAGTAGTAGCGTAGCACAACGAAGAGTAGGGGAGGGAATTGATCACCACCTGTGCCTGCCGGCGGCGAATGACATTTGCCTCAACTAAAAGCACTCGCGCGGCAGCAGTGTCTTATACATGTGCCCTGCAGGCGCGTGCACAAGAAGACAAGATCGCAGCTCGGGAGGAGCAGTGGGTAGCAATATAGTATCGTTATTTTACGGTTCAGCGTCCGCGATGATTAGCCATTAATTTAGAGGTCGTACAGTCTAACATAATGACACCACGGCATTGGCATCTATTTCGTCAAACTCCAATTATCACTGTATCTGGCTAACAGTGACTCAAGGTATTAAACTATCTCCAACAGCTTACTCATACACATACTTACATTCAAACTCTACTCTACAAACAATATACTTCACACAGTACAAAACAGTGCTTACGAGTAATCATAGACCGTCCGTGCTAGCGCGTCCGTGCTAGCGCATAGAGCTTCGTATATGAGCTAGATTTCGTTTCATGGAAGAGACTTCGTCGGGGGGAGAGATCGTAGGGTTGCTTTGGAATCAGTAGGCTACCTAAAGCGTCTCTAAACGACGTAGAGTTAAAGAGGTAAAAATTAAGACTAACGTTTTTCAATCGCATGTTACATAGTCAATGGGAATCAAACCATCAACCTCATCCTCATGTGTACCCTACTCTACCACTCCACACATCACTTACTTCATGTCTAGATTGCATTTTTGTTACCCGCATATTATAACAACTGAGTGCAAACTGATTGTTTGAGGCTGTAAACGAATTCAAACAAAAAAGTTATCAACTACAAAGTTGAGTAACTTTTGGAGTTCTACAACTTTTATTTTACTATTTTCCCATCTGAGGTCGTTTGCAAAATTTGCATTTTAAATTCGATAAATTCAGATGCAATTTTGAGAGCCGAAATGATTTCAAATAAAACATTTATCAACTATAAAGGTTCATAACTTTTAGAGATCTGCAACTTCTAATCTAGTGGTTTTTCCATACGAGGTCATTTGAAAATCTAAAAAAATTCAGGATATAAATGATTTTTAGTGGCGGTTTCTTAAAGAACCGCAAGTAGAAATATCTCTGGCGTTTGACAATCGTAACCACCTATAAAACTTAGACCTCATCGCATGCATAGAACTATTTTCTACTAGTGGAAACTACAACTAGAGCTACACTATGTCTACTCCTAAGGTATGATAATGTACATAGATTGGTTCGATTCGGTTATGTGTTCGCAATCGGCCGTATCCCTTCATGTATATAGGGTGGAGGTTTGGAACCGTTCCTAGACGAGATCTAATGGTTTCTCGTGAATTTATTAGGATAACCACGCACAAGACAAGGACTCTAGCCTGAATTAATCTAATTGCGGTCCGCCCGGGCTATTCCAGCGGACCCTCAGGGGTCTGGACCGTTCAGGTGCCAAATTTGGTGTTCCACACACGCCCCTACCTTTTGTGGAGGTGACGAACCAAAAGCACCTATATTAACAACATCTTTTGAGAAACAATAGATTCCACGAATTGTCTTGTTCTTGAAATAAGAACTCTAGCCTCATGCTAGTCACTAGCTCTTTCGATCAAAAAATATAACCATTTAACAAAACTCTAGTGCACAACAGCCGTTTAGGATTGCATCCTCTTCGATCATGGCTATCTGATCAATATGTCAAAGGTATAAAATTGTGGCGCCCCCAGCCCTAATAAGCAAATGCATTGGACAAGTAATATGGATTCGTTATTCTAGGGCTCACCGGACCGGTCCAGTGGTGAATCAGATCGTCTGTCTAGGGAGCCCCTCCGATGGCTTCATCTGTTTGGGTCACTGAACCCTGGGTCCGATGTACCAGATGTGGCCATACAGGAACTGCTCAGCTTCAGGAAATTATTAAAAATTCATCGAACCTTCTACAGTGACGGTCCGGTGGTGCACCGGACCTCGCGGGTAACGGTTACTTCAGGCTCAATGACTACTTCAACAAGCGACTGACAAGTGGTAGTCAAGTTTGTTTTTAAGTTGTAAATTTCAGGCGTCACCTGTTCACCCCCTCTAGGTTACTATCAATTGGTATTAGAGCCCAACACTTTTTTTGAGCCTAACTTCTCGAAGTGATGTCGGGGGAAATGAGAAGCCACTATTGAGGGGCTTGAACAAAGACAATGGACCCATGGTGGGAAATGGAGGAAATGAAGAGAAGCATGTCGGCTCGAACACGAAGAAGAAGGATGGCAAGAAGAAGTGAATAAAAAAGATCATCTACTACGAGACTGACTCTTCTACTTCGTCACCTACATCGAGTAAAGAAGAATCCAACTCTAAGTGTCGTGAAGAAAAGATGGTTAAAACTAATTTTAAATGCATTCCATTTAATCACTCTCGCATTCCTCGTAATTCCAATGCCCAAACTACTTTTAGTTTATGTCGTTGTTTTGACCCGAGGGTCCCACTACACACTACATGAATTCACTTAATTCCCGTCGGCCAGAAACCGACGGGAATAAGCATATACCGCCGGGAATTACTTAATTCCCGTCGATTTAGGGCTTATTCCCGTCGGTTTTCAGCCGCCAGGCGTCCCTTGTCGGGGATACGTTTATCCCCGTCGGGTGCCGACGGGAATTATTAATTCCCGTCGGCCACTAACTAGCCGACAGCAATTAATGCTAACTCCTGTCTGTTCACCAGGCCGACGGGAGTTATGAGTTAATTCACGTCGGTTCACCGGGCCGACGGGAGTTATTAGTTAATTCCCGTCGGTTCCCCAGGCCGACGGGAATTAACTGGGCCGACGAGAGTTATTAGTTAATTCCCGTCGGTTCGACCATAGCCGACGGGAATTAACTGGGCCGACGAGAATTACCCTATACTGCTACAAAAACAGCACTAAATTAGGACGCTATTTCTGCACACATAACATATATCACACATAACATAAATAACAGATAACAGCCACATTACAAACACATGCATTCATAATAAAATCACGCATTACAAACATAACATCCACCAACATTTCAAATATAAGTTCAACCACCACATCGAGTCAACGAGTACGACATAGTATTGAAATATAAGTACGACATATGTTCAAGTACGACCAAGAGTCCACGAGTTAAGAAACATGTTCATGTGTTTAGAGATAACCACCACTTGGGTGGTTAGAGCTTTGACCGCTGCCGCCACCACCACCAGGAGGAGGGAACGCGAAGAGCGAGTCAACAAATCCAGTCCCTGCTGTGGGATCAGACCCACTACCACCCGCTTCGGGCGTAACCTATGCAAGTTAGCAAATATCATCACGTTAAATGCAAATATCAAAAAAGTATACAAGTATATAAATTAATGGAGAGTTATCAAACGTACCCTATCTCCAGGTGCAGGTATATGTGTCGGAGGGGTGGTGAACTGTGGTGGTGGAACTGGTGTGTTTGCAAATTGGCTCCATTGTGGTGGCGGTGGAAAATTTGATGTCATGCCCTGTTGCTGCATTAACTGTTAAACATATATGTGTTACTACCGAAGATGTTGTATTGAAATATAATAATTTAGAGTTCGGATTATGTGTACTCACTTGATACATCGCTTGGTTATGTGCATTGCAAGCCTCCATAAATTCGCGTTGTTGTCTCATCTCTTCGCGCATCCTCATAATCTCCAACTCCTGCTCGTTCGGTCGACGAGAGCATGAGCTACGGGAAGATGAACCCGTCCTCTGAGATCTCACCGACGACGAGTCAATGAATCCGTCGAAGAGTGCGTATCTATAAGTTATTCAAAAAATGTGATTATTGTATAATCAATTTAGTGTCAACCATATAATTTCATAAGTTAGAGCTTACCGTCCATGCGCTTTGCCACCACCACTTGCGTACACCACCGAGGGATCCACCGGTTCATGGCGCCAGTCGAAGTCAGGGCCATGGCGACGAACCATCTCCTCCCCATATGCCGCCTATACATCATTGACAACCTTACAAATGCAGGAATTTATATACTTTGAATGTTTGAACTTTTGAGCCAAAACTCACCAAGCGATCCGTGGCTGTCTGGCTGCAGAGCTGGTCAGGGTTGTTCGGGTCTGGTCCTTTGTGGCCCTCCTGGTAGACCTCAATGTCACTAGGCTTTTGGCCACTCGTAGCTTCCTGTATAAACAAAAAACATTCATAAGCAATCGTATTATTTGCTGATCGACATAGATAGATCAAACTTACCATTCTTTTAGCTTTTCGTATCATGTCGTCACCGCCAAACTTGTGGTTAGGATTGGTTCCTCGACATTGTCTGTGATGCGCTGACGCTTTCTGGAAGCCTTCGGAAGCCCAATATCGACACCAAGCATAGTACGCATCAGGCACGGGCGCCATCCATGGAACCATCACCTGCACACACACAATGTTACATATTATCAATCACAACAATAAATGTAAAGGGTAAAACAAATTGAATACTAACCTCACGATATTGATCCTCAGTCAAATATATCTTTGAGGACCCTTCCTTTTTATTCAAGGGGCCTGCTTCTTCCGGATGCTTTTGAAAATACAGGTTTGTAGCCTGAACTCTCGAATAGTATATGGCATCCTTCACCGGCTTCTTTGCATTGTTTTGGAAGACACGTTCAGCATGCCCCATGTAATCCTCTCCGTCAGGCAACCGATATCGAAGCTACAACATAAAGAATACAAATACAATGGTATAAGTCATAGATTTACAATATTAAGAAACATAACAAAAATAATAAAGAATTCATACCCAAAAGTCATTACGCACAAGTCTCTGTCTGTCGGTGTGGTTTCGTTCCTTTTTAAACTTGTACTCGTCCTAGGTACTGACGAGCACCTCATCCTCGGTATCACCGTTTGACACCTTCACTATACCAGGGTAGTGAAGGCGGCAAAGAGAACCCAACGTAAGGTTAACCTGAGTGTGGTGTCCCTTGCCGTCAAAGGACAGGTCCTCCCAATTCCTGCATTACACAAAAACATTAACAATACACATAATAGTTATATGAGATAAGTTAATATATTACACTCACTGATCTCCATGTGGCATGATTAAAGTCCTATCAGCCTCTCGCTCTATCGCGTGACGAGGCTTTACTGAGTGGCTTTTTCTTGAGCGACGTGTGCGTGTCGCAGAAGAGCCTCCCGAGCCATCATCCATCGGGTTGTCAGTCGGTTCGCCCTGTTGGCCCCACTGGTCCCACGCCTGTTGCTGCTCTCTCTGGTGGTCCCACTGGTCCCATGGCTGGTGATGCTGTGCGGCCTGGTCCCATGTCACGTGCTCCACCTCCTCATTGTGCTCCACCTCCTCATTGTGCTGCTCAGCCTCATTGTGCTGCTCCTCCTCAATGTGCTGCTCCTCAGTGTGCTGCTCATCCTGGTACATACAACTCAAGATTTATTTGTAAATATGTAAACAAATTTATTTGTACAAGATATGTTACCTCATCTCCATGTACCGCGCTCAACAGCTCTCGACGTCTGCTGCTGCTCGAAGAACTGCCCTGAAAAAGGCCCAGGCCCTTGAACAGCCCCTTTACTGACTTCTTTGATTTTGGCAGCATCCTGCATAAAAAATAAGAAATTATTCATTAGTGCATCAAAAATGACATAATACTTAAAATATAAACAAATTAAATAACAAAACAACTTTACTTGTTAAATATCATCAAAATCAGGATCTATTTGTTCTCTTCTATGTAGAGGTCGCCATGTTACTTTTCTCCTAACAGGTTGTCTTCTCCTTTTCTCGGGAAAAGTTAAGTCGTTAACGTCTGCAACTAGTGAATCTAATGCCGGTGCAGGATCAATATGAAAACTAGTTGGCAACTCTTCTTCTTGAAACACCTCATCAACCTGCTCAAGGTGACCAATTTGATATTCGTCCTCACCAGGAGTGTATAGGCGTTCGCGGGGATTTACATTGTACACAACCCTCCATTTAGACAACTTTTTGCATGGATATGTCGAGAAATAAACTTGGTCTGCTTGATGGGCAAGGATATACGTGTCGTGTCCTTGAAGCAATTTTTCAAGTTGGATATATGTCATCCCAAATTCGGTCCTATAATACTTCGGGTCATACCATTTACACTCAAATAAAACTAGCGCTAAAGGCTTATTTCCAGCAAATGTAATCTCGATTATATTTTTGATTTTCCCGTAATAGCAGGCTTCGTGTCCTTCCATGTCGGTTGCCCTAGTAACGACTCCACTATTTTGAGTGGCGGCCATAGGATGACTTGATTTGAAAATGCTTGAACGAAAGCAATATCCATTGACGTCGTAACGTCCATAGCTTTTGGCAGTTACGCTTCCAATAGATAACTGACGTAAGTCATCATTCAAATTCATTTCCTCCCCAAACTGTCAATTATGCCACAAAGTATTAGCAAATTCTGTAATATTAGTTAACTAAAATTAGCTGTCGGAGCCACATAATTAAGACTTACACGGTCCCGAAGCCACATAATGAAATTAGGTCGCCCATGCATACCATCGCGTCGCAATTTATCTATGTCTCTCGTTGTTGGCCTACCGAGACACCTCATGTTTTGTTCATCAAACTCGCTGTCAAATATTATTGTATGACATGAGATATTTGATAACATAAACTAATTCACATATGAACAATTTAAGAAAATAAGTCTTACACAAAGTATTTCTCCACCTCAGGCATATTCGTGAACATGTACAGTAAAGCAGACTTCCGTTCTTCCATACTGAGGTGATATGCCTTGGGTGGACGAACGGCTTTGCCGTTTGTCTGAAAAATCGAAAGATCACTACACGGAGGCATCTCTCGTTCATCATCATGGTACCTTTTCTTTCGAGCAAATACATTATGTTCTTCTGCAAAGTAACAACTTGTGAAGTGTGCTACCTCCTTTAGTTTAAATTGTTCCGCAATACATCCTTCAACTCTTGCCTTATTGCCCACCATTGCTCTAAGCTTCTTTAATGCTCTTTCTATATGAAACATCCACCTATACTGAACAGGACCACCGACCTTAGCCTCATATGGAAGATGTATAAAGAGATGCTGCATAGGATTGAAGAAACCCGGTGGAAATATGTTTTCTAATTTGCACAAAAGCACCGGTGCCTCTTTCTCCAGCTGTTCCATCACATCTCTTCTGATTTCTTTAGCACACAACTTTCTGTAGAAATAGCTAACTTCAGCTAACGTTTTTCACACAGCTTCGGAAATGTACCCACGAAACATTACAGGCATGATCCTCTCCATAATTATGTGGAAGTCATGGCTCTTCAGTCCATTCATCTTCATTGTCTTCAAGTTCACAGATCTTCTAAAACCAGCGGCATAACCATCGGGGAATTTAATATCCTTCATCCACTTCATCACTTCTTTCCGTTGCTTAGATTTCAGACAATAGTCAGCTTTTGGTTTGCCTCCGTTTTCTCTAAGCACTTGGGTTGGACGATCACATATCACTGCTAAGTCCATGCGTTCCTTGTCATTGTCTTTCGTTTTATCAGGGAAATCCATGCATGTATTTATGAGGGCTTGGCAAAAGTTACTCTTTTGATGCATGACGTCGATGTTGTGCATCAAAATCAATGACTTAGCATAAGGAAGCTCCCACAAGCCA
Organism: Zea mays; assembly: GCF_902167145.1. NCBI lineage: Eukaryota > Viridiplantae > Streptophyta > Magnoliopsida > Poales > Poaceae > Zea > Zea mays. The sequence goes on from NC_050105.1 coordinate 77,419,442, forward strand.
CATATGTGAGTCCAGTTATGCTCCTCACCAAAACCTTGATACCTTTTACCACTCTCGTCTAGGACAAGTTTCATATGCTCTTCTGTAATTTCTATCCCACTACGTCGCTTGGGCGGTCCCTTCGTGACAATGGTGCCCTTCCTAAATTCCTTTCTCTGCCTTCTGAAGGGGTGATTGAAGGGTAGAAAACATCTATGGCAATCAAAGTAACATATCTTGCCACCAGCACTAAGACGAAAACAATCTGTATCTTTAGCACAATAAGGACACGTCAATCTACCATGCACGCTCCATCCAGAGAAAATACCATATGCCATAAAATCATGAACCGAGAACAGATATGCAACACGAAGATTGAATTTCTGCTTCTTGAAGCAGTCATAGGCTTCCACACCTTGCCATAGCTTCTTTAACTCTTCAATCAGTGGTTGAAGCATCACATTGAGGCGTACGCCAGGATGCTCAGGCCCAGGTATAACAAGACATAGGAACATAAACTCATATTTCATGCAAAGAGCAGGTGGAAGGTTGTACGGTATGGCAATGACAGGCCAACATGAATACGACGCAGCGGTCATATTGAACGGTGTGAAACCATCAGTTGCCAAGCCGATACGAACGTTTCTTGCATCGCTGGCAAAATCTGGATCAAATTTGTCAAGAGCCTTCCAGGCATCACTATCTGACGGGTGCACCATTAACCCATCTTGTCTGTCCATACAATCTTTATGCCACCTCATGTGCATAGCGGTCTTCCTCGAGAGAAACAAACGTTTCACTCTAGGAGTGAGAGGCATGTACCGAAGCTGTTTATGTGCAACCTTTGTCACCACCTTCTCCCCATCTTCATTTACAAGCTCCACGTACCTTGACTTCCCACATTTTAAGCATTTTTGTTCTCTGCCATGTTCCTTCCAAAAAAGCATACAATTGTCTTGGCAAACATCAATCTTCTCATACTCCATACCAAGACCTTCAAGCAATTTTTTGGACTGGTACATGTCTTTGGGCATCTTGTGACCCGTAGGAAGAACCTCGCTAATCAAATCCACAAGCTCCTTGTAACAATTAATTGAAAATGCAAATTTTGACTTGATTGACATCAGTCGGGTCACGAATTCGAGGACGGTCACGTCAGTGTGCCCGTGAAGAGGCTCTTCTGACGCTTTGAGTAGGTCGAAGAACTTCTGAACCTCCGGTGTAGGTGAATCATGATGATCTGGTGCCAGTTCAGGCTGCAGATCCTCAAGCATCTGGTCCATCCTATCAACATCATCTTCACCGTCATCAACTTCTACTTCTGCTGCTCGTTCAGCATCTTCACCGTGGAGATACCAGACCTTATAGCCTGGCACGAAACCATGCAAGCACAGGTGTAGTGTGACCTGCCTCTTGGTGTGGCTCGTCATATTTCTACATTTATTGCATGGACACCTAATATTATCTATTTGTGACAAAGCAGCTGCATGGTCCAGAAATATTTGCGTCTTGGCAAACCATTCACTAGTGTGACACCCACCCTTCTTGAAACCTTCATACATCCAATCACGTCTATCACCCATTATTGCGGCTGTGTACGAGTAAAGAGTGTGTGTGAGACAATCACGTTTCTACACGTCACACACATATATACATACATATATACATCTATAGGTAAGTAGTAAAACTATATATATACATAAATAATTATATATACACATAAATAACATCAAATTAATCAATATCGAAACATTCATACATCCTAATATTATAAGTTAAATCTAATCAATAAATAACATCAAATTTAACAATTCAATAGTATAAGTTAAATCTACTATAAGAATACAATAAATAATTACCTAACATGAAGCCACACATGTGATATTAAATTAACTATAATCACACTCTAATCACATGTGTTATTAAATTAATACTAATCACATGAAAGTTAACTCCCGTCGGCCATAAAAAATCGACAAAAATAAACATGTATACACATAATTAACATTCACAATCCAATGCATTAACATGTACACACATAATTAACTCACGTGGGTGTCGTAGTTGGTTCGGAGATGCGGTCGGGGGCGGAGGCGGCGCTTGGACGCGGCGGCGGCGCTCGAGGAGGCAGCGACGACGCTCCGAGAGACCCGGCGGCGATGTGGGCGGTGTGGGGCACGACGGAGACGAGCGAGGGCGGGCACGGCCGCGACGGACGGGCGGGCGCGCGGCGGGGACGGGCGGCCGAGCTCGCGGCGGCGCTGACGGGCGCGCGGCGGTGGGGCGGCTGGGCGCTCGGCGCCGCGAGAGGACGGGCGGCACCGGGGCACCCGGGTGCGCGGCGTCGGGCTCCGAGGGGTGGCGTCGGGCGGCGTGGACGGGCGGCGCTCCGAGGGGCGGCGTCGGGCGGCGTGGACGGGCGGCGCTCCGAGGGGCGGCGTCGGGCTCGACCGGGAAGGCATGCCGGCGGGGAGGGGCGGCGGCGCGACGGCGGTTAGAGGCGGCGGCGAGAATAGGGCAGGCGGCGGTGGCGGCTAGGAAGAAAGACAGAGAAGAAATGAGCCCGCGCGGGCGAACCCGTGCTCATAAAAGCCTAATCCCCGTCGGCCTGCGCTCTGGCCGACGGGAGTTAAGTAATCCCCGTCGGCCTATTTTCTGGCTGACGGGAGTTAAGTTAACTCCCGTCGGCCTACTCTCTGGCCGACGGGCGTTACGTTATTCCCGTCGGCTTCAGTGTAGCCGACGGGAGTTACGTTATCCCCGTCGGCTTTTTCCCTGGCCGACGAGAATTATCCTGGCCGACGGGAATCATTAGGATTCCTGTAGTGTCCTAACCAACAAGTGAATTAGGTGTTGCGTGTCTCGGTCCAGATGGGTGATGTAAGAAGACACAAGGTTTATCCTGGTTCGGGCAATAGAAGACCCTACTTCTAGCAGAGGGGGCTGAGACTTATATTATCTTGCACCTAAGTGCTTGCAGTAAGGGGTATAAGCTAGTCGAGAGAGGGAGTGGATCCCAAGTCTCTTAGGATGATTGAGGCAAGTGCCAATATCAATCGTGGTGGGCAAAACTGGTGAAGTGTTGTTCTCCTTTTTTCCTGAAAGCCCTGGAATCCTCCTTTTATAGCCTTAAGGAGGGATCCCAGGAGCGCCAAGGTTTGTCGTAATGGGGAGAGGAGGCGAGCCCGAGCCCCTGTAGAAGCATGGCGACCAAATGGCTTCTGTCCTTGCGGTTGTCTTCGATCATGGGAAGGATGTCTGGCCCTTGTATCCCATATCTTGACCAACCAGAGAGCCGAGGCTAGGGTCGGGGGCTCGGACGCGTACCCAAGGTCATCTTGTGCATGTGTTGTCTGAGTCCTAGTTGTTGAAATAGTGATAAGTATGGTGAAAAGCACATGGTATTTCGTCATGTATGGCGTAAAGTAGACTTGACACCAGCCATGTAGTTTCTATACCCATCCCGTTGTGAGATGTCTCTGCGGAAGTTTCGACCGTCCTTTTGTCGATGTTATCTAGGCCAAGACCATGCTTGAGCGAAGCGGAGGTTTCTCCTGAGGTCATGGTCGGTCCTACGCCTGGGCTTGCAATCATGTAGGGAGTGGTTAGAACAGTTGTTGGAGCGGCCTCCTACGGGATTCATGGGGGGGGGTTGGTTGCTACTGCCGAGGCAGTTGGCCGAGGTCGAGCTTGGGCGAGGCAGACTTTTCTCCTGAGGTTGAAGCCGTCTTTGGGCGAGTCAGAGTTCTCTCCCGAGGGTGAGGCTGTGCCCAGATGTTTGTTGTCCCATCCAGTAGTTGTTCGAGAATAGTGATTGGAGTGTGGGAGAAGTGTCCAATATTAACGGGTGTGTGTCATCGTAGGTGAAAGTAGATGGGACCTCGATCCCATCATCCTCTGTTGACTGCAGTGTCACACGGAGCAGATATCCATGTTGTTGCATTTAATGTGCATGTCTTCATGGTTCCCGAGATCTTTGGCTGAGGTTGGGCTCGAGGCTGTCCTCTGTTTGAGATGAGCTCAAGCAAGACGGAAATTGTTTTCCATGAGGGGGGGGGGGCTCTGGCGAGTCGAGGATTTCTCATGGGCGTAGCCTTTGCCCGTGGATGGGCTCGGGTGAGACATAGTTTTGAGCAACCATCGAGTGGGGCCTCGGGCGAATCATGATTCAACCCCGCTCAATCTCGAGGAACGCGTCTTCTGATTTTTCGGTACTCATGTGTTAGGTATGTTTAGGGGCACAATCCGGGTACCCCTAATTATGATACTCGACAGTACCACTTGGTAAACCTCCCACTTTGATGGTGAGGATTATTCGTAGTACTTGGGACATTGTTGAGACAGGAACGAAGATCCCCGATGAGGATGACAATGACTACAATCATGTGGAGGTGCAAGAACTCACCCATCACAACTCCCAAGCTACCACGATATTGCTTGCTTCTCTATGCAAGGAAGAATATAACAAGGTGAATGGCTTGGAGAGCACTGAGGACAAATGGGACACATTGAAGACAGTGCACGAGGGCAATAGGATGACCAAAGTCACCAAGATGGAGCCCATTGAGGGTGAACTTGGGAGATTCACCATGAAGAAAGGAGAAGGGCCATAATAAATGTACAATCAGCTCAAGTCCTTAGTGAATCAAGTGAGGAAATATGGGAGCAAGAGATGAACAGACCATGAAGTCGTTCGACTCATGCTAAGGTCATTTACTATTTTAGATCTTACTCTTGTTTCCTTGATATGTGAGAATCCCAGGTATACAAAGATGGTGCCCGAAGAGGTATTTGGCAAGTTTGTTAGCCATCGTTAGCCATCAAATGATGGTTAAGGATGCCAAGTATGTCAACGACCTTACCAACGAGAACATCCCCGCCACCGAGCCACAAGTTGTTGCTTTCAAAGCAACAAATAAGAAGGAGGAGATCCTGAGCAAGATGGCTCAAGTCAAGGCGACTAGCCTCAACAACGAGGAAATTACACTCATCATCAAGAGGTTCAAGCAAGCATTAAATGGGTGCAAGGACTACAACAACAAAGCAAAGGGGAAGAGTGTGTGCTTCATGTGTGGTAATATTAATCATTTCATTGCTAATGGTCCGGATAATGTAAGTGATGACCAGGAAAATGACAAGAAGGGAAAGAAGGTAGATAAAAAGAAGTTCTATAACAAGGAATGTGGAGCCTACACCGAAAAGGAGTGGGACTCGAACCGTAGCTCCTCCGACTTCGACGATGAAGGTCTCGCCACAATCGCCTTCGACAAATCGTCCCTTTTCGCCAAAGAAAATCACACATGCTTATTGGTGAAGGGAAGAAAGGTATTTTATAGAACTAAGCCTAAGTATACTTACTCAAGCGATGATAATTTTAGTGATTATGAGGATGATATCATCATGTTATTTATCGCCCCTTTTGGTACAATATTACTGAAAGGTAAATGTGCCGTTGGGACATTTCTATTATGTTTTGGTGATTAGATGTTCAACACATATTGTTTTGTCTAAATATGAGCTAAGGCTTAGGAAGATGCAAGTGGAAAAGCAAGGTATGATTCTAGCCTTAGTAAATTGTTTTTGGTACTAACATTATTCTACTAAGTGCTAGGAATCTTCTCAAAGTGAGAGAAATTGAATTGGAGAAGTTTGACCAAGGCAAGCCAAACCTGCACAAGCTTGGGGTGCACCAGACTGTCTAGTGTGCACCGGACAGTGTCTGGTGCCCAGGCTAGCGCGCTCGGTGAACAAGCCACTCTTGGGAAAAATACAGGGCGTCGTGGCTATAATTCACCAGACTGTGTGCACCGGACTGTCCGGTGTGCCAGCCGTGCCCACGCCAATGGTAAGTCGTGCGATCAACGGGCGACACGTGGACTCCACCAACAATCGCCGGGTTGCACCGAACTGTCTGGTGTGCCACGCAGGTTGGTGGCTAGAACGGTCGGCTTCGCCAAACAAGGAAGGGAATCACACACTGTTCACTGTCCGGTGGTGCACCAGACTGTCCGGTGCCCACGGACAGAAGGCAACCAAAGCATTCCAAATGGAGCTCCAGCGGCTCCTAGCTGCCTTGAGGCTATAAAAGGGACCCCTTGACGCATGGAGCAGCACATCAAGCCTCCATTGAACATCCTACGACGCCTAGACTCCACAAGCACGCATTCGATTCATTGCGTTTGAGATTGGAGTACTTCATTGAGTTGTGACTCTGTTGTGTTGTTTTGTGTGCTTAGTTCTTGACTTGTGCGCATGTTGGTGCTGCGACTCTAGTTCTTGTGTGTGTTTCTATTCCCTCCCTTACTCTTGTGGTTCTTGTGATCAATCTTGTAAGGGTGAGAGACTCCAACTTGTGGAGATTCCTCACAAAGGGAATACTTGAGAAAAGGAAGAAAATTGTGGTACTTAAGTTTGATCTTTGGATCACTTGAGATGGATTGAGTGCAATCCTTGACCGAAGGAGGTCATCACAACGTGGAGTAGGCATTGGCTGAACCAAGGGATAAAATCACCGTGTCACTTGTGCATCTTTTTATTGTGATTGTTTTCTTCCATAGAGTTCACATATTCACTTGCTCTATTGTTCCAAAGTTTAATACATATCTCAAACGAACAATCAAGTGAAGAGTTCTCTCTCTCTATTCATATTACCTTGTGATGAGAACTTCACTTCTATACATACAATGAATGGACCGATAACACGATCTCGTGCACAACAGCTAAATCTCCAGCAAGGACTTGGGAAAGGCCAAGGTGTTGAGGAGGAGCAGCAAGGGCGGCCACAACAGGAAGGAGATCAAGTCCGACTCGGCTGTGACTCCATCTCGGGTTCCAGGACCAGTGTGCACTAAAATGGACGTGGATGCATCCGGACTCCGATTGTGACGGACTTGATATGGTTGGAAAGGTAAGGAGATTATCTAACCAACCCAACTGGTTCCACCTTAAAATTCGTCCGGAGTCAACGGGGATCATCGAAACAATTCAGCGTTCAGATTCTGTTTTGGTGCTGCGACACCGTCTGTTGGGCCGTTGGGCCGTGTATCGCGTCGAAGCCCATTAGGGGCGAGTCCAGGGGTCACGCATGCCCTAATACTCTATTTATTCGACAGCCGCCGCCACATTAGGTTTTGGGTTTCGCTTAGATCAATTCTGTCATCGAACAGTGTCGTCGTCATCGGTTTGTGAGACCCCATCCCGTAATCAATACAATTTTGGTTGCGTTTCTTTCCTGTTCTTGCTTGTGTTCTTGATTGCGCTTGCAGGGATAAGCCTTCGTGGCGAGGTCATTCGTGTGTCACGGGTGATAACCAACGGAGTCGTGGTGTAGTAATTGTGAGGAACCGTTCGCTCGGAGCCTTGTATCATCAACGTCGAGATCTCCACTCAATCAAGTTATCGTATCTCACGGAAGATCGGGCCGTGTCTACTATCAATTGGTATCATAGCTCTAGGTTGCCCGTGAGGAATAATCTTACCTTTAGATTAGTTTTGTTTTGTCTCATAGTCCACAAAAATCCAAAAAAATAATAATTACGATCAGTTTATTCCGGCCTAAAACCATCGCCTTAGCCTTTGCACAATTCAGTTTTAGAGTCCACAGTTCTGAGTTCGTGTTCTAGGTTGAGTTTGGTTGCTGGTTTAGATTTGTTTTGGTTCAGTTTGATTGTGTCCATCCGCTTCCATCCTACAAAACCAACCATATCTACAAAACAGATCCTATCTCTAAAACTGACCCTATCCACAAGACAGATCTTATCTCTAAAACCGACCCTATCCATAAAACATATCCTATATCTAAACCGACCATATCCACAAAACAAATCTTATCTCTAAAACCGATCATATCCACAAAATAGATCCTATCTCTACAACCGACCCTATCCACAAAATAGATCCTATCTCTAAAACCGACCCTATCCAAAAAAACCGAACCCCCACCCTTCCAACACCTCGCGAGAAACCCTGATTCGGAGTCCAAACTTAAAACGGCCATAACTATCGCCTCGGAACTCGAATCGGACCCATTTTTTTCAAAACGCACAGAATTAAATTTTGCATCTGATTCTTTCCGGCTTTGCCAGATTCGCTGTTTTTAAAATTCCCAAATTCGGTTTGGAAATAGGACTTCTCATTTTCCAAACATTTATTCTGATTTTAGGGCAAACTTGCAGAAATTCTAGAGGACGCGTCATTGCACAAAAAAATCTGAAACTTGGTGTGTTATCTTCTTATGTGCTCTACAAAATAGAAAAATAAAAAAAATATTTGAAAAAAAAATCGCAAAAAAAAGAAGGGTAGCACATAACCAGAAACGCTAGTGTTCTGTGCACCTCTGTGATTATTTTGCCCCAAGCCTGTTTTCTTGCTGCACACATATACTTGTACCTCCTTTCTTGTGCCTTTGTCCAATTGTTCTATTACATTTTCTAGGCCAGCAACTAGGACGAGTACTTGGAACTGAAAGTCGCCTAGAGGGGGGGTGAATAGGCAAATCTGAAATTTACAAACTTAAGCACACACTACAAGCCGGGTTAGCGTTAGAATTAAATGCGAGTCCGAAAGAGAGGGCGAAAACAAATCACAAGCGAATAAGAGCGGATGACACGATGATTTGTTTTACCGAGGTTCGGTTCTTGCAAACCTACTCCCCGTTGAGGTGGTCACAAAGACCGGGTCTCTTTCAACCCTTTCCCTCTCTCAAACGGTCACCTAGACCGAGTGAGCCTTTCTCTTCAATCAAATGGGACACTAAGTCCACTAAAAGGACCACCACAACTTGGTGTCTCTTGTTTTGATTACAAGTGAGTTGAACACAAGAAAGAAGGAAGCAGAAAAGCAATCCAAGCGCAAGAGCTCAAATGAACACAAATGTCTCTCTCTCTCTCTAGTCACTAATTTGGTTGGAGTGATTCCGGACTTGGGAGAGGATTTGATCTCTTTGTTTGTGTCTTGTATTGAATGCTATAGCTCTTGTATGAGGTTTGAAGGCTGAAAACTTGGATGCTATGAATGGTGGGTGGTTGGGGGTATTTATAACCCCAACCACCAAAATAGTCGTTGGTGAAGGCTGCTGTCGCATGGTGTACCGGACAGTCCGGTGCGCCACCGGACACTGTCCGGTGCGCCAGCCACGTCACCCGACCATTAGGTTCGACCGTTGGAGCTTCTGACTTCTGGGCCACCGGACAGTCCGGTGGTGCACCAGATAGTCACTGTTTCACTGTCTGGTGCGCCTTCTGTCGCCTGTCCTGACTTCTGCGCGCGCAGGCGCGCACTGTAGCGCATTTATTGTTCGTTGCAGACGACCGTTGGCGCTGTGTAGCCGTTACTCTGCTGGCGCACCGGACAGTCTGGTGCTACACCGGACAGTCCGGTGAATTATAGCAGAGCTGCTCCTAGGATTCCCGAAGGTGGCAAGTTCGGAGTCGGGTTCCCTGGTGCACCGGACACTGTTCGGTGGCACATCGGACAGTCCGGTGCGCCAGACCAGGGCACACTTCGGTAGTCTTTTGCTCTCTTTGTTTGAACCCTTTCTTGGTCTTTTTATCGGTTTGTTGTGAACCTTTGGCACCTGTACAACTTATAATCTAGAGCAAACTAGTTAGTCCAATTATTTGTGTTGGGCAATTCAACCACCAAAATCAATTAGGAAAAGGTGTAAGCCTATTTCCCTTTCAATCTCCCCCTTTTTGGTGATTGATGCCAACACAAACCAAAGCAAATATAAAAGTGCAGAATTGAACTAGTTTGCATAATGTAAGTGCAAAGGTTGCTTGGAATGAAACCAATAATTATTTCTACTAGATATGCATGGATGGCCTTCTTCTAATTTAAAATTTTGGACGACGCTTGCACCACTTGTTTTGTTATGCAATGTTTTGGAAATTCTTTTTCAAAAATCTTTTGCAAATAGTCAAAGGTATATGAATAAGATTTTGAGAAGCATTTTCAAGATTTGAAATTTTCTCCCCCTGTTTCAAATGCTTTTCCTTTGACTAAACAAAACTCCCCCTTAATGAAATCCTCCTCTTAGTGTTCAAGAGGGTTTTAGATATTAATTTTGAAGAGGGTATACCAATTTGAAATTATATCAAAAATAAGATACCAATTGAAAAATCTTTTCTTAATCCAAATTTGAAAGACTACATTTTGGAAATTGGTGGTGGTGCGGTCCTTTTGCTTTGGGCTAATACTTTCTCCCCCTTTGGCATGAATCGCCAAAAACGGATACTTGTGAGTGAAATATAAGCCCTTTTAACTACTTTCTCCCCCTATGGTAAATAATATATGAGTGAAGATTATACCAAATTGGAGAGCGGTGTGGTGCGACGGCGAGGGATGAATAATTCGATGGAGTGGAGTGGAAGCCTTGTCTTCGCCGAAGACCCCAATTCCCTTTCAATCTATGACTTAGCATGAAATATATTTGAAAATCACATTAGTCATAGCACATGAAAGAGAGATGATCAAAGGTATATATATGAGCAATGTGTGCAAAATATCAATCAAAATTCCTAGAATCAAGAATATTTAGCTCATGCCTAAGTTTGGTAAAAGTTTTCTCATCTAATGGCTTGGTAAAGATATTGGTCAATTGATCTTTGGTGTTAATGTAAGCAATCTCGATATCTCCCCATTGTTGGTGATCCCTCAAAAAGTGATACTGAATGGCTATGTGTTTAGTGCGGCTATGCTCAACGGGATTATCCGCCATGCGGATTGCACTCTCATTATCACATAGGAGAGGAACTTTGGTTAATTTGTACCCATAGTCCCTAAGGGTTTGCCTCATCGAAAGCAATTGCGCGCAACAATGTCCTACGACAATATACTCGGCTTCGGCGGTAGAAAGAGCTACAGAATTTTGCTTCTTTGAAGCCCAAGACACCAGAGATCTTCCCAAGAACTGGCAAGTCCCTGATGTGCTCTTTCTATCAATATTACACCCTGCCCAATCTGCATCTGAATAACCAATTAAATCAAAAGTGGATCCCCTGGGGTACCAAAGGCCAAACTTAGGAGTATAAACTAAATATCTCAAGATTCATTTCACGACCCTAAGGTGAACTTCCTTAGGATCAGGTTGGACTCTTGCACACATGCATACGGAAAGCATAATATCCGATCGAGATGCACATAAATAGAGTAAAGATTCTATCATCGACCGGTATACCTTTTGATCTATGGATTTACCTCTCGTGTCGAGGTCGATATGCCCATTAGTTCCCATGGGTGTCTTGATGGGCTTGGCATCCTTCATCCCAAACTTGGTGAGTATGTCTTGAATGTACTTCGTTTGGCTAATGAAGGTGCCCTCTTGGAGTTGCTTTACTTGAAATCCTAAGAAATACTTCAACTCCCCCATCATAGACATCTCGAATTTTTGAATCATGATCCTACTAAACTCTTCACAAGTAGATTTGTTAGTAGACCCAAATATGATATCATCAACATAAATTTGGCATACAAACAAATCATTTGCAATTGTTTTAGTGAATAGAGTGGGATCGGCTTTTCCGACTTTGAAGCCATTAGCGATAAGAAAATCTCTTAGGCATTCATACCATGCTCTTGGGGCTTGCTTGAGCCCATAAAGCGCCTTAGAGAGTTTGTAAACATGGTTAGGGTACTCACTATCTTCAAAGCCAGGAGGTTGCTCAACATAGACCTCCTCCTTGATTGGTCCATTGAGGAAGGCACTCTTCACGTCCATTTGATAAAGCTTGAAGCCATGGTAAGTAGCATAGGCAAGTAAAATGCGAATTGACTCAAGCCTAGCTACGGGTGCATAGGTTTCACCGAAATCCAAACCTTCGACTTGTGAATATCCCTTGGCCACAACTCGGGCTTTGTTCCTTGTCACCACACCATGCTCATCTTGCTTGTTGCGGAAGACCCACTTGGTTCCTACAACATTTTGGTTAGGACATGGAACTAAATGCCATACCTCATTCCTCGTGAAGTTGTTGAGCTCCTCTTGCATCGCTAGCACCCAATCCGAATCTTGAAGTGCTTCCTCTACCCTGTGTGGCTCAATAGAGGAAACAAAAGAGTAATGTTCACAAAAATGAGCAACACGAGATCGAGTGGTTACCCCTTTATGAATATCGCCGAGGATGGTGTTCATGGGGTGATCTCGTTGGATTGCTTGGTGGACTCTTGGGTGTGGCGGTCTTGGACCCTCATCATCTTCCTTGTCTTGATCATTAGCATCTCCCCCTTGATCATTGTCCTCCTCTTGAGGTGGCTCCTCTTGATCTTCATCATCATCATCTTGAGCTTGATCCTCATCTTGAGTTGGTGGAGATGCTTGCATTGAGGAAGATGGTTGATCTTGTGCATGTGGAGGCTCTTCGGATTCCTTAGGACACACATCCCCAATGGACATGTTCCTTAGCGCGACGCATGGAGCCTCTTCATCATCTAGCTCATCAAGATCAACTTGCTCGGTGAGGAGTTCATAAGATGTCTTCTTGAGGATTCGGTGAAGATATAACCGGTTGATGGCGTAGCAGGCGGTGTTGACCGCCTCGGCCCAAAACCAATCCGAAGTCTTGTACTCATCAAGCATGGTCCTTGCCATGTCAAGTAGAGTTCTATTCTTCCTCTCCACTACACCATTTTGTTGAGGTGTGTAGGGAGAGGAGAACCCATGCTTGATGCCCTCGTCCTCAAGAAAGCCTTCTATTTGTGAGCTCTTGAACTCCGTCCCATTGTCGCTTCTAATCTTCTTGATCTTTAAGCCGAACTCATTTTGAGCCCGTCTCAAGAATCCCTTTAAGGTCTCTTGGGTTTGTGATTTATCCTGCAAAAAGAACACCCAAGTGAAGCGAGAATAATCATCCACAATTACAAGACAATACTTACTCCCGTCGATGCTTATGTAAGCTATCGGGCCGAATAGGTCCATGTGGAGTAGCTCAAGCGGCTTGTCGGTCGTCATGATGTTCTTGTGTGGATGATGAACACCAACTTGCTTTCCTGCTTGACATGCGCTACAAACCCTGTCTTTCTCAAAATGAACATTGGTTAGTCCCAAAATGTGTTCTCCCTTTAGAAGTTTATGAAGATTCTTCATCCCAACATGGGCTAGTCGGCGGTGCCAGAGCCAACCCATGTTAGTCTTAGCAATTAAGCAAGTGTCGAGTTCAGCTCTATTAAAATCTACTAAGTATAGATGACCCTCTAACACTCCCTTAAATGCTACTGAATCATCACTTCTTCTAAAGACAGTAACACCTAAATCCGTAAAAAGACAATTGTAGCCCATTTTACATAATTGAGAAACGGAAAACAAATTGTAATCTAAAGAATCTACAAGAAAAACATTGGAAATAGAATGGTCAGGTGATATAGCAATTTTACCCAATCCTTTGACCAAACCTTGATTTTCATCCCCGAATGTGATAGCTCGTTGGGGATCTTGGTTTTTCTCATATGAGGATAACATCTTCTTCTCCCCTGTCATGTGGTTTGTGCACCCGCTATCGATGATCTAACTTGAGCTCCCGGATGCATAAACCTACAAAACAAGTTTAGGCCTTGTTCTTAGGTACCCAAACGGTCTTAGGTCCTTTCACATTAGAAACAAGCACCTTGGGTACCCAAACACAAGTCTTTGACCCCTTGTGTTTGCCCCCAACATATTTGGCAACTACCTTGACTGATTTGTTAGTTAAAACATATGATGCATCAAAGGTATTAAATGAAATGTTAGGTTCATTTGATGCAATAGGAGTTTTCTTCTTAGGCAATTTAGCACGGGTTGATTGCCTAGAACTAGATGCCTCACTCTTATATATAAAAGCATGATTAGAGCCAGAGTGAGACTTCCTAGAGTGAATTCTCCTAATTTTGTGCTCGGGATAACCGGCAGGGTATAAAATGTAACCCTCGTTATCCTGAGGCATGGGAGCTTTGCCCTTAACAAAATTAGACAATCTTTTAGGAGGGGCATTAAGCTTGACATTGTCTCCTTGTTGGAAGCCAATGCCATCCTTAATGCCAGGGCGTCTCCCACTATAGAGCATACTACGAGCAAATTTAATTTTTTCATTTTCTAAATCATGCTCAGCAATTTTAGCATCTAATTTTTCTATATGATCATTTTGTTGTTTAATCATAGCCATGTGATCATGAATAGCATCAATGTTAACATCTCTACATCTAGTGCAAATAGTAACATGCTCAATGGTAGATGTAGAGAGTTTGCAAGAATTTAGTTCAACAATCTTAGCATGTAAAATGTCATTCTCATCTCTAAGATTGGAAATAGAAACATTGCAAACATCTAATACCTTAGCCTTAGCAATTAATTTTTAATTCTCATTTCTAAGGCTAGCAAGAGAGGCATTCAATTTTTCAATCTTAGCAATTGAACTAGCATTATCATTTCTAAGATTGGCAATTGAATCATCACAAATATTTGACTTCTCAACCTTAGCAATTAGTTTGGCATTTTCATTTCTAAGGTTGGAAATAACATCATGGCAAGTGCTTAGCTCACTAGACAATTTTTCACATTTTTCTACTTCCAGAGCATAAGCATTTTTAGTCTTAACATGTTTTTTGTTTTCCTTAATAAGGAAGTCCTATTGGCTATCCAAGAGTTCATCCTTCTCATGAATAGCACTAATCAATTCATTTAATTTCTCCTTTTGTTGCATGTTAAGATTGGCAAAAAGAGTGAGCAAGTTGTCCTCCTCATCACTAGAATTATCCTCATCACTAGAGGTTGCATACTTAGTGGAGGATCTTGATTTTACCTTCTTCTTTTTGCCGTCCTTTGCCGACATTGGGGAAGAGAAGGCCTTTGGTAACGGCGATGTTTGCGGCGTCCTCGTCGGAGGAGGATTCAGTGGAGCTCTCGTCGGAGTCCCACTCCCGGCAAACATGGGCATCGCCGCCCTTCTTCTTGTAGTACCTCTTCTTTTCTCTTCTCTTTCCCTTCTTGTCGTCGCCCCTGTCACTATCACTAGACAAAGGACATTTAGCGATAAAATGACCGGGCTTACCACATTTGTAGCAAACCTTATAGGAGCAGGGTTTGTAATCCTACCCCCTCCTTTGCTTGAGGATTTGGCGGAAGCTCTTGATGATGAGCGTCATTTCCTCGTTGTCGAGCTTGGAGGCGTCGATGGGAATCCTACTTGGTGTAGAATCTTTCTTTTCTTCTTCTGTCGCCTTGAATGCGACGGGTTGCACCTCGGGTATTGAGGTGGTGCCTTGCTCGATGATTTTCTTGGAGCCTTTGATCATCAACTCAAAGCTCACAAATTTTCCTATTACTTCCTCGGGAGACATTAGTTTATATCTTGGATCACCACGAATTAATTGAACTTGAGTAGGGTTAAGAAATACGAGTGATCTAAGAATAACCTTGACCATTTCATGGTCATCCCATTTGGTGCTCCCGAGGTTGCGCACTTGGTTCACCAATGTTTTGAGCCGGTTGTACATTGCTTGTGGCTCCTCCCCTTGGTGAAGCATGAAGCGACCGAGCTCCCCCTCGATCGTTTCCCTCTTGGTGATCTTGGTCACCTCATCTCCTTCGTGCACGGTTTTGAGCACATCCCAAATCTCCTTGGCGCTCTTCAACCCTTGCACCTTGTTATACTCCTCTCGACTTAGAGAGGCGAGGAGTATAGTGGTGGCTTGGGAGTTGAAGTGCCGGATTTGGGCAACTTGGTCCGAGTCATAGTCTTCATCCCCCGGCGATGGTACCTGTACTCCAATCTCAACAACATCCCAAATACTAGTGTGGAGTGAGGTTAGATGGTGCCTCATTTTGTCACTCCACATATTATAATCTTCACCATCAAACATGGGTGGTTTGCCTAATAGGATGGAAAGTAAAGGAGTACGTTTGGAAATGCGAGGATAGCGTAGGGGAATCTTACTAAACTTCTTGCGCTCATGGCGCTTAGAAGTTACGGACGGCATGTCGGAGCTGGAGGTGGATGGCGATGAAGAGTCGGTCTCGTAGTAGACCACTTTCTTCATCTTCTTTTTCTTCTCACCGCTGCGACGCGACTTGTCGTGTGAAGGGGATCCCTTCACCTTGTTGCCGGACTCCCCGGATGGAGCCTTCCCATGGCTTGTGGCGGGCTTGTCGCCGGTTACCATCTCCTTCTTGGCGTGATCTCCTGACATCACTTCGAGCGGTTAGGCTCTAATGAAGTACTGGGCTCTGATACCAATTGAAAGTCGCCTAGAGGGGGGTGAATAGGCAAATCTGAAATTTACAAACTTAAGCACACACTACAAGCCGGGTTAGCGTTAGAATTAAATGCGAGTCCGAAAAAGAGGGCGAAAACAAATCACAAGCGAATAAGAGCGGATGACACGGTGATTTGTTTTACCGAGGTTTGGTTCTTGCAAACCTACTCCCCGTTGAGGTGGTCACAAAGACCGGGTCTCTTTCAACCCTTTCCCTCTCTCAAACGGTCACCTAGACCGAGTGAGCCTTTCTCTTCAATCAAATGGGACACTAAGTCCACTACAAGGACCACCACAACTTGGTGTCTCTTGTTTTGATTACAAGTGAGTTGAACACAAGAAAGAAGGAAGAAGAAAAGCAATCCAAGCGCAAGAGCTCAAATGAACACAAATGTCTCTCTCTCTAGTCACTAATTTGGTTGGAGTGATTCCGGACTTGGGAGAGGATTTGATCTCTTTGTTTGTGTCTTGTATTGAATGCTATAGCTCTTGTATGAGGTTTGAAGGCTGAAAACTTGGATGCTATGAATGGTGGGTGGTTGGGGGTATTTATAACCCCAACCACCAAAATAGTCGTTGGTGAAGGTTGTTGTCGCATGGTGCAACGGACACTGTCCGGTGCGCCAGCCACGTCACCCGACCGTTAGGGTTCGACCGTTGGAGCTTCTGACTTCTGGGCCACCGGACAGTCACTGTTCACTGTCCGGTGCGCCTTCTGTCGCCTGTCCTGACTTCTGCGCGCGCAGGCGTGCACTGTAGCGCATTTATTGTTCATTGCAGACGACCGTTGGCGCTGTGTAGCCGTTACTCCGCTGGCGCACCGGACAGTCTGGTGCTACACCGGATAGTCCGGTGAATTATAGCGGAGCAGCTCCCAGAATTCCCGAAGGTGGCAAGTTCGGAGTCGGGTTCCCTGGTGCACCGGACAGTCCGGTGTGCCAGACCAGGGCACACTTCGGTAGTCTTTTGCTCTCTTTGTTTGAACCCTTTCTTGGTCTTTTTATTGGTTTGTTGTGAACCTTTGGCACCTGTAAAACTTATAATCTAGAGCAAACTAGTTAGTCCAATTATTTGTGTTGGGCAATTCAACCACCAAAATCAATTAGGAAAAGGTGTAAGCCTATTTCCCTTTCAGGAACACTTATTCAGCATTGCTATTTGTTACTGACTTGTGTGCCACATATATATATTTAGTCAGCCTTCCCAGAACTCCAGCTTTCTCTCGAGCAGAATAGGTACTCCTTTGCAATCACACCCACGCTCGTTGGAAAGTTACACCTGTCACTGTTTGCCACCTGCAGTGCTGGTAAGAACGTTGTAAGAGCGGGGTAAGACGCTTCATAATTTGTATTCCACCACCACCACCACCCTGAGAGATAGTTGTAGGGTTCACATTGTTTGTTGCCTTTTTGTCTCTGTTTTGTCCTAACAATGACATGACCAAAGAATCAAATGGACAAGGACAAGGGGCTTAAGCTTAACGACGATGAGTGTGTCTCTCAGCTGGAATTGAAGGAGATGATGCGTGCGATGACTGAAGCTTTTAAAAAATACCAGGACTCTGCGGCGACATCCTATGAGCAGCTTGATCGACGAGTTGCTGGACTTGTTACACGCATGGACGTACTGGAGGCTCGTCCCCCACCACCAACTTCAGCCCCAGCTCACTCTCCTGTGGACGACGATGTTTATGCATCTCTGCGACAATGCCTCGCACGTAATCGACAAGGTATTGGAGGTAATGGTAGATGTCGTCATCATAATCCTGAACCAAACCATGATCCATTTGCTAAGATTAAGTTCTCTATTCCACCGTTCATGGGTTCTTATGATGCTGAAGCTTACTTAGACTGGGAGATGACGGTAGAACAAAAATTTAATTCCCATCTTGTTCCTGAGCAGCATAGGGTTAGACAAGCCACTAGTGAGTTTAGAGATTTTGCTATCATTTGGTGGAATGAACTTGTTAACACACATGCTGCACCACAAACATGGAATGTGTTAAAAGAGGAGATGCGAGCTCGCTTTGTTCCCCCTTCTTATAGACGTGATCTTCGAAAAAATTGCAACGCTTAGATCAGGGAGACATGTCGGTACAGGAATACTACCAAGAGCTTCAGAAAGGTATGCTATGATGTGGGGTAGTTGAGGATCCGGAGGATCAAATGGTTAGGTTTTATGGGGGATTGAGGCGAGAGATTCAGGATATTGTTGATTATAAAGAATATCATTCTATACAACGCTTGGTCCATCTTTCTATGTTGGCAGAAAAAGAATTGCAGGGTCGTCAATAGCGGAGGAGCAGCACTGTCGCGCCACGCCTGCCACTGGCGCCAGCCAAGGCGTCATCCTCTTTGGGCTTATGGACGTCCACATCTTCCTCCACCAGTGGCACATGCAGCACCGCACCTTCGGCATCACAGGGGCACGACAACAACAAGTCCTTGGTGCCTTCAGGTGGTGCAGCAAAACCTGCTATGACCACCTCTTCCACATGCCGCTCCTCCAACATCAAGTGCCACCGCTGCCAGGGACTTGGCCATATTCAGCGAGATTGCCCCAGCAAACGGGCATACATTGCTACTGGTGATGGTGTGTATGTTAGTGCTTCTTATGTGGAAGATGAAGATACTGTTGGAGCTAACATTGCAGAGACTTATGATGGTGATGAAGAGGTTCTTGGTACAACAGCGACCAAGACCTATAAGGCCTTGATTGTGCAACGAGCTTTGAGTGCCACGGCTAGTGACAACGACAACAGACAGCGCCACAACCTCTTCAACATGTTCCTCATCGTCAAGGACTGTCGTGTACATACCATCATTGACGGTGGTAGCTGCAACAACTTGGTGAACGTTGAGGTGGTCAAGAAGCTTGGCTTGAGCACACGACAGCATCCCCACCCTTATCACATTCAATGGTTTAACAACAACGGTAAGTTCAAGGTAACAAAAATAGCAAGGGTGTATTTTTCTATAGGCTCTTACCATGACTTTGCTGATTTCGATGTAGTGAGTATGGATGCTTGCTCTCTTTTACTGGGACGTCCTTGGGAGTTTGATACTAATGCTATTCACCATGGTAGATCTAATAAATATACTTTCATGCATAAGGGAAAGAAAATTGTGTTGCTTCCTATGACTCCCACTGAAATGGTCCACTTTGAACATGAGAAAAAGACTAATGCTAAGCAAAAAGGTGTTTTGAACTCTGAAAATCAGCAACCTATTAAGTTAAAAACTCCTACTTTGCTAGCCACTAAATCTGATCTTGATGAGTTACATGCCTCTGTTGGACTTTGCTATGCCTTAGTGTGCAAAAAGTTTTTCTATTCCATTGATGATACGTCTATTGCTTTGCCACCGGCTATTGCTAACCTTTTTGCAAGAGTATATGGATGTGTTTCCCTCTGAGATACCCCCTAGATTACCACCTGAGTTGCCTCCAGATTTTCGGGTTAGTTCCACCTTTAACATTTCAGATTTGAAGCCATATATGGGTGACGAAGATGAGATCGAGTCGAGGACGACTCCAATTCAAGAGCAGGAGGATGATGAGGACATCACTTCTATACATACAATGAATGGACCAATAACACGATCTCGTGCACAACAACTAAATCTCCAGCAAGGACTTGGGAAAGGCCAAGGTGTTGAGGAGGAGCAGCAAGGGCGGCCACAACAGGAAGGAGATCAAGTCCGACTCGGCTGCGACTCCATCTCGGGTTCTAGGACCAGTCTGCACTAAAATGGACGCGGATGCATCCGGACTCCGATTGCGACGGACTTGATATGGTTGGAAAGATAAGGAGATTATCTAACCAACCCAACTGGTTCCACCTTAAAATTCGTCCGAAGTCAACGGGAATCGTCGAAACAATTCAGCGTTCAGATTCTGTTTTGGTGCTGCGACACCGTCTGTTGGGCCGTTGGGGCGTGTATCGCGTCGAAGCCCATTAGGGGCGAGTCCAGGGGTCACGCACGTCCTAATACTCTATTTATTCAGTAGCCGCCACCACATTAGGTTTTGGGTTTCGCTTAGATCAATTCTGTCATCGAACAGTGTCGCCGTCATCGGTTTGTGAGACCCCATCCCGTAATCAATACAATTTTGGTTGCGTTTCTTTCCTGTTCTTGCTTGTGTTCTTGATTGCGCTTGCTGGGATAAGCCTTCGTGGCGAGGTCATTCGTGTGTCACGGGTGATAACCAACGGAGCCGTGTTGTAGTGATTGTGAGGAACCGTTCGCTCGGAGCCTTGGATCATCAACGTCGAGATCTCCACTCAATCAAGTTATCATATCTCATGGAAGATCGGGCCGCTTCTACTATCACCTTGGCTTTCACTTCACTAACATTTATAAATCAAGTTTGTGTTGTTTAGACTTGATTTTTATAGGATCACCAATTCACCCCCTCTCTAGTGCTCTCAATTGGTATCAGAATTGTACTCTTCATTCAGGGACTAACCGCCCGAAGAGATGGATCCTAAAGGCAAGGGGATGGTGATCAACGACAAGGAGAAGGAGACTCTCTATGTTGATGAGCCAAAAAGTGACAAGCCCACCGACTTAGGCTCAAACAACAAGAAGAAAGATGGGAAGCAGAAGAAGCGCATCAAGCAGATCATCTACTACGACATCGACGCATCCTCTTCTTCACCAAGGGACGACAATGACTCATCCACAAAAAAACGGTTAATCAAAATTATTCATTCGATTATTCTCGCATGTTGTACAATTCAAATGCTCATTTATTGTCTATTCCACTCGGTAACCCCCCCCCCCCCCACTTTGATGGAGATGACTACTCTTTTGGAGTCATAAAATGCGCAGTCATTTATTCTCTCTCCATCCTAGCATTTGGGAAATAGTGTAAAATGGAATGTATTTTGATAGTAGGGATAATCTCGTATTTATTAATGAGAAAATTCACAAGAATGCCTACTATTGTGTTGTTAGCATCTCTATGCAGGGATGAGTACAATAAAGTCAGCGGCTTGGACAATGCCAAGCAAGTATGGGATACCCTCAAAATCTCTCACGAGGGTAAGAACGACACCATGATCCCAAAGATGGAACAGGTGGAAGGAGAACTAGGAAGGTTCGCCATGAAATGGGGAGAGGAGCCAACCGAAACCTATAACAGCCTCAAGACCCTGGTGAACAAGATCCGAAGCTATGGGAGCACAAGATGGACGGATCATGACGTCGTTCGACTCATGCTAAGGTCATTTACGGTTATTGATCCTCATCTTGTAAACCTTATTCGTGAGAATCCCAGGTATGCCAAGATGATGATATTCAAAGATAAAGAGAAAAGAAAACAGAAAGAAAGAAAAAACGTATTGGGCCAAATCCACTCAATAGTCGGCCCATACTTCCTCTCACGCCCGCGCGCGCCGACATTGTGACCCCACCGGTCAGCCGCTCAGCGCATGCCCCTCTCAGCCTATGTCAATGGTGTGTGGACCCATGCTGTCAGTTCAGTCTCCCCGCCGATCTTCGCAGAACCTGCCGCGTGCATGGCACAGAATTCGGAGTTGGCCGTTGTGGAAGCCTACCTAGGTTATATACCCGACCTAGGGCGCGTTTTCCCTCAACTACTCATGCGGGAGACCCGGGAACCACCATCATTGTTTGCACCGCGCCGTGAAAAGCGAAAAAGAGAGAGAGGAGGGCTGTCGTCGGTGATCTCCGCCACATTAACGAACTATCCTCGGCACCTCGACCTAGAGCTTCGTCGCGACTCGTGGGAGCATTCATGAAGTCGTTGAAGTCGGGGAGCCGATTGCGTGCAAGCAATTGCTCGCTAGACGTTCTGCTTCCGCCGCGGACCCTCCACGGCGTGGTCATGCCCCATTCGCATACCCTTTCCCCTATAAGTCTGTCCCTAGCGTTTGACTTGTCCTCTGCTACGCGTAGAACGTCTCGGGTTTGAGTTTTAGTGCGCGGAGGCGAGAACTGCAAGCGTCGGTGATGGCGTCGCCGTGCACCGTGGGCCGTGCCGCCGTCGGGATAAACTGGAATAGGAGAATAACTATGATCCGTCGATCTAATGCTCGACGACCCAGATTAGATGGGAGGTATGGATTCGGGTGGACGGTTCGTGCGCAGTCCGATTCCGATCGGTCGGTTGTAAATCTATGTAGGTTACTTAGAATCTAGAATGTTGAGGTTTGATCCGATGGCAGAGATTCCGTACCGGTTCACCGGGTTACGGATCTAATCCTTACCGTTGGATCGTTGATGTGGGGGCGAGATTAGATCGTGCGCCCATTAAACCGTGGCCCTTGATCGTAGATCTGCGGAACCAGGATGCGTACCGGTTCGCCGAGGGCTAGATTTAATTTTGACCTTCCGATCGGGATGCATCGGTTCCTAGGAACTCTAGCGCTCTTGGATGTGTAGAATTTGCTAAAGAGCCATTGTAGATTAACGAAATCAACCTGCAGTCCTTGTCCTTTATAAAACCATTACACAGAGGCCCTGGTTTTTACATTATAAACCCTGAACTTCCTGTAATTTATGCGCGTAGTACAGAGAACGAGAAAATTGGATAAATTAATATAGAAAATGATTTTTAGTATTAAAATAATTCCAGAAACTTGTTTAATTCATAGAATATTCATTTTAACGCTTTTTTATCCATTCTAGTTGCATTAATTTTGTATTAATATTGTTGATCACTTGGTAACTCTGTTTTAGCATGAAACCTAGATTAGAATTAATCACTTAGTTATTTCTATACCAATAACATAAAACCTTCGGAAAATCATAACTTGTTATCCGTAACTCCGAAATTAGCGATTCTCAAACCTACGATCTTGTTACGATGCATAGATTAATATTATGCATTCTATTCTAATGTTTGGTGTGATGTTAATCTCTCCTATACCATGTTTGTTTGTATTGCTTCGAGTAGACGAACAAGTGACCGAGGACCCAGGTGTTTAGTTAGTGGAAATTGCTGAGCAGGAGCTCGTTGAAGGCAAGTTGTGTCCTTGACCACTTTTATTTACCCAATAATGTTATCTATAATCATTTTGGCAATGCCTAGGCTTAATTTTAATGGGACCCAATAGGTCACCCTAGTTTGGTCATCTTTACACCTTGTTTACCCCTGAACTTTTGGCTAGTCTTTGCTATTGCTATATGTGGTTTTAGGTGTTAATATAGTTATTACACATGGTCATGCTTTATTATTGTTATTCTATTCTGTTCATGATAAGACTATTATGTTAATTGGAACATGGAGCTTAACTTGAGAAACACGTGCCACCACAAGGGTGGAATGAGACGCCCTTGGCTGACTAATTAGGAAAGCTAGTGGAGGTCTACCTTACCCAAAATGGTAAGGGCAGTAGGGGAGTTATTGGTGTAGGGAGGTTCTCGGGTTGATTTTGCTGCGATGGCTTTTCAGACGGGGGATTCCTGCATTGCGCTCCTTAGAAACTGTAGCGGGTTTTCTGAAGCTAGTGGAACTTTGTAAAGGCCTCGTAGTGTTACTCTGCCTCGCTTCCTTGGTAAAGGTGTATGGGATTCATGACCCCTTGGCAGATGGGTAACATGACTTGTGGGTAAAGGGTACAACCTCTGCAGAGTGTAAAACTGGTATACTAGCCGTGCTCGCGGTCATGAGCAGCTCAGGACTCTCGCATGATTAATTTATGGAATTAAACTCAATTTGTCATTTCCATCACATTGTGGTTTTATTATTAATTTTGATCTATTATTACTCTGGTTTGGTATCTACTTATATTTAGTAAGTGTTAATAAAATTTGATCAACTTATTAAAAGCAATGCTCACTTTAAACCCTTATTTGTTGATCAGCCTTACACTTTACATGAGCTCCCACCATTGGTGAGTTCATGCACATTATTCCCCACAACTTGTTGAGCTGTGATCTTTTGTGAGCTCACCCTTGCGATACATAACCCCCCACAGGAGAAGAACAGGTAGTCCAGGAGGAGACCTACAACGAGGAGTACGAGCTTATCTAGGTGGCGTCTCCCAGTCAGCTTGATGGCGCCAAGGAATAATATTTAGTTCGCTTTATTATTATCTTCTATTTTTGTAAGATACTTCCACTATGTAATAATGATATTTGTGACATTTATCTCTATACACTTTGTCATTATATGTGATGTTCTTTTTTGGCGCACATATGAGACGCACCCGGCTTTACCCCTTAAATCCGGGTGTGACAGGTAAGTCCGGTCATTTTATTGCATAATGTCCCAATAATGAAAATGACCAGGGACAAGAAAAGAAATGGAAGGAGAAGAAGAAAAACTACAACAAGACGAAGGGTGAGGCACACATTGGCAAGAAGTGGGACTCGAATTACTCTTCATCCGACTCCGACGATGAGGGACTTGCTGCTTCAGCCTTCAACAAGTCCTCCCTCTTCCCCATGTGTCATCACACATGCCTCATGGCTAAGGAGAAGAAGGTATGCACTCGAGATACTCCTAAGTACACTTCTTTTAGTGATGAGGAATCTGATGATGATGTAGACTATAGTGATCACTTTAAGGGTTTAGATAGATTTAAAGTAGATAAAATCAATGAACTAATTGATGCCCTTAATGAGAAAGATTGGTTGTTAGAAGAACAAGAAGACATTCTTTATGAAGAACATGATAAATTTATTAATGTTCAAAAATCTCTTGCTCTAGAAAGTAAGAAAAATGAATTATTATCTTCTGAGCTATCTTCTTGTCACGACTCTATTTCTAGTCTTAAGAGTTTAAATGTTGATTTAAATGCTAAGCTAGAAGAAGTAAATGTTGCTAGTTCAACTATGGAGCATGTTTCTATTTGCAATAGAAGTAAAGATGTCGATATTGATGCTTGCAATACTCATGCTGTCACTATTCTTAAGTTGAATGATGAGGTTGGAAACCTTAATGGCCAACTTAAAATGTGCTAGAATGATTATGAAAAGTTAAAATTTACCAGGGATGCCTACACCACTGGTAGACACCCCTCCATTAAGGATAGACTTGGTTTCCAAAAGGGAACCAAGAACATAACAAGCCAAAGGGCCTCCAGTTTCATCAAGGAGAAAGGGAAGGCTCCTATGACTAGTAGCTCTCATTCTTCACATGACAAAAGGAACCATGCCTATCTTTATGCTCATGTTAAGAATGCTTCTAGTGTTACTCATCATAATCATGATGTGTTTCTGAAAGGGAAATAGGGTTAACCTTTTCCCACAATTAATTTTGGTGGTTGAATGCCCAACACAAATATATGGACTAACTAGTTTGCTCTAGAATACATGTTCTACAGGTGCATAAAGGTTCAACACAAACCAATAAATATTCAAGTTATGGATCCAATTCAAAGGAGCAAAAGGAACCAAAGTGTGCTCTGGTCTGGCGCACCGGACTGTCTGGTGTGCCACCGGACAGTGTCCGGTGCACCAGGTCCGTACAGGGTTGAACCAGCCACTCTCGGGTTTTAGCAGGCGCTCTCCGCTATAATTCATTGGACTGTCCGGTGTGCCACCGGACTGTTCGGTGTGCCAGCGGAGCAACGGCTAACACGCGCAACGGTCGACTGCAAAAGACGCTGATAGAGGAACAGTGTGCGTAGAGTCAGAGCCGCATAGTCAGAGGCGCACCGGAAAGTATCCGGTGTGGCACCGGACTATCCGGTGCCGCAAGAGGACAAAGCCTCGAACGATCGACTGGGCACCAGACCCTAACGGTTGGGTGACGTGGCGACGCACCGGACAGTGAACAATACCTGTCCGGTGGCGCACCGGACTGTCCGGTGCGCCCATCGCCAGCAGCCTTCCCCAATGGCTTCTTGGTGGTTGAGGGCTATAAATACCCCCCAACCACCACAACTCCAAGAATCCAAGTTTTCTGATGTTCTCATTCAATACAAGAGCTAGTGCATTCAATCCTAGACACAATTCAAAAGATCAAAGCCTCTCCAAGTCCCAAATTCATTCCAACCACCTAGTGACTTGAGAGAGTGTGTGTTCGTTTTCATTTGCGCTCTTGTTGCTTGGATCGCTTTCTTCCTTCCTCATTCTTGTTCCCAAGTGAATTGTAATCAAAGCAAGAGACACCTAAGTGTGTGGTGGTCCTTGCAGGGTCTAAGTGACCCGTTTGATTAAGGAGAAAGCTCACTCGGTCTAAGTGACCGTTTGAGAGAGGGAAAGGGTTGAAAGAGACCCGGTTTTGTGACCACCTCAATGGGGATTAGGTTCTTTGGAACCGAACCTCGGTAAAACAAATCACCGTGTTCATTCGCTTGATTTCCATTTGATTTGTTTTCCCCCTCTCTCCCGGATTTGATTTTAGTTCTAACACTAACCTCGGCTTGTAGTGTGTGTTTAAAGTTGTAAATTTTAGATTACGCCTATTCACCCCCCCCCCTCTAGGCGACTTTCAGTTTCCTACTCGCCATGATGCTGCTTTTGATTCACATGTCATGTTTGCATCAATTAGCTCTTCGTATGCTCATGGTAGGAATAGACCTAGGCGCCATGCCCATCATTTTGTTTCCCATGCGCCTAGGAATGCATCTAATGGTCCAACTATGCTTTATCATACTTATGATGCTTCATTTGTGCTTATGTGCAAAAATGATAAAGTAGTTGCTAAAAATTTGGGGCCTAACTACAAGAGAGACAAAACTTGTATCTGGGTTCCAAAGTCTTATGTTACTAACCTTGTAGGACCCAACATGAGTTGGGTACCTAAAACCTAAGCTTAAATTACCTTGCAGGTTTATGCATCTGGGGCACAACCTGGATTATTGACAGCGAATGCACAAACCACATGACTGGGGAGAAGATAATATTCACCTCCTATGTCAAGAACAAGGATTCCCAAGACACGATCATATTTGGAGACGGGAATCAAGACAAGGTCAAAGGTTTGGGTAAAATAGCCATCACTACCGAGCATTCAATTTCGAATGTATTCTTAGTAGAATTGCTTGGTTACAATTTACTTTCTATAAGTCAATTATGTCATATGGGATATAATTGTTTATTTACAAATATTGATGTATCTGTCTTTAGAAGAAGTGACGGTTCATTAGCTTTTAAGGGTGTATTAAACGGCAAGCTCTATTTAGTTGATTTCTCTAAAGAAAATGCCAATCTAGATGTATGCTTAATAGCTAAGACTAATATGGGCTGGCTCTGGCATCACCGTCTAGCACATGTTGGGATGAAGAATCTTCATAAGCTTCTAAAGGGAGAACATGTGTTAGGACTAACCGATGTCTATTTTGAGAAAGACAGACCTTGTACAGCGTGCCAAACAGGGAAGCAAGTGGGAACTACTCATCTAGGCAAAAATGTGATTACAACGTCAAGACCAGTGGAACTCCTCCACATGGATCTCTTCGGGCTCGTTGCTTATCTTAGCATCGGAGGAAGTAAGTATGGTCTTGTAATTGTTGATGATTTTTCCCGCTTCACTTGGGTATTCTTTTCAGGATAAATCGGAAACCCAAGGTACTTTAAAGCGCTTCCTAAGGAGAGCTCAAAATGAGTTTGAGCTCAAGGTGAAGAAGATCAGGGGTGACAATGGATCTGAATTCAAGAATCTTCAAGTGGAAGAGTATCTCGAGGAAAAAGGCATCAAGCATGAGTTCTCCGCTCCCTACACACCACAACAAAATGGTGTAGTAGAGAGAAAGAATAGGACGCTCATCGACATGGCGAGGACAATGCTTAGGGAATACAAGACGTATGATCGGTTTTGGTCGGAATTTGTAAATACAGCGTGACATGCCATAAATCGGCTCTACCTTCATCGCCTCCTCAAGAAAACGTCTTACGAGCTTCTAACCGGTAACAAACCCAATGTTTCTTACTTTCGTGTATTTGGGAGCAAATGCTACATTTTGGTAAAGAAAGGTAGACATTCAAAATTTGCTCCCAAAGCTGTAGAAGGGTTCTTACTAGGTTATGATTCAAATACAAAGGCATATAGGGTCTTCAACAAATCATCGGGTTTAGTTGAAGTCTCTAGTGACGTTGTATTTGATGAGACTAATGGCTCTCCAAGAGAGCAAGTTTATCTTGATCATGTAGACGAGGGTGAAGTTCCAACGGCCACAATGAGAACTATGGCAATAGGTGATGTGCGACAGCAGGAACAACAAGATCAAGATCAACCATCTTCCTCAACATTGGTGTAACCCCCAACTCAAGATGAGGAACATGTACCTCAAGATGCAGGCATGAATCAAGGGGAGCACATGAAGAAAATGATAAAGAGGAAGAAGCACAACAAGCACCTCCAACTTAAGTTCGGGCCACCATTCAAAGAAATCATCTAGTGGATCAGATTCTGGGTGACATTAGCAAGGGAGTAACCACTCATTCACGTTTAGCTAATTTTTATGAACATTACTCTTTTGTTTCTTCTATTGAGCCTTTCATGGTAGAAGAAGCCTTGCAGGATCCGGACTGGGTGTTGGCCATGCAGGAAGAGCTCAATAACTTCAAAAAGAAATGAAGTATGGAGCCTGGTGTCACGTCCAAAGAAAAATGTTGTGGGAACCAAGTGGGTGTTTCGCAACAAGCAAGATGAGCACGGTGTGGTGACAAGAAACAAGGCCTGACTTGTGGCAAAAGGTTATGCCCAAGTCGCAGGTTTGGATTTTGGGGAGACTTTTGCTCCTGTAGCTAGGCTCGAGTCAATACGCATATTATTGGCCTATGCTGCTCACCACTCTTTTAAGTTGTTGCAAATGGATGTAAATAGTGCCTTTCTCAATGGACCAATTAAGGAGTAGGTGTACGTGGAACAACCCCCTGGCTTCGAGAATGACAGTTATCCCAACCATGTGTATAAGCTCTCTAAGGTGCTCCATGGACTTCAAGCTCCAAGAGCATGGTATGAATGCCTTAGAGATTTTCTCATTTCTAATGCTTTCAAGGTCGGGAAAGCGGATCCCACTCTTTTACTAAGACTTGTAATGGTGATTTGTTTGTATGCCAAATATATGTCGATGACATAATATTTGGTTCTACTAATCAAAAGTCATGTGAAGAGTTTAGCACAACAATGATGCAGAAATTCGAGATGTCGATGATGGGCGAGTTGAACTACTTCCTTGGATTCCATGTGAAGAAACTCAAGGAAGGAACCTTCATCTCCCAAACGAAGTACACTCATGACTTGCTCAAAAGGTTTGGGATGAAGGACGCTAAGCCCACAAAAACGCCAATGGGAACCGACACACACTTGGACCTCGACAAGGGAGGTAAGTCCATTGATCAAAAGGCAAACTGGTCTATGATAGGTTCTTTACTTTATCTTTGTGCTAGTAGACCAGATATAATGTTATGTGTATGCATGTGTGCAAGATTTCAATCTGACCCCAAGGAATGTCATCTTGTGGCTGTGAAGCGAATTCTTAGATATTTAGTTCATATGCCTTGCTTCAGGATCTGGTATCCAAAGGGGTCTACCTTTGACTTAATCGGATATTCAGATTCCGACTATGCTAGGTGCAAGGTTAATAGGAAGAGCACATTAAGGACTTGTCAATTTCTAGGAAGGTCCCTGGTGTCCTGGAGCTCTAAGAAATAAACATCCATTGCCCTATCCACCGCTGAGGCCGAGTATGTTGTCGCAGGATAGTGTTGTGCACAACTACTTTAGATGAGCCAAACCCTCCAAGACTTTGGCTACAATCTGAGTAAAGTCCCACTCCTATGTGATAATAAGAGTGCAATCTTCTTGACGGATAATCTTGTTGAACACAGCCGCACTAAGCACATAGACATCCGACATCACTTCTTGAGAGACCACCAGCAAAGGCGAGATATCAATGATTGCCACATTAGCACCGAGAACCAGCTAGCCGATATCTTCACCAAGCCTTTAGATGAGAAAAGGTTTTGCAGGTTGCGTAGTGAGCTAAATGTCTTAGATTCGTGAAACTTGGATTGATCTATAGCATACATGTGCCTTATGCCTTTGATCATGTTCTTTTAAGCAATTTTTGTCTTTACCTATTTTGGTGCTCAAGTTGTACAAGTCATCCTTGGACCTCACATGATGCACATGTTTAGGGGGAGGATGTACTACAACTTGACCTTTTGAGACTAATGTGTTTGCTTGAGTAATTTTGATATAGTCTCAAAAATGGATTAAAAGGGAAAAGGTGGACTTGGACAAAGAAGAAGCTTCCAGTGCGTTCCGGTATCAATGTATCTTGTTCCAAGTCCCTATCTGTGTTTTCTCATTGCCTTTGGTTTGAACTTGCACGTTTTGGTGAGGCAATGGGGTTAAAAAGGCCAAATAGTTCTTCTGTTTTGGTGCTTAATGCCAAAGGGGGGAAATTAAGGCCAAAGCAACCGGATCAACTACCACTTGTGTATTCACTTGTATATTTTTCAAAATTAAACTATAAGAATACTTGGTTTTGATCAAAACCCTCTTATTGCAAAAATTGCTCTCTTATGGGGGAGAAATTTGATTATGGGAAATGGGGGAGTTTTTTATATTTGATCAAAACTAGTCTTGAAAGATTTTTTGATTTGCCAAAACAAGTGTTTTTGACATAAAGATATGGAAATGAATTTGTTTTGCGAAAACAAACCAAGTGGTGGCAAAAGTGGTTCAAATATGCCAAATCCTATGTAAGATTAATTAGTCTTCAATTTAACATCAAGTTGCTCTTTCTAGCTCACTTTTGAGAATATTGTTACATTTTAAGTTGCTTTTGATGTGTTGGCATAAATCACTAAAAAGGGGGAGATTGAAAGGGAAATGTGCCTTTGGGCCATTTCTATTATGTTTGGTGATTAGATGCTCAACACATATTATTTTGTCTAAATATGAGCTGAGGCTTAAGGAGATGCAAATGGAAAAGCAAGGTATGATTCTAGCCTTAGTAAATTGTTTTTGGTACTAACATTATTCTACTAAGTGCTAGGAATCTTCTCAAAGTGAGAGAAATTGAATTGGAGCAGTTTGGCCAAGGCAAGCCAAACCTGCACCGGCCTGGGGTGCACCGGACTGTCCGGTGCCCAGGCTAGCGCGCTCGGTGAACAGACCACTCTAGAGAAAAAGACAGGACACTGCGGCTATAATTCACCAGACTATCTGGTGTGCACCGGACTGTCCGGTGTGCCAGCCGCGCCCATGCCAACGGTAGGCCACCCTGATCAGCGGGCGATACGTGGACTCCACCAATAGTCACCAGGTCGCACCGGACTATCCGGTGTGCCACGGAGGCCGGTGGCTGCAACGGTCAGCTTCGCCAAACAAGGAAGGGAATCGTGCACTGTTCACTGTCCGGTGATGCACTGGACTGTTCGGTGCGCCCATGGATAGAAGGCAACCAAAGCCTTCTAAATGGAGCTCCAACGGCTCCTACCTGCCTTAGGGCTATAAAAGGGACCCCTTGGTGCATGAAGAAGCACACCAAGCCTCCATTGAACATCCTACAACGCCTAGACTCTGTAAGCACGCATTCAGTTCATTGCGTTTGAGATTTGAGTACTTCTTTGAGCTGACTCCGTTGTGTTGTGTTGTGTGCTCAGTTTTTGACTTGTGTGCATGTTGTTGCTGCGACTCTAGTTTTTGTGTGTGTTTCTATTCCCTCCCTTACTCTTTTGGTTCTTGTGATCAATCTTGTAACGGTGAGAGACTTTAGCTTGTGGAGATTCCTCACAAAGGGAATACTTGAGAAAAGGAATAACACTGTGGTACTCAAGTTTGATCTTTGGATCATTTGAGAGGGATTGAGTGCAATCCTTGACCAAAGGAGGTCACCACAACATGGAGTAGGCATTGGCTGAACCACGGGATAAAATCACCGTGTCACTTGTGCAACTTTTTATTGTGATTGTTTTCTTCCATAGAGTTCTCACATATTCACTTGATCTATTGTTCCAAAGTTTAATACATATCTCAAAGGAACAATCAAGTGAAGAGTTCTCTCTCTCTATTCATAGTAACTTGGCTTTCACTTCACTAACATTTATAAACCAAATTTGTGTTGTTTAGACTTGATTTTTATAGGATCACATGTTCACCCCCCTCTAGGTGCTCTCAATTACAATGGCTCGCGCAAGAGCCGAGGGGTTATGTTTGTTTTTATAAACTCACTGAACTAACTAGGGATCACCTAGAGCAAGCGCAATAGCAGTCTAACTAATTTAAGCACTTCGCAAAGCACTTACGCTAATCACCAAGTGATTATATTAAGCATTTGGGTGTTTGGGCACATGGAGATGTGTATAACCTTCCTTGGTATGTTGCTTGGGCTCTCGCACCTTCAAATGGTCGGTTGGGTGAAGTATATATAAGTGCCAACTCAATTATAGCCATTGGAGGAAAGTTGTTGCTCTCTACGGCACATCAGACAGTCTGGTGCTACTAGCTGTTGTGGTTGACTGTTGCAGATGATCGTTGGTGTGTTGTCAGCCTTGCACCGGATAGACTGATGGTTCACCGGGCAGTCCGGTGGCTCTCCTCCATAGTGCCACCTAGAACTAGTCGTTGGGCTCCTATTCCCTGGTGCACCGGACAGTCTGTCGGGTGGCACCGGACTGTCCGTTGCACACTGGTTGACGGTCCGGGTGTGACTCCACTTTTCTTTATGTCTTGAACTTTGATTGATACTTGTTGATCTTCACTTATAGTCTTCATAATGTCTTCTTTCGAGGTGTTGCTTCCTTAGCACCTCAGTCCAAGTCATTTTTGCATCTTGTGAACTACAAATACAAACACTTGGGAAACATGAGTCCACAAGGTTATATTGATCATCAAACAACAAAACCACTTAGCCAAATGGCCTGGGGTCCATTTTCCTCACAATCTCTCCATTTTCGGTGATTGATGACAACACAACTAAAGTAAGAAAATATAACAAATACTTGTTATAAAAGTGCAATCTACTTGCTAGAATACATGAAAGTCCCCACAATGGGAGATTAAAAACTTAAGCCTCCTCCCTAATTCCATAATCCACATACTTCCTATTTTAGACCAAAAACCGCTTGTAGAACCAAAACCACTTGTTAGATCAAAATTTTAAATTTGGTGATTTTTGGTATTTGATATACTTTGAATTGCTTTGGTCCCTAAAACTACTCCCCCTTTGAACCAAACACCGAAAAGGAAGACATTAAAAGCATATAGGAAGCATTTAAGAAACTTGCCCTCT
The DNA here is from genome assembly GCF_902167145.1 of Zea mays. Taxonomy (NCBI): domain Eukaryota; kingdom Viridiplantae; phylum Streptophyta; class Magnoliopsida; order Poales; family Poaceae; genus Zea; species Zea mays. The sequence continues at coordinate 77,452,806 of NC_050105.1, forward strand.
AAAAAGATTATTCCCCATAAAAAGAGTGTTTGAAAGGGAATTAGGCTTACACCTATTTTCCTAATTAATTTTGGTGGTTGAATTGCCCAAAACAAATAATTGGACTAACTAGTTTGCTTTAGTCTATAAGTTATACAGGTGCCAAAGGTTCACACTAAGCCAATAAAAAGACCAAGAAATGGGTTCAACAAAGAGAGCAAGGGATAACCGAAGTGTGCCCTGGTCTGGCGCACCGGACTGTCCGGTGTGCCACCGGACAGTGTCCGGTGCACCAGGGGACTCCAAGCTGAACTCTTCACCTTCGGGAATTCTCAGAGGCGCTTCGCTATAATTCACCGGACTGTCCGGTGCACCACCGGACAGTGTCCGGTGCCCCAGGGGAGAGCGACTCTGAACTCGCCAGCTTCGGGAATCCGCTCCGCTATAATTCACCGGACATGTCCGATGCACACCGGACTGTCCGGTGAGCTAGCGGAGCAACGACTACTTCACGCCAACGGTCGACTACAATGCATTAAATGCGCGTCTGCGCGCGCAGAGGAGCAGTGCACGCGCGGGTGGCACACCGGACAGTCTACAGGACTTGTCTGGTGCACCACCGGACAGCCAGGCGGTCCCACATGTTAGAGCTCCAACGGTCGGAACCCAACGGCCTGGTGACGTGGCTGGCGCACCAGACTGTCCGGTGCGCCATGCGACAGCAGCCTCCACCAAACGGCTAGTTTGGTGGTTGGGGCTATAAATACCCCAACCACCCCCACATTCAAGTCATCCAAGTTTTCCACCTTCCAACTACTTACAAGAGCTCTAGCATTCAATTCTAGACACACCCACGTGATCAAATCCTCTCCCAACTCCACACAAAGCTTTAGTGATTAGAGAGAGTGATTTGTTGTGTTCATTTGAGCTCTTGCGCTTGGATTGCTTTCTTTCTCATTCTTTCTTGAGATCAAACTCACTTGTAATTGAGGCAAGAGACACCAATCGTGTGGTGGTCCTTGTGGGAACTTTGTGTTCCAATTGATTGAGAAGAAAAGCTCACTCGGTCGGAGGGACCGTTTGAGAGAGGGAAAGGGTTGAAAGAGACCCGGTCTTTCTGACCACCTCAACGGGGAGTAGGTTTGCGAGAACCGAACCTCGGTAAAACAAATCCGCCAAGCAATCCAACGAGATCACCCCGTCGACACCATCCTCGGCGACATTCATAAGGGGGTAACCACTAGATCTCGTGTTGCACATTTTTGTGAGCATTACTCTTTTGTTTCCTCTATTGAGCCACACAGGGTAGAGGAAGCACTTCAAGATTAGGATTGGGTGGTGGCAATGCAAGAGGAGCTCAACAACTTCACTAGGAACGAGGTATGGCATTTGGTTCCACGTCCTAATCAAAATGTTGTAGGAACCAAGTGGGTTTTCCGCAACAAGCAAGATGAGCATGGTGTGGTGACAAGGAACAAAGCCCGACTTGTGGCCAAGGGATACTCCCAAGTCGAAGGTTTGGATTTCAGTGAAACCTATGCACCCGTAGCTAGGCTTGAGTCAATTCGTATATTATTAGCCTATGCTACTTACCATGGCTTCAAGCTTTATCAAATGGACGTGAAGAGTGCATTCCTCAATGGACCAATCAAAGAAGAGGTCTATGTTGAGCAACCTCCCGGCTTTGAAGATAGTGAGTACCCTAACCATGTTTATAAACTCTCTAAGGCGCTTTATGGGCTCAAGCAAGCCCCAAGAGCATGGTATGAATGCCTTAGAGATTTTCTTATCACTAATGGATTCAAAGTCGGAAAGGCCGATCCTACACTCTTTACCAAAACACTTGAAAACGATTTGTTTGTATGCCAAATTTATGTTGATGATATTATATTTGGGTCTACTAATGAATCTACATGTGAAGAGTTTAGTAGGATCATGACACAAAAATTCGAGATGTCAATGATGGGGGAGTTGAAGTACTTCTTAGGATTTCAAGTGAAGCAACTCCAAGAGGGCACCTTCATTAGCCAAACGAAGTATACTCAAGACATTCTAAACAAGTTTGGGATGAAGGATGCCAAGCCCATCAAGACACCCATGGGAACCAATGGGCATCTCGACCTCGACACGGAAGGTAAATCCGTCGATCAAAAGGTATACCGGTCGATGATAGGCTCTTTGCTCTATTTATGTGCATCTCGACCGGATATTATGCTTTCCGTATGCATGTGTGCAAGATTCCAAGCCGACCCTAAGGAAGCTCACCTTACGGCCGTAAAACGAATCTTGAGATATTTATTTTATACTCCTAAGTTTGGGCTTTGGTATCCTAGGAGATCCACATTTGATTTGATTGGTTATTCGGATGCCGATTGGGCGAGGTGTAAGATTAATACAAAGAGCACATCGGGGATTTGCCAGTTCTTGGGAAGATCCTTGGTGTCTTGGGCTTCAAAGAAGCAAAATTTCGTAGCTCTTTCTACCGCCGAAGCTGAGTATATTGCCGCAGGTCATTGTTGCGCGCAATTGCTCTAGATGAGGCAAACCCTTAGGGATTATGGTTACAAATTAACCAAAGTTCCTCTTCTATGTGATAATGAGAGTGCAATCCGCATGGCGGATAATCCTGTTGAGCATAGCCGCACTAAACACATAGCCATTCGGTATCATTTTCTAAGAGATCGCCAACAAAAGGGAGATATCGAGATTGCATATATTAACACTAAAGATCAATTAGCCGATATCTTTACCAAGCCACTTGATGAACAAACTTTTAACAAACTTAGGCATGAGCTAAATATTCTTGATTCTAGGAATTTCTTTTGATGTATTACACACATAGCTCATTAATATACCTTTGATCATGTCTCTTCCATATACTATGACTAATGTGTTTTCAAGTACATTTCAAAAACAAGTCATAGGTGTATTGAAAGGGAATTGGAGTCTTCGGCGAAGACAAAGGCTTCCACTCCGTAACTCATCCTTCACCATCGCTCCGAGCAACTCTCCGTCTTTGGTATAATATTCACTCAAGTCTTATTTGCCAAAGGGGAGAAAGTAGTTAGGATAGAGCTCTAATAATTCTGTTTTTGGCGATTTATGCCAAAGGGGGAGAGAGCATGAGCCCAAAGCAAAAGGACCGCACCACCACTAATTTTAATAAGAGTTTTTCAATTGGTATGATTTTTCAAATTGGTATCTCATTGTGTTCAAAAAGGGGGAGAGAGTAGTATTTTCAAAATCAATATCTTAAAACCTTATTGAACACTAAGAGGAGGAATTTATTGAGGGGGAGTTTTGTTTAGTCAAAGGAAAAGCATTTGAAACAGGGGGAGAAAATTTCAAATCTTGAAAATGCTTCACAAAATTCCATTCATTTATCATTGACTATTTGCAAAAGAACTTTGAAAAGGATTTACAAAAGAATTTGCAAAAACAAAACATGTGGTGCAAGCGTGGTCCAAAATATTAAAAATAAAGAAACAATCCATACGTATCTCATAAGTATTTATATTGGCTTAATTCTAAGTAACATTTGCACTTACATTATGCAAACTAGTTCAATTATGTACTTCTATACTTGCTTTGGTTTGTGTTGGCATCAATCACCAAAAAGGGGGAGATTGAAAGGGAATTAGGCTTACACCTATTTTCCTAATTGATTTTGGTGGTTGAATTGCCCAACACAAATAATTGGACTAACTAGTTTGCTTTAGTCTATAAGTTATATAGGTGCCAAAGGTTCACACTAAGCCAATAAAAAGACCAAGAAATGGGTTCAACAAAGAGAGCAAGGGATAACCGAAGTGTGCCTTGGTCTGCCGCACCGGACTGTCCGGTGCACCACCGGACAGTGTCCGGTGCACCAGGGGACTCCAAGCTGAACTCTTCACCTTCGGGAATTCTCAGAGGCGCTTTGCTATAATTCACCGGACTGTCCGGTGCACCACCAGACAATGTCCGGTGCCCCAGGGGAGAGCGACTCTGAACTCGCCAGCTTCGGGAATCCGCTCCGCTATAATTCACCGGACATGTCCGATGCACACCGGATTGTCCGGTGAGCCAGCGGAGCAACGACTACTTCGCGCCAACGGCCAACTGCAACGCATTAAATGCGCGCCTGCGCGCGAAGAGGAGCAGTGCACGCGCGGATGGCACACTGGACAGCCAGGCGGGCCCACATGTCAGAGCTCCAACGGTCGGAACCCAACGGCCTGGTGACGTGGCTGGCGCACCGGACGGTGTCCGGTGGCGCACCGGACGGTGTCCGATGGCGCACCGGACTGTCCGGTGCGCCATGCGACAGCAGCCTCCACCAAACGGCTAGTTTGGTGGTTGGGGCTATAAATACCCCAACCACCCCCACATTCAAGTCATCCAAGTTTTCCAACTTCCAACTACTTACAAGAGCTCTAGCATTCAATTCTAGACACACCCAAGTGATCAAATCCTCTCCCAACTCCACACAAAGCTTTAGTGATTAGAGAGAGTGATTTGTTGTGTTCATTTGAGCTCTTGCGCTTGGATTGCTTTCTTTCTCATTCTTTCTTGAGATCAAACTCACTTGTAATTGAGGCAAGAGACACCAATCGTGTGGTGGTCCTTGTGGGAACTTTGTATGTCAATTGATTGAGAAGAAAAGCTCACTCGGTCGGAGGGACCGTTTGAGAGAGGGAAAGGGTTGAAAGAGACCCGGTCTTTGTGACCACCTCAACGGGGAGTAGGTTTGCGAGAACCGAACCTCGGTAAAACAAATCCGCGTGTCACACTCTTTATTCGCTTGTGATTTGTTTTGCACCCTCTCTCTCGGACTCGATTATATTTATAACGCTAACCCGGCTTGTAGTTGTGATTAAGTTTGTAAATTTCAGATTCGCCCTATTCACCCCCCTCTAGGCGACTTTCAGTGTTTCCCCTTTGAAAGAATATTCTCCCCCTTTGTATGAAGAAGAGATTCTCCCCTGTCGGAGATCCTCTACTTAGGGAAAGCACATGAAAACGAGAGGAAACAAGACTTGATTGAATAGACTAACTCCCCATAAAGCTATGCATAGGTAAAATATATATTTTAACAACATATGCATATATGCAACATGGGGCATATGATTAAGATAAAGCATAGTCTAATCAAAATTGGAGAAGACATGTAAATGATATCAATAGTGGAATGAAACCACTTACGGAGTTTGAAAACACTTGTAGATTTGCGGTGGAAGCTTATTGTCTTTCTCTAGGGACTCCATTTTCCTTTAATGAGACTACTACACACCTAATAGACTTGAAAACGAGTATTAGTCTCAAAGACTTAGATTATAGAGTAACCTCCGTCTGAAGGTATGCGTACAAGTTTTGAATACTTATAGGAGACATACACCTTGATTTTGAGATCAAGAGGGACAAATTATCAATAATCCGAGCTTTGGCACATATAAGTCAAAATGACACCACTTGAAGGATTTAAATTTGGAAGCAAAACAACGGCGCCACCTATCTAGGAAATTTTAAATAAGCTATGTGCCTTGCTTAACTAAACATTGTAAACCATGTAGGTTTGCTCAAGAATATGAATTGTCAACGAGCATTCCTACCATATAATTTACCTAGTATGCATGCAACTTAAATCGAAAGTAAATACCACATGTAAAACTAGGCATGTAAGATAAAAACTAGATAAAAAATAGATATGCATATCTAAAAATAAGGAAATGCAATAATTTAGTTACCTTAGTCATGGGTGGAGAATTTGGATTCAAAGTATTCACTAACCCACTTGGCAATAGACTTGATCCGATGTGATGCATCCCATGATATAAATCTTATTTTTGCCAAGTCTCCAAATTTTCCGAGGTCTTCGGACTTCTCATTTCCCTAGAGGTACCCAAACCTTCTTGGTGTTCTTCATGGTAAAAAATGATTTCCTTTGGCACCCGATGTGTTTGGCCCCCTTTCCCTTGTTGGCTTGCTTGTTGGCCTTGTCGCTATCATCTTTCCATTCTCCATTCTTTTTCTTCTTGATCAAATATGGTGTAGCAGCCTTCTTATCCACCTTGTTGATGTAGCTGTTGGTGTAGCCCCTTTCCCTTGTTGGCTTTGCTTGTTACCTTATTCTTTTGCTTCTCCCTGATATTCGCCTTGTATTGGTAAGACTTGTGGCCTTCCTTGTGACAGAGCCAGCTAACCACGGTTTCTCCCTCCACGGGCTTGTTCACTCTCGCAAATGTGTTATCCTGAGGAGATTGGATTTGGCTGGCTTGTATTTCTAGATTTTTCGATTGACGATCTATCTTTCTCAATATTTATATTTTTACAAGTTTCTTTTTGCATGAATATTTATTTATTTAGACAATTCAGGACATAAAGAGCCTCCATGTCAAATACAACTCCACCAGAGGAATAGGGTAGTTAATCTTCTTACTTCTTACTTTCTTGTTTGGTTTGTAAAATGAGTACACTCCACCAAATTTGTGAAATTGACTCATGATGCACCACTTCATCTAGAATGGATTAATTTTTTAAACAAAACATCCTTGTAATGATTTAAATTAAAAAAAAAATCTATTTAAAACACTTAGCGGTGTTTGGTTTGAGGAGTTGATCAATTCTAGATGAGATGTATAATGAGTCCAGTCCACAAATTCATTTCTCATATTATTACTAATTATTAGACTATAAAAAATAAAATAGTGATGAATCAATTTATTTCATTCCACAAACTAAAAAGAAAGGACTATGAGAAGTGAGAAGATATGAACTTCCTTATTCCTTAAATCAATCACGCTGCTAAATAAGGAATTGATGCCAGCAGTGACCCCACATGGTCACATGGGTACTAATTTCTAATGATGAAACTTTGGGATTCAAAAATCGAAAAAAATAGTACCCTTCCGAAATAAAACTCAACATTTTATATTGTTTGCGAAAAACATTTTATATTGTTTGCAAAAATGAGTCGAAACATGCAGAATAATGGCAACTAACTTCCAAGGACAATTACGCCGATGCTCCATTTATAACACAAAACTGTACGCAAAAGATGGAATTACTGATAACAGTTTATGCAATGGAAACCAGGTTACAATCTGCAGGTCGAGAACCTCTACTGCCTCTTATCAAGAGTTAACGTTCACCCATTTTAAGGCGATCCCAGATGAGTAACCTCATGTCATGTCATGGATCGACCCTAGTATATAGACAAGTTAAGCGACAGCTGACAGCAGATGCAACATGTATTTGATAATCTGGAGGATCTCCTTTGATGAACACTGTCTGGGGCTTACATTTCTGTTTGATGCATGATGCCATCATGATGTTCAATAGCACGGTGAAAACATAATGTGTCCTTATACAAGATGTCTAAGACCTCTGGCTTTGGAACTCATTCAGGAGATACAAGGTCGTGAATCCCAGTGTGTCACATTCCATCCTAGGATGTCTCGATTGGGAACAACACCTCCAGAGCACAATGGCCGAATATTAGACCACGAGTGGGACAGCATCATCTTCAGCAATTTCCTGCACATCAGGCAAATCGGGCAGGTCTGCACTGATGGAGAACCTTAACCACCGCTTCTTCTCCACGTACACCAAACACGGCTGCAGCACGAATCCGAAGACCATCGCTAGGATGCTCACCACCATCACCTTGTAGGACGCGAGTGCCATCACCACAATGATCAAGAGACCAGGTGGGATGATCATAAGGATAGCACCAATGGTGCCCAAAGGGATCTTGTAGGGCCGAGAGGCGTTCGGATGGTACACCCGCAGCTTGATGAAGGCAATGAACTCCAGGATCATGCCGAAGCAGTAGAGGTAGTTCTCGGCAGCGATGATCTCCTGGAAGCTCATCCAGGACAGTAGGATCACACCGAAGGCAGAGAACAGGATGCCAATAAGCGGGGTTCCATAGTGAGATCTCTTGGCAAAAAAGTCAGGGAGCATGCCTCGCTCAGCCATCCCAAGAAGCTGGTAAGAATCGCTGCTCATTTCAGTGAGAAAATTGCCCATGTTGGATAAAGCAGCTGCTGCTTGAATCCATGAGTGCAACCAAATGCCACCGAGAATTCTTGCGATGTCTGAAAAATACCCATCTGACCAGTGCTCCCTAACGATTGGAACTGCTGCTGTGCAAGTGATTAATGGGTAGAGGTATCCTCCCACCACTAGAACTAGAGCATAAGAAAGCGCTCTTGGTAGGGTTCTCTTTGGATTCTCGACTTCACCAGCCAATGTGCTGATTGAATCCCAATAGTTGAGGTTCCAAAATAGTGTATTCAGATACAATCCCCAATCCACACTCCCCAAGTCCATTTCAAGCCACCTAGAAGGTTCAATCTGTGGAATAGCTATCAATCCCATCACAAAGAACGGGAGAAGAGAGAACACCCCAAGAAAGACTGCCACCCAGCCAACTATAGTCAGCCCTCTGTAGTTCATGTATGTAAGCGCAACTGTGAGGATAAGCACCGCTAAGGTCCTTGGGAGCCCACCTCCAAGAGCTGGAACACTGGACTTGACATAGTCCAGAAATAGGACTGGATAGAGGGCATTATCTATGACACCGCTGAGCCACTTTGCCCAACCTTGCTGAAAACCCCAGAACGGACCAAGAGCTGAAGAAACCCAGACAACATAACCACCATTCTCGGGGAACATAGTGCCCATCTCAGCAGTGATTAGAGCTTCTGGAACGCTCCATATGAGTGCAAACAGAAGAAAGCCCAAAATTGCCAGTAGTGGCCCAGCAGCCTTGACACTATCCTCAATCCCAAAGGGACCCCCTGAAACTTCATAAAATATGAGGAATATGAGGGGTATCATGGAAACCTTGGGGATGCCATGCCCTCCCTTATGCTCTTCAGCCTCATTGATGCTGTTGTACTTGACACCAACACGATCCCCCATTGGAAGACAAGCTGAATTTGCTCGTGTTATTGCCGTGTTCCTCAGTTTCTGCAGTTGGTAAGCCAAATAGTCAGACATAAGCAAGCATATGGTTGTTCATCAATGTCTTCAAATTCTCCATTGAGTATGCGAGTGGTTTATTGTGTACACATTATATGGTACTCTGAAATACTATGCTCTGAATGTATGGTCATGTAGAACATTGGGCACTAGTAATAGTCAGAACACAAATCCAGTGAAAATAAATATTATTTTGGACAATGTGGGGAAGTACGCTGGCTCAGTAGAACCAACCACTGATACTGTGTGTGTGTGGGGGGGGGGGGGGGGGGGGGGGGCATCAAATCGATACCATTCACTTTTGCATGGAACGTGCAGATGATCTCTTGCTTCTATATAACAATCTGAAAAATTGGATTCTGACTTATGAATGATACTATGTTCATTGGGATTTGGGAATAATGAGGCTCTAGTCATTTATATGTGTCTTGAAGGCTGAAGGGCGATTAAACAACTAGAGTGCAAAAAAAAATGAGGAACGGAGTTAAGTAAATTAGCACACGAACTCCAGTATGAAAAGGGGCATCGACAAAAAGGACAGGACAGCCAAGATGTTGGTACAATGCCACAAAATGAAGAATTGTATTTTTGCCACTGTAAAGATTGTCTCTTCATTTATAATTAGCTCAGAGTCTCTGACTTGTGGGTCCATCTGAGTCTATTAAATGTGTCCCCTATTTTACACTGTCTACCGGAGACAGTCTACTGTCTACCGGAGACAGTCTTAGGCACCTGGAATGAGACCGTACATTACATTAGGTTAGAATATCCTTAGCTACTTAAATTAAGGCACAAATGAAGCGTTAACAAAGAGAAAATAATGGGACCAAGAATTTATAAATCATGGATATACTAGCGATGAAATATAATCCGTGCATAGCACAGAGAATTTATTGCGCCTAGCGCAATGAACTGAGGTTGACCATACTTACTATACTACTCCACTGAGTAGAGTAGAGTAGAAGGATTGATCACTCCGGTTGGGTTGGAAACCGTTGGGCTTGCCGCTTGCGGGTGGCAATGATGGGGCGGCGAAGATGCGTGGAACTAGAGCAGCTTCTTGTCACTTTCAAACTGGACCTGACTTGAATCCAGAGTAGGATTCGCATCGAAGTAGGAAGATGTGCACCTATTGGCTGAGAAGTATGTTGACGACGAAGCAGCGGTGGGGAATCAGACGGAACGGGTCCAGGGAGGCGCAGGCGGTACTGGTAGGAGACGGCCGGTTGGAAGTGGAATTGGGTCCCAGCGAGGAGATCGATGAGGGGAAAACGGCGTGGGTTTTGACGAAGCGGGTCGATCGGGGTTTGGGCTTAGCGCCGTAGGTGGAGAGGGAGCAGTGATCTGTAGCCCTGAGCCGTCACGCCATCGAGGAAGGAAGGCAGTCCTCCAAGCGTGAGAAGTGGCATGACGGAGCGGGCCAGCGGGGAACCCCAATGAATGACCCCATATCTGCAGAGCAGAATCAGAAGGGGGGGAAAACCAAGAGCGCTCACCATCTACCGCGCGGCGGCCCGCATGCTCCGAGTGGATCTCCTTTCCTCCGATGGCGCGAGCGAGAGCGCGAGTCCGTGTTCGTCCTCACCGGCCGCCCAAGAACTAGGAAGGCGGAGTCGTGGGTGAAGAAGAAGGAATATCCTAGTCCCACTGGTCAGAGTCCTCAGTGGAGAGGAGAGGAGATCTGGCAGTGGCATGGTTGGTATTCCTACATCCGTAGGTGATGGAGCAAGAGTAGCCCACACAAGGCTCCAGGCCTGCGGAACCAAAGAATTCGTCGCACGCTGGCCGCGTGGGAGCGTGCATGCTCTGCAACTGCCGCGGGCATCTCTGTCATTTTCTACCTCTCGTCTCTCGATCGAGGTAGTAAAACGTAGATAGGGCAAGCAATGCTCGTGTTGACGCTGTCATCTGCGGATACGCGGACGCTACGTGGTTTTAGACTGAACGGTTTATGACCTAGACGTTGGAGCGGCTCCTCATCCACGTCTGAGACTCGAACCGTCTACAATAGCGCAGAGAGTCGTATTTTTCGTAGCAGATTTAGATCTCGTCTTCCAGGAAACAGTAGTGGACCTAGGATTTTTATATAGGATGTACCATAATAAAAATTTTATCCCAAATTCTATCTAATGTATATAATTTTAGAGTAAATTTGGTAAATAGTTTGATATATAGATATAAAATAGTATACCTATATTGCATACTTGCAGTATATATTAATAATTACGCATTTACATTAAAAACTAGCAACTAGTGTTTACAAATCCGTGACATTAAAAAACTGTAAATTAAGGATTAAACATAAAAACTAGCAACTAGTGTTTACAAATTCGTGACATTAAAAAACTGAAAATTAAGGATTAAACATAGGGTTCATATTTTTTATAGTGATAGTCGACACAAATGGAGAGCACTAATACAGTGACATGAACGAACCTTAGCCCTCAGGCCAGACCAACTTGCCAAGGCGGCGACGACTGGCGGCCTGGCGCTACATCCAAGGGGCAGGGGCGCGACAGTCTTGACTCTCGGCGTCGACTATCACAAAGAGCAGGGCGTGAGACACGAGATATGTTGTTGTCGCTCGAACTCACATCACAATCGACGGCTGGCGGACAGATAGTTGAAGAACGAAGACAAACCATCGTGCCCGGTGCCCCTGCTCGCCTGCTCACACCAGAAGACAAACAGACGTTTTGGCTGGGGTCTGGGTCGGCCTAGCTTAGGGTGTGCCATGGCCCACCTGGACCCCCTCGTGGGTTCGCCCCTGCCGGGAGGGACCCTATCGTGGAGAAAAGATCCTAGAGTGTGTCTTGGCGTCGACATACCACCTAAGATGCCTCTAGTCGACTTAGAGCTGAAGAGAGGTGAAAATTCGAGGTAGAGGAAGGCTAAACTAAGAACTACTCCTAATGCATAAGTTAAAACGATAAGTAGAGTTGATTGAATCGATTGTGGAGGCCTGAATCGGTCGTACCCCTTCATCTATGTAAAGGGTGGAGGTCTGAATCCGTTATAACTCGGTTCTCAGGTTAATCCCGCTAGTCCATGTCACTTTCTAGGCATCTCTGTCATTTTCTACCTCTCGTCTCTCAATCGGGGTAAAACGTAGATAGGCAAAGAAATGTTGGTGTTGGCGGTGTCCTCTTACAAAGACGGTATGTAGTTTTAGACCGGACCGTCTGTGACCTAGACATAGGAGCGGCTCCTCCTCTGCACACGTCCGAACGGTTAATGTCTGAGTCTCGGACCGTCCACGATAGTCAGCGCAAAGGGTCATCTTCTTCGCAGCAGATCTAGATCTCGTCTTCCGGAAGGCAGTGGCGGCCCTAGCTAGGATTTTTATATAGGGTGTGCCACAATAAAAAATTTATCCCAAATTCTATCTAATGTATATAATTTGGAATAAATTTGGTAAACAGTTCGATATATAGATATAAAATAGTATATCTACACTGCAGACTTGTAGTATATATTAATAATTACGTATTTACATTAAAACTAGCAACTAGTGTTTACAAATCCATGACAATAAAAAACTAAAAATTAAGGATTAAACATAGGGTTCATATTTTTTATAGTGATAGCCAACACAAATGGAGAGCAATGATACAGTGGCATGAACGAACCTTAGCCCTCAGGCTAGACCAACTTGCCAAGGCAGCGGCGACTGGCGGCCTGGCGCTACAGCCAAGGGGCAGGGGTGCGGTAGTCTCGACTCTCGGCGTCGGCGATCACAAGGAGCAGGGCGTGAGACACGGGATATGTCGTTGTCGCTCGAACTCACATCACAGTCGACGGTTGGCGGACAGATAGTTGAAGAACGAAGACGAACCATCGTGCCTCGTGCCCCTGCTCGCCTGCTCACACCAGAAGACAAACATACGTCTGGGCTGAGGTCTGGGTGGGCCTAGCTTAGGGTGTGCAAATGGCCCACCTGGACCCCTCGTGGGTCCGCCCCTGCCGAGAGGGACCTCATCGTGGAGAAAAGATCCTAGAGTGTGTCTTGGTGTCGACATACCACCTAGGATGCCTCTAATCGACTTAGAGCCGAAGAGAGGTGAAAATTCGAGGTAGAGGAAGGCTAAACTAGGACTACTCCAAATGCACAAGGTAAAAACGATAAGTAGAGTTGATTGGATCGATTGTGGGGGCCTCAATCGGTCGTACCCCTTCATCTATGTAAAGGGTGGAGGTCTGAACCAGTTACAAATCGGTTCTCAGGTTAATCCCGCAAGTTTTGCTAACAAATCCCGCTAGAAACCCTAAAACCCTAATTGATTATGCGCATGTGCGGATCGTCCATGTCGCCACCGCAGACCATCCGGCCCCAGGGGCGCACAGTCCGTAGGACAATTTTGGCGTTCAACATATGGCCTCTACCTTTTGGTAAAGGTTGACAAACCAAAAACATATGCACTAAGTCTCGATGCAAGTCACCAGCTTTTCAATCCAATATGGTCAATAGAGCTCTAATGCATAAAGGTCGTTTTAGATTGCATCTTTCTCGACCATGACCATCTGATCAATGGATCGGAAGGTATAGAATGAAGGTGCCCCAGCCTGAATAGGCAAAGGGACTATACACGTACCATGGGTTCATCATCATACCATTACACATTTGAATAGGACAATATATCCATGATGGGTAGGCAGGCAGAAAGTATCCTAGCATCACTGGATGAATAGGTAATGCTTGCTGTGTCGCCTTTCGGCCTGTTTTATTCGGCCGTTTTCTTTTAGCGGGTGACTGGGGTTTCTTTGTTGGCCGATCACGTAGAACGACCTTCTTGCTAGCATATTTGGAGAGTAATTGATCAAAAGTAGGGTCGGCTTTGACCATCCGACCATGTGCGTTATGTGTGCTTTTCTCATGCATCTCCATTCTCGCTTTGTGTGGAGGCCAACGCCTCTGGCCATGGGCAATTTGTTTGGCTGAGTTAGCCATACCGTCTGCTTGAGCACTAGACCGTCTGTGATGCTCGAGTTAGCGAGCTCTGCACGGTTGCTCGATTGAGCCTACCCCCTGGAGGCTTCTAAATTTGTTAGTCTTCCTGTCCGGAGCTTTTTGAACAATCCCTTTATCCATGATATATTCGACGTGCGATGATCACCAATGATGATGTTTTTCCTTTGCCTCTATCCATGGTTATTAAAGCGGTAAAACGTTAAAACGTTATGAACCAACTTTTTAACATTTAAACGTTGAAACGTCTTTTTAGGCTTGACATAGAACTTCAAATATAGAATAAGTTCATACATAAGTTGAGCACTTGAGTTCACAAACCAAATAGCATAAAAGGAAAAACAGATTAAGTTCAACACAAATTCAACCACTCAAGTTACAACTTGTATCTATGATCAGTAACCATCATCCAACTCATCAATATCAAGACCTAAAAGAATGATTCACTGTGACTCAGTTGAAGGAAATAGGTGACGCCTAATAGGGGGTGAATTAAGACGTCTAAAACATTCTTTAAACTAGGCCACAAGTAAATCCCTAGAGCAAAACCTATGCAAATAAACAATCTAAAATGTGCAAACTAGGTTTTGTCTAAGTGTTGCTATCTCTACCGCAATGTCTAAGTTCTAACCCTAAACAATCTAAGTATAAAGACAAGATAGAAACTTAAATGCTTAATATAAATGCGGAAACTAAAGGGAAAGGTAGAGATGCAAACTCTCGTGGATGATGCCGGTATTTTTACAGAGGTATCCGGAACCACGCAAGGTTCTGACTAATTCTCGTTGGTGCCCCTACGCAAATGGAAGCCCACGCGAGGGCCAAGCACCACAGTCGAGTAACGCCGTAGAGAGTCACGGACCTTCTCCACGCGCAAGTGGTGCTCCGCTTCCGGCTCCTCTCGGATGCTCTCCGCCGTCTCCACTGTCGAGCTTCCGGCCGAAACACCACGAGCCTCGTTCCCTCTGGTACACAGTGGAGGTCGTGACACAAACTCGGTTGTCATGGTCTCGCAAGACTCTCGCCACACTCAGTATAATTACAACGGCTCACGCAAGAGCCGAGGGGTTGTGTGGTTTTTCTAAACTCACTCAACTAACGAGGATTCACCTAGTGTGGGGGATAGATATCCCCCGGGTCCACTGGAAGGATAAAAGGCCTCACGAAAGGCCCGAGGGCCCAATAATTCGTAAGGTCATCCCTTCGTGGGCCTGGGGAAGAATGACCAGTGAAGCAGATCGACACAAGGCCGGATCGGTGCGAGCCCAGACGACCCAACAACGTCGAGCAAGTAACCACAACAGAGACCCGACTTTCCCGTGCTGGAGCCCCGTACAATGGAACCAAGCGAGGATGAGTCGGTAGAACTATAGGAAGATAGATTCAATCAGTTCACTATTTCTTAGGTGCGCATTGTTATCATATCCGCATGTATTGCCTCACGGTCGAATATATAAGGCCTAGGGGGCACCCCTTCAGAACGATCGATCTCACTACTCAGCCACCCACCTCAACTCTCTACGTTCTCTATACTAGAGAGTTCCCTTGTAATCCACCACAAAAAGCATTCCCGCCAGGACGTAGGGTGTTACGCATCTCTAGGCGGCCCGAACCTGTACATCATTGTTCACAGTTTCTCGTGCGCCCAGCACGAACCATCGAGCTACAGTCGGCAACATCGTCCTACTCCTAAAAACACCTTGAGGGGCAACCCCGGGTGTGCGGTCAGACCCAAAACACCGACAGCTGGCGCGCCAGGTAGGGGGTGTGTCGCTGATCTAAGCTAGCTCAATGGCTGTCACCTTCCACCGCAAGATCACCCTTCGCCCCGGATCCGTGTTCTGCTTTGGAACTATCTCATCCATAGCAGATGAAGACGGAACTCTACACCGCATCGCAGATCCGCCAAGAAAGAAGTCTCCTCCAAACTCCGAGAATATCGGAGTAAGGCAGGGAAAAGCGCAACCTCCAGCGCTCCGAAAAAAGATCGCCTTCAGCAAGCCAGGGGCTGAGGGCCCGCTGACCCGGAGAACTCCACTGTCTACCTCCCCGACGAAAGAATGGACACAAATCGCAAGGAAGAAAGAAACAAATAAAGCCGGGAGGGAGCAAGTTGTTCTTTCCATTCCTCCGCCCTCAAAGGAGAACGGAAAGAAGATCGCCACGACCGCCGCACCATTCTACCCCGACGTCCTCTTCATCGGGATAGTGGAGTCGCCCCCCATCTCCGACGACGAGCCGACCGCGCCCGGAGAAGAACCTAATCAGCGGGAATCTCGCCGACGGAGGAACCGACGCCGAAATATCCGGCGACATCACGAGGCCGGAGAGCGGGACCCGGAGCAGCCTGTCTCGTGAGACGAGGTCTCGGAGATAGGAGAAACTCCGGAGGAACGCGTCTTCAGAGAACGAAGGAACTCCCGACGGCGTGATCGCCGACGAGCTCAGGAACAAGCCGAGCAGGAGGCAAGGCAACGTCGGGAGAATCCACTCTTCGGGCGCAACCTGAACCCCGACTTCGCCCGAGCCATGAACACGCCGAGTGAAGTCGGAGGGGTACTAGCTCGGATAGCTGATGGACTCCCTCGGACTCCCGACGCTGAGGGCTATCGACGACTGTTCACCCAAGCAGCCAACCATCTTCTACCTCTCGCTCACCCGCCGAACGACCTATGACACACCATCAACAGCCGCCGGGACGCGCGAAGCTCCATCAACGCTTCGCGTGAACGACGACATGAGAACGAGATCCACCGCCGGGAAGAGTACGACAGGGATCACGACATCCCAGCTCGGAGTCAGGCCACCAGAACTGAGTCGGCAACGGCCTCGACTGGCGGTACCACCCGGGGACGGTCAAGGAACCACAACAGCTACTCCCCTCCCCAGGACAGACATCATCCCCGACGACAAGAGGACACGTGTGGAGTGTCTGCACTTACTCCACGCCTTAGAGCCATTCAATGGCCCCCTAACTTCAAGGTATCCAATGTCGACAAATATGAACCTAAGCGGGATCTAGGAGGCTGGCTGGCCGTCTACACCACCGCTGCTCGAGCTGCCGGGGCGTCCGAGGACGTGATGACCGCATACTTACCCATTGTCCTCGGGCAAGACACGCTACAATGGCTGCGACATCTACCCCGACACTGCATCGACGACTGGAGCGACTTCAGTCGACGCTTCACCGCCAACTTTCAGTCCCTCTCCGACAAACCAGCGCAACCATGGGACCTCAAATCCATCAAGCGCCGGGGGGACGAAACTCTTCGGTCATACCTCAAAAGGTTCCAGACCATGAGAAATCGTATCCCCGAGGTCACGGAGGCGGCCGTGATCGAGGACTTCTACAGAGGATCCAACGACTCGGCTTTTGTCCGGGCCATATTGCAGAAGGCGCCGACTACCTCCGAGCAACTGTTCCGGGAAGCCGACCTCTACATCACCGCCGACGAGCGAGCTCAGGACCTCATCGGGGGAGCGAAGCCCGCACCGGCAGCACCACGACGCGACACGAACCAGCAACCCGACAAACGCTGGGAGAAGAGGCCTCGCGAAGAAGTGCACGCCACCGGACTACCTGCCTCTCGCGCCCGGAGAGAACCTCGCGGAGGCGAACACACGCTGGACGACATCCTCGACGCCCAATGCCCGTACCACAAGGACATGCGCCACACCCTTCGGAACTGCAGAGACTTCAAGCACTCCGCCGGACACGGCCGGCCCTTCCAACCTCTACCTCCTCCTCCGCCGCGGGGAGGACCAGGAGAACCGCGACAACCCCAGCAACAGGAGGAGGGAGGAGGTGGAGCCTTCCCGCGCGTTGACAGAGAGGTCAACGTCATCTTTGGCGGACACGGATCGCAGGAGAACAGAAGACAACAAAAGCTCAACGATCGTCAGATATTGGTGGCGACCACCGGTCCTCCCGCTCCGTACCGATGGTCGGAGCACCCGATCACCTTCACTCGGGCAGATCAATGGCTCAACTTCGACCACCCAGGCAAATACCCGCTCCTCGTCGATCCGGTGATCCGAGAGAGCAGGGTGAAGAATGTATTAGTGGACGGGAGGAGCAGCATCAACGTCACCTTCCCCCGGACACTCCAAGGCTTGGGAGTTCACCTCAAAGAGCTCCACGAGTCAGACACTCCTTTCTTCGGCATCGTGCCGACTGAAGGAGAATACCCGCTGGGCCACATCTACATGCCAGTCACCTTCGGAACTCCGGAGAACTACAGAACCGAGTTCCTGAGGTTCGAAGTGGCGAACTTCGACTGCGGGTACAACGCCATCATCGGGAGGCCGGGATTGGCCAAATTCATGGCCATTCCGCATTACACACACATGGTATTGAAGATGCCAGGGCCGCAAGGAATCATAACTGTGCGCGCTGACTTCCAAGGCGCCGCAGAATGTTTCCGAGTGGCCATCCAGGCGGCCCTCACCACCAAACCGTCGGCGACTTCTTCGATACAGGCAAACTCTAAGCCTGAGGAAGACCTTGCAGCACCTGCAAATGAAGCTCAAGCCGCGACCTCTATGCAGCCGACTAAAGAAACCAAAAGGATCAACCTTGGGTTTGCTGATGAACGCAAGACCGCCATCATCAGTTCCAGCCTGGATGACAAATATGAAAGCGCGCTCGTCCAGTTCCTGCAAGACAACCGAGACGTATTCGCATGGCAACCTGCGGATATGCCGGGAGTCCCGAGAGAACTGGCCGAGCACAAATTGAAAGTTTACCCTCAGGCGAGGCCGATTCGGCAAAAATTACGTCGTTTCACGCCCGACAAGAGAGAGGCCATTCGCGCTGAGCTGGCCCGCTTGGTCGCGGCTGGATTTATTAGAGAGGTGTTACACCCCGAGTGGTTAGCCAACCCTGTTCTTGTACTCAAAAAGAATAAAGTGGATTGGCGCATGTGCGTCGACTACATGGACCTCAACAAACACTGTCCGAAGGATCCCTTCAGGCTTCCTAGGATAGATCAGGTGGTAGATTCCACCGCTGGATGTTCTGTGCTGTCTTTCTTGGATTGCTACTCCGGGTATCATCAGATTAGCTTGGCAAAAGAAGACGAGGAAAAAACAGCGTTCATCACTCCATTCGGTGCTTTCTGCTATACCTCCATGCCGTTTGGCCTCAAAAACGCTGGAGCGACTTATCAAAGAGCCATTCAAACATGCTTAGCCGATCACTAGGGCAAGCGTGTGGAAGCCTATGTAGATGATGTGGTAATCAAAACGGAAAACTCGGAAAAATTCATCGAAGATTTACAGCTAGTTTTCAACAGTCTACGGCGATATCGATGGAAGCTTAATCCCGAAAAATGTGTCTTTGGAGTACCAGCAGGAAAGCTACTCGGGTTTATTGTCAGCCACCGGGGAATTGAAGCTAATCTAGACAAGATCGAAGCTATCATGAAAATGGAGGCACCACAATCACAAAAGAAAGTTCAGAGACTTACCAGATGTATGGTAGCACTAAGCAGATTCATATCCAGACTGGGAGAAAAAGGCCTACCATTTTATAAACTACTCAAGAAGGTGGATAAGTTTCAGTGGACTTCAGAAGCACAGGATGCCCTAGACGCATTGAAAAAATTCTTGACGACACCACCAGTGCTGAAACCGCCACGGCGAGCCACATCAACTCAACCAGCTGAGGATTTGCTGCTGTATATCTCTTGCACGACTCACGTGGTGAGCACCGCGTTGGTAGTCGAGCGAGCAGAAGAAGGACATGCCTACCCAGTGCAACATCCTGTTTATTTCATCAGTGAAGTTCTGGGTCCCTCGAAGAAAAAGTATCCTAAAGTTCAGAAGCTATTATATGCAGTACTTCTAACTGCCCGCAAGCTACGTCACTACTTTGACGACCACAAAGTCATAGTAGTCACTGGTTTTCCGATAGGGGATATTCTTCACAACAAGGAAGCCATTGGCCGAATAGCCAAGTGGGCCTGCGAACTGGGATCTCATGACATCGAATTTCGACCTCGCACTGCCATCAAAACTCAAGCATTGGTTGACTTCGTATCAGAATGGACTAAACAACAAGTACCAGATAACCCAGAAACCACAGAAGTATGGCGAATGTATTTTGATGGCTCGTTAAAACTGCAGGGAGCAGGCGCGGGGATTCTCTTTACCGCACCTGGAGGCGAGCACCTCAAATATGCCCTCCAGTTGTTATTTCCAGCCTCCAACAACACAGCCGAATATGAAGCTCTGATTCATGGATTGAACATTGCTATATCACTGGGCATCAAGAGACTGATGGTATACGGAGATTCTCTGGTAGTCATAAGCCAGATAAACAAAGAATGGGATTGTTCGAGCGACTCTATGGGAAAATACTGCACTGTCGTCCGGAAACTAGAAGATAAATTTGAAGGTCTGGAATTTCACCATGTGGAAAGAGATCGAAACACGACAGCTGATGTATTGTCCAAACTAGGATCCAGACGAACTCAGGTCCCACCTAGAGTCTTTGTGCAAGAAATACCACATCCAAGCATCTCAATGGACCAGGCAGAAGAATGTAATATCGTGAACCAACCAGAGTCAGATTCTGATGACTGGAGAAGGCCGATCATCAGATATATAAAGAATGAAGAGGAACCAGATGACAAAAATGCAGCCGAGCGCATCGCTAGACAGTCAGCTCACTACACACTCATTGGGGAGACACTATACAGAAGGGGTGCATCGGGCGTCCTCATGAAATGCATTCTCTCATCTACTGGGAAGCAACTTCTAGATGAGGTCCATGCTGGGCAATGTGGAATACACGCAGCATCCAAGACACTAGTCGGGAAAGTCTTCAGGTCGGGATTCTATTGGCCAATAGCGAAAAGTGATGTAGCCGAGTTAGTTCAGAGGTGTGAAGCTTGCTAGTACTTGTCAAAGCAACAACATCTACCAGCACAGCAACTGTAGACCATACCAGTAACTTGGTCGTTCGCATGCTGGGGACTGGATATGATTGGACCTTTCAAGAAAGCTCAAGGAGGATACACTCATGTACTGGTAGCAATCGACAAATTCACTAAATGGATAGAGTTCAAACCCATTGCTTCTTTAACCTCAGCTAAGGCTGTGGAATTCATACAAGACATAATATTCAGATTCGGAATACTGAATAGTATCATAACTGACCTAGGATCCAACTTCACAAGTTCTGAGTTCTTCGATTTCTGCGAGCAAAAGAGCATTCAGATCAAGTATGCTTCGGTGGCACACCCAAGAGCCAACGGGCAGGTTGAATGAGCTAACGGGATGATATTAGAGGCACTCAGGAAAAAAAGTCTTCGATAAAAATGAAAAGTTCGCAGGAAAGTGGATAAGGGAGTTACCCTACGTCGTTTGGAGCCTAAGAACTCAACCTAGTCGAGCTTTGCATGGAAATACTCCTTTCTTCATGGTCTATGGGTCAGAAGCAGTATTGCCCGCTGATCTCAAGTTTGGGGCACCAAGGTTGGTCTTTGAAAGCATAGCAGAAGCTGAGGCTACTAGGCTGGAGGATGTTGATGTACTCGAAGAAGAACGACTGAACACGGTAATTTAGTCAGCACGGTACCAGCAAACTCTGAGACGCTATCACAACAAGGCCATGCGATGTCGATCCTTTGCAGTGGGAGATCTCGTCCTCCGCCGAATTCTAACGGGGGAGGGACGACACAAGTTGTCACCCCTATGGGAAGGACCATTCATAGTAGCAGAAGTCACTCGGCCGGGATCATATCGTCTCACTCAGATGGACGACACGGAAATCGGGAACTCATGGAATATAGAACATCTCAGGAAGTTTTATCCCTAGCTGTATTTCAAAAGCTATCGGGACGACAATGTACTCTGTAAAATGGGAAATATATCATCAATAAAAAGGCTTCAAGATTACTCAGTTTGTTCATGATCAACTTGCATTCTTACTTAACTCGGGGTGACCACTATGCCCTGCTAAACGGAGCAATCGGCTAAAGTCGGCAACGACTTAAGACGGTGCAACATGCTCGCGCTTACTTAACTCGAGGTGACCACTATGCCCTGCTAAATGGAGCAATCGGCTTAAGTCGGCAACGACTTAAGACAGTGCAACATGCTCGCGCTTACTTAACTCGGGGTGACCACTTGTCACACCCGGATTTTAGGGGCATCAAGACCCGGGCGCGAACATAATCACCAGGTGTGCTGGGACCAAGTCTCACACATATGATGATTCATGGCACAGGATCGAATGTCACAACTTTACTATATAATAGGAGTTCTATACAAAATAAATAAATAATTACATTATAAGGAGACAACGGTCCAGCAACCCAAAGTTGACTGGGAGACGACGACCTAGACCTCTCACGAACACATCGCAGCATCCTCCAAGCGCCTCATCCTGTGGTACCTGCTCTTGACCTGTGGGGGGGGGGTGTGAGACAGCAAGAGTGAGCTCACATACGTTCATCGCTCAACAAGTTGTGGGGAATAATGTGCATGAACTCGCCAAAGGTGGGAGCTCATGTGAAGTGTAAGGCTTACCAAAGAGGATGGTTAGAGCTGAGCATTGCTTTTAAAGTTGGTCAAAATTTTATTAGCAATTACTAAGTATAAGTAAATACCAACCCAATAGTAGAACAAAAGTAACAACCTCACCTGCGATGCAATGCATATGACAAATTGAGTTTAGGTTCCATAATTTAATCATGTGAGGGTCCGAGCTGCTCATGACCGTGAGCACGGCTAGTATACCAGTTTTACACTCTGCAGAGGTGGCGTATCTTTACCCACAAGTCATGTTACCCATCTGCCAAGGGATCGCGACTTCCCATACACCTCTACCGAGGAGGCGAGGCAGGGTAACACTACGAGGCCTTTACAAAGTTCCACTAGCTTCAGAAAACCCGCTACAGTTTATAGGAAGCTCCAATGCAGGAATTCCCTTGCAGGACCGCCATCGCAGCAAAATCCTCCCGAGGGCCTCCCTACACTGACCACTCCCCTACTGCCCTTGCCCCTTTCGGGTAAGGTAGTCCTCCACTAGCTTTCCTAATTAATCAGCCAAGGGCGTCCCATTATACCCTTGTGGTAGCACTGTTTTCCCGGGTGGTCGCTCCATGTTCCAATTAACATAATGATCTTATCATGAACGATAAATAACAATGGATAACAAAAGTATAATCATGTGTAATGTATCTTCATACCCAAAACCACATAAAGCACTAGCAAGTACTACCCAAAAAGTTCAGTGGTAACAAGGTATAAAGATAATCAAACTAGGGTAACCTATTGGGTCCCATCAAAATTAACCTATGCAGATCATTATGATTAATCAGAACATGGCTGGGTAAAAAGAAGTGATCAAGGGCACAACTTGCCTGGGACTTGAGATTCCAGGTACCAGGATGATCTTCAGGTGACTCGTGACCTCACGCTAGTCGTAGCAATACAAACAAACATGGTATAGGCAAAATTAACATTACACCAAACATAAGAATAAACTGAGTAATAATAATCTACGCGTTGCTACGAGACTAACGCAACTGGAACGAGTCAAATCGGATTTAAAACGAAGGAGATACGAATTTCCTAAGGTTTTATGTATTTGATACGAGATTAGTTAAGAAATAAATTTTAATACCATTTTCATGTTAAAACAGAGGTGCTATGTAATAAACAACATTATTACAAAATTTTAGGAACTGGAATATACTAATTTGGAGCTAGAATGGATCTTCTATGATTAAATCAAGTTTCTAGCAATTATTTATACATAAAAATCAATTTCTACATTTAATTATTGAGTTTCCTGGGTCTCTGGAGTGGGCGCACTATTACAGAGAAAGCTAGGGGTCTCGGTGCAAAACTTCGCAAGACACAGCGAATCCTGGACTGGACCGCGGGTTAGTTCAGGCATTAACCAGGGATTCTTAAGCAAATAAGCCAAGGAAGGGGTATCGGTGAATCGAGGCCGCTGGATTGGAAATCAAGGGCTAGGATTAGATCTAACAATTAAGTGAATCGGTATTCAATGATGGCCGCAGGATCAGAGATCCACGGACGTAATAAGTCCACGTGTTTGTCTTAATCCTATCCGCCCGATCAAAGTTCTGCGGCATGGATTTAATACGACGAAGAGGTATCCAGCTTCTAATCTCAGCCGTCCACCCCCATCTAACGGCTACAGGACCATCTTCTTCCTCCCCTGGCTGTCAACACGGCGGCGCCATCGTCGTTCCCCTGACTCTGCGACCCCCGCCCCCAACCATCGATCTAGATTGCCCTACTCGTAGCGGAGAAGTACATGATCCAGGATTACCTCCAATCGTGAAGCGAAGGTCCCAAGCGTAGGTACCCAGCGACCCCATGGTGTTACGCCCGCACTGGAGAGCCATCATCGCATAGTCTGCAATGAGGTACGAGCTCAAGTGAAGGCTGGATAGTTGACGGAGACCCCCAGCCCACAATGCTGCCCATGGCGGCACGAGCACCGAAGGTGGCCGCGCCCAGCCAACACCCCAGCCCTCCGTTCGATTTGTTCACAGCGCTTGGCCGACCATTCAGATCGCACCGCAGAGCACCACGCGACCTGGGCAAAACCAGCGATGGGCTTCTTTCCCCCTCTCTCTCTCTCTTTCTTCTTGCGTGGCTAACTTGGGGCTGCTAATGGCTGGATGAGGGTACGGTTATATACAGCTTGGAGTCGGACTCCGAAGACTTGATCCCGCCGTGAAGCCCGGATTCCTGTTGCGCGCGCGCGATTTCTGCGGAGTCCGCTGCGTTCAACAAACAGCGCACGAAGCGGAGAGGAAATAGGGACGGGAAGATGAAGCTGACCAAGTCCCGCACGGCTGTGAGGATGGCGCGCGCGCGAAGGTCGGCGGCGAGAATCACGGGCAGAGGAAACCGGATAGCGATGCCCGAGTCTGACCGGAGGAGGAAGATCGAGCTGTTGCGGAAGGGAGACGACTGGTCATCCGACCCCACAAGGAAGCGACAGAAGAGATTTGGGCTGGCAAGTGGGACCCACATCGCAGTGACATATGGCGCGCGGGTGAGGCCGCCAGCGGTAGGATCTAGTGGGCTGGCAGGTGGAGTGGGGTTTTGGGCCTGGCCGTGGGATTCGGCCCAAGCGCAGGAGAAATCTTTTCTCTTTTTCTTTTATAAATTTTCTGCTTGGTTTGAGATAATCAAATTCAAATTCTCATCTTTGGATTTTAGATTTGTGAGTGCCAAAATAATATAATCCCTGTTGTTTACTGTTTTTTTTATTTCCTTTTGTTATTCATTTATGGGGGGGGAATAGGGTTCCATGAACATTTCCTTCCTCTCTCTTTTTTTATTCTTAATTCCAAATTTCAATTGTTCACACTCATATTTATGCTCCTATTTTAAATTTTCATATTTCCAAATATATCAATTGAAATCCAAATGTGGATATAAATCATATTATTTTAAATATGACTATTTTATTCTCCCTCTCATTTTTTTTATTCTAACCATGGTTGACTTTATTACAATTTTTTTTCCATCCCCAATTCCCAAAGCACTAATAATAGCTATATCTGTTTATTTCTTTTATAATTATTATATTTTTTTCTACTAATTTTGGGTCTTACAAATCTTACCCCCCTTAACAGAAATCTCGTCCTCGAGATTTGTAAGAAAAGGGATACAGAAAGTTTGGTTTGTAATTTTTTTTGACAATAATTGGTTCAAAAATCTAGAGTTTCATTTTTTTATAGTTAATAGTGGGTGATTGGCAGAGCATAGGTATCCAACTACATATTATGTAGGTTATAAGCTAAACAGGTTCAGGTAAGAAAGATTATGGCCAGGAAAAGTCTTTTATCTAAAATGTTCATTTCGAAATTCGCTTCGACGGTTATATCCTTCCTTGTCGATGTTGATCTTTTCTTTTTCTCCGGTCTTGAGCTCATTGATTCGCGGTGGGTGCATATCATTGGGGTTGGGGGATGTGGTTAAGATAGATACAGATGAGATAGACTACATGGTGTAGATCAAAATTTTGTTTTAGGTAGGGGTTGATGGATTATGCAATCCATTATGACTCTATGGTTGGGTTAGATCTTTTGCTCATGGTTGAGTTGGTCCAAGGTGCTAAGTTAGGTTAACATCTGGCTAGTAGGGTCCAATCTCTTCTACCAGTATCCCTAATCTGTTTGAGTAGACCACATTAGATTATATTATGGTTGTTACACTAGTGTGGGATAAATGCGCTTATTAGGGCAAGATCAATCCATAAGAATAAGGTACAATCTTTTGAGGTCAGTTAGATCTATTAGGATGACATGAGATCTTTTCAAGATAATATGAATCTACTAAGGTAATAGAGTATCTTTTAAGATAAGATGGATCTATTAAGTTTGATATATTCTAGTGGGGTATTCTTAGTTTATCTTATAAACAATTTATGAAAATAAGATAATATTTTTTAGCATAAGATGAACCTGTTAGGATAAGATAGATTTCTTTAAGTTAAGAGAGATCTATTTAAAATAGATACAATATAATGAAGGATATTCTAGGTTGTTTAGTTATATTATGATTTTTATTTACTTATTTTTATGCCTATATGTATATGCAGATGTAATTGTGGACATTACTCCACAACTCATCACACTCAATCAAAGATCCAAATCAAACAAGTATCATAAGAACAAGCATTAAAGCACATAGATATGTATAAAAATAGTTTTGTTTTTGTTCCTCAAGATTAGGTCTCCTATACATAAAGGTCACTTTAGGCATGGGATTTCAAAGTGTGAAATCCACATTTGTCTTTAGAATGAAAAGGTAAGAATAATCAGAGTAAGCGGAATTAGATGAGAAAAGATCAAGATAAGTTTAGAAAAGAATCAGAGTAGCAAAGGTAAGTAGATAATGGTTGTCTAGTTCTATCTAGGTTTTGTCCTACAGTCAACATTCCTCTGATACCACTTCTGTCACACCCGGATTTTAGGGGCATCAAGACCCGGGCGCGAACATAATCACCAGGTGTGCTGGGACCAAGTCTCACACATATGATGATTCATGGCACAGGATCGAATGTCACAACTTTACTATATAATAGGAGTTCTATACAAAATAAATAAATAATTACATTATAAGGAGACAACGGTCCAGCAACCCAAAGTTGACTGGGAGACGACGACCTAGACCTCTCACGAACACATCGCAGCATCCTCCAAGCGCCTCATCCTATGGTACCTGCTCTTGACCTGTGGGGGGGGTGTGAGACAGCAAGAGTGAGCTCACATACGTTCATCGCTCAACAAGTTGTGGGGAATAATGTGCATGAACTCGCCAAAGGTGGGAGCTCATGTGAAGTGTAAGGCTTACCAAAGAGGATGGTTAGAGCTGAGCATTGCTTTTAAAGTTGGTCAAAATTTTATTAGCAATTACTAAGTATAAGTAAATACCAACCCAATAGTAGAACAAAAGTAACAACCTCACCTGCGATGCAATGCATATGACAAATTGAGTTTAGGTTCCATAATTTAATCATGTGAGGGTCCGAGCTGCTCATGACCGTGAGCACGGCTAGTATACCAGTTTTACACTCTGCAGAGGTGGCGCATCTTTACCCACAAGTCATGTTACCCATCTGCCAAGGGATCGCGACTTCCCATACACCTCTACCGAGGAGGCGAGGCAGGGTAACACTACGAGGCCTTTACAAAGTTCCACTAGCTTCAGAAAACCCGCTACAGTTTATAGGAAGCTCCAATGCAGGAATTCCCTTGCAGGACCGCCATCGCAGCAAAATCCTCCCGAGGGCCTCCCTACACTGACCACTCCCCTACTGCCCTTGCCCCTTTCGGGTAAGGTAGTCCTCCACTAGCTTTCCTAATTAATCAGCCAAGGGCGTCCCATTATACCCTTGTGGTAGCACTGTTTTCCCGGGTGGTCGCTCCATGTTCCAATTAACATAATGATCTTATCATGAACGATAAATAACAACGGATAACAAAAGTATAATCATGTGTAATGTATCTTCATACCCAAAACCACATAAAGCACTAGCAAGTACTACCCAAAAAGTTCAGTGGTAACAAGGTATAAAGATAATCAAACTAGGGTAACCTATTGGGTCCCATCAAAATTAACCTATGCAGATCATTATGATTAATCAGAACATGGCTGGGTAAAAAGAAGTGATCAAGGGCACAACTTGCCTGGGACTTGAGATTCCAGGTACCAGGATGATCTTCAGGTGACTCGTGACCTCACGCTAGTCGTAGCAATACAAACAAACATGGTATAGGCAAAATTAACATTACACCAAACATAAGAATAAACTGAGTAATAATAATCTACGCGTTGCTACGAGACTAACGCAACTGGAACGAGTCAAATCGGATTTAAAACGAAGGAGATACGAATTTCCTAAGGTTTTATGTATTTGATACGAGATTAGTTAAGAAATAAATTTTAATACCATTTTCATGTTAAAACAGAGGTGCTATGTAATAAACAACATTATTACAAAATTTTAGGAACTGGAATATACTAATTTGGAGCTAGAATGGATCTTCTATGATTAAATCAAGTTTCTAGCAATTATTTATACATAAAAATCAATTTCTACATTTAATTATTGAGTTTCCTGGGTCTCTGGAGTGGGCGCACTATTACAGAGAAAGCTAGGGGTCTCGGTGCAAAACTTCGCAAGACACAGCGAATCCTGGACTGGACCGCGGGTTAGTTCAGGCATTAACCAGGGATTCTTAAGCAAATAAGCCAAGGAAGGGGTATCGGTGAATCGAGGCCGCTGGATTGGAAATCAAGGGCTAGGATTAGATCTAACAATTAAGTGAATCAGTATTCAATGATGGCCGCAGGATCAGAGATCCACGGACGTAATAAGTCCACGTGTTTGTCTTAATCCTATCCGCCCGATCAAAGTTCTGCGGCATGGATTTAATACGACGAAGAGGTATCCAGCTTCTAATCTCAGCCGTCCACCCCCATCTAACGGCTACAGGACCATCTTCTTCCTCCCCTGGCTGTCAACACGGCGGCGCCATCGTCGTTCCCCTGACTCTGCGACCCCCGCCCCCAACCATCGATCTAGATTGCCCTACTCGTAGCGGAGAAGTACATGATCCAGGATTACCTCCAATCGTGAAGCGAAGGTCCCAAGCGTAGGTACCCAGCGACCCCATGGTGTTACCCGCACTGGAGAGCCATCATCGCATAGTCTGCAATGAGGTACGAGCTCAAGTGAAGGCTGGATAGTTGACGGAGACCCCCAGCCCACAATGCTGCCCATGGCGGCACGAGCACCGAAGGTGGCCGCGCCCAGCCAACACCCCAGCCCTCCGTTCGATTTGTTCACAGCGCTTGGCCGACCATTCAGATCGCACCGCAGAGCACCACGCGACCTGGGCAAAACCAGCGATGGGCTTCTTTCCCCCCCTCTCTCTCTCTTTCTTCTTGCGTGGCTAACTTGGGGCTGCTAATGGCTGGATGAGGGTACGGTTATATACAGCTTGGAGTCGGACTCCGAAGACTTGATCCCGCCGTGAAGCCCGGATTCCTGTTGCGCGCGCGCGATTTCTGCGGAGTCCGCTGCGTTCAACAAACAGCGCACGAAGCGGAGAGGAAATAGGGACGGGGAGATGAAGCTGACCAAGTCCCGCACGGCTGTGAGGATGGCGCGCGCGCGAAGGTCGGCGGCGAGAATCACGGGCAGAGGAAACCGGATAGCGATGCCCGAGTCTGACCGGAGGAGGAAGATCGAGCTGTTGCGGAAGGGAGACGACTGGTCATCCGACCCCACAAGGAAGCGACAGAAGAGATTTGGGCTGGCAAGTGGGACCCACATCGCAGTGACATATGGCGCGCGGGTGAGGCCGCCAGCGGTAGGATCTAGTGGGCTGGCAGGTGGAGTGGGGTTTTGGGCCTGGCCGTGGGATTCGGCCCAAGCGCAGGAGAAATCTTTTCTCTTTTTCTTTTATAAATTTTCTGCTTGGTTTGAGATAATCAAATTCAAATTCTCATCTTTGGATTTTAGATTTGTGAGTGCCAAAATAATATAATCCCTGTTGTTTACTGTTTTTTTTATTTCCTTTTGTTATTCATTTATGGGGGGGGGAATAGGGTTCCATGAACATTTCCTTCCTCTCTCTTTTTTTATTCTTAATTCCAAATTTCAATTGTTCACACTCATATTTATGCTCCTATTTTAAATTTTCATATTTCCAAATATATCAATTGAAATCCAAATGTGGATATAAATCATATTATTTTAAATATGACTATTTTATTCTCCCTCTCATTTTTTTTATTCTAACCATGGTTGACTTTATTACAAATTTTTTTTTCCATCCCCAATTCCCAAAGCACTAATAATAGCTATATCTGTTTATTTCTTTTATAATTATTATATTTTTTTTCTACTAATTTTGGGTCTTACACCACTATGCCCTGCTAACGGAGCAATCGGCTTAAGTCGGCAACGACTTAACACGGTGCAACATGCTCGCGCTTACTTAACTCAGGGCGACCACTATGCCCTGCTAAACAGAGCAATCGGCTTAAGTCGACAACGACTTAAGACGGTGCAACATGCTCGCGCTTACTTAACTCAGGGCGACCACTATGCCCTGCTAAACGGAGCAATCGGCTTAAGTCGACAACGACTTAAGACAGTGCAACATGCTCGCGCTTACTTAACTCGGGGTGACCACTATGCCCTGCTAACGGAGCAATCGGCTTAAGTTGGCAACGACTTAAGACGGTGCAACATGCTCGCGCTTACTTAACTTAGAGCGACCACTATGCCCTGCTAACGGAGCGATCGGCTTAAGTCGGCAACGACCTAAGACGGTGCCACATACTTGCACTTACTTAACTCGGGGCAACCACAGTCGGTCTGAGTTAATACTAACTTAAACTGGCGCAGCACACTCGGCGCGCACACAGTTACTCATCTAGGGGCGACCTCTATGTCCCATGAAGAAGTCTCGAAATCATTACACGACATTTTACTTCTGCAAAATGTGACACTATCGAATTCTAAATAACAGTAGCATTCAAATCTTAAGCAGGTGTCCTCTAACAAAACATCCGAGCACGATAACCGCGCGCTCAAAGCACGCAATGTTTTTCTATTTTGCAACATTCTTCTCAGGAGCGACCGACGAAGAAGGGCGACTTGAGGAATCGGGAGCAGCGCTCACATCTTCCCTTATGTCGTCATGAACAACCACCCCAGGTCTCCTCATCAAGATCCGCCCTGCGCGAATGGCTTTATCCATGGCTCTGTCGCGCTGGGCCCTCAGAGTACCGGAAGTTTCTTCAGCAACCTTGACAGCCAACTGAGCGGTCTCTAGCTCCTGGGCGATGGACTTCTTGGAAGCACGCGGTTCCTTGATGACAGCATCTTTAGCCGATATCAACTGCCTGAGACGGATCACGTCGTCCGTGGATTCCTGCAGCTTACAACGCTGATTGTCTAACTCCTCCATGGTGAAGCGATGACTCCTCTCCAGGATGGTCAACGAGTTGCTGGAGTCACGATATAGCTTGTCAAGATTGTCACGAGAAGCAACAAGGGCACATTTTTCTTCCTGCAAACAAGAATTGACTTCTTCAAACGTCGAGCCAGCAATAAGAACATGGCAAAACAAAGCTTGGGTTTTCAGGTCACCCTTTTAGAATCAAGCTGAGCGCGCAGAGTAGAGTTCAACACGTTGGCATCGTTCAGAGCAGCAGAAACTTGGGCCAGCTCAGTCTGACTTTGGGAATACTTTTCTTCAAAATCAGAGCACCGCCGGACCAATTCAGCCTGATTTTGAGAATGTTTCTCTTCAAGAATAGAAAACTGCCGAGCCATATCTAGCGAGAAACGGTCAAGCAAAAAGTTTAGATTAAGAAGCAGTTTAATAAGATAGACGAAAGGAAACAGAAAAGCACTAACCAGCATTCGCCGCCTCTAAGTCAGAAACACGCTGTTGAAGCAGCACCGGATTCCAACGTGCCAGAGACGAAGCTCTTTCTGGAACAGAAGCACCTTGCAACTTCAGCTGACTAGCCATCCCGTCCACCAATGCCTGATATTGAGAGCAGATGAGTGTAATGATAACAGTTCATCCGGTGTGAAAGTCAGACTAGAATAGACCATAATACCTGGAGGTTGGAGAAGAATGAGGGGACCCCCAAATCGTGAGAAATCAATTGATGGCTCGGCGAAGGATCACCACCCGGAGCAACTTGCAATGAACCAGCAGGGACCAACTCAGTGTCATCAGCAGAGCCCAAAACTTTGTCGTCAGGAACGCTAGCCTCTAAAGCGGCTCCTTGACCAAAGGCTTGGGCTACCACCATGCAACCAGAATGTGGGGGAGACCCTATGTGAACATCCATGGAAGTACCAGAGGGAGACCCCGCTCGGACACCCTCGGGGGCTGGGTCATAGTTTGCGCTACCCATTCGAGCTGGATCGTCTCCGGCAACACCCTCGGGGGCTGGGTCGTAGCTTGCGCTACCCACCCGAGCCGAATCATCCCCGGCAACACCCTCGGGGGCTGGGTGAGCGACAACACCATCCTTGAGGGCTGAGTTCTCTGCGGCAGCCACCTCTAAGGCTGAAGGTCCCTCAGTTACTTCCATGGGAGCAAGACGATCCAAGTCAGTTTCCTGACCCTCAAGACCGCGCTCCAAGGTCGATGAGGCGCGGGACGCTGCCCGGGATGACCCCAACCCGGCGTCGAACACATCAGCACAAACATCCATCGCGTCACCATCCGCCAGCTCTGATAACAGATCCTCTAGAACCATATCTTCAAGAGTCTGATCAAAGTTCGCCAGAGACAATTCTTGTAGACCAATGAGGGCAGACAGAGCAGGAGAAGGAACTCCACTACTTTCCCCACTGGCTACGTATCGCCGACTGTTCTTCCGAGTCAAAGGGATCTCATCTTCTTCCTCCTCCTCGTTTTCATCAGCAACACAGACAACACACCCATTGGGATCAGCGTCGGTAAATTCAGGCACAAGCACTTCCTCAACAGCAGGAACCGAAGGACCAGCATCCCGATCCAAGCTAGATACTCGCCGAAGACGTCTCTTTTTCTGTTTCTGCTCATCAGCAGGAGAATCAAGTTGATTGGCTCGGCAAGGGCGCTTCGGGCGAACACTGACATGCCTCTGAATATCCAAGGTTTTACCAGCTTCCGGGAGAGGCACCACCACCAATGTCCCAACAGGAGCGGCATCAGAAGAGTCCTCGGCCAGCATATCAAGCATAGCACTTATCTCTGCATCACTAGGATCCAAAGACACCTCAAAGTGGACCTGCCGTTCATCATCAGGAATTTCTCCAAGCGAAGCAACCAAAGCACTAACTTCTTCGGCAGAGGGTCGCACTCTAAGGCCCAAACCACCATCAGTAGTAGGAGGATTCGACACAAAATGAGTAAAGGCCTTGGAAGGAGGCAGGTTCCAGACCGAGTATGCGACAGAAGCGCCAACATTTGATACCTTGCCTCTAAGTATCATTTCAAGCCGGTTCACCAAGTCTACAGCAGGAATTCTTCTGTTGGTGACCCAGGTTGAGTTAGCTAGACCTCGGTACAAATAGGCCGGGTATGCCCTGTCCTTCAATGGCTGAATGTTCTTGAAGACAAAATCAGCAACCACAGCCTCTGCAGTCAGACCCCTCTCCTTCAGTAGTCCAACTTCAGCCAGCAAAGCCCCTGCCTCAGCCACCTCCTGGTCCGTGGGGGACTCGATCCAACTTGGAGTACGAACATCCGGCTATCTCCCTGACCGTGGGGGGAGAGAATTTCCGTGGTTCTCAACAATAAACCACTCCAAGCGCCATCCTTTGATACTATCCTTGAGTGGGATTTCAAGGTAGTCAGTCTTCCTCCCACGGCGCATCTCCAAACTCGCACCCCCACCAGCTGATGCTGCTCCCCGGCCATCCCAGGGTGACAGTGATACAAGTACTTCCACAGTCCAGAATGTGGCAGGACGCCAAGAAAAGCCTCGCATAAATGAACGTAAATGGAAATTTGCAGAATGGAATTGGGATTTAGATGGGTCAAATTAAGGCGATAGAAATCAAGGAGACCGCGGAAAAAGGGAGAAATAGGAAGAGCGAGACCGCGGAGAAGAAAAGGAACATAAATCACAGATTCGTGGGTATCCTCTGTTGGAACAGTGACCCCGTGGCAAATCCGCCAAGAACAGAGCTCCTTCGGAGGAAGGACCCCGATGGACACGAGATGGAGAAGGTCAGGCTTAGAAACAACAGACATATGGTTACCTGCGAAAGGCAACTGGCTGTTGGGGTCGATAGGGGGAATCACAGCAGCGGACGAACTCGAGGCCTTCCGCTTGGGCGCCATCTCAACTCCACCATCGAGCAGAGCGGGAGCCGAATTTCAAAAGGGCAGAGAGGGTCTGGAGGCAGGAAAGCAAGAACTAGGGCATGGAAAGCAGAAGCGCCCGAAGGCGCAGTACATATGGGGTTTTCCCGGGTTAGATACTGTTTCCAAAAAGCGCCCAGTCATCACCCGGCGGTTATTTCTAAAACGCTGGCGTGCCATGTCATCACCCGGAGGTTACTTCCAAAACACCGGCGTGCCATGTCATCACCTGATAGTTATTTCTAAAACGTCGGTGTGCCACATCATCCCTCGGCTATTATCTTCAAAATGGCTGACGCAGCCCGTTCTAACTCGGCAGTTATCTCTAAAACGCCGACGTCGCCATCAGTCACTCGGCTGTTACCTCTAAAAGCGCCGACGTGGTCATCAGTCACTCAAACGTTAATCCTAAAACGCTGATGTGGCTTCGTCATCATTTGGACGCTACTTCAGAAGCGTAAATGTTGACAATAATAACTCGGCCATCACCCCTAAAAGCGACGATATGATGCCCGAGTGACTCAGGTACTACTCTAGAGGAATTGACTTCACAGATAAGGCAAACAGAGGAATGATTCGAAAACTCCAAGTTACGACACAAGCATAACAGACAGAGAGCATTACGGACAGTAAATATCGCGACAATCATCAACTGACCATGAGGCAAAATAATCAACATAGGAGGAGGCGAAATCATTCTTCATTAAGGGAAGCTACAGAACTTACAAATCAACTCGTCATGAGTTGATGCTTCCCTACTACTACTACTACTGCACTACACTCCACTACTCTACACTACTAACCACTACTACATTATTTCATTATACTACTTCTAATCTATACTAACATCTAAAAACCAGTGGCATCTAGCCACTGGCCTTGTTGCTGCCCCTGCTGCTGCCGCCGTTGCCGCCCTTGCTACCGCCGTCACCGCCCCTGCTGCTGTCGTCGCCGTCGTCACCGTCGCCTCCGTCGTCGTCGTCGTCTCCGCCATCACCGTCGCTGCCCTCCTCGGACGAGTCCGAAGAGTCCTCCTCGTCCAAGGAGTACTCCGACTCATCCGAGCCCTCGAGCCCGAAGTGCTCGACGGCCCGGATATAAGTCCAGACCTCCGCGGCAATCCCCTGGGAGTCGTCTGAATCATCAGACGACGCCGGGGGAGAGACGGGAGCCAGAGACCCCTCGGACTCGGAGGAGAACTCCTCCTCCGAGTATTCCGAGTCGCCGAAGTCCTCCGATGGAGGAGTCGGCTCGCGCTTGCATTTGTTACTCTTGCCCATGGTGGAAATGAAGGGAGAAGAAGAAAGCAAGCAGCAGAGAGCAGTAAGAGATATGAAAATGCCGGGGAAGCAAGAACACTATTTATAGAAGAAGAAGGCAACCGTCCATCTCCTACCACGGTCACTGAACAGTCACAAAAATTCAATATGCAATTTAAACCGTCTGAAGACACGTCAGGCGGCTGACGCCGCTTCACGCAACACAACACCCATTGGGACTCCAGTCAACCGCGCGGGCGATATGATTACACCCGCGGTCACATCAAATTACTACTCAGGAGCAGTTCGCCAAACACTAAGCGTACCAAGCCATCCCTTGCCCACACCCGTTGGGGGGGGGACGCCCAGGAATTATCAGTATATTTTTCAAAACTGTCACATCCGTGCAGCGCATGCAATGAATACCTCAAGACAAAAGTGAGATATCAGCAAGGATCAAAGGAAAGCCAAATATAGCCGGTGAAGTACAAGCCTGATTGACAGAAGCGACATGAAGACTAGCCATGGGACATCCATCGAACGTCCAATCAGTCGCATATCAAATAAATTGCACCACCTAGCAAGATATGGGCAGATCATGAACTCGGCCTCAAAGACAAAATACATGCTGACCTCTAAAGCATAATATCAATGACATAATGCTGACCTCTAAAGCATTCGGAAAGAGAAAGGATGATTCTCAGCAAAAGGGCACGAAATGAAGACCTTCGAGTGGATTGTTTTCAAAAATCCACTCGAAGCTCGGGGGCTACACCCATTGGGTGCACCTTCGGTGCACCCAATGAATCGTCATTCCAAGTCAAGATAATGCTAACTTCTAAAGCATATGGCAAGATCGAAAACAAGGCTGATCTCCAACAAAGTGCAAGCGGAAAATAAAAATGATTTCTGATAATACTCGAAGTGAAGACCTTCGAGTGGATTATTTTCAAAAATCCACTCGAAGCTCGGGGGCTACACCCATTGGGTGCACCTTTGGTGCACCCAATGAAGTTCAAGGTCCTACAGTACGAAATGCTGACCTCCAAAGCGCGAAGTTCGAGACAGAACACCAGTTTTCGAGTGATAAAAGCAGAAGGAGACAGTAAGAAATCGTTTTACCAGGTTACCCGGAAAGCATTTCCTATCATAAACAAAGACCGCAAGCTGGACCTAGGATCTTTGGGCCGATTATTTCAAAATCAACACAAAGATCGGGGGCTTGTGGGGGACAGATATCCCCCGGGTCCACTGGAAGGATAAAAGACCTCACGAAAGGCCCGAGGGCCCAATAATTCGTAAGGTCATCCCTTCGTGGGCCTAGGGAAGAATGACCAGTGAAGCAGATCGACACAAGGCCGGATTGGTGCGAGCCCAGATGGCCCAACAACGTCGAGCAAGTAACCACAACAGAGACCCGACTTTCCCGCGCTGGAGCCCCGTACAATGGAACCAAGCGAGGATGAGTCGGCAGAACTATAGGAAGATAGATTCAATCAGTTCACTATTTCTTAGGTGCGCATTGTTATCATATCCGCATGTATTGCCTCACGGTCGAATATATAAGGCCTAGGGGGCACCCCTTCAGAACGATCGATCTCACTACTCAGCCACCCACCTCAACTCTCTACGTTCTCTATACTAGAGAGTTCCCTTGTAATCCACCACAAAAAG
Source organism: Zea mays (assembly GCF_902167145.1). Classification (NCBI taxonomy): domain Eukaryota; kingdom Viridiplantae; phylum Streptophyta; class Magnoliopsida; order Poales; family Poaceae; genus Zea; species Zea mays. The sequence goes on from NC_050105.1 coordinate 77,490,047, forward strand.
CATTCCCGCCAGGACGTAGGGTGTTACACATCTCTAGGCGGTTCGAACCTGTACATCATTGTTCACAGTTTCTCGTGCGCCCAGCACGAACCATCGAGCTACAGTCGGCAACATCGTCCTACTCCTAAAAACACCTTGAGGGGCAACCCCGGGTGTGCGGTCGGACCCAAAACACCGACACCTAGAGCAAGTGCTAATGCGGTCTAACTAACCTAAGCACTTTGCATAGCACCTACGCTAATCACTGAGTGATTCTATTAAGCACTTGGGTGTATGAGCACTTGGAAATGTCTATACTATGCCTTGGTATGTTGCTTGGGCTCCCACCCCTTGAAATGGTCGGTTGAGGGGTATTTATAGCCTCCCCCACAATTATAGCCGTTGGACAGAAGCAGCAGCTTTCTGTCAACGGGCGCACCGGACAGTCCGGTGCACACCGGACAAGCATTGTTCACTGTCTGGTGCCCTGCCATGTCAGCCGACCGTTGGAGTCTGCAGCAGTCGACCGTTGGATCCGACCATTGCCAGACTGTCCGGTGCACACAGAACAGTTCGGTGCTACAGCCCGCGCCTGCCTGCGGGCCCCTCTATGCAAACTGTCCGGATGTCCCACCGGACAATCCGATGCACACCAGATAGGGTACTGTTCACTGTCCGGTGCGCCACCAGGGCGCTGGCTGACTGCCCACTTCATGGATTTCTTCGCTAATTCTTTGGGCTTCTTTTGTTCTTGAGTCTTGGACTTCTGAGCTCTTTTATGTCTTCTTTTGAGGTGTTGCATCCTCAGTGCCATAGTCTAATCCTCTTTGCATCCTGTGAACTACAAACATAAACACTAGCAAACACATTAGTCCACAGGTTATGTTGATCATCAAACACCAAAACCTTTTGAGCCAAATGGCTCGGGGTCCATTTTCCTTACATCAGTGACTGTGAGCAAAACCAAAATAGAGCCCAAAACATTGATCTCATATGGCCATATTACTCACCAAATGACCAAATGGAGCAGTTGTTGGTATGTCATTGTCTGAATTGGAACCTGGGTGCTTCACTGTCACTGGAGGATGGTGGAGGGAGGAGGAGGCAGAGAAGAGGAGAGGCTGCTGGCTACTGGAGGGGGCAGAGGAGAGGAGAGGCGGGGGTGCTGGCTACTGGAGGATGTGGGCGGTGGCCGACAACGACGCTAGAGGAGAGGGAGTCGGGGCGACGGCACTGGTCCGCTGGAGGTCGACCAACGGCGGCGCTGGAGGAGATGAGGACGGCTACGGCCTAGCGCTCGCTGCTCCCACGTAGGAGCTGGCAGCTGGGGATGGACTGCCTGGAAGGCTTAGGTGTTAGGAACTTAGGGTTTTTCCATCTTTTGGCCTAGGAAAGGAAAAGCCCACGACAAGTAGAACATCTTAAACGCAAGTAAAACACCTTAAAACACTAAGAGGACGTTTAAGCGATGTTTAAATGCCTGAAACAAACGTTCTACTCCATTTCGATAAAACGTTTGGACGTTTCAACTCTTAATTGTGTTTTGCCGTTTAAACGACGCTTAAACGACATTTAAGCGATGTTTTAATAACAATGTCTCTAGCAACCACTTCCAGCCAAACCAATACTTTTTGTTTGCTAGTTCTATTATATGGACAGGAAATGGTTGCGTGTCTAATTGCATCTCCTGAAAACTCAATCGGTCCTCATTTATGGTCGATTGTATCTGTCCACGAAAAACGTTACAATCATTGCTGGTGTAGGAAAAAGAATTATGCCACTTGCAGTAAGCATATGCCACTTGCAGTAAGCATGTCTCTTTAATTCATATAGAGGAGGAATAGTATGAGTTACTTTAGCGTTGCCACTTTTCACTAGTTTGTCAAATATTTTATCACACTTAACAACATTAAAAGTAAATTTAACTTCTTCTTACTGATTCTTTTGAACTGGCTATAAGAAGAACAAGGTGAAGATTTGGCCTTTGTTGGAAGACAAGTTCAGCGACACATATATCTACGGATTCATCATCTGAATTATCGCGTTCCACTATACGTATAGTACGACCGACCAATTTTGATGTCTCTTCACATCATCTTTCACTGGCCAAAGCGCGCTGATGTAGCTGAGCTATTGAACAAAACTGAGTTCCATCCAATTTGTCTCTTAAGTAGGATAGCAACCCATTAAAAGCCAGCCCTACTAGCTCTTTGTATGTGATATGGATTTGAAAGCATCGATTTATAGTGTCCTGGAACCTCCGAATATAATCATTAACTGGTTCTTCTCGTTCCTATTGGACTGAGGCTAAATCAGCCAACCCTAATTCATATTCCCCGAAAAAGAAATGATCATGAAATTTACTTTCTAAATCATTCCAGGAATTAATAGAATTAGGAGGCAGGGCGATGTACCATGCAAAAGAGACACTAGTAAGGGACAAAGAAAATAAACGAACACGAAAGGCTTCTCCATTGGACAATTCGCCTAGGTGTGCTAGGAACTGGCCTACATGTTTGTGTGTGCCTCTAATGTCAAACCAGTATCCTTGCACCTTGTGAGTACGGGACAATGTCAAACCGGTGATCATATGGCTTTTGATATGATTGCCCTACTTTGGCTACACTAACTTTGAGTCTATCTTGAAATAGTTCAGACATCTCTTCCCTAATTTTATCCGTTGCGCCCCGTGGCAGACCACCGAACCCTAGGCTGTGGGGCTCATTCGGCCGGGCATTGTTATGCCGACCTTCTATCGTGGCCAATCGAGAACGTTGACCGACCTATGATCATTTGGTGTGTTGTGGTTTAAATATGTATGGGGAGGAACGTACTGTTGTTGTGGTATGTAATAAATTGGTGTATGGTGTGCAACGGTATGTTCTATGTATGCGTATCCGGACTGTCCGGCCCAGGTGGCCGGATGGTCCAACACGATGCCAGACTGTCCGATGGTATATCTGGACTGGCTGCTTGTTTTTGCTACTACCAGGATACCACATGGTGGTCCTAGCGTAGCCTCGGACTGTCCGACAGGGAGAGACGTACGGTCCGACCGTGTCTAGGGGCGTCGATCTGCCAAGCAGGGATAACGATGGTGGTATTTTCCCTGGATATGAATTTATCGGCTACCATATAATGGTTGAGGATATGAATCCCTATTTGTTGCTGATGTATTAGACATGGATATCCTATTACTAGTTTCAAATGATGGAAACTAGGAGCAACAGATTTCTCCATCGAATGTGTTAATCGCTCTATAGAATTGAGTGCTCGGTACTAATCTCTATTTTACCTATCCCCTTTACCTTGCCTTGGTTCCCATCTCCAAAGATGATCGTGTAATAGGAATCCTTATTGTTGACGTAGGAAGTGAACATCTTCTCCCCCATCATATGATTCGTGCATCCACTATCGATAAAATCAGCTTGAGCTCCCGGATGCATAGACCTGCATGGATTTTAGGCTTGGGGTTTAGGTCCCCAACTTGTGTTGGGTCCTGTCAGGTTAGTTACATACGATTTTGGAACCCAAATGCAAGTCTTACCCTTCTTGCATTTTGAAAGTCGTCTAGAGGGGGTGAATAGATGAAACCTGAGAATTATAAACTTTGAACACACACTTCACCCGGGGTTAGGGTTAGAAATAAATAATAGTGAATTTGGAGTGTGGAAGATAGTTCTTCTTGCTATGAGTTGCTCAATCAATGCGGATAACTTTGGGAGCAAACTCAAAACGATGTGAGCAAAAGAACTTTAGAGAGAGGGGAGAGGGGAGAAACAAATTGAATAGTGAAGATCAACACAAGTGAACACGACGATTCGTTTTCTGAGGTTCGGTTCCAAAGAACATACTCCCTGTTAAGGAGGCCACAAAGGCCGGGTCTATTTCAACCCTTTCCCCCTCTCAATCGATCACTTAGACCGATCAAGTGCTTCTTCTTAATCACACGGGTCACTAAGACCCCGCAAGGATCACCACATAATTAGGTGTCTCTTGCTTGCTTTACAAAACACTTGGAAAGTTTAGAAGGTGAAAACGAAAGAAAGCAACCAAGCAACAAGAGCAACAATTGGAACACAAATCACCCTCTCTCAAGTCACTAAACACTTTAGATCGCTTGACTTGATTTTGGCACTTGGAGAGTATTTGAGGCTTTGAATGTGTCTTTGGAGTGTAATCTTTGCTCTTGTATTGAATAAAGAGTGTGGGATGCTTGGATGGCTTGAATAGTAGTGGTTGGAGGGTATTTATAGCCCCAACCACTATTCTAGCCGTTGGCTGACTGCTCTATCGATGGGCACGCCGGACAGTCCGGTGGTGCAATGGACACAACTCTGTTCACTGTCCGGTGCGTGCCACGTCAGCTGACCGTTGGGGTTTGGAGCTATTGGCCGTTGAAGACTTCTGTCCTTTTGGCACACCGTACAGTCCGGTGCGATCTGACATCATAGATTATCTTCTGACTTCTGACGGTCAGACTACTGCGCAGTCGACCGTTGGCGAAGTTGACCGTTGCTCCATGGTCTCACCAGACAGTCCGGTGATTTTTAGTGGACGAGCGCTGTGAAAACCCGAGAGCGGCCAGTTCGCGGAGGGCCCCAGCCAGGGCACCGGACAGTCCGGTGCGTCACTGGCTGCAACAAGTCTATTTAGTTCCAAACTTGTAGAATTGTCCCACAGTCATTTTCTTTGTATGTGTATATGATCATTATGTACCTGAGAAAAATATTAACTAGGCAAACTAGTTAGTCTGCATGGTTTGTGATGGACGTCAAACACCAAAATCGATTATATGGAAATGTTGAGGCCATTTCCCTTTCAATCTCCCCCTTTTTAGTGATTGATGCCAACACAAACCAAAGCAAATACAAAGTGTAGAAATGTAACTAGTTTGCATTTTGTCAGATGTGCACAAGTTACTAAGAAATGAAAGAAGTTCTAAGCATATATGGTTGTTTTGATATATTTAATATTTCGGACCACATTTGCACCACTTAGTTTGTTTTGCATATCTTTTGGAAGTCTTTTAAAATTCTTTTGCAATTTTCCAATGGTATAATAAAATGATTTTAAAAGCATTTTCAAGTTTTGAAGGATTCTCCCCTGTTTCAAATGCTTTTCCTTTGGCTGAATAAAAGCTCCCCCTGAAGAAGTTCTACCCTTAGTTGTCAAGAGGGTTTTTGCAAATGCCTATTAATTTCTCCCCCTTTTTGAATTTTTTTAGAAAACAGGGTGGTGGTGCGGTCCTTTTGCTTTGGCCTATTAATTTCCCACCCTTTTAGTTTGAAAAGGTTTTTAGAAAACAGGGTGATGGTGCAGCCCTTTTGCTTTGGCCTAAAAATATCTCCCCCTTTGGCATTAAGCGCAAAAAACGAAGAGAACTAGAGGCCTTTTACAAGAAAGAATGTAGGTTCATGAGTAGGGCAAAGGATATATGATACCGACAGAGTCATAGTGGAAGACTTGCCTTTGCCGAATACTCCATTTCCCTTTCAATCTAAGACTAAGGATATAAATACACTTGGAAGCACATTAGTCTTAGTATTGGCACAAGAAGAATAAGAAATAAGCATTTGTACCAAATGAAAGAGACATGATCAAAGGTATATAAATGAGCAACGTGTGCAAGATTTCAATCAAAGTTCCGAGAATGTAAGATATTTAGTTCATTCCTACTCTTACTAAAAGTCTTTCATCGAGGGGCTTGGTGAAGATATCGGCTAATTGGTTGTGGGTGCTAACATAAGCAATTTTGAATCCCCCTTTTGCTAGTGATCTCTCAGAAAGTGATACCGGATGTCTATGTGCTTAGTGCGGCTGTGTTCAATAGGATTATCCGCCATGTGGATTGCACTCTCATTATCACATAGGAAAGGGACTTTGCTCAATTTGTAGCCATAGTCCCTAAGGGTTTGCCTCATCTAGAGTAATTGTGCACAAAAATGTCCTGCAGCAATATACTCAGCTTCGGCGATTGATAGAGCTACTAAATTTTGTTTCTTTGAAGCCCAAGACACCAGGGATCTTCCCAAAAAACTGACAAGTCCGTGATGTACTCTTTCTATCAATTTTACATCTGGCATAATCGGCATCGGACTACCCAATTAGATCAAAGGTAGATTCATTAGGGTACCAAAGCCCAAACTTAGGAGTATAAACTAAATATCTTAGGATTCTTATCATGACCCTAAGGTGAATTTCCTTAGGATTAGCCTGGAACCTTGCACACATGCATACAAAAAGCATAATATCAGGTCGTGAAGCACATAAATAGAGTAAAGATCCTATCATCGACCGATATACCTTTTGATCTACAGATTTACCTCATGTGTCGAGGTCGAGATGCCCATTTGTTCCCATGGGAGTCTTGATGGGTTTGGCATTCTTCATTCCAAACTTCTTGAGAATATCTTGAATGTACTTAGTTTGACAGATGAAGGTGCCTTCTTGGAGTTGTTTGATTTGGAATCCAAGGAAATACTTCAACTCCCCCATCATGGATATCTCAAATTTCTGTATCATAATCCTACTAAACTCTTCACAAGATGACTTGTTAGTAGACCCAAAGATAATATCATCAACATAAATTTGGCATATAAACAAGTCTTTAGAAATTGTTTTAGTGAAGAGAGTAGGGTCAGCTTTTTCGACTTTAAAACCATTAGTGAGAAGAAAGTCTCTTAGGCATTCATACCATGCTCTTGGGGCTTGTTTTAGCCCATAAAGCGCCTTTGAGAGCTTATAAATATGTGTAGGATACTCAATATCTTCAAAGCCGGGAGGTTGCTCAACATACACCTCTTCCTTGATAGGTTTCATCAAAATCCAAACCTTCGACTTGTGAATATCATTTGGCAACAAGTCGAGCTTTGTTCCTGTCGCCACACCATGCTCATCTTGTTTGTTGCGGAATACCCACTTGGTACCTACAACATTTTGGTTAGGACGTGGAACTAAATGCCATACCTCATTCCTCGTGAAGTTGTTGAGCTCCTCTTGCATTGCCACCACGTAGTCCAGATCTCTTAGTGCATCCTCCATCTTGTATGGCTCCATAGAAGACACAAAAGAGTAATGTTCACAAAAATGAGCAACTCGAGATCGAGTGGTTACCCCCTTGTGGATGTCACCAAGAATGGAGTTGACGGGGTGATCTCTTTGAATTGCTTGGTGGACTCTTGGGTGCGGTGGTCTTTGATCCTAAATTTCTTGATCATCTTCTTTGTCTTGATCATCTTCATCTCCCCCTTGATCAATGTCCTCCTCTTGAGGTGGCTCATCGTCTTGATCTTCATCTTCTTCTACTTAAGCCATTTTCTCATCTTGAGTTGGTGGAGATGCTTGTATGGAAGATGATGGTTGATCTTGTGCTTGTGAAGGCTCTTCGGATTCTTTTGGACACACATCACCAATGGACATGTTCCTTAGCGCGACGCATGGAACCTCTTCATCATCTAATTCATCAAAATCAACTTGCTCCACTTGGGAGCCATTAGTCTCATCAAACACAATGTCACAATAAACTTCAACTAATCTAGTGGACTTGTTGAAGACTCTATATGCCCTTATGTATGAGTCATAACCAAATAAAAAGCTTTCTACTGCTTTAGGAGCAAATTTAGAATTTCTACCTCTCTTAATAAGAATAAAGCATTTGCTCCCAAAAACTCTAAAATAAGAAACATTGGGCTTTTTACCGGTGTGGAGTTCATATGATGTTTTCTTGAGGATTCAGTGAAGGTAGAGTCGGTTGATGGAGTAGCAAGCGGTGTTAATCGCCTCCGCCCAAAATCAATCTGGTGTCTTTTACTCATCAAACATAGTCCTCGCCATATCCAAGAGAGTTCTATTCTTTATCTCCACAACGTCGTTTTGTTGAGGTGTGTAGGGAGAAGAGAACTCATGCTTTATGCCCTCATCCTCAGGAAATCCTTCAATTTGAGAGTTCTTGAACTCTGTTCCATTGTCGCTTCTAATCTTCTTGATTCTCAATCCGAACGCATTTTGAGCCAATCTCAAGAATCTCTTTAAGGTCTCTTGGGTTTGAGATTTTTCTTGCAAAAAGAACACCCAAGTGAAGCGAGAATAACCATCCACAATTACAAGACAATACTTACTCTCGTCGATGCTTATGTAAGCAATCGGACCGAATAAATCCATATGGAGTAGTTCAAGCGGCCTCTCGATCGTCATGATGTTCTTGTGTGGATGATGAACTCTAACCTGCTTCCTGCTTGACATGCGCTACAAATCCTGTCTTTCTCAAAATGAACATTTGTTAGTCCTAAAATGTGTTCCCCCTTTAGAAGCCTATGAAGATTATTCATCCCAACATGAGCAAGTCGGCGATGCCAGAGCCAGCCCTTGTTAGTCTTAGCAATTAAGCAAGTGTCTAGTTTAGCATTGTTATCATTAAAGTCAATTAAGTATAGCTGACCATGTAACACTCCCTTAAAAGCTACTGAATCATCACTTCTGCTAAAGACAGTAACACCAACATCAGTAAAAAGACAGTTATAGCCCATTTTACATATTGAGAAACAGAAATCAAGTTGTAATCTAAAGAATCTACAAGAAAAACATTAGAAATGGAATGGTCAGGAGATATAGCAATTTTACCCAAACCTTTGACTATTGATTTCCATCCCCGAATGTGATTGCTCTTTGGGGATCATCATTTTTCTCATATGAGGATAACATCTTTTTCGCCCCTGTCATATGGTTTGTGCACCCGCTATCGATTATCCAACTTGTCCCGCCGGATACATAAACCTACAAAACAAATTTAGGCCTTGTTCTTAGGTACCCAAACAGTCTAGGGTCCTTTCACATTAGAAACAAGCACCTTGGGTACCCAAACACAAGTATTTGGACTCTTGTGTTTGCCCCCAACATATTTGGCAACTACCTTGCCTGATTTGTTAGTAAGCACAAATGATGCATCAAAAGTTTTAAATGAAATGTTATGCTCATTGGATGCATCAACAATCTTTTTCTTAGGCATTTTGATATGAGTTGTATGTCTAGAGCTAGAAGCCTCATGATTGTACATATAAGCATGATGAGAAACAGAATGAGATTTCCTAGCACGAATTTTCCTAATCTTGTGCTCAGGATAGTTCTCAGGATATAAAATGTAACCTTCCCTATCCTGAACCATGGGAGTCTTGCCCTTAACAAAGTTAGAAAGCTTATTCTCAGGAGAATTAAGTTTGATGTTGCTTTGGCTCCCTTGTTGAAAACCAATGCCATCCTTAATGCCAGGGTGTCTCCCATTATAAAGCATATTGCGAGCAAATTTAAAATTTTCATTCTCAAGTTCATACTCAGCAATTTTAGCATTTAATTTAGCTATGTGATCATTTTGTTCTTTAATTATAGCAAGGTGATCATTCATAGCATCAACATTAATATCTCTACATCTAGTGCAGATAGTAACATACTCAACAGTAGATGTAGGAACTTTGCAAGCATTCAATTCTTCAAACTTAGCAAATAAGCTAGCATTTTCAGTTCTAAGACAAGAAATTGAATCATTGCATGTATCTTGCTCTTTAGTCAAGTTTTGGCATTTTTCTACTTCAAGAGCATAAGCATATTTTAGCTTAACAAATTTTTTATTTTCCTTAACGAGCAAGTCCTCTTGGCATTCCAAGATATCATCCTTCTCGTTAATGGTTTCTATTAATTCATTAATTTTCTTCTTTTGCTCTTTGGTAAGGTTTGCAAAAAGAGAAGTCAAATCATCATCATTATCACTAGAGCTACCCTCATCATCGGAAGTAGTATATTTAGGGGTATCTCTAGAATGTACCTTCTTTTTTTGCTATCCTTAGCCATGAGGCATTTGTGGCCGACGTTGGGGAAGAGAAGGCCTTTGTTGGCGGCGATGTTGGCGGTGTCCTTATCGGAGGAGGAGTCGGTGGAGCTCTTGTCGGAGTCGTGTTGCAGCCCCATGTGCGCCTCGCCACCCTTCTTCTTGTAGTTTCTTTTCTTCTCCATCTTCTTCTTCCCTTTCTTGTCGGCATCCCTGTCACTATCACTTGTATATGGACATTTTGCGATAAAATGACCGGACTTACCACACCTATAGCAAACCCTCTTGGAGCACGGTTTGTAGTCCTTCCCCTTCCTTTGTTTGAGGATTTGCCGTAAGCTCTTGATGATAAGAGCCATCTCCTCGTTGTCAAGCTTGGAGGCGTCAATTGGGAGTCTACTTGTTGGTGTAGAATCTTCCTTCTTTTCTTACGTTGCCTTGAATACAATGGGTTGCACCTCGAGTGTGGAGGTGGCGCCTTGCTCCAAGTTGACAATATGTTTGGAGTCTTTGATCATAAGTTCAAAGCTCACAAACTTGTCGATTACCTCCTCGAGAGACATCTGTTTATATCTAAAATCTCCATGGATTAGTTGCACTTGAGTGGGGTTATGAAAAACAAGAGATCTTAGAATAACCTTGACCATTTCATGGTCATCCCACTTGGTGCTCCTGAGGTTGCAGACTTGGTTGATCATCGTCTTGAGCCGGTTGTACATTGCTTGTGGCTATTCTCCCTTGTTGAGGACGAACTGACCGAGTTGTCCCTCGATTGTTTCGCGCTTGGTGATCTTTGTCACTTCATCTCCTTCGTGCGCCATCTTGAGGATGTCCCAAATTTCTTTGCCACTCTTCAACCCTTGCACGTTGTTGTACTCCTCTCGACACAAGGAAGTGAGGAGTATAGAGGTGGCTTGTGAGTTGAAGTGCCTTATTTGGGCGGTCTCATCACAATCGTAATCCTCGTCGCCCACCTGTGGTACCTGTAAAGCCCAAAATTGGTAGAAAAATAATAATAAAAATAAAGAAATAAATATTTTTATGATAGTGTTTTTATAATTTTTGAAACCTTGAGAATTTATCAAGACCTTTCCTCTTCATAATCACTTGAGAGTACTAAATTAATTAAGTGACCAATAAATAGATAAAAAGAGGTTGATCTATTGCTGATGATTTTGTGGTGATGCATTTTATGGAAAACATAAACTTGACCTCCAATTTTAAATAAAAACATAAAATAGAAAATGAGAAAGGAAATGTTTATGAAACCATTTATTCCTTCCATAAATAAATGATAAGGAAAAGAATAAATAATGATATTGTAAACAGTAGGAGACATATTCACATTGAGATTTTAAGAGGGATTGGGAATATAAAATTCAAAACAGTAATTTGAATTTGAGCTGAATGTTTGAAATAAAATAGAAATAAGAAAAAGAAAAGAAAGAAACCACACCTTGGGCCGAATCTGGCAGCCGGCCCATCTTTGCTTTATGTCCTCGGGCGGCCCATCCTCTCCACCGCGCCGCTCGCGTGCCCTGGCACACTGACCAGGGGGCCCGCTCGTCCAGTGCTTGACCCACGCTCACGCCTGTGGCTGTGTGGGTACGCTGCGCCGACTTGTGGCCCCACCTCATCAAGATTCCTCGCTCGCTGCATATCGGGCCCACCGGTCAGATCGGTCTTCTCTGACTTATTTGTGACGCGGACTGAGATCCAAACAAACCCGCCGCAGCTGTGCGCCTGCTGTGATCCGCGCAACAACCTCGCCCCACTCAGTTCGGACTCTCAGGTTGTATAAGTACCCAGTCATGAAACCCCCATAGCCGTGTACACGGGCGATTAGAACCGAGAGAGAGAGAGAGAAAGCAGAGCACCACCGCGGTCGACCTTCGCGGGCATCGTCGCTCAGCCTTGTTTTGAGTCTCCGCGTGTTGCCGGTCGGGTCGCCTACGTAAGTAGAAGTCTCCGGTATCGTTGATTGGGTGCAAGATCGATCAGTGGCAGGGCAATCTCTCACCGGACCCACTGCTTCGCCGAGAGCCCGCCTTCCACATGGACTGTTGAAAGTTGCCTAGAGGGGATGAATAGGCGAAACCTGAAATTTATAAACTTAAACACGCACTAAGGTCGGGGGTTAGCGTTAGAGTTAAACTCAAGTCATGAAGAGAGGGAAAACAAATCAACCAAGAAATAATGCGAGTGAACACGGTGATTTGTTTTACCGAGGTTCGGTTCCAAAGAACCTAGTCCCCGTTGAGGAGATCACAAAGACCAGGTCTATTCCAACCCTTTCCCTCTCTCAAACGGTCACTTAGACCGAGTGAGCCTTCTTCCTTAATCTCATGGGTCACTAAGACCCCTTAAGGACCACCACACACTTGGTGTCTCTTACCTCGCTTACAAAGCACTTGAGAATAAGAGAAAGAAAAGAAAGGCCAAGCCAAGCAACAAGAGCAACAAAGAACACAAGAAAACCCTCTCACATGTCCCTAATGGAATTGAGTTAAATCGGAGGCTTTGGAGAGGATCAAATCTATTTGATGTGTCTTGGAGTGGAGTCTTTTGCTCTTGTATTGAATGCAATGTTTGGAATGCTTGGATTGTTGAAGTTGTGGTGGTTGGGGGATATTTATAACCCCCAACCACTAATGTAGCCGTTGGGGAGGCTGCTGTTGATGGGCGCACCGAACAATCCGGTGCGCCACCGGACAGGCACTATAGGTTGTCCGGTGCGCCGCCACGTCACCCAACCGTTAGGGTCTGGAGCCCGGTCGACCGTTGGGGGCTTTGTACTCTTGCGACACCGGACAGTCTGGTGCCACACCGGACTGTCCGGTGCCCCTCTGACTCGCTGCTCTGACTTCTGTCGCGGTACTGTGCTGCACTGTTCATCCATCAGAGTCGACCGTTGCGCGCTGGATAGCCGTTGCCCGCTGGCACACCGGACAGTCCGGTGGCACACCGAACAGTTCGGTGAATTATAGCGGAGCGCGCCTGCGTTTTCCCGAGAGTGGCTGCTTCAGATTTGTACGGCATGGTGCACCGGACACTGTCCGGTGGCACACCGGACAGTCCGGTGCGCCAGACCACAGCACACTCAAGTACTTTTTGCTCCTTTTGAATTGGGTCCCTAACTTGAATATTTATTGGTTTGTGTTGAACATTATGCACCTGTAGAACATGTATTATAGAGCAAACTAGTTAGTCCATATATTTGTGTTGGGCATTCAACCACCAAAATTAATTGTAGGAAAAGGTTAACCCTATTTCCCTTTCAACTACTAGCCTCGCCGCTTCACCTTCGGTAAGATGTCGACCACCTTGTTCGTGAGGATCTCCACTACGCATAGGATCTTCCGGTTGGGTTATTAGGGCTCTAATGCACCGTTGGCTTGCGCTCCGGCGTGTCCCCGCCGTGCAGTTCGGGCGGCGCCGCCGTTCGCGGTGGAGGCCGAGGTGATGACACTAGAGCCTTCCATCTAGTCGTCAATGCGTGTGATTAGGCCACACGTATCAGCAGAGGAAGATTAGACTCGCATCGTTGGATTGTGTTTGGACGAATAGGATCGCATCGCGCTTGATAAAGCTTTGGTCGTTGGATCTCTAGCCTATGACTAAGATTAGAATCATCATGTACCGCTTCGTGGCTTGATCCGTGCCATGGGACCGGTGGTGGAGGGTGTAGGTTGGTGCAATGCGTGGTTACTCATCTATCATCGATCGACGATCTAGCGGTCAGGGTGGCTGGCCGGTTTTGTTACTCGCGTGATCTAATCTGATCCGTGGAAGCAGATCGAACGACTGGGGTTGGAGGATACCCCTTCGCATGCGTCATTTTGCGTATGATACCTCGAGGAAATGATGAATAAACTCGTGGTCCATACAAGTTCAAAGACCTTTCCAGAACAATCCTAGAATTTACAGAAAGCACCTGAGCTTTTAGAAAATAGTGCTCACAGTCCATAAATCCCAGAAATTCATAAAATAAATATAGAAAATACCTTTAGCACATAAATAATTCCCTAAAAACTTTGGAAATTCGTATCTTCTCTGTTTTAACTTCGATTTGACCCGTTCAAGTTGCATTAGCTTCATATAAATATTTACTATGCATTAACACACGTTAATTAGACATACCACATGGTTTATAATTAGATACTTATTTATCCTATGTATAGTAGATTAATCCATCTAATTAAAGTAACATGTTTAGAATGTGAATGAAAGATGATCTTTAACTAAGATAAGACTTATAATTAAAGATTATCTTTAATGTATATCTCACATGATCTATAAAACCAATCTAAGGCCTAGTTTCTATTACTTGATCACTAAAATCTTCCGAAAACCACATCCTCTTAATCATAACTCTGATTCTAGTGTTTCTCGAACCCACGGTCTCGTAGCATCGCGTAGAATATTATTATGCAGTTTGTGCTTATGTTTGGTGTGATGTTAATTTTGCCTATATCATGTTTGTTTGTATTGCTACGAATAGCAGTGAGGTCATGAGAATCTGAAGATCATCCTGGTACCTAAAATCTCGAGTCCCAGGCAAGTTGTGCCCTTGATCACTCCATTATACCTAATAATGTTCACTATTAATCATTGTGACATGCTCAGGTTAATTTGATGGGACCTAATAGGTTTACCTAGCATTGTTTATTCCTCACCTTGCAAACAGATGAATTATTGGGTAGATTTGTTATTGCTCTACCTGGTTTTGGGAAACTAATGTTTCATTATGATCATGTTCCAATTATGTTGTTATTTAATTTTTGTTCATGATAAGATCATATTGTTAATTGGAACATGGAGAACCACCCGAAAAAACAGTGCTACCATAAGGGTGGTATGGGACGCCCTTGGCGGACTAATTAGAAAAGCTAGTGGATGACTACCTTGCCCGAAAGGGGCAAGGGCAGTAGGGGAGTGGTCGGTGTAGGGAGGTTCTCGGGTTGATTTTGCTGCGATGGAGGTTAGATGAGGGATCCCTGCATTGGGGCTTCCTAGAAACTGTAGCGGGTTTTCTGAAGCTAGTGGAACTTTGTAAAGGCCTCGTAGTGTTACCCTGCCTCGCTTCCTTGGTAGAGGTGTATGGGATTTATGAACCCTTGGCAGATGGGTAACATGACTTGTGGGTAAACATGCGCAGCCTCTGATGAGTGTAAAACTGGTATATCAGCCATGCTCATGGTCATATGCATTGCATCGCGGGCGTTGTTATCAATTTTGATCTATTACTTATTTGGGTTGGTATCTACTTACACTTAGTATCTGCTAATAAAATTTTGACCAACTTTAAAAGCAATGCTCAGCTTTAGCCATCCTCTTTGGTAAGCCTTACACTTCACGTGAGCTCCCACCTTTGGCGAGTTCATGCACACCCTCGTTGAGCGATGAACGTATGTGAGCTCACCCTTGCTGTCTCACACCCCCCACAGGTCAAGAACAGGTACCACAAGATGAGGCGCATGGAGGATGCTGTGATGAGTTCGTGAGAGGTCTAGGCCATCGTCTCCTAGTCAACTTTGGGTTGCTGAATCGTTGTCTTCATATGATGTAATTATTTAACTATTTTGTACAGAACTCCATTATTTATTAATGTTGTGACATTCGTTTCTGTACCATGAGTCATCATATGTGTAAGAATTGGTCCCAGCACACTTGGTGATTATCTCGCGCCCGGGTCTTGGTGCCCCCGAAACCCGGGTGTGACAGTACCTGCGCTCCAAACTCAATAATGTCCCATATGCTTTCGTGGAGTGAGGATAGATGGTGCCTCATTTTATCACTCCACATACAATAATCTTCACCATCAAAATATGGTAGTTTTCCTAGGGGAACGAAAAGTAAAGGAGCGCATTTAGAGATGTGGGGATAGCGAAGAGGCATCTTACTATACTTCTTACGCTCTTGGCGCTTCGAAAATGTGGACTCGGCGCCAGAGGTTGAGGGTGAGGAAAAATTGGTCACGTAGTAGACCACCTTCATCTTATTTTTCTTCTTGTCATCCTCCTTATGTGACTCGATGGAGCCAATCGATTCCTCCTTATGCTCCTTGTGCTTGTCGTCGGCCTCCTTTGATGGAGTCCTTTCTTCATTCTTCTTTCCCAAAGTTCCAGGCTTTTCTTTGGTGACCATCTCCCTTTTGGCGTGTTCTCCCGACATCACTTCGAGTTGTTAGACTCTAATGAAGTATCGGACTCCGATACCAATTGAAAGTCACCTAGAGGGGGGTGAATAGGCGAAACCTAAAAATTATAAACTTTGAACAAGCACTTCACCCAGGGTTAGGGTTAGAAATAAACAATAGTGAATTCGAAGTGTGGAATATAGTTCTTCTTGCTATGGCTTGCTCAATCAATGCGGATAGCTTTGGGAGCAAACTCAAAACGATGTGAGCAAAAGAACTTTAGAGAGAGAGGAGAGGGGAGAAACAAATCGAATAGTGAAGACCAACACAAGTGGACACGACAATTTGTTTCCTAAGGTTCGGTTCCAAAGAACCTACTCCCCGTTGAGGAGGCCATAAAGGCCGGGTCTATTTCAACCCTTTCCCTCTCTCAATCGATCACTTACAACGGTCAAGTGCTTCTTCTTAATCACATGGGTCACTAAGACCCCGCAAGGATCACCACACAATTAGGTGTCTCTTGCTTGCTTTACAAAACACTTGGAAAGTTTAGAAGGTGAAGAAGAAAGCAGCCAAACAACAAGAGCAACAATTGGAACACAAATCACCCTCTCTCAAGTCACTAAACACTTTAGATCACTTGACTTGATTTTGGCACTTGGAGAAGACTTGAGGCTTTGAATGTGTCTTTGGAGTGTATTCTTTGCTCTTGTATTGAATGAAGAGAGTGGGATGCTTGGATGGCTTGAATGGTAGTGGTTGGGGGGTATTTATAGCCCCAACCACTATTCTAACTGTTGGCTGACTGCTCTATCGATGGGCACACCCGACAATCTGGTGGTGCACCGGACACAACACTGTTCACTGTCCGGTGCGTGCCACATCAGCCGACCATTGGGGTTAGGAACTGTTGACTGTTGAAGACTTCTGTCCTTTTGGTGCAACGGACATTCTGGTGCAATCTGACATCGCAGACTGTCTTCTAACTTGTGATGGTCAGACTGCTGCGTAGTCGACCATTGGCGAAGTTGACCATTGCTCTGTGGTGTCACTGAACAGTCTGGTGATTTTTAGTGGACAAACGCTGAGAAAACCCAAGAGCGGCCAGTTCGCAGAGGGCTCTAGCCAGGACACCGGACACTGTCCGGTGCACACAGGACAGTCCAGTGCGCCACTGGCTGCAGCAAGTCTGTTTAGCTCCAAACTTGTAGAATTGTCCCACGGTCATTTTCTTTGTATGTGTATATGAACTTTATGTACCTGAGAAAAATATTAACTAGGCAAACTAGTTAGTCCACATGGTTTGTGATGGACGTCAAACACCAAAATCTATTATATAGAAATGTTGAGGCCATTTCCCTTTCACATTTTGGTCCCACATTAGAAGCATCAATTCTATCATTTTTACAATAAAGCACATAGGATGCATCAAAAGTGTGATAAAGGATGGAAGGACCACAAGATGCATTCATATCCTTAGGCGCAAGATAAAACAACATGAGATGTATGACGCCTAGATCTACGCCTACTATGAGCATAAGAACCACTAGATGAAGCAATCATTGTACGAGGAGTAAAAGCAGCATCATGATGCATAGGTAAAACAAGAGGATCCTTACAAGCATCATGATGAGCATTCTTAGCATTCTTAACATGAGTATAAATGAAAGCATGGTTCTCATCATGAAAAGAATGAGAGCTACTAGCCATATGTGCTTTCCCCTTATCCTTAGTGAAGTTGGGGGCCTTTTGGCTCTTTATGTTCTTGGCTCCTCCATGGAAGCCAAGTCCATCCTTAATGTAGGGATGTCTAACAATGGTGAAGGCATCCCTAGCAAACTTAACCCATTCTACCTCATTTTTGCAAGTTTTAAGTTGATCATTTAAATGAGCAATTTCATCATTTAACTTAGCAATAGTAGAAGCATGATCAATACAAGCATCAAAATCATGATCTTTTCATCTAGTACAAATTGAAAGATGCTCCAAGGAACTAAAGGCATTCACCTTTTCTATTCTAGCATTTAAATCATCATTAGAATTTTTAAGGCTATAAAAATAAGCATGACATGTAGATAAATCACAAGCAAGCCTTTCATTCTTCTTAATTTCTAGAGCAAGAGATATTTTAACTTCTACAACTTTACCATGTTCTTCATAAAGCAAGTCTAATTGCTTTTCTAGAAATCTATCCTTTTCGTTAAGAGCATCAATCAATTCACTAATTTTATCTACTTTAGATCTATCCAAGCCCTTAAAAGGATTGCTATAATCAACATCATCATCGGACTCCTCATCGCTAGAAGAAGTGTACTTAGGAGTGTCACATGTACGAACCTTCTTCACCTTAGCCATGATACACGTATGTCATTTGTTGGGGAAGAGGGAGGATTTGTTGAAGGCGGAGGTGGTGGGTTCAACCTTATGACCCTCTTAAATGGTGGAGCACCTTCAAATGACACAACAACAACAATGGTAGGTTCTAAGATCTTGCAACCAGCCTCACCATCAATATAAATGTCATCCTAATCATTATAGTCACCATCAAATTTGACCTCAATCTTTGTGTGCTCTTCAACATCAAACAAACAAGGTTGCTCATCATTTAGACCGACATATTCTTCCTCATCCTCATTTGATGGTCTCTCATTAGCAACATTTTCCCTTTCTTACACCTCTTAGACTTACCCTATATATTTGATGGTCATGTCCCTACATTGTTAGCTTGGTCACTGAAAGGGAAATGGCCATAACATTTCCTATAATTGATTTTGGTGTTTGATGGCCATCACAAACCTTATGGACTAACTAGTTTGCCTAGTTGATCATTTCTTAGGTGCATAAGTTCATTTACAACTATTCTAAGTCGACTGTCTGGATATTCCTGACAGGAGAAGCTTTTTGGAAAAACACCTATCCATGGACCGTCCGGGCCCTTGCAGCGGACCGTCCACGACAACAGTGTGAGCCTCGGACAGGAACAATGCAAAAACACTAGTTAATACTACGAACCGTCTGAAGGAGAAGCGAGCACCATCTGGGACCAAGCGCGGACCGTCCGGCCTCAGGTGCGGACCATCCGACCGTTGAAAAGCCAGAAAACCAGAATGTGACGGGTTCGGTAAAATGCATTTTTAGTGTCCGAGACCAAGCGAGGACCGTCCGCGACTGCTTTATCTGACATCTAATGAAGCATTAAATGCACTATAGCCGTTGATATAGTCGTTACTACTGACCGTTGCGATTTCAGCCGTTGATGTGCAGGGGCGGACCGTCCTGACCAGGGGCGCTGTACACACCCTGAATTTAGAGGTATAAAATTTCTTTTCTAATATTCATCAAATTCAGGTGTTACTCTCTCAGTTCTTTGCTTTCCTTCCCTTTTTCCTAAAAATGGAGAAATTATTTTGTTTTATATATCTGTAAGCCTAGTAAAATGAAACCATAAAAAAATCCTTTATTGTTGCATATCACGCCGAGATTTTTTTATGTCGAATTGTTGTGTTTGTGCATCAATTCAAACTCATTAAATATATTTGAATCTTTGGTTTAAATACTATATTTAGATTTGAATATGAATAAAAAGGAAAAGAAAATAGCAAAATGGAAAAACAACAAAGAAACCCAGCTTTCTTTCTCTCCCTCTCTCGGCCTGTGTCGACCCAACCTCCCCTCGGCCCAGCTCCACTCCCGCTCTCACCGCACTCCTGGCCCAGCGCCACGCATGGCCGGCCTAGTGTCGCGCCCCGCGTAGCCCAGCGCGTCGTGGCCTCCGCGCGCGGCCCACCACCGCACCAGCCACACCTCCCGCAGCCCAGCGCGCCCTCCCCACCCCGGCCGGCCCACGCGCGCGGCAGCGCGCCCAAGTGTGCACACGCACGGCGTAGCCGCGGTCGCGTTCAGCCGCCGACTCGCTCGTCAGTGCCGCCCTCCCACTATTCATCTCTCCCAACCGCCCCCACCCACGACGCCATCACCTACGCGGCAGCGCCCACGATCTCGCAAAAATAAACTGCTCGCCCAGCAGTCCTCTCGCTCATCTCGTCGTCGTGTCGGCTGTTGTACGCATCGAAGCCGCCGGCGCTGTCAAGCTTCGCCGCCCTCGCCACACCGGTCACGTCCTTCGGAGCCGCTGCAACGCCGCCGTGCGCAATGCTCGTCGTCGTCAAAGCTCTGCGTCGAGGTGAACACCCCCTTTCTCCTCTCCTTTTTCCCCTATGCATCGTCTGCTGCCCCTCGCGCCCCATTTCCGACATCCCTGCACGCCCCCGCGGACGCACAACCATGGTGGTGTCGTCGCCTGGCCCTTGCTCATCCCGCGCCCGTGTCCGGCGAGGCCTGAGCCCCAGCACGGCCAAGCCCCTGCGCCATGGATAGCCATCGTGATCGAGTTGCCTAGCCCAACCCCGCCGATGTCCCTCCAGCTAGCCACCTCGACCAGCTCGCCTTAGCTCGTGTCTACCCCTGCCCATGCCTCCCCCCCCCCGCGCGACATGGTTTGCCGAACCACACATGCACGACATCCCAAGCCGCGTCCCTGCAGCATGTCGTCGAGACTCCAACGACATCCGTCTACCCCCACACGCGTCCGTCTACCCCTCCATCTACCCCTAGAACTCGTTCGTCTACCCCCCTGCGTGCGCGCATTCGCGCCGCTCGCCACACCTTTGGCTGCTCTGCGCGCGCTATGTCGTCGTGCTGTGCTTGCTGGGTGCCCTCGCTCGATCGAGCGAGTTGTCGTGCGCCGTTGTAGCCTCGCCCTCGCGCGCTCCTTGCCGCGTTTTGATCCCGTCGCTTGACGCGCCATGTGTCGAGTTGTCGCGTACGCGGTTTCGCATGCTTCATGCGGGTCGTTTGGCTGGCGTCAATAATGTACTTCACCTAGAATCACTCGTGGTGCTAAGTACGTATTTGAGTGACGTTCGTTCGAAGTGTGGCAAAATAGTCGAGCCAAGTGGTAAAATTATTTATGTGTACAATAATTTTCTGATTGATAGGATTATATCTATACAAATGTTTTTGAATTAATATTTGAGTAGTAAAAATACGACATTTGTTAGTAATCGTCGCGTGTCTGGTGCGCGCGTTGTCACGTGTTGATCCGTGTGTCGTTCGCGTAGTCATGTTGACTCGTGCGTGTCGCGCGCTGTTTTGCGCATGCCGTCTTTCGCGCAAAATGCTAGTTGCGCGTCTAGTAAAATCGTTTCGCCACTTCGTGTATGTTGAATAATTAATTAGTAATTAGTTGTTTACGGGTCGGCTATTAAAATAACAATTCAACCGAAAACGAACTGATAATTTTAATTATACGCTTCGTCAATAGCTATTAAGGTAGTTGTGTCAATCCAAAGCGTTTTGATTTATGTTTGGTAAGTGTAGATACGATATCGATTACATTGCGACATATCGTGTTCGTTCTAAATTAATTGTTCAGTCGCGTCAATTTCATATTAGTAATGTATTTTAGCATGTCACAGGTCTATATTATTTAATTAGCTATTCATTCGATACTTATTAAAATGACCTTCTAATTAAACCTGTTTTATAGTTTTAACTCGCACTTTTATAAATAAAGGTTAATTAACTTGATCAATGTCAGCTTAAATATTTTTAAACTAATTTCTTGTTGTTGTTCGCGCGCTGCATAGTTTGCGCGTCATTGTGTTGTTTCACGCGTGTCATCGTGTGTAGTTCATGAGTGTCGCGCGTGCTGTTCGCACGCGTTGTCACACGCCTTTCGCGTGTGTCACGTGTCTTGCCGCGCGTCGTTCGCGCGTATCTCGCGTGTCGATCATGTGTGTCGTGCGACGTCTGCGCGTGTTAATAAATTGTTTCCGCCCATAATCACTCATGTTAAATAATGTTAATTCGTCAAGTCATATATGTTAGATAATTAACTTAAGGTTCACTTGACTAATATTTATCAGACTAATATTCTAATTATATTAAATTTGTAGTGTTCAACTTACGCTTTTATAATAAGCATTAACATGGCTAATATTAACTTAACTACTTATTTAATAATTATTATTTAGTATAAACGTGTCACCTATTTTGTTTTCTCGTCTGTCGCGCGTGCTGTTCCGCACGTGATGGCGTGCTCGTTCGCGCTCGTCTCGCGCGCTGTTTGGTGTGTCGTCAGCATGCGATGTCGCGCGTGTCTGCGCGTTGTCTGCACGCTGTCGTATTGTTTTGCGCGTCGTAAATTCGCCTCTCTTAGAATCCCTCATGCTAATTTTATTAGTTATTTATTTGGCAGTTGATGGTGTAGCATATTTAATCAAAATGAAATAGCAGTTATAATTTATATTTGATAATGTCGAATTAAATGTCCTGACTATTTCTAGCGTAGCGTAAACGTCATAACCTCTCGACCGTAGCTCAGACTGTCGCGTTTCTTTTTCCTCGCGTGACCGTAGTAACGCGCTCTATTTCGTTTTGCATATTTTATTATGTTTATATTTGTATGGTGTAATGTTCTTATGCATTGTTTGCTTCTGCCTGTTTGTCTTTGCTTTGTGTCGCGAATAGATTGCGATCCGTTTCCGAGCTTCGAAGGATCGCAGATCAAGTGTTGGCGACCAAGTGATCTAGCTCTTCGAGTTCTACGAACTTGAAGACCATGAGCATCTGTTTGGTGAAGGTAAGTGTCCTCTGACCCATTATGTCCTATCTACCTATAATTCACTGTCCTGCCTTACTTAATTGAAACCTAAGGATTGACTAGCTTTGTATTTATCTTGTCCTTGATTACCTTTTGGGTTATTATGGTTAGCTTCATGCTATTGCTTTACTTTAATCAATGAACATGATATGAATACTTATGATACGATGATGTTATCCCGATGATGATATTGTGATACTTTAGGGGGCTCAGGCCTTTTTCCTGAGTACCTCTCCGTAAGGACCTGTTCATGGAGTGACCACCCGGGATAACAGTGCAGCTGTGAGGGTGGAATGAGATGCCCTTAGCTGATTAATTAGATGAACCTGGGGGTATAGTTGGCTTTGCCCGAGGGCCGTCAATGGGGGTCGGGGCATAGTGCTCGCTCTACCAGGGGGGTGTAGAGGTTCATTCGATTTGGTTTTGTTAGTCACCCACCTTGGGGAGGTGTACTGCGTTTGCACGACTGGCGAAACCTAACGAGTAGCTATGCACCAGGGGAGTCTTTGTAACGGCTACATAGTGTATCCTTGGCCCTTCACCACGGTAGTGAAGATCGGGTCTTGCAAACCCAGGCTGGAAAGCGATCACTACTCATGGGTAAAGTGTGTGACCCCTGTAGAGGGTTAGAAACTGATATATCAGCCGTGCTCACGGTTATGAGCGGCCTTGGGATCCTCTTTGATTAGAGATACAGATAGTTCGAGATACAATGGTTTTGTTTATGGTTTTGGCTCGATGATGATAATGTTTTTCCTCGATGAGGAAATGGTTCATGGGTTGGATATTACTAAAACTTGGCTTCCACAAATAATAAATACCTGACCAACTAAAAGAAACTGCTTGAGCTTAACTCCACATAAAGCTAGTCCACCTCAGCCAAACGGGACATTTGCTGAGTACGTTGATGTGTACTCACCCTTGCTTTCACAAAACACCAGGTTGCCTTTGGTGCAATCTATGCTCAGGTAAAGAAGGAGAAAGGCGTCGAGGCGGATCTCCAGGAGTTCCAGGACTTCGACGAGTTCGTGGTTTAGGCTAGCGACCTCCCCTAGTCAGCTGCCTGTGGTGGGTTAATCTATGTTGGCTACGTTTCTATTCTGTGTACTTTGATTATATTATGTAAATGACTCTAGTCTTTCATATTATTACTTACTCTTTATTGTTATTCGAAGCATTGTGCTATGATGAGTCATTTATGTAATCGTCGTGTACGTGAATTTCTGATCCTGGCATGTACATGGTTCGCATTCGGTTTACCTTCCAAAACCGGGTGTCACAGGCGCGGACCGTTCGCGGTCGGCAGAAAAGGAGCAATGGATAGGAAGTGGTTGGAAGCTATAAATACAACCCCAACCACTTCCATTCACATCATCCAAGCATCTCATTCACTCTCATTCAATACAAGAGCATTCACTTCAACCAAAGACACATTCAAGCTTCCAAATCTCTCCAAGTTCCATAATTGTGACTAGTAATCATTAGTGATTAGTGACTTGAGATTGTGTGATTTTGGGTCTTTGCTTATTGATCTTGTTGCTTGGCTTTTAATCGTGCTTTCTTCTTCCCATTCTAATCTTTTCAAGTGTTTTGTGAAGCAATCAAGAGACACCTAATTGTGTGGTGATCCTTGTGGGGTCTTAGTGACCCGTGAGACTAAGAAGAAGCACTCGACCGGTCTAAGCGACCAATTGAGAGAGGGAAAGGGTTGAAACAGACCCGGCCTTTGTGGCCTCCTCAACAAGGAGTAGGTTATTTGGAACCAAACCTCGGGAAGCAAATCGTCATGTCCACTTGTGTTGATCTTCACCTTTCGATTTGTTTCTCCACCGCTCCTCTCTCTCTAAAGTTCTCTTACTCATATTGGTTTTGTAGGATTATGGGGAGGCTACGCTAGCGATAAACAAAATTTTCAACCCCATAAAACCAAGAACTATTGCGGTTATAGGTCATGGAATTACCACTAGACGCGCAGGGCAGCAGAAGACGTCTCGATGTACACGAACGCGTCGAGCAGTGTCGTGCAGTCACCGACGTCCTCGCATGGTTCGTCCTAGTGCTCCAGATGCAGCACCTCTGATGTATCCACACGTACAGGGAGGAAGTGTCGCGTACCGAACTGCTAGGTTCACGACAGCGGCTTCGCGAGGGCGAGAGGCGAGCGACTGCTCGTTTGCTGGTGGCAAATTAGGGTTAGCCTAACCGCGGCCCGACCCTCATTATATAGGTGTTATGGTGGGCTTCTGACACCGAGGCCCATCAATAACCCTAAAGCCCAGTCTAATTTCGGATCAAATCCGAGTTAGGCTTCCTTCCCCTTATGTGTGTGACCCTATAGGTTCACGTACAAATAGACATGGCCCGAGTACTCTTGCTTGGCCCAATAATTGACAGCGGCTTCTAGCAAAACATGGTGTTGGGGGTATGCTTCGTAGCCAAAGATCCTGAAGAAAGAAACACCTTCAACAGATCCTCTCAAAAGCAGTGCTGAAGCTATCACCTACAAAGCTTCGGCATAGTGACATGTCTCAAGACGAAGGAGTGAACCGACTCAAAGATGAAATGACCAATAAACCCATGATAGTTTGTGTCATGACTGTAATCGATTGAAAGGGCATAAATGTAATTTCACATAGGCTGTGCCCTGTGCCTATAAATAGATGAACAATACCCCCTACTGTTCACGCAATCTTGTAATAAGTTGCACGCGACACTTGGATTATTGCCTTCTGTCAAGACGAAGGTACAAATACGATTAAATGTTATGTTTTAATATTTAAGCTTGTATAATGAAATATATGAATAAGTTTACGTGTTTTGGTATATTATTCCTTCATGTTTTATATTTTATATTTCATCTTTCATTATTTCATTATTTCACAACTTTATTCATGACGGTATGACCTTCGTGATTTTTGCTCATGACCTTCGTCCGAAGTTCATTATACCCTTGGGGAGATAATGCTTCAATGGAAGAAGGGCATTAACATTTAACATTTTATGTTGCCTTGTTCTTAAGAAGAAGCATTTGAGAACAAGTCCCCAACATTGGCGCCCACCTCCGGTGAACTCACTTCCATTTTTTGAGTTGATGGCTTCGTTCAACAACCAAGCTGAAGCTGCTTCGGCTACAAAGCTGGTGCTCCCGATAACAGGCGGTTCCTGCTTAGAGCCGGCCAACAAGAAGCAGAAGAAGGAGGCCCAGAGAAGGGTACATCATGTTGGGGTGCAGGGACCCTTCATCAAGTCAAAATGGTCTCACATCCCAATTACCTTCTCCCAAGAGGACCTTCAGCTCAAGGATTACCCTCACAATGATGCTATGGTCATATCTTGTGTCATCAAGGGATTTCTAGTTCACAATGTTCTGGTTGATACAGGCAGTGCAGCGGATATCATATTTGCTAAGGCCTTCAGACAGATGCAAAAGCCAGAGGATAAGATCCACGATGCTACACACCCTCTCTGTGGTTTTGGAGGAAGACAGATTGTAGCACTGGGCAAAATCATAATGCCAGTGACCTTCGGGTTTGTCCACAACACAAGAACTAAACAGGTTGTGTTTGATATTGTTGACATGGAATATCCCTACAATGCAATCATTGGTCGTGGAACACTCAACGCGTTCGAAGCAATTCTTCATCCAGCATATCTATGCATGAAGATACCTTCGGACCAAGGGCTTATTGCTATTCATGGAAGTCAAGAAGCTGCCAGAAAGGCTGAAGGAAATTGGACAGATTCGAAAGCAATGCACAATATAGATGGAGCCGAAGCTTGTGAACAGTATTACTACAGAAGAGAGAAGGCTGCTTCGGCTGATCAGCCGAAGCCCATGCTTCTATGTGAAGACATAGCAGAGCAGAAGGTATTGCTGGGATCCCAACTATCTGAAGAGCAGGAACCTTGTTAAGGTTTTTATTCAACAACAAAGATGTTTTTGCATGGTCAGCCAACGATCTCTATGGTGTCAATAGGGACGTCATTGAACATTCACTCAATGTCGATCCATCCTTCCGACCCAGGAAACAGAAGCTTCGGAAAATGTCTGACGATAAAGCCGAAAGTGCTCAGAATGAAGTAAAAAGACTTCTTAGTGCTGGTGTCA
Source organism: Zea mays (assembly GCF_902167145.1). Lineage (NCBI taxonomy): Eukaryota > Viridiplantae > Streptophyta > Magnoliopsida > Poales > Poaceae > Zea > Zea mays. The sequence continues at coordinate 77,516,757 of NC_050105.1, forward strand.
TCAGAGAAGTGAAATACCCAGAATGGCTAGCCAACACTGTTATGGTGAAGAAGGCCAATGGTAATGGAGAATGTGCATTAAATTTATTGATCTGAACAAGGCTTGTCCAAAGGATGAGTTCCCATTACCAAGAATAGATTCTCTAGTAGATGCACCAGCTTCGTCAGAGCTCATGAGTCTACTAGATTGTTATTCAGGCCACCACCTATCACACCCGGTTTCAGAAGGCAAACCGAATGCGAACCATGTACGTGCCAGGATCAGCAATTCATGTACACAGCAGTTACATAACATGGACATCATCACACAGTGCTCAAATAGTATTAAAAAAGGGAATAATAGTCGATTACATCATATGTCTGAGACATCCACATAGTCTTTACAATAGATCAAAGTGCGAAAACAAAACATAGATAAACGCGGCCTTCACAGGCAGCCGACTGGGGGTTGCCGCTAACCCACGCCTAGAACTCGTCGTAGTCTTGGAACTCCTGGAGGTCTCCTTCCACGGCTTCGTCTTCTCCTGAGCAGTGGTTGCAATGCGGACAACCTGGGGAAGGGGGGTTGGTGTGTAGAGCAAGGGTGAGTACACATCAACATACTCAGCTGTTTGGCTGTAGTGGACTAGCTTTATGTGAGGGGTAAGTCAAGTAGTTGCTTTTAGTTGGTCAGATTATTATTACTAGTAGAGAAAGCCAAGTTTTAGATTTAGCCCACGTTATTAACCCAAACGTACTCCTTTCCAAGCGGAAAGAGTACCACTTACCATTACCAGAGTCATTACCAAGAACCATCAACCTCGTTGCCACCTGTAATCCGAACATATCTGAACGAGTACCACTAATCACTGGAGCTCCCTTGGCCGCTCATAACCGCGAGCACGGCTGATATATCGGTTTTCTAACACTCTGCAGAGGTTGTGCACTTTACCCACAAGCCGTGATTCCCTTTCTGCCCGGAGATCATGACTCTCCATTGATCACTACCAAGGTGACCCAGCATGGCATCACTACGTAGCCTTTACAAAGATTCCCTGGGGATGTAGTCGCCCGTTAGGTTTCCTAAATGTACCGCAGTCCTTCCCAAGGGGCGAACCAAACTTGGCAGAGCGAGCCGCATACACCGAGCCCCATTGACGGCACGACGACTAAGCAAACCACACCCCGGATCTTCTAATTATTCAGCTAAGGGCACCCCATTCCACCCTCATGGTTGCACTGTTTTCTCGGGCGGTCATCCAACGAACAGGTCCTTACGGAGAGGCACTCGAGAAACCGCTCGAGCCCCCTTGAAGGCCACAAGTATAACATCATAATAAGGAGAGGGAAAACAGCGTATCATTGATCATTCTCATCATGTTCATTGATTAGAGTTGAGCAATAGCATAAGACTAAGCAATAATAATCCAACCCAAATAGGTAAACAAGGACATGGATAACAAAAGCTAGTCAATCCTTAGGTATAAATGTGTAATGCGAGAGGTAAATTAAAGTATGTATAGGACAGAGATAGGTCAAGGGACACTTGCCTCCACCAACCGAATGCTGCTCAGGGGCTTCTCCTGCGAGTTCTTCGGGTTCCTCGACTGAATCGTTCTCTATGCGAGTGCAAACATAAATACATCCATCCATTCAAATTAGGAAGCAAACAGTATACCATACAAGAGAACAAATAGATTAAATAGGCATAGAATATGACATACGATATTGCATTGGCCATGGCTAGAAAGAGACGGGGGAAGGTCTCGCAGGGGTTAAAGCTTATGCTCGAGGCGCATTACGGGTAGACGAATAACTAGACGTTACGTGCTCTAGTTCCACTTAGCTCTAACAAAAAGGATTAGCTACATGCACAACTCGAATCATGACCATTTTCAGTTGATCGACATTAGATAAGGTAGATAATTACCTACATGAATTAACTAACGTATCGATTTCTAAATTGAGTTTGCATTTATTAATTAAATAACGCGGTCACACGCATGGAAAACACGGGGGGGGGGGGGGGGGGTAGACGAGCGCGTCGCGAACGTGGCAGAGCGCTATGCGTCATGCCGAGGGCACGGCGAGCCACGCCAAAGCACCGTGCACTACGCGAGCATGCGCGCGCAAGGCCGCGCTGACGCGTCGCGAACGAGTCGCGCACACGCCAAGGCCGAGCCGCGCACGCGCCACGCAAGGGCCATACCGAGGGCGGACGGCACCATGGCCGGGACAGGGGACCGCGCGGGGTCACCACGGCCGCGCCAGCCGAGCTCCGGCCGCGCATCAGAGGCACGCGAGCCGAGCTCCAGGCCGCGGACCTCGGGGGACGGGACAGGGGACCGCGCGGGGTCACCAAGGCCACGCCAGCCGAGCTCTGACCGCGCACCGGAGGCACGCGAGCCGAGCTCCAGGCCGCGGACCGTGGGGGACGGGACAGGGCGCTGCGCGGGGTCGCCACGGTTATGTCGCGCCGAGACCGGACCGCGCGATCGCGCGTGCGCAGGGGCAGGGGAACGGGGCCGGGGCGGGCTGGGCGCGCCCTGGCCACACGCCATGGCCGGGCCGACCAAGCACGCCGGGGACGCCACCGCCGCGCCGGGACGGGCCGCGCCGGGGCGGATGCGCCATGGCCGCCACGGCGAGGCGAGGTCGCGCCGCGCCGGCGAGCCACTGGGGCCGGGGGCAAGCGGGCACCGCGCCGGGCGCGTCGCCGCGGGGAGCAGAGGAGGGAGGAGGTCGGGGCGAGTCGCGCCGGGCCAGGGGGACGCCATGGTCGGACCGCGGGCGGACGAGCCGCGCCGCTCCGCGCCACCGGGGCGGATGGGGCCAGCAAGCGCCGAAGGCGGGGCGGGGCCTCGCCGAGACGCCACGGGCAAGGCCTCGCCGAGACGCCACGGGCGGGGTGGCCGCGAGCTCAAGGGCGGGCGCGACTGCGCCGCGGGAAAGGCGCCGGCGTGCGTGGGGAAAGGAGGAGGGAGGGGAGAGAGAAGAGGAGAGGGGGAGGAAGGGGCTTACCGCGCGGGGCGAGGACCGGCGGCGGCGGCGGTTCGGCGAGCGGGCAGGGGAGCGAGGCGGGTTGGGCAGGGGAGGAGAGAGGGGTTTGGGGAGGGGAGAGAGGGTGACAGGTGGGGCCCGCAGGGGGAGAGGCGGCGGCAGGCGTAACCATCGCGCGCCGCGCGCGGGGGATGCGGGGGGGTGCGGTTGGGCTGCCTCCTGGGCCCAAAGCGGGGGGCACGAGGGGGCGAGCTGGGCCGCGACGTCGCCGGCCCACGGCGCGAGGGGGGAAGGGGAGAGGGGGGCAAGGCCGGCTGGCCAGCTGGGCCGCGCGCCAAGGGGGGGCAGCTGGGCCAAAAGGGGAGGAGAGGGAGGGGAGAGAAAAGAAAAAGATTTTCTTTTTTTTTCTAATATCTATTTTCTAGATGAATGCTTTCACACTTTCCATCAATCAAAAAAATGCATGGTTCGGCATGGTGCAGCAAACCAAAGAAAATAACTCTAGGGTTTACTATTATCACATGACTTAGAGTTTTGAGGACGGGTGAGGTTTTAGCGAAAAGAAATGGGAAAGAGGGGTAACGCCCGAATTTAGCGAGCGATAGAGAAAGAAAAAATTCAACTCGAAATTCGGGGCGTTACAAACCTACCCCCCTTAAAAGAATCTTGCCCTCGAGATTCAGGGTTGGCTAGCAAAGAGCTCAGGGTATTTGGCCATCAGATCATCTTCACGCTCCCAGGTTGCTTCCTCCTCAGAGTGATGATTCCATCTGACTTTGCACATTCTGATGGTCTTCCTTCGGGTAACTCTGTCTATGGTCTCAAGGATTTGCGTTGGCTTCTCAACGTAGGTCAAGTCCTCTTGGACTTCAAGACCTTCCACTGGTAACTGCTCTTCTGGCACACGCAGACACTTCTTCAACTGAGACACATGAAAGACATTATGCACAACAGACAAATTTTCTGGCAAATTGAGCTGATAAGCCACTTCTCCACGCCTTGCGAGAATCTGATACGGACCAATGTAGCGGGGTGCTAGCTTGCCTTTGACTCCGAATCTTCTGACTCCTCTGATCGGTGACACTTTCAGATAGACAAAGTCTCCCACCTCAAAACTCAGATCTATTCTTCTGGTATCTGCATAGCTTCGCTATCTTGATTGCGCTATCTTCAGGTTCTCTCGAACCATCTTGATGTTCTCTTCAGCTTCAAGCAGAATGTCTGGCCCAAACACCTGCTTTTCTCCAGGCTGATCCCATTGCAACGGAGTTCTACAACTCCTTCCATAGAGCGCCTGGAATGGTGACATCTTCAAACTGGCCTGGTAACTATTGTTATAGGAGAACTCCGCATAAGGCAATCTCTTGTCCCATCCAGACTGATCTTGCAACGCACAGGCTCTCAACATGTCTTCAAGGATTTGATTGGTTCTCTCGGTCTGACCATCTGTCTGCGGATGATAAGCTGAACTGAAATTCAGATGCGTGCCCAAGGCTTCATGCAACTGCTGCCAGAAATGAGAGGTGAACTGCGTTCCTCTGTCTGACACTATCTTCTTTGGCACACCATGAAGACAAACGATCCGAGACATATACAATTCTGCCAATACTGCACTGCTGTAGTTGGTCTTGACAGGTATGAAGTGGGCTGACTTGGTTAAGCGGTCCACCACTACCCAAATGGAATCGTAGCCGGCTCGAGTGCGAGGCAATCCGACTATGAAATCCATACCGATTTCATCCCATTTCCACTGAGGAATTTGCAACGGTTGCAACAATCCAGCTGGTCTCTGATGCTCTGCCTTGATCCATCGACAACTATCACACATAGCCACATGCTCTGCGATTTCCCTCTTCATTTCGTACCACCAGAATTTCTTCTTCAGATCCTGATACATCTTCTCACTATCAGGGTGAATCGAATAGGCTGTCTCTTGAGCTTCCTTGAGGATCAACTCCCGAATAGACTGGACATTGGGAACACACAAGCGATCTTTGAACCATATCACACCTTCTGCATCTTCCCGAAAATCTTTGCCTCTGCCATCTAGAATCAGTCGTCGGATTTCACTGATCTTCTCATCATTCTTCTGCGCTTCTTTGATTTCCCGTTCCAGGGTAGGTTCCAACTCAATTGTGACTCCTCGCGTGTTGTTCAGAAATCCGAGACTCAACCTGTCGAACTCTTTGGCCAACTCATAAGGCATCGGACGAGCGTCCATCAGGTTGACTTGACTCTTCCTGCTCAAAGCATCTGCCACTACGTTCGCTTTGCCTGGATGGTAATGAATCTCCAATTCATAGTCTTTGATCAACTCTAACCATCTTTGCTGCCTCATATTCAGCTCTGACTGAGTGAATATGTACTTCAGACTCTTGTGGTCTGTGTAGACATCACATTTCTGCCCATACAGATAGTGCCTCCATGTCTTCAGTGCGTGAACCACTGCTGCCAACTCTAGGTCATGGATTGGATAATTCTTCTCATGAACTTTCAGCTATCGGGACGAGTAAGCCACCACTCTTCCCTCCTGCATCAACACACATCCCAAACCTGTGTAACAAGCATCGCAATACACCGAGAAGGGCTTGTGCACATCAGGCAAGACTAAGACAGGCGCTGTAGTCAACTTCTCTTTCAGCGCTTCAAAGGCTTCTTGGCATTTCTGGGTCCACTTGAACTCAACTTTGTTGCCTAGTAACGCTGTCATTGGTTTCGCAATCTTCGAAAACCCTTCAATGAATCACCGATAGTATCCGGCTATTCCAATGAAGCTCTTGATTCCTCGAGCATCAGTCGGCGCTTTCCAGTTCAGAATGTCTGTCACCTTCTTTGGATCCACGGCCAATCCTTCTTTGTTGATTATGTGACCCAAGAACAGGACTTCACTGATCCAGAACTCACACTTGCTCAACTTTGCATACAGCAGGTGCTCTCGCAATCTCTGCAATATCATCCTCAAATGATCTGCATGCTCTTCTTCGCTTTGAGAGTATATTAGAATGTCATCAATAAATACCACCACAAACTTATCAAGATAATCCATGAATACACTGTTCATCAAGTTCATGAAGAAGGCCGGTGCATTTGTTAGACCGAAAGACATCACAGTGAACTCATACAACCCATACTTGGTAATGAATGCCGTCTTCGGAATGTCTGAGGGTCGAATCCTGAGCTGATGATAACCCGACCTCAGATCTATCTTGGAGAACACACTGGCTCCTCTCAACTGGTCGAACAGATCTTCTATTCTGGGCAAAGGGTACTTGTTCTTGATTGTGACCTCATTCAGAGCTCGATAATCGATACACATCCTTTTGGTGCCATCTTTCTTTTCCACAAATAGGACATGGGCGGCCCAAGGCGAGGTGCTTGGCCGGATGTAACCTTTCTCTGACAACTCATCGATCTGCTTCTTAAGCTCAACCAACTCTGGCCCGGATATTCTGTAAGCTCTCTTAAAGATAGGGGCGGTTCCAGGAAGAAGCTCTATGGCAAATTCAACTTTCCGCTTTGGTGGCATACCTGGTAGGTCCTTTGGAAACACATCTGGGAACTCGGACACAACCTTGATACTCTCAATTGGGTCTGCTTTACTGCTATCGACAGCCATCTGATAACAACTTCTTTTCTTCAGCTCAGGCGGGACTAACTCGGTCACCACTTCCTCTACTAGTGGGGACACCAACTTGATTGTCCTCTTATCACAACTGATAGCTGCCTGATACTTATCTAGCCAATTTATTCCTAGGATGACATCTATTCCCTGAGTACCCATTACTATGAGATTAGCGGGAAACACTATCCCCCTTATTTCCACACATACATTCAAACAAATGCTATCGGCTCGAATTCTACCACCGGCTGAGTCAATTTGAATGGGGGTTGACATGGTAGTTATTGGAAGATTATGTGCTTCTACCCATGATGCAGTAATGAAAGAATGCGTTGCTCCAGTATCAAATAACACTTCTGCAATATGAGAGTCGACTGGGAACATACCTACTATCATGCCGGGGGTCTCCTGAACTGCTTCAGCCTCCAAGTGATTCAGTCTCCCATGATTATAACGCGGCTGAGAGTGGTTGCCTGCTCCAGGCTGAGACACGTTCTGCTTTGCTATGGCATTGGGGCCTGACTGCTGCTGGGCTGCCTTCTTCGGACATTGCATCACCCAATGGCCTTGCTCTCCACAGTGGAAACATGCTCTGTTTCCAACCTGAGCTGGTGCTGCCTGACTGTTCTGCTGGTTTGCTGGGGCAGGAAGACGAGGTGCCTGCTAATTCTGTCTCTGAAACTGACCTCCTCCTGACTGATTGTTTTGACGATTCTGATACTGGTGCTGAGGATACTGCCTTTGGAACTGCTGCTGCTGAGGTGGACACTGGTTCTGCCTGAACTGTTGAGGTTGATTGCTTGAGAAACGAGGACGATTGCTGCTTCCAGGCTGGGGTCCACTGATCTTGCGCTTGCGATCCTCCATCTCCTTACGCTTCCTCTCTGTCATGATTGCTCTGTCAATCAAGTGCTGGAATGTCGCGAAGGTATGATTCATCAGTTGGTACTGAAGAGGGTCAACCAAGCCTCTTAGGAAACGATATTGCCTCTTGGCGTCGGTGTTGACATCTTCAGAAGCATAGCGAGACAACTGCAGAAACCTGTCTCGATACTCACTGACAGACGATGACCCTTGCTTGAGGGCCAGAAACTCCTCCTTCTTCACTGTCATCAGACCTGCGGGCACATGGTACTGACGAAAGCTACCTCTAAACTCTTCCCAGGTGATGGTGTCGGGGTTGACATGGGTGGCGAGATAAGACTCCCACCATGACTGAGCTGCTCCTCTCAACAGACGGGGACCATACAGGACTTTCTCCCTATCGTCGCACTGAGCGGTGTGCAACTCTCGCTCCACAGTGCGCAGCCAGTCTTCAGCATCCATGGGGTTAGAAGAATGAGCAAACGTTGGGGGATGACTTCTCATGAATTCAGCACGCTTGTCCCTGGGCATCTGAGGCATCTGAGGCTGAGGTGGTGGCTGCTGCTGCTGCTGAATGGCGGCCAAAGTCTGACCAATGGCTTGAACTGCCTGGGTCTGCATCAGAAACATCTGCTCGATTGACATCGGGGCGGGGGTGGTAGTTGTTGTTGCTAGGGTGCCTCATCCTGCGGGGCTGCCTGCTCCTGCTGAGCACGCCTTCCTCCTCTGCGCCTGTTCTCTGACATCTGCAGAATGCAACCACACATCAGAACCGATCTTGCAAATCTTGCAGCATAAGAAAAGAGCATAGAATTCTTCAACAACCCTGAACAGATGAGCATCTTCACTGATCTCCAACACAGACCAACACAGCTTCTCAGATAAAGAGGAAAGTGGAATAAAAGGCTTCCCAACTAGATAACTAACTTCATCAACATATAACAGGTAAACCAAAATGCAGGGGATACCCACACTCTGGTGACAGTCATTACAAAGATCCAAATCAAACATAGTTCATCGTGACAAACATAAATGCACAGGATATAGCAAACTACCCTGTCTAACTAAGACCAACTAAGAGCGAGACTGACGCTAAGACTGAGACTAAGACTAAGACTAAAACTTCTATATTAAGCATTTATTACAAGACTCAACACTGACGATCTATGGTTCTAAATCTATCTGGGTCTTGCAGTCGGGATTGCCATAAGGCTGGTGTCCACGCCGAGGTGAGCGGTACGGGTGCTGAGTCCCGACGAGAGCGGGGGAACCATCGTCCAGGTGACGACGCTCCGCGCGCTCAGCCTGCAACTGGGCGATCTCAGCACGAGCCCTACTCAGCTCGTCTAGCGCATGGTCCAGCTCCGTGTTTAGCACGGCGGCTAGGTTGACTGTGCTGCTCAACCTAGGATTGTCCTCACCAACAGGTGAGACAATCACGCCTCCTGTGCTGCCAGATGGACGGTGGGGGTAATACTTCAGGTTGAGACCGTCAGCTACCCCACCGAGAACCGAGTAGTAGTGCGAAAGCGCACACTGTGCAGCATCTTGCATGGCCGCCTCAACTGAGTCCCGCTCAGAGATGGAATAGTGCTCTGAGCAGACCTCCGCACCCTGGAGACTATTCTCCGGACGGCGCACCAAGCAGGTCGCCTCCCAGCGGTCCGGGTAGACCCTGCGACTATGCTGGTAGACCACACAGCGATACTCGATGGACCAAGTACGCCGGTCAAGTGCCCGACGTAGCAGGGTGTCGAGCGCATCGTGGAAGTGACACCCGCGAGCAGCGTGGCGAGTGATGGGTCGAGCAACCCATCCTTCCGGCTCCTGGTCAGCAGAAAAGTCGGTGTCGTGGCTCGAGCTGTCGTCGCCATCTCCGTCGTCTGGGTCTCCTCTAGCAGCTACTCCAGAGGCTGGGGCATCCAGTGGTGGTGCAGGGGGCGCCTCCAGAGGAAGCACGGGGGAGCAGCTCCTCACGGACTCTATCTCCTGCTGGAGCGAGAAAGAAGAGCCCTGCTGCTCCTGCTCCTGTCGTCGACGCTCCTGCTCCTCACGCAGGCGGTGGTGCAGCCTCTCCAAGTGACTGGACTGACCGGCCACGGGACGGCGAAGCGGACGCTCCGCGAGACGAGAGGGTAAGAAGGGGATGACAGACTTTCGTGCGGTGTGTCTAAGACGAGCCATCTACAAAAGACACCGCAAGCAAAAGAGTGAGAACAGAACTAGTATGACCAGCAAGTAATGAACCATAAATAAATGAAGGATTAGAATAAAACACAATTTTTAGCAAGGTATAATATATAGTAGAACATAGGTTTGGTCGATATGACCAACTTTTGAAGGGATACCAAAGTCAAGGTAGGGATAGAGGTCTATAATCCTTAGAACGACCATTCTACTCTAGGTTAGCGGTCCTACAGTCAGCACGGCTTTGATACCACTTATGTCACACCCGGTTTCAGAAGGCAAACCGAATGCGAACCATGTACGTGCCAGGATCAGCAATTCACGTACACAACAGTTACATAACATGGACATCATCACACAATGCTCAAATAGTATTAAAAAGGGGAATAATAGTCGATTGCATCATATGTCTGAGACATCCACATAGTCTTTACAATAGATCGAAGTGCGAAAACGAAACGTAGATAAACGACTGGGGGTTGCCGCTAACCCACGGCTAGAACTCGTCGTAGTCTTGGAACTCCTGGAAGTCTCCTTCCACGACTTCGTCTTCTCCTGAGCAGTGGTTGCAATGCGGACAACCTAGGGAAGGGGGGGTTGGTGTGTAGAGCAAGGGTGAGAACACATCAACATACTCAGCAAGTGTCCTGTTTGGTTGTAGTGGACTAGCTTTATGTGGGGGGTAAGTCAAGCAGTTGCTTTTAGTTGGTCAGATTATTATTACTATTAGAGAAAGCCAAGTTTTAGATTTAGCCCACGTTATTAACCCAAACGTACTCCTTTCCAAGCGGAAAGAGTACCACTTACCATTACCAGAGTCATTACCAAGAACCATCAACCTCGTTGCCACCTGTAATCCGAACATATCTGAACGAGTACCACTAATCACTGGAGCTCCCTTGGCCGCTCATAACCGCGAGCACGGCTGATATATCAGTTTTCTAACACTCTGCAGAGGTTGTGCACTTTACCCACAAGCCGTGATTCCCTTTCTGCCCGGAGATCATGACTCTACATTGATCACTACCAAGGTGACCCAGCAGGGCATCACTACGTAGCCTTTACAAAGATTCCCTGGGGCTGTAGTCGCCCATTAGGTTTCCTAAATGTACTGCACTCCTCCCCAAGGGGTGAACCAAACTTGGCAGAGCGAGCCGCATACACCGAGCCCCATTGACGGCACGACGGCTAAGCGAACTACACCCCGGATCTTCTAATTATTCAGCTAAGGGCACCCCATTCCACCCTCGTGGTTGCACTGTTTTCCCGGGCGGTCATCCAACGAACAGGTCCTTACGGAGAGGCACTCGAGAAACCGCTCGAGCCCCCTTGAAGGCCACAAGTATAACATCATAATAAGGAGAGGGAAAACAGTGTATCATTGATCATTCTCATCATGTTCATTGATTAGAGTTGAGCAATAGCATAAGACTAAGCAATAATAATCCAACCCAAATAGGTAAACAAGGACATGGATAACAAAAGCTAGTCAATCCTTAGGTATAAATGTGTAATGCGGGAGGTAAATTAAAGTATGTATAGGACAGAGATAGGTCAAGGGACACTTGCCTCCACCAACCGACTGCTGCTCAGGGGCTTCTCCTGTGAGTTTTTCGGGTTCCTCGACCGAATCGTTCTCTATGCGAGTGCAAACATACATACATCCATCCATTTAAATTAGGAAGCAAACAATACACCATACAAGAGAACAAATAGATTAAACAGGCATAGAATATGACATACGATATTGCATTGGCCATGGCTAGAAACGGGGGAAGGTCTCGCAGGGGTTAAAGCTTATGCTCGAGGCGCATTACGGGTAGACAAATAACTAGACGTTACGTGCTCTAGTTCCACTTAGCTCTAACAAAAAGGATTAGCTACATGCACAACTCGAATCATGACCATTTTCAGTTGATCGACATTAGATAAGGTAGATAATTACCTACATGAATTAACTAACATAATCGATTTCTAAAATGAGTTTGCATTTATTAATTAAATAACGCGGTCACACGCATGGAAAACACGGGGGGGGGGGGGGGGGGGGGGGGTAGACGAGCACGTCTAGGGAGGGGGGGTAGACGAGCGTGTCGCAAACGTGGCAGAGCGCTATGCGTCGCGCCGAGGGCACGGCGAGCCACGCCAAAGCACCATGCACTACGCGAGCATGCGCGCGCAAGGCCGCGCTGACGCGTCGCGAATGAGTCGCGCACACGCCAAGGCCGAGCCGCGCACGCACCACGCAAGGGCCATACCGAGGGCGGACCGCACCATGGCCGGGACAGGGGACCGCGCGGGGTCACCATAGCCGCGCCAGCCGAGCTCCGGCCGCGCACCGGAGGCACGAGAGCCGAGCTCCAGGCCGCGAACCGCGGGGGACGGGACGGGGCGCTGCGCGGGGTCGCCACGGTTATGCCGCGCCGAGACCGGACCGCGCGATCGCGCGTGCGCAGGGGCAGGGGAACGGGGCCGGGGCGAGCTGGGCGCACCCTGGCCACACGCCATGGCCGGGCCGACCAAGCGCGCCGGGGACGCCACGGCCGCGCCGGGGCGGATGCGCCATGGCCGCCACGGCAAGGCGAGGCCGCGCCGCGCCGGCGAGCCACTAGGGCCGGGGGCAAGCGCGCAGGCGGGCACCATGCCGGGCGCGTCGCCGCGGGGAGCAGGGGAGGGAGGAGGTCGGGGTGAGCCGCGCCGGGCCGGGGGGACGCCATGGCCGGACCGCGGGCGGACGAGTCGCGCCGCTCCGCGCCACCGGGGCGGATGGGGCTGGCGAGCGCCGAAGGCGGGGCGGGGCCTCGCCGAGACGCCACGGGCGGGGTGGCCGCGAGCTCGAGGGCGGGTGCGACCGCCCCGCGGGAAAGGCGCCGGCGTGCGCGGGGAAAGGAGGAGGGAGGGGAGAGAGAAGAGGAGAGGGGGAGGAAGGGGCTTACCGCGCGGGACGAGGACCGGCGGCGGCGGCGGTTCGGCGAGCGGGCAGGGGAGCAAGGCGGGTTGGGCAGGGGAGGAGAGAGGGGTTTGGGGAGGGGAGAGAGGGTGACAGGTGGGGCCCGCAGGGGGAGAGGCGGCAGCGGGCGTAACCGTCGCACGCCGCGCGCGGGGGATGCGGAGGGGGTGCGGCTGGGCCGCCTCCTGGGCCCAAAGCGGGGGTGGGGCGCGAGGGGGCGAGTTGGGCCGCGACGTCACCGGCCCACGGCGCGAGGGGGGAAGGGGAGAGGGGGGCAAGGCCAGCTGGGCCGCGCGCCAAGGGGGGGGCTGGGCCAAAAGGGGAGGAGAGGGAGGGGAGATAAAAGAAAAATATTTTCTTTTTTTCTAATATCTATTTTCTAGATGAATGCTTTCACACTTTCCATCAATCAAAAAAATGCATGGTTCGGCATGGTGCAGCAAACCAAAGAAAATAACTCTAGGGTTTACTATTATCACATGACTTAGAGTTTTGAGGATGGGTGAGGTTTTTGAAAGGGAAATGTGCCTTTGGGCCATTTCTAAGTATTTTGGTGATTGAGTGCAAACACAAGTGCTTAAATATGAAAATATGCCCAAGGATGAACAAAGTGCAAATCACAAGTTAAGGTATGTTTCTAAGCCTTAGTACATTGGTTTTGTGTACTAATATATTTGTCTAAGTGTTAGAAACAGATAGAAGAAGAGAAGAGAAGACTTGGCTGTGTACAGCCAAGGGGCTGCTTCGGTCTGGGGCACCGGACTGTCCGGTGGTGCACCGGACAGTGTCCGGTGGTGCACCGGACAGTGTCCGGTGCGCCAGGCTGCCTCGGCCGAAGAGGCCGCTCTCGGGTTTTTCTCCGGCGACTTCGGCTAAAATTCACCGGACTGTCCGGTGTGCACCGGACTGTCCGGTGAGCCAACGGTCGGCCGGGCCAACGGTCGGCCGCGCGATCGGCGCGCGACACGTGGCCGAGCCAACGGTCGGAAGGAAGCACCGGACTGTCCGGTGTGCACCGGACTGTCCGGTGCGCCAGATCTGCAACGGTCGGCAACGGTCGGCTTCGCTTTTTATGGAAACAAATCGGGCACCGGACAGTGTCCGGTGTGCACCGGACTGTCCGGTGCGCCACGAGACAGAAGGCAAAGATGGCCTTCCAGATTTGTTCCCAACGGCTCCTAGCTGCCTTGGGGCTATAAAAGGGACCCCTTGGCGCATGGAGGAGTACACCAAGCATTCCTTGAGCACTCTTGATCACTCACACATCAATCTCGCGCACTTGTTCGACATTCTAGTGATTTGAGCTCCGTTCTAGTGTGCTAGTATTTTGAGCTCAAGTCTGGGTCTTGTGTGTGCGTATTCGCTATGATCTTTGTGTCGTGTGTGAGTTGCTAATCCCTCCCTTGCTCTGTGATTCTCTGTGAACATCTTTTGTAAGGGCGAGAGGCTCCAAGTTGTGGAGATTCCTCGCAAACGGGATTGAGAAAAGAAAAGCAAGAACACCGTGGTATTCAAGTTGATCATTGGATCACTTGAGAGGAGTTGAGTGCAACTCTCGTCCGTTGGGACGCCACAACGTGGAGTAGGCAAGTTTTGTACTTGGCCGAACCACGGGATAACCACTGTGTCATCTCTGTGATTGGATTCTTGTGGTTATTGTGTTTTGACTCCTCTCTAGCCACTTGGCATAAACTGTGCTAACACCTAATCAAGTTTTGTGGCTATAAGTTTAAGTTTTTACAGGATCACCTATTCACCCCCCCTCTAGGTGCTCTCAATTGGTATCGGAGCCGTTCTCTTCAAGAAAGGGACTAACCGCCCGAAGAGATGGATCCTAAGGGGAAGGGAATTGTGATCAACGACAAGGAGAAGGAGTCCTTCGTCAACGAGCCAAGGCATGACAAGTCCAATGACTCGGGCTCGGGCCACAAGCGAAGAGATGGGAAGAAGAAGAAGACAAGACGCATCAAGGAGATCGTCTACTACGACAGCGATGAGTCCTCTTCTTCCCAAAAGGACGACGACTACGACAAACAAAGGAAACCGGTTAATTCTAACTTTTCTTTTGACTACTCTCGTATTCCGCATAGTTCAAATTCACATTTGCTTTCCATTCCACTCGGCAAGCCCCCACACTTTGATGGGGAGGACTACGGATTTTGGAGCCACAAAATGCGTAGTCACCTATTCTCTCTCCATCCTAGCATATGGGAGATTGTAGATAGTGGAATGCACTTTAATAGTTCGGATAGTCCTATATTCATTAATGAGCAAATCCATAAGAATGCACAAGCTACTACTGTTCTTCTAGCCTCATTGTGCAGGGATGAATATAATAAAGTGAGTGGCTTGGATAACGCCAAGCAAATCTGGGATACCCTCAAGATCTCTCATGAGGGAAATGACGCTACCTTGCTCACCAAAATGGAGTTGGTGGAGGGCGAGCTTGGACGGTTCGCGATGATAAGGGGCGAGGAGCCAACTCAAACATACAACCGGCTCAAGACCCTTGTCAACAAAATAAGGAGCTACGGAAGCACGCGATGGACGGACCACGACGTCGTCCGACTAATGCTCAGGTCCTTTACCGTTCTTGATCCTCATTTGGTGAATAATATTCGTGAGAATCCCAGGTACACCAAAATGTCGCCCGAAGAAGTACTAGGAAAATTCGTCAGCGGGCGAATGATGATCAAGGAAGCAAGGTATGTGGACGACGCCTTGAATGGACCGATCAACGAGCCGCAACCTTTTGCTCTCAAAGCCACAGGGAACAAGGAGGCGCTACCCAGCAAGGTGGCGCAAATTGAGGCGGCCGGTCTTAATGAAGAAGAAATGGCCCTCATTATCAAGAGATTCAAGACGGTGCTAAAGGGTCGCAATGGACAGCCGAGCAAGACTAAGACCAAGGGGAAGCGATCATGCTTCAAATGCGGTAAGCTTGGTCATTTTATTGCTAACTGTCCTGATAATGATAGTGACCAGGAAAAGGGGAACAAGAGGGAAAAGAAGAAGCATTACAAGAAGGCAAAGGGCGAGGCGCATCTAGGCAAGGAGTGGGACTCGGATTGCTCCTCGTCCGACTCCGACAATGAAGGACTCGCCGCCACCGCCTTCAACAAATCAACCCTCTTCCCCAACGAGCGTCACACATGCCTTATGGCAAGAGAGAAGAAGGTATGTACTCGCAACTCTACCTATGCTTCTTCAAGTGAGGACGAATCTAGTGATGAGGATGAAGTAGATTATTCATGTTTGTTCAAGGGCTTAGATAGATCTAAGATAGACAAAATTAATGAATTAATTGATGCCTTGAATGAAAAGAATATACTTTTAGAAAAGCAAGAGGATTTGTTGTATGAAGAGCATGATAAATTTGTTGAGGCACAAAAATCCTATGCTTTAGAAGTTAAGAGAAATGAAATGCTTTCTTTTGAACTATCTACTTGTCATGAAACCATTTCTACTTTGAAAGGTGTCAACAATGATTTAAATGCTAAATTAGAAGTAGCAAACAAATCCCATTCTTGTGTAGAACATGTTGAAATTTGTACTAGGTGTAAAGACTTTGACATTAATGCTTGTAGTGAACACCTAGTTTCAATTTCCAAGCTTAATGATGAACTGGCTAGTCTTAATGCTCAACTTAAGACTAGCAAGAGTGATTTCGATAAGCTAAAATTTGCAAGGGATGCCTACACAATTGGTAGACACCCCTCAATTAAGGATGGACTTGGCTTCAAAAGAGAAGCTAAGAACTTAACAAGCCATAAGGCTCCCATTCCCGCCAAGGAGAAAGGGAAGGCCCCTATGGCTACTAGTGCTAAAAGGAACCATGCATTTTTGTATCATGATAGAAGACAAACTAGAAATGTAAGTCATGATGCTTATGATTCATATGTTTATGATTCTCATGCCATGTTTGCTCCTAGTTCCTCTTATGTGTATGATAGAAATGTTACTAGGAGAAATGTTGTTCCTAAAAGAAATGCTATTCATCATGTGCCTAGAAGGAATGTTATTCATGCTCCTAGGAAAATAGCAAATGAACCTTCTACAATTTATTGTGCTTTGAATGCTTCATTTGCAATTTGTAGAAAGGATAGAAAAGTAATTGCTAGGAAGTTAGGGGCAAAATGCAAAGGTGATAAAACTTGCATTTGGGTCCCTAAGGAAATTGTGACTAACCTTGTAGGACCCAACAAGAGTTGGGTACCTAAGTCCCAAGCCTAAATTTGCCTTGCAGGTTTATGCATCCGGGGGTTCAAGCTGGATTATCGACAGCGGATGCACAAACCATATGACGGGGGAAAAGAAGATGTTCACCTCCTACGTCAAAAATAAGGATTCCCAAGATTCAATTGTATTCGGTGATGGGAATCAAGGCAAGGTAAAAGGGTTAGGTAAAATTGCGATTTCTAATGAGCATTCTATCTCTAATGTATTTTTAGTAGAGAGTCTTGGATATAATTTGCTATCTGTTAGTCAATTATGTCATATGGGGTATAACTGTCTATTTACAAACGTAGATGTGTCTGTCTTTAGAAGGAGTGATGGTTCACTAGCTTTTAAGGGTGTATTAGACGGCAAACTTTATTTAGTTGATTTTGCAAAAGAAGAGGCCGGTCTAGATGCATGCTTAATAGCTAAGACTAGCATGGGCTGGCTGTGGCATCGCCGCTTAGCACATGTGGGGATGAAGAACCTTCACAAGCTTCTAAAGGGAGAACACGTGATAGGTTTGACTAACGTTCAATTCGAAAAAGATAGACCTTGTGCAGCTTGTCAAGCAGGGAAACAGGTGGGAGGAGCACATCACAGCAAGAATGTGATGACCACTTCAAGACCCCTGGAGCTGCTGCATATGGACCTCTTCGGACCCGTCGCCTATCTAAGCATAGGGGGAAGTAAGTATGGTTTAGTTATTGTTGATGATTTTTCCCGCTTCACTTGGGTGTTCTTTTTGCAGGATAAGTCTGAAACCCAAGGGACCCTCAAGCGCTTCCTCAGGAGAGCTCAAAATGAGTTTGAGCTCAAAGTGAAAAAGATAAGGAGCGACAACGGGTCCGAGTTCAAGAACCTGCAAGTGGAGGAGTTCCTTGAAGAGGAAGGGATCAAGCACGAGTTCTCCGCTCCCTACACACCACAGCAAAATGGTGTGGTAGAGAGGAAGAACAGGACGCTCATCGACATGGCGAGGACGATGCTAGGGGAGTTCAAGACCCCCGAGTGCTTTTGGACGGAAGCCGTGAACACTGCTTGCCACGCCATCAACAGGGTCTACCTTCATCGTCTCCTCAAGAAGACGTCGTATGAGCTTCTAACCGGTAACAAACCCAATGTATCTTACTTTCGTGTATTTGGGAGCAAGTGCTACATTCTAGTGAAGAAAGGTAGGAATTCTAAGTTTGCTCCCAAAGCTGTAGAAGGGTTTTTGTTAGGTTATGACTCAAATACAAAGGCGTATAGAGTCTTCAACAAATCATCGGGTTTGGTTGAAGTCTCTAGCGACGTTGTATTTGATGAGACTAATGGCTCTCCAAGAGAGCAAGTTGTTGATTGTGATGATGTAGATGAAGAAGATGTTCCGACGGCCGCTATACGGACCATGGCGATTGGAGAAGTACGGCCACAGGAACAAGATGAACGAAATCAACCTTCTTCCTCAACTATGGTGCATCCCCCAACCGAAGATGACGAACAGGTACCTCAAGTGGAGGCGCTCGATCAAGGGGGAGCACAAGATAATCATGTGATGGAGGAAGAAGTGCAACCGGCACCTCCAACCCAAGTTCGAGCGATGATTCAAAGGGATCATCCCGTCGACCAAATTCTGGGTGACATTAGCAAGGGAGTAACTACTCGATCTCGATTAGTTAATTTTTGTGAGCATTACTCTTTTGTCTCTTCTATTGAGCCTTTCAGGGTAGAGGAGGCCTTGCTAGATCCGGACTGGGTGTTGGCCATGCAAGAGGAGCTAAACAACTTCAAGCGCAATGAAGTTTGGACACTGGTGCCTCGTCCGAAGCAAAATGTTGTGGGAACCAAGTGGGTGTTCCGCAACAAACAGGACGAGCACGGGGTGGTGACGAGGAACAAGGCTCGACTTGTGGCAAAAGGTTATGCCCAAGTCGCAGGTTTGGACTTTGAAGAGACCTTTGCTCCTGTGGCTAGGCTAGAGTCCATTCGTATTTTGCTAG
Source organism: Zea mays (assembly GCF_902167145.1). Taxonomy (NCBI): domain Eukaryota; kingdom Viridiplantae; phylum Streptophyta; class Magnoliopsida; order Poales; family Poaceae; genus Zea; species Zea mays. The sequence continues at coordinate 77,535,555 of NC_050105.1, forward strand.
CATATGCCGCTCACCATTCTTTCAGGTTGTACCAAATGGATGTGAAGAGCGCTTTCCTCAACGGGCCAATCAAGGAGGAGGTGTACGTGGAGCAACCCCCTGGCTTCGAGGATGAACGGTACCCCGACCATGTGTGTAAGCTCTCTAAGGCGCTCTATGGACTTAAGCAAGCCCCAAGAGCATGGTATGAATGCCTTAGAGACTTTTTAATTGCTAATGCTTTCAAGGTTGGGAAAGCCGATCCAACTCTTTTTACAAAGACATGTGATGGTGATTTGTTTGTGTGCCAAATTTATGTCGATGACATAATATTTGGTTCTACTAACCAAAAGTCTTGTGAAGAGTTTAGCAGGGTGATGACGCAGAAATTCGAGATGTCGATGATGGGCGAGTTGAACTACTTCCTTGGGTTCCAAGTGAAGCAACTCAAGGACGGCACCTTCATCTCCCAAACGAAGTACACGCAAGATCTGCTAAAGCGGTTTGGGATGAAGGACGCCAAGCCCGCAAAGACTCCGATGGGGACCGACGGACACACCGACCTCAACAAAGGAGGTAAGTCCGTTGATCAAAAAGCATACCGGTCAATGATAGGATCTTTGCTTTACTTATGTGCTAGTAGACCGGATATTATGCTTAGCGTATGCATGTGTGCTAGATTTCAATCCGATCCTAAGGAATGTCACTTAGTGGCGGTGAAGCGAATTCTTAGATATTTAGTTGCTACGCCTTGCTTCGGACTCTGGTATCCAAAGGGGTCTACCTTTGACTTAGTTGGATACTCAGACTCCGACTATGCTGGATGTAAGGTCGATAGGAAGAGTACATCGGGGACGTGCCAATTCTTAGGAAGGTCCCTGGTGTCATGGAACTCTAAGAAACAAACCTCCGTTGCCCTATCCACCGCTGAGGCCGAGTATGTTGCCGCAGGACAGTGTTGCGCGCAACTACTTTGGATGAGGCAAACCCTCAGGGACTTTGGCTACAATCTGAGCAAAGTCCCACTCCTATGTGACAATGAGAGTGCTATCCGCATGGCGGAAAATCCTGTTGAACACAGCCGCACAAAGCACATAGACATCCGGCATCACTTTTTGAGAGACCACCAGCAAAAGGGAGATATCGAAGTGTTTCATGTTAGCACCGAGAACCAGCTAGCCGATATCTTTACCAAGCCTCTAGATGAGAAGACCTTTTGCAGGCTGCGTAGTGAGCTAAATGTCTTAGATTCGCGGAACTTGGATTGAATTGTAGCATACATGTGTTTATGCATTTGATCAGGTTCATTCTGCATTTTGTTGCTTATTGTGGTGCTCAAGTTGTACCAACACTCCCTGGACCTCACAAGTCCGTTGCAAAGTGATGCACATGTTTAGGGGGAGATGTGTTACAACTTGACCCTTTGAGACTAACCATTTGCTTGAGTTTGCTTGATTTAGTCTCGAAGGAGGATTGAAAGGGAAAAGGTGGACTTGGACCATGAAAGACTTCCACTGCACTCCGATGAGAGGGTAACTAATTCCAAGTTCATCTCATGAAATCTTATTGCCATTTGCTCTTAATTGAAGACTTTGGTGAGGCAATGGGGTTAAAAGGCCAAGATTGATCCCGTTTTGGTGCTTGATGCCAAAGGGGGAGAAAATAAAGGCCAAAGCGATAAATGGATCAGCTACCACTTGAGAGATTTTGAAAATAGTAGGATAGAGTTTTTGTTTTGTCAAAAGCTTTTATTGTCTCTTATTGTCTCTATTGTCAAAAGTTGGCTTCTTGTGGGAAAAAGTATTGAGTATGGGAAATAGGGGGAGTTTTTGAAATCTTTGATCAATCTCTTTTGGAATGACTCTCTTTATACTTCAACATATGTGTTTGACTTAGAGATAGAGAATTGAGTTTGATTTGCAAAAACAAACCAAGTGGTGGCAAAGGATGATCCATATATGTCAAAATTGAATAAAACCAATTTGAGTTTTTATTTGAAGTGATTTTGCACTTGTGCTATCTACTTTATGTTGTGTTGGCATAAATCACCAAAAAGGGGGAGATTGAAAGGGAAATGTGCCTTTGGGCCATTTCTAAGTATTTTGGTGATTGAGTGCAAACACAAGTGCTTAAATATGAAAATATGCCCAAGGATGAACAAAGTGCAAATCACAAGTTAAGGTATGTTTCTAAGCCTTAGTACATTGGTTTTGTGTACTAATATATTTGTCTAAGTGTTAGAAACAGATAGAAGAAGAGAAGAGAAGACTTGGCTGTGTACAGCCAAGGGGCTGCTTCGGTCTGGGGCACCGGACTGTCCGGTGGTGCACCGGACAGTGTCCGGTGGTGCACCGGACAGTGTCCGGTGCGCCAGGCTGCCTCGGCCGAAGAGGCCGCTCTCGGGTTTTTCTCCGGCGACTTCGGCTAAAATTCACCGGACTGTCCGGTGTGCACCGGACTGTCCGGTGAGCCAACGGTCGGCCGGGCCAACGGTCGGCCGCGCGATCGGCGCGCGACACGTGGCCGAGCCAACGGTCGGAAGGAAGCACCGGACTGTCCGGTGTGCACCGGACTGTCCGGTGCGCCAGATCTGCAACGGTCGGCAACGGTCGGCTTCGCTTTTTATGGAAACAAATCGGGCACCGGACAGTGTCCGGTGTGCACCGGACTGTCCGGTGCGCCACGAGACAGAAGGCAAAGATGGCCTTCCAGATTTGTTCCCAACGGCTCCTAGCTGCCTTGGGGCTATAAAAGGGACCCCTTGGCGCATGGAGGAGTACACCAAGCATTCCTTGAGCACTCTTGATCACTCACACATCAATCTCGCGCACTTGTTCGACATTCTAGTGATTTGAGCTCCGTTCTAGTGTGCTAGTATTTTGAGCTCAAGTCTGGGTCTTGTGTGTGCGTATTCGCTGTGATCTTTGTGTCGTGTGTGAGTTGCTAATCCCTCCCTTGCTCTGTGATTCTCTGTGAACATCTTTTGTAAGGGCGAGAGGCTCCAAGTTGTGGAGATTCCTCGCAAACGGGATTGAGAAAAGAAAAGCAAGAACACCGTGGTATTCAAGTTGATCATTGGATCACTTGAGAGGAGTTGAGTGCAACTCTCGTCCGTTGGGACGCCACAACGTGGAGTAGGCAAGTTTTGTACTTGGCCGAACCACGGGATAACCACTGTGTCATCTCTGTGATTGGATTCTTGTGGTTATTGTGTTTTGACTCCTCTCTAGCCACTTGGCATAAACTGTGCTAACACCTAATCAAGTTTTGTGGCTATAAGTTTAAGTTTTTACAGGATCACCTATTCACCCCCCCCCTCTAGGTGCTCTCAGTTTTAGCGAAAAGAAATGGGAAAGAGGGGTAACGCCCGAATTTAGCGAGCGATAGAGAAAGAAAAAATTCAACTCGAAATTCGGGGCGTTACACCACCAAATCTGGATGAAGAAGGAAGATGAGCCAAAGACCAGCTTCATAACCCCCAGTTTTTCATATTGTTATCTTTGGATGCCTGAGGGGCTCAAGAATGCTGGAGGAAGCTTAAGTAGAATGACAGCTAAAGTCCTTGACTCTCAGATAGGCAGAAATGTGCTAACATATGTTGATGATATCATAGTAAAGAGCACGAAGCAAGAAAATCACATTACCGATCTGCAGGAAACATTTGCTAATTTTAGGCAAGTTGGCCTTAAATTAAATCCAGAAAAATTTGTCTTCGGAGTAAAGAAGGGAAAATTCCTTAGTTGTCTAGTTTCAACGAAAGGGATCGAAGCTAATCTGAACAAAATTGAAGCTATTCTTCGGATGGAGCTGCCAAGCACAAAGAAGGGGGCTCAATGGCTGACAGGAAGGCTGGCATCTTTGAATCGATTCATATCTAGATCAGCAGAGAGAAATTTACCATTCTTTGAAGTGTTGAAGTCGGCCGAAGTCTTTCAATGGGGATCAGCTCAGCAGAAAGCCTTCGAAGAGCTGAAGCAATACATGATAGATCTAACAATGCTAACTCCACCCACGCCAGGGGCTCCTCTGCTATTGTATGTGGCAGCTTCGCACTCGGCAGTAAGTGCGGCGCTTGTACAGGAGAAGCTTGAAGGACAAACTAAAAAGCAAGTCCCAGTATATTTTGTCTCCGAAGTATTAAGCTTATCAAAGAAAAATTACACAGAATTGGAGAAAGTGTTGTATGCTGTATTAATGGCCTCCAGGAAGCTTCAGCATCATTTTCAAGCTTACCATATAATTGTTCCCTCGTCACAGCCTCTGAAGGACACTATGAGGAACAGAGAAGCTACTGGAAGGGTTGGAAAGTGGGCCGCGGAGCTCAATGAATTCACCATTTACTATGTGCACAGATCTTCAATTCAATCCTAGGCGCTAGCAGACTTCATCGCTGACTGGACGCCAGGGGCTCACGAAGAAGGGACAAGCAAGGATACCGAAGCTTGGACGGTGTTCTGCGATGGTTCTTAGGGAACCTTCGGTGCAGGAGCAGCTGCGGTCCTAGTGGCACCTTCAAAAGTCAAAACATGTTTTGCAGTCAAACTGGATTTCAGTTGCACAAATAATATTGCTGAGTACGAAGCACTTCTATTGGGGCTTCGGAAACTAAGGGCAATGGGAATAAGAAGGGCCATCCTAAAGACTGATTCTCAAGTTATTGCTGGCCATGTGGATAAGAGCAGCAAGGCACAAGATCCGAAGCTTGGAAAATATCTGGATGCAGTCTGAAGGTTGGAAGCTTCCTTCGAAGGTTTTTCCGTCAAGAATATTCCAAGAGGTGAAAATGAGCATGCAGATTTGCTAGCCAAATCAGCGGCTCAGGGGCTCCCCCTACCCTCCGAAGTATTTTTTGAAGCAATAAAAGCACCTTCGGTTGAGCTCATGGAGAGAGCAGTGCTTACTATTTCTCCAGTACATAGTGAAGACTGGAGAACTGAAATAATATCTTTCCTTCAAGGCAATTGTCTTTCAAGTGACGAAGCTTATAACAAAAGAATGGAGGCAAGAACAAGACCATATGTGATAATAGAAGGGGAATTGTATAAACAAGGAGTTTGTTCACCACTCCTCAAATGTTTATCAAGAACCGAAGGTATGGAATTAATGAAAGAGATACATGCAGGTCTGTGTGGATCTCACATTGGATCTAGGCCCTTGTTGGGAAAAGTTTTTCTACAAGGATTTTATTGGCCGAAGGCAGCTTCGGATGCAGCAGAATTAGTCCAAAAATGTGAAGGTTGTCAAAAATGTGCAAGAGACCAGAAGCAACCTTCATCTCTCACTCAGTTAATACAGCCCACTTGGCCATTGCAAAGGTGGGCCTCAATTTGCTAGGCCCACTTCCACCAGCACAAGCAAATCTAAAATATGTTGTGGTGGCGGTAGAGTATTTTTCCAAGTGGATTGAGGCGAAGCCTTTAGCCACAATAACTTCGGTCACTGTCCAGAAATTTTTCTGACAGAATATTGTTTGTCGCTTCGGAGTGCCGAAGGCTATTACTGTGGATAACGGGACACAATTCGATGCTGAAGCTTCCAAAGAATTCTGTGAACAAATTGGCACGAAGATTCATTTTGCATCGGTCAGACATCCGGAGTCAAATGGACTTGTTGAAAGAGCTAATGGTATTATAATGACGGGAATAATGAAGTTAATCTTCAATCAGCCCAGAGGAAAGTGGCCAGATGAATTGATCAAAGTGGTGTGGAGCCACAACACTACAATATCAAGGTCAACAGGCTTTACACCATTCAAATTACTGTTTGGTGACGAAGCAATAACCCCAGAAGAAGCTAAGGCATGATCAATAAGAACAGTGGCTTCGGTAGAGACAAAGCTGATTATTCTGTGGCAAAAGATGCTATAGAAGGGATCAGGCTTCAGGCTGTGGAGAACATCAATAAATATCAAGCCGAAACAATAAAATGGCGTGACAGAAAAGTTCGGCTAAAGAACATTAAGCCAGGACATTTGGTGCTTCGGAGAGTTGCCAACCCAGATACAGTAGGCAAGCTACAGTTGAAGTGGGAAGAACCTTTTCTGGTAGTATCTTCGTCAAGACCTGGTTCTTACAGATTGAAGATATGGACGGCAACGACATTCCTAGATCTTGGAATGCGGATGAGCTTCGGCGATATTATGTCTAGCTTAATGTAATCTTTTTATTTTTTTGCATGGCACCCTTTTCCTTTCCGAAGGGGGAGAAAGGTTTTTAATGGGGCCATGTCACACCCGGTTTTGGAAGGCAAACCGAATGCGAACTATGTACGTGCCAGGATCAGAACTCACGTACACAGCGATTACATAAATGAACATCATCGCACAATGCTCGAATAATAACATAAAAGAGTATTAACTTATTACATTACAGAGTCATAGACATCCACATAGTCATCGTCTTAACAGGTAAATCAAAGTACTAGCGAAACGCAGTAAAGATAAGGCCTTCACAGGCAGCTGACTGGGGGTTGCCGCCAACCCACACCTAGAATTTGTCGTAGTCTTGGAACTCCTGGAAGTCTCCTTCCACGGCTTCACCTTCTCCTGAGCAGTGGTTACAATGCGGACAACTTGGTGTTTTGTGGTAAAGCAAGGATGAGTACACATCAACGTACTCAGCAAATGTCTCGTTTGGCTGAAGTGGACTAGCTTTATGTGGGGTTAGGCTCAAGCAGTTGCTTTTAGTTGGTCAAGTATTTATCATTAGTAGAAGCCAGATTTTAGCATTTACCAACCCGTAAACCATTTCCTCATCGAGGAACAACATCATCATAGTCGAACCAAAACCATAACAGAATCCTTGTATCTCGAACCACCTGTATCTCTAATCAAAGAGGATCCCAAGGCTGCTCTTAACCGTGAGCACGGCTGATATATCAGTTTCACTACCCTCTGCAGAGGTCGCACACTTTACCCATGAGTCGTGATTCCCTTTCTACCCGGGGAGAGCTAATCCCCATTGACCACTACCTAGGTGGTCCGGCGGGGCATCACTACGTAGCTTTTACAAAGATTCCCTAGAGATCATAGCTGCCCGTTAGGTTTCTCCAGTTTGATAAACACAGTACCCCTCCCCGCAGGAGAGTGACTAACAAAAAGCAAAACGAAAGAACCTCGGCACTTAGCCTCGGCAGAGCAAGCACTGTGCCTGGACCCCATTGACGGCACGACGGCTAAGCAACTACACCTCTAGTTCCTCTAATTAATTGGCTAAGGGCATCCCATTTCACCCTCATGGTTGCACTGTTATCCCGGGTGGTCTCTCAACGAACAGGTCCTTACGGAGAGGTACTCAGGAAACAGCCTGAGCCCCCTAGAGTATCACAAGATCATCAACATCATCAGGATAACAGTATCATAAATAGTCACATCATGTTCATTGATTAAGTTAAGGCAATAGCAGAATGCTAACCATAACAGCCCATAAGGTCATTAAGGATAAAGTAAAGTGTAAAGCTAGTCAATCCTTAGGTTTCAAGTAAGTAATGCGGGATAGTAAGTTATAAGTGAATAGGACATAATGGGTCAGAGGACACTTGCCTTCACCAAACTGCTGATCAGGGACTTCCTCTACAACTTCCTCGGGAAACACAGACCGCTCGTTGTCTACGTAAAGTAATCATTCACACTATGCACTTGGGAAATAACAAACAAAAGCAATATACCAAACATATGCAGCAGAGAGATCACAAGTTCATAATAGAAAAGGATTGGTACTCTGGTATTCCCTAGGTCTAGGGTAGAGGACTACACAAAGTGATTCATTATCCACTAATCAGGTCCAAGTCAGTGGTGGGGTTAAATCATTACATGGTTTTTAGTCCCTAAACTTAGGTGCTTAAGTCCATAAACTTAGGTGCTCCAACTTTTATTAAAGTCTACCATCTTCTAATTATCTCAAATAGGGTTCCAATAACCTTAATCCTATCCTAATGATCAACTTTTAATTGGTACATGGAAACAGCAGGGAAACATTGTTTAAATAGATAGACAAAAATACTATGAGCATTTTGCAATTTGAAGCACCTAATTTGGAGTTCATATGACAAAGTTATGAATTTTACAAGATTGGGGATTAAAAATATGCCTTAAATACTTATTTTGGATTAAATAAAAGGTCCGAGGACCTAACTGTGAGAATCCAGGGACGGCGGGTTAAATAGCGGAAAGGCGGGGGTCTCTTTAAGAAAACGCGCGGGCGAAGGGGTATCGGGCTCTAATAGCCGTCGGATCTCGGATCAACGCTCAAGATTAGATCTGCGGGCGGGCGCGCGAGCGCGCGGCGGCCTGAGCGGCTGACAGGCGGGGCCAGGCGGGCAGCGCGGGGCGGCGGGCTGACAGGCGGGGCCAGGCGGGCAGCGCGGGCGTGGGCGGCTGACAGGCGGGGCCAGGTGGGCAGCGCGGGCGCGGGCAACTGACAGGCGGGGCCAGGCGGGCAGCGCGGGCGCGGGCGGCTGACAGGCGGGGCAGGGCGGGCAGAGCGGACGCGGGCGGCTGGCTGGCAGGCGGGGCCCAATTGGAAGGGAGGCGGGGTGTGGGGAAACGGCCCTGGGCCGTTGGATCTCAGGCGAACGGCTAGGGTTGGGCTCGGCCTAATTGAAACAGGGCCGCCCGATCTGGGATGGACGGCGGGGATCGGGTGGCCGGCCTTGTCCTCTCCTACGGCTAGCTGGGGCGACGGCGCTCGTTCCCGCGGCGGAGAACTCGCCGGAGACGAGGGGCGCGGGGGGCTCTGCGGGCCCCTAGGGCGACCTGAGCGGCCGGGGAGGTTGGGGAGGGCGCGGGGAACCGTCCGGTGGGGACTGGGTCGGGGCAGGGGCACCGGAGGGGGGCGGTCCACGGCGAAGCGGCTCGGCGGCGGCGCTAAAGGGCTCCGGCGAGCAATTAAACGCGACAGGGGGCAATACAAAGGTCGGGAGGGGGCGGGAGAGGTCCCTTACCTCAAGGCGGACTCCGGGGACTCCTCGGTGGCGGCGAAGGCACGGCGGCAGCCCGAGTCGACGGTGGCGGACCTCGGCGGCTGCGCAGAGAGCGGCGGTGAGCGAGGGCAGAGGAAATTAGAGAGGGGGAGGGGGAATTGGGGCGTGTCCTGGGTTGCGTACGTCGAGGCGAAGCTCACCGTGGCAGAGGGCACGGCGGGGCTCCGACGTCGACGGAGAAACGGGCTCGGGACGGCGGCGGTTTAATGGCGGCGGCGCTCTGGCGTGCGCGCAGCGCGGGGGAGGTGAGAGAGGGGTCTGCTGGTGCGCAAATGAGGGAGGGGGAGAGGGGGCGAGCGGGGTTCTGGGCTCAAGGGACCGAGGGCGAGGTAGTTGCGAGCTCCACGCGCGACGTGGCGCGGAGTCCGCGGCACGCGCGGACCGGGGCGGCGGTTACGCGGGGAGGAAGGTGCTGACAGCCGGGACCCACGGGCAGAGAGAGCGGGGGGAGCGAGCGCGGGTGCGGGGAAAGCGGCCGCGCTGACGAGCGGGCCCGCCAGGGCAGAGAGAGGAGGGGGGAAGAGCGCGCGCGCGGGATGGGCCTGATGGGCCGAAAGGCCGAGGGGGTGGGGGGAGTGGGCTTCTTTTCCCTTTTCTTTTATTCTGGCATTTGTTTTCTCTTTTCTTTTTATTTACTCTTTTTGATTCAAATCCAAATAAGCCACAAATTCAAATTAGCCTTTCTAAGAATTATGCACCAAACAAAAGTGAAATCTAGGGTTCAACATGATGCAACAATTCATACTCCCTTGGAGTTTGAGCTAATAGACTATAATTACAAATAAAATAACCACCCTTCTCCTATAGAAATGAGAAAGAGAAGATTGGGGAAGGATGTGATAAGAGGAGTAACACCTGAATTTGTGAATATGAGCAAAGAAATTTTATACCCCCAAATTCAGGGTGTTACAAACCTATCCCCCTTAAAAGAATCTCGCCCCGAGATTCAAGGTTGGTCAGCAAAGAGTTCAGGGTATTTGGCCTTCAGATCATCTTCTCGTTCCCAGGTTGCTTCTTCCTCCGAGTGGTGACCCCATCTGACTTTGCACATTCTGATGGTGTTTCTCCGGGTGACTCTGTCTGCAAACTCCAGAATCTGCGTTGGCTTCTCTATGTATGTCAGATCCTCCTGGACTTCCAAACCCTCCATTGGCAACTGTTCCTCTGGTACTCGCAGACACTTCTTCAATTGCGACACGTGGAACACGTTGTGCACTGCTGACAAGCTCTCTGGTAGGTTGAGCTGGTAGGCCACTTCTCCACGCTTTGCTTGGATCTGATATGGTCCGACGTACCGGGGTGCTAACTTGCCTTTAACTTCGAACCTTCTGACTCCCCTGATAGGTGACACCTTCAGATAGACGTAATCCCCCACTTCGAAACTCAGTTCTCTTCTCCTTCGGTCTGCATAGCTCCGCTGTCTTGATTGTGTTATCTTCAGGTTCTCCCGAACCATTTTGATATTCTCTTCGGCTTCAAGCAAGATGTCGGGGCCAAACACCTGTCTCTCTCCAGGCTGGTCCCAATGCAGCGGAGTCCTACAACTCCGCCCATAGAGTGCCTGAAACGGTGACATCTTCAAGCTAGCCTGGTAGCTATTGTTGTAGGAGAATTCTGCATAGGGTAACCTTTTGTCCCATCCTGACTTGTCTTGCAACGCACAGGCTCTCAGCATATCTTCTAGGATCTGGTTAGTTCTTTCAGTCTGACCGTCTGTCTGTGGGTGATAAGCCGAGCTGAAGTTCAAATGTGTGCCCAAAGCTTCTTGTAGCTGCTGCCAAAAATGAGAGGTGAACTGCGTTCCTCGATCTAACACTATCTTCTTCGGCACACCATGAAGGCAGACTATCCGTGACATGTATAACTCAGCTAACGTTGCTCCGGTGTATGTTGTCTTCACGGGTATGAAATGGGCCACCTTTGTTAAGCGGTCCACAACCACCCAGATGGAATCATAGCCGGCCCGGGTACGAGGTAGGCCAACTATAAAATCCATCCCGATCTCATCCCACTTCCACTGAGGAATCCACAATGGCTGCAACAATTCGGCAGGCCTCTGATGCTCTGCTTTGGTTCTCTGACAGCTATCACAGATGGTGACATATCCTGCGATCTCTCTTTTCATGCCATACCACCAAAACCTCCTTTTTAAATCCTGATACATCTTCTCGCTCCCAGGGTGTATGGAGTAGGCTGTCTCATGAGCTTCCTTGAGGATCAGTTCCCGAATAGGTTTGAGGTCGGGGACACACAATCGGTCCTTGAACCATATTACTCCCTCTTCGTCCTCTCGAAAGTCTTTGCCTCTTCCTTCCAAGATCAGCTGCCGGATCTTGTTGATGTTTTCATCATCCTTCTGCCCTTCTTTGATCTCCCGCTCTAGGGTGGGCTCTAATTCCACTGTTACTCCTTGTGTACTGTTCACGAAACCGAGGCTCAGTCTGTCGAACTCCTTGGCTAACTCATACGGCATTGGGTACGTGGCCAACATATTGACTTGACTCTTCCTGCTCAGAGCATCTGCAACAACATTGGCTTTGCCTGGATGGTAATGTATCTCCAACCCATAGTCCTTGATCAATTCCAACCATCTTCGCTGCCTCATGTTTAACTCTGACTGGGTGAATATGTATTTTAGACTTTTATGATCTGTGTAGATGTCACACTTCTGCCCATACAGGTAATGTCTCCAGGTCTTTAAAGCATGAACCACTGCTGCCAACTCTAGGTCATGTGTGGGATAGTTTTTCTCATGGATCTTCAGCTGTCGAGATGAGTATGCTACAACTCTTCCTTCTTGCATTAGCACACATCCCAATCCGGTGTAAGAAGCATCGCAATACACTGAGAATGTCTTGTGAACATCAGGCAGGACTAACACAGGAGCTGTAGTCAATCTATTTTTCAGTTCTTCGAATGCTTCCTGACACTTTTGGGTCCACTTAAACTCAACTTTCTTCGCTAGCAACGCTGTCATTGGTCTAGCAATCTTTGAGAAGCCTTCAATGAATCGCCTATAATATCCAGCCATTCCAATGAAGCTCTTGATCCCACGAACATCCTTTGGTGCTTTCCAGTTCAGGATATCTGCTACTTTCTTTGGATCCACTGCCAACCCATCTTGGTTTATGATGTGACCCAGAAATAAGACTTCATGAATCCAGAACTCGCATTTGCCCAGCTTGGCATACAACTGATGCTCTCGAAGTCTTTGCAATACCATCTTCAAATGCTCTACATGATCTTAGTCACTTTGAGAGTATATGAGAATATCATCGATGAACACTACCACAAACTTGTCTAGATAGTCCATGAACACACTGTTCATCAGGTACATAAAGAAGGCTGGCGCATTTGTCAAACCAAAGGACATAACTGTGAATTCATATAACCCGTACTTGGTGATGAATGTTGTCTTTGGTATGTCCGAGGGTCGGATTCTGAGTTGATGGTAGCCTGACCTCAGATCTATCTTCGAGAATACGCTGGCACCTCTGAGCTGGTCGAACAAATCTTCTATCCTTGGCAGGGGGTACTTGTTCTTGACAGTGACTTCATTCAAGGCTCTGTAGTCTATGCACATCCTTTTGGTACCATCTTTCTTCTCTACAAACAACACTGGAGCGGCCTAGGGCGAGGTACTTGGCCTGATGTAACCCTTCTCTAACATCTCATCTATCTGCTTCTTGAGTTCCACCAATTCTGGTCCAGACACTCGATAGGCTCTTTTGGAAATGGGGGCGGTACCAGGGATAAGCTCTATGGCAAATTCGACTTTTCTCTCGGGTGGCATGCCCGTTAGCTCCTCGGGAAACACGTCCGGAAAGTCCGACACAACCTTGATAGCCTCGAGCAGGTTGGGCTCCTTACTATCAACTGAAATCTGGTGACAGACTCCCTCCGCTGATTTAGGCATCCTTAGCTCGGCCACTACCTCTTCTCCTGACGAGGACTTCAATGTTACGGTCCTCTTGTCACAACTAACATTTGCTTCATACTTCATTAACCAATTCATCCCTAGAATAACATCTATCCCAGGGGTGTCTATTACTATTAAGTCACTGAGGAATCCTATCCCCCTTATTTCCACCATTATATTTGAGCATATTTTATCTGTTTGCACCTTGCCACCAACCGAATTAATCCTCATGGGCGGCATCATTGCCTCTACTGAGATGTTATGCAATTCTACCCATGTTGCAGTGACAAATGAATGAGTTGCACCAGTATCAAATAGCACTTTTGCGGGATGAGATTCGACTGAGAACATACCTACTGCCACATCTGGTGCATCCTGGATTGCTTCGGCCTCCAAGTGGTTCACCTTTCCACAGTTGTACGCTTGGCTACGATTGCCTGTTGCCGGCTACAGTACCCCTTGCCTTGTTGGAGCATTGGGGTTGGTCTGCTGCTGCGCCATCTTCTTTGGACACTGCATCGCCCAGTGGCCTTGATCTCCACAGTGGAAACATCCTCTGCCTCCTCCTTGTACTGGGGCTGCTTGGTTGCTCTGATTTGTTGCGGGGGCAGGAAGGCGAGGTGCCTGGTTGTTCTACTTCTGATACTGATTACCTCCCTGCTGGCTGTTTTGACGATACTGCTGCTGCTGTGGGTACTGCCTCTGAAACTGCTGCTGATGCGGACGCTGATTCTGATTCTGATATCCCTGTGGGTGACCAGGCCTGCCTTGCTGAGATGAACTGCCTGAGAAACGTGGACGGCTGATGCCTCCGGACTGGGGTCCACTCATCTTGCGCTTCCGATCTTCCATATCCTTACGCTTCTTCTCAGTCATAACTGCCCTATCGATCAGGTGTTGGAAGGTGGGGAAGGTGTGATTCATCAGCTGGTAATGCAGGGGATCCACCAAACCCCTCATGAACCTGTACTGCCTTTTAGCATCAGTGTTGACATCCTCAGGTGCATAACGAGATAGCTGCAGAAACTTGTCTCTGTATTCACTAACAGACAGGGGTCCCTGCTTCAGAGCCAGAAACTCCTCCTTCTTCACGATCATCAGTCCCTCTGGCACATGGTACCTGCGGAAACTCTCGCTGAATTCTTCCCAGGTGATGGCTTCGGGGTCAGCATGTGTGGCGAGGTAGGACTCCCACCAGGACTGGGCTGCTCCCCTTAGCTGACGGGGACCATACAGAACCTTCTCCCTGTCGTCACATTGGGCAGTGCGCAGTTCCCTTTCCACTGCGCGCAGCCAGTCTTCTGCATCCATGGGGTCAGCAGAATGGGCGAAGGTAGGAGGGTGCCCTCTCATGAACTCGCCACGCTTATCCCGTGGCATCTGGGGCATTTGCACTTGCAATTGGGGTTGGGGTTGCTGTTGAGCCTGCTGCATGGCTGCCAGAGTCTGCCCAATGGCCTGCACTGCCTGAGTCTGCATCAAGAACATCTGCTCCACTGTCATTGGGGGTGGTGGGGGAGGCTGCCTCTGATGTTCCTCCTGCTGGTCGTGCTGCTCCTGCTGAGCACGCCTGTTGCATCGGCGCCTGTTGTCAGACATCTGTGGAAGACATTCATACATCAGCATTGATCTTACAACCCTTCAGCATAAGAAAAGAGAATACAGAATTCTTCATGACACTGAGTGAACAAAGAGCTTCACTGATCCTCATTATGATTCAACACAGCCTCTCAGATATAAAGGAAAGTAGAAGTAAATGGTTTCCCAACCAAATAACTGACTTCATTATCATTACTAGCTAAGCCAAACTGCAGGGGAAACCCACATGTTGGCTACAGTCATTACAAAGATTCAAATCCAGCACAAGTTCATCATAACAAGCATGAAAGCAACTGATAAGCAAACTAAACTAAATGGAAGCAACTGATAAGCAAACTAAACTGACTACCTAAGACTGAGACATCTGACTTAAGAATTATTACAAACTCCGACGCTAACGATCTAAGGATCCAGATTTATCCTGGTCTTACAGGCAGGGGAACCATAAGTGTGCTGAGTCCCAACAGGAGCGGGGGAACCACCCTCCTGGTGATGGCGCTCTGCTAGCTCAGCACGCAACTCCGCAATCTCCGTTCGAGCCCTGCTTAGCTCGTCCAGAGAGTGATCCAGCTCAGTGTTAAGCACTGCGACTAGGTTGACTGTGCTGCTCAACCTAGGGTTAGCCTCACCAACAGGTGAGACAACCACACTCTCTGTGCTACCAGTAGGGCGGCGGGGGTAGTACCGAAGGTTAAGACCGTCGGCCACCCCACCGAACAAAGAACAGTACTGGGAGAGTGCACGTCATGCTGCATCCTGCATAGCCGCCTCTGCAGTGTCCCTCTCGGAGATGGAATAGTACTCCGAAACGGCCTCCGCACCCCGGAGGTCATCCTCCGGACGGCGAACTAGGCAGGTAGCCTCCCAGCGGTCCGGGTACCTCCCGCGACTGTGCTGGTAGACTACACAATGATACTCGATCGACCAGGTGTGCCGGTCGAAAGCCTGGCGCAGCAAGGTGTCGAGTGCGTCGTGGAAGTGACAACAGCGGGCGGCGTCACGGGTGATGGGTCGGGCGACCCATCATTCCGCCTCCTGTGGCTCAGAGGACTCCGTGCTGTGGTCTGAGTCATCGTCGTCGGGGTCTCCTCCAGGACCTCCTCCAGTAGCTCCTCCAACAGCCGGGGCGTCCCGCGGTGGTGTAGGGGGCGCCTCCAGCTGGGCAACAGAGGAACGGGGCCTCACGGACTCCACCTCCTGTTGGGGTGGGGAGGAAGAGCCCTGCTGCTCTCTGTGCTGGCGCCGGCGTTCCTGCTCCTCACGCAGGCGGTGGTGCAGCCTCTCCAGGTGACTCGACTGACCGGACACGGTGCGGCGCAGAGGACGCTCCGCAAGTCGAGACGGCAGGAAAGGAATCACCGACTTACGTGCAGTGTGTCTAAGACGAGCCATCTACAAAAGACACCGTAAGCATAAGAGTAAGAGCAGAACTAATATGACAAGTGAGTAAACCATAGACAGAACAAGATAAAAATTTTAACAAGGTATAATATAGTATATATATGTAGTAAAACATAGGGTTGGTCGAGGTGACCGACTTTTGAAGTAACATCAGAGGTCAAGGTGAGAGGGAAGGTCAATAGTCCTTAGTACGACCAGTGCTACTCTAGGTCAGCGGTCCTACAGTCAGCATGGGCTTTGATACCACTTATGTCACACCCGGTTTTGGAAGGCAAACCGAATGCGAACTATGTACGTGCCAGGATCAGAACTCACGTACACAGCGATTACATAAATGAACATCATCGCACAATGCTCGAATAATAACATAAAAGAGTATTAACTTATTACATCACAGAGTCATAGACATCCACATAGTCATCGTCTTAACAGGTAAATCAAAGTACTAGCGAAACGCAGTAAAGATAAGGCCTTCACAGGCAGCTGACTGGGGGTTGCCGCCAACCCACACCTAGAATTCGTCGTAGTCTTGGAACTCCTGGAAGTCTCCTTCCACGGCTTCACCTTCTCCTGAGCAGTGGTTACAATGCGGACAACCTGGTGTTTTGTGGTAAAGCAAGGATGAGTACACATCAACGTACTCAGCAAATGTCCCATTTGGCTGAAGTGGACTAGCTTTATGTGGGGTTAGGCTCAAGCAGTTGCTTTTAGTTGGTCAAGTATTTATCATTAGTAGAAGCCAGATTTTAGCATTTACCAACCCGTAAACCATTTCCTCATCGAGGAACAACATCATCATAGTCGAACAAAAACCATAACAGAATCCTTGTATCTCGAACCACCTGTATCTCTAATCAAAGAGGATCCCAAGGCTGCTCTTAACCGTGAGCACGGCTGATATATCAGTTTCACTACCCTCTGCAGAGGTCGCACACTTTACCCATGAGCCGTGATTCCCTTTCTACCCGGGGAGAGCTAATCCCCATTGACCACTACCTAGGTGGTCCGGCAGGGCATCACTACGTAGCTTTTACAAAGATTCCCTAGAGATCATAGCTGCCCGTTAGGTTTCTCTAGTTTGATAAACACAGTACCCCTCCCCGCAGGAGAGTGACTAACAAAAAGCAAAACGAAAGAACCTCGGCACTCAGCCTCGGCAGAGCAAGCACTGTGCCTGGACCCCATTGACGGCACGACGGCTAAGCAACTACACCTCTAGTTCCTCTAATTAATTGGCTAAGGGCATCCCATTTCACCCTCATGGTTGCACTGTTATCCCGGGTGGTCTCTCAACGAACAGGTCCTTACGGAGAGGTACTCAGGAAACAGCCTGAGCCCCCTAGAGTATCACAAGATCATCAACATCATCAGGATAACAGTATCATAAATAGTCACATCATGTTCATTGATTAAGTTAAGGCAATAGCAGAATGTAACCATAACAGCCCATAAGGTCATCAAGGATAAAGTAAAGTGTAAAGCTAGTCAATCCTTAGGTTTCAAGTAAGTAATGCGGGATAGTAAGTTATAAGTGAATAGGACATAATGGGTCAGAGGACACTTGCCTTCACCAAACTGCTGATCAGGGACTTCCTCTACAACTTCCTCGGGAAACACAGACCGCTCGTTGTCTACGTAAAGTAATCATTCACACTATGCACTTGGGAAATAACAAACAAAAGCAATATACCAAACATATGCAGCAGAGAGATCACAAGTTCATAATAGAAAAGGATTGGTACTCTGGTATTCCCTAGGTCTAGGGTAGAGGACTACACAAAGTGATTCATTATCCACTAATCAGGTCCAAGTCAGTGGTGGGGTTAAATCATTACATGGTTTTTAGTCCCTAAACTTAGGTGCTTATGTCCATAAACTTAGGTGCTCCAACTTTTATTAAAGTCTACCATCTTCTAATTATCTCAAATAGGGTTCCAATAACCTTAATCCTATCCTAATGATCAACTTTTAATTGGTACATGGAAACAGCAGGGAAACATTGTTTAAATAGATAGACAAAAATACTATGAGCATTTTGCAATTTGAAGCACCTAATTTGGAGTTCATATGACAAAGTTATGAATTTTACAAGATTGGGGATTAAAAATATGCCTTAAATACTTATTTTGGATTAAATAAAAGGTCCGAGGACCTAACTGTGAGAATCCAGGGACGGCGGGTTAAATAGCGGAAAGGCGGGGGTCTCTTTAAGAAAACGCGCGGGCGAAGGGGTATCGGGCTCTAATAGCCGTCGGATCTCGGATCAACGCTCAGGATTAGATCCGCGGGCGGGCGCGCGAGCGCGCGGCGGCCTGAGCGGCTGACAGGCGGGGCCAGGCGGGCAGCGCGGGGCAGCGGGCTGACAGGCGGGGCCAGGCAGGCAGCGCGGGCGCGGGCGGCTGACAGGCGGGGCAGGGCGGGCAGAGCGGACGCGGGCGGCTGGCTGACAGGCGGGGCCCAATTGGCAGGGGGCGGGGTGTGGGGAAACGGCCCTGGGCCGTTGGATCTCAGGCGAACGGCTAGGGTTGGGCTCAGCCTAATTGAAACGGGGCCGCCCGATCTGGGATGGATGGCGGGGATCGGGTGGCCGGCCTTGTCCTCTCCTACGGCTAGCTGGGGCGGCGGCGCTCGTTCCCGCGGCGGAGAACTCGCCGGAGACGAGGGGCGTGGGGGGCTCTGCGGGCCCCTAGGGCGACCTGAGCGGCCGGGGAGGTTGGGGAGGGCGCGGGGAACCGTCCGGTCGGGACTGGGTCGGGGCAGGGGCACCGGAGGGGGGCGGTCCACGGCGAAGCGGCTCGGCGGCGGCGCTAAAGGGCTCCAGCGAGCAATTAAATGCGACAGGGGGCAATACAAAGGTCGGGAGGGGGCGGGAGAGGTCCCTTACCTCAAGGCGGACTCCGGGGACTCCTCGGTGGCGGCGAAGGCACGGCGGCAGCCCGAGTCGACGGTGGCGGACCTCGGCGGCTGCGAAGAGAGCGGCGGTGAGCGCGGGCAGAGGAAATTAGAGAGGGGGAGGGGGAATTGGGGCGTGTCCCGGGTTGCGGACGTCGAGGCGAAGCTCACCGTGGCAGAGGGCACGGCGGGGCTCCGACGTCGACGGAGAAACGGGCTCGGGACTGCGGCGGTTTAATGGCGGCGGCGCTCTGGCGTGCGCGCAGCGCGGGGGAGGTGAGAGAGGGGTCTGCTGGTGCGCAAATGAGGGAGGGGGAGAGGGGGTGAGCGGGGTTCTGGGCTCAAGGGACCGAGGGCGAGGTAGTTGCGAGCTCCACGCGCGACGTGGGCGCGGAATCCGCGGCACGCGCGGACCGGGGCGGCGGTTACGCGGGGAGGAAGGTGCTGACAGCCGGGACCCACGAGCAGAGAGAGCGGGGGGAGCGAGCGCGGGTGCGGGGAAAGCGACCGCGCTGACGAGCGGGCCCGCCAGGGCAGAGAGAGGAGTGGGGAAGAGCGCGCGCGCGGGATGGGCCTGATGGGCCGAAAGGCCGAGGGGGTGGGGGGAGTGGGCTTCTTTTCCCTTTTCTTTTATTCTGGCATTTGTTTTCTCTTTTCTTTTTATTTACTCTATTTGATTCAAATCCAAATAAGCCACAAATTCAAATTAGCCTTTCTAAGAATTATGCACCAAACAAAAGTGAAATCTAGGGTTCAACATGATGCAACAATTCATACTCCCTTGGAGTTTGAGCTAATAGACTATAATTACAAATAAAATAACCACCCTTCTCCTATAGAAATGAGAAGGAGAAGATTGGGGAAGGATGTGATAAGAGGAGTAACACCTGAATTTGTGAATATGAGCAAAGAAATTTTATAACCCCAAATTCAGGGTGTTACAGGCCATAGCATTTAATTTCACTTTTTCTTATTCAGCTCTATGAGAGCAAAATCCCCCAAATATGTAAATGTAAAAACTGAGCATGCACCATCGAGTGGAGGGAAAAAGGAAAAAACAGGGAGAAGCTCGAAAGTCGTCCCTAAGGGGATGCAGAGCACGACGAAGCTACAAAAAGTCGTTCCTAAGGGAGCGCAGCGTAAGTTTTCTGCTCAAAAGTCGTTCCCAAGGGAATGTAGAGCTTACAGCGAAAAGTCAATGTTGATACTACCGAAATATAAGGCAAAGCGCGAAAAGTCAACGCAATACCGCTGAAATAGAAGGCGAAGAAGTTCAAAAGACGTTCCTAAGGGGATGCAGAACTTACAGCGAAAAGTCAGCGCTGATACACCGAAAAATAAGTGGTGAAGCCGAAAAATAAACGGCAAAGAGACTTCGGTCATTCCCAAGGGAATGAAGGCTATGGTTGTGGCTTCGTATGCGTGTGTTTGGACATTCATTTGCACGACACATTACATCATACATTTGCATTCATAAACATTCATTTAGACATACATACGGTCATCATCATCATAACATAGACGGATGCTTCGGCTCTAAAGATAAGGCTTCGGCAAAAAGAAAAAGAAGCAGTTTCATGCTTCATTGTGTACGAAAAGAAGGGAAGGTGTTTTTCGCCTTTGGCTCAAAAAATGCTAGTTTCGTTCACATCAAAGCACTTCATACATTGGTGGAAAGGTAAAAATATATTACAAGGTATGGACAAAATTTACAGAGTAAAACCTAATTCTTAAATTACAATATTCTTTACAAAAGTTATTACAAGAGTTCTTAGAGTTTTTTCCACAGCTATCTATTCAAGCTTCATCATTATCTATTAAGCTTCGGCTTTGTGCCCTTTAGCTTCGTCATCTTGCTCCTCAGCTTCGTCATCCTGTACATATTCAAGTATTGTAAGGAAAATTCAAGTTTAAAGGAAAAGGTAAGCACAAGATATGATTTTGTTACCGGCTTAAGATGACTTCGAGCTTCGTTACCAGCTATGCTTCGTCCACCCTTCGTCCATACTAGTTTTATAAATTTGTTTCCTATGCTTCGGGCAAGACTGGGAATATCAACCAGATCTGTTGGTGATAAACTAAAGTTGGGCCTATTGACAATTTTTCCATGTGTGCAACCAGATTTTAGGAAGGCGACAGTTGTGCCCCGAGAAGCTACCAGGGCACAGAAATCACCATGTCCGGCTATAATTTCATCAAGGTCATCAACTTCACCCTCGATATGTTCGAAGGCCCCTGGCAGGTCTTCAACCGAATTGAAGATATGCTTCAGCCGTTGTACACATCGGTTACTGAACTCCAGACATTTGTTTTGAAGCTCTGCCAATGATTTTTGCAAATTTGAACTTTTCTCGACCTCAGTCTCAAATTTTGCATTGAACTTCTGCTTTTCCTGTTCGAAGCTTTCTGATTTTGAGGGAAGCTCCGTATTTAACTTTGCAATTTTAGCTTCAGCTTCTGCCAATAAACCTTCTGTTGTCTGAAGCTCAAAATCCTTCTTTTCAAGAGCAGCTGCTTGATCTTTTATTTTGCTTTCTAAACCCTCAATTATAACTTCATGTTTTTTATCTTCAAGATCTTGTTGCATTCTCAAAGCTTTACTCAACAGCATACTCTATGCACAAAGCAACCTTCGTTAGAAAACACCTTCGTTGTTAAAAACAATAAAAAGTTGAAGAAAAGTTTTTTACCTTGAAATTGGAATAGAATAAACTACCGACGATGTGCTGTCGTCGGTAGAGCCTAATGTCTGTCTCAAGCTTCGGGAAACCAATACTCTTTGATAGAGTACTGATAACCTTCGCTCCGGTTTGATCTCGGACGCAGCCTAACTTTTCATCGTCAACACCACCAAAGAGCAGTGCCCCTGGTTGATACCCGCAGGATATGGCGTATTCTCTCAACTCTTCTTTCTCAGCCTTCGACAATTCTTGCCCAATTAAGTTTTGAAAGTTAAAGTTTTCCTCTTCCGAAGCATCTTCAGCTATTTCCTTCTCCTTCTCAGGTACTGTAGCCATGGTTTCTTCAGCGGCTGCAGCAGCTTCTTCTGTGGCCATATCCAGAAGTATCTTATCAATGTTAGAAAGTGTGCTTTCTAAATGTACATCTCTGGCTATGGCAGCTTCAGCAGCTGCAACTTCAGTAGGTGAAGCTTCGGTAGCTGTTGCGCTCTCAACAGCTGGCGCCTTCGAAGCCGAAGCTACTGGTGGTGTCCCTTCAATAACTTCTGTCACTGTAACAATTCTTCGTTTTTTTGGCCCAGCTGCCTTCTTCGTTATCGAGGGTTCCTTTTCCTTCTGAAAAAGCTTCGTCAGATGCGGCCCCAGTGGACTTAGCTTGATAGGCAAATCATTCAATCATTACCTTTAAGATTTCCTCCACGTCGGTGGCAGAAGGTGTTGCAGCAGTTTCTTCTTCTATATCAGTTGCCTTCTGCTTCGGAGCCGCAACCTTTCTTTTCTTCGAAGCATCTGTCTTTGGCTCAGGCCTCAGCTTTCTCTTTTTTAGTTTTTCATCATCTTCCACCAATTTAGCAGCTTCTTTATTCAGGACGCTGGCAACTCTCTTTCTCTTCTGTCCTTCGGCACCTCGGTCCAGTCACTCATAGTCAGGATACTCAAAGTTCAGAGCATCCATCACCCGGTTTAACCTTCGCTTTGGATGAGTGCCGAAGGCTGCAGTCATTAGTTGATCTTCTGTTTTAGAATAATTGCCAAGAATTTCGTTGCACATAACTTCAATTGTGTCTAACCATTCTTGGCAAGGTACTTTGAAATGTTTCTTGAATTTATAATAATAGGGCAACCGAACAAGTTCCCCCTTTTTCTTTTCTCCCTTGAGCTTCGGCATGTCCCACACTTTCAAAGTTGGGAACACTCTAAAAGCCAAGAATTCTTGCATCAGATCCCTAGTGCCAATATGCTCCGCAATAACTCAAAATTCGCCCAGTGCAATTTGGCTTGGACTCTTTGGTGTCATGTTGCACTGGGGCCTGGTTTCTCCGAAGATTAATTCTAGTGGACTTTGGACTAGCTTCTCCTTTTCTTCTTCAACTTTGACGTAAAACCATTCAGTCTTCCAGCCAGCTGGCCACTTGGTACGATAGCTGATAACTGGAAACTTTGTATTTTTGCGTTAAGCAAAATTGTAGCAGCCGAAGTTTTCATGCAGTCCATCTTCTCTAGCTTTTGTTTGATAATGAAGCTCATGTACTCGGCAGAAGCCTTCGGCAAATGGTTCTACCCCCTAGCTTCGGAGGGCCCAGATGTAGACACTAAGCCTAACGATGGCGTTAGGAGTTAGCTGATGAAGATAAATCTCAAACTTCTTCAAAACATCAGCAATCATCCCATTCAAAGGAAATCTTAATCCTGCTTTAAAGAAGCTTTTGAATACTATCACCTCATCCTTTTCCGACTTCAGAGTAATTTCCTCTTCGCCAAAACGAACCAGCTCCTTTTTGCTTCACTGAAATAGCCTAACTTCATCAGCTTAGACATATCACCTTCGGTAATGGTGGATTTCCCAAACTCCAGGTGGCTGGGTTTAGATGGCACTGCGCTGTAATCATCTTCAGATTCAATTTCCTTAGCATCAACTTGCTCAGCTTCAACGGTAGGTGCATCCTCCGATACTACCAGCCCTGATCGTTTCATCACTTCAGAGATTGGAGCGGTTTTGGCACCTTCGGCTTCCTCTCCGTCGCGAGTAACCCTAGCTGTTGAGCGTACCCTAGCCATCTGATGATTGAATTTCTTGATTTTTGACGAAGTTGAAATTTTTTAACTTTGCCGAAACTCTTTCTTGTTACAAAGCTTGAGCAAAATGAATAGCTTCGATTGAGGATGCAGTAAGCAAGCTTCGGCTATGGTCAAATTTTTGGCAGCAAAACAGTGCAATGGCAATGAATGTTGTGGTAACTTCACACCTACCCGTCTATTTATATAGTGCCGCAGGTGGGAAGGTAAATCGTCAAGTCTTCCGCACCGGACAAACAGCCGCCCGCACCCACTGAACGGTGGGCCACAGAGCCCGAGAAGGTGAATCGCCAGAACGCGCGTAACTGCTGCATGGCGGGGCACCTCGCGCTCGGATTATTTTAATCGTTTCTCGGCAACGAGCTCAGGGAAGGTGTTTTTCGGATCTTCGGCATCCTGAAGCCTAAGAGACTTTTTCACGGATCAAGCTCGTTACGAAAAACGATCTAGCACTGTGAAGGGGCTACTGTTGGGGGTATGCTTCGTAGCCAAAGAACCTGAAGAAAGAAACACCTTCAACAGATCCTCTCAAAAGCAGTGTTGAAGCTATCACCTACAAAGCTTCGGCATAGTGACATGTCTCAAGACGAAGGAGTGAACCGACTCAAAGATGAAATGACCAATAAACCCATGATAGTTTGTGTCATGACTGTAATCGATTGAAAGGGCATAAATATAATTTCACACAGGCTGCGCCCTGTGCCTATAAATAGATGAACAGTACCCTCGTACTGTTCACGCAATCTTGTAATAAGTTGCACGCGACACTTGGATTATTGCCTTCTGTCAAGACGAAGGTATAAATGCGATTAAATGTTATGTTTTAATATTTAAGCTTGTATAATGAAATATATGAATAAGTTTACGTGTTTTGGTATATTATTCCTTCCTGTTTTATATTTTATATTTCATCTTTCATTATTTCATTATTTCACAACTTTATTCACGAAGGTATGACCTTCGTGATTTTTGCTCATGACCTTCGTCCGAAGTTTATTATACCCTTGGGGAGATAATGCTTCAATGGACGAAGGGCATTAACATTTAACATTTTATGTTGCCTTGTTCTTAAGACGAAGCATTTGAGAACAAGTCCCCAACACATGGCAACTCCTATGCGCACGTAAAGATCATATCAGACGAACCATTGCAACATCACATATATGTTGTTCCCTTTGTCTCAGGATATTTAGTCTGGCTATAAGCTAACCTCTCTTTCTCGATACTGTGAATTGGAATCCTTTCAATGGTTAACTCTTAACCCAAGCACGACCATGCATTTCTTGATCCAATCACTCGAGGGGCCCAGAGATATCTCTCTCAAGAAGAGAGGGACAAATTCCATCTTGACTGACCATGCCTCACAGCATGCTTCCTGACAAACTCAAAACTACCTTTATAACTACCCAATTACGGAGTACCGTTTGATAGTCCCTAAGTAGGTCAATCCACATCTTGAGAACATGCGACAATCTCAAGTCTAAGGACATAGTATTAGGTCATACATGCGACTTCAGTCGGATAAACTCATTCCAAAATCGGACAAGTCCAAAATCGGACAACTATATTACAATATCTCACATTGGGTTGGTCCAGCCTCATGTCATACATGCGCCCACATTATTAGTTCGACATCTCCATGCCAATGACTTGTGAAATGTAGTCATCAACTAATATATGTGCTAGTCATCGACTCTGACGAGGGACATCATTTAGAATAACCATACAAGTAAAGAATCTCACAAACAATTCACATATTTGCTAATCAATACAAGGTGCCTTTCATGGATATTGAATTAAGCAATATATATATCATGGATACAAAGAAATATACTCGTCTCTATGATTATCTCTAGGGCATATTTCTAACAGGTTTGACTTGGCTTCCAAAGTTATCCACATTAATTGAGCAACGCATAGCAAGAGGAACTATCTTCCGCACTCTGAATTCACTGTTATTTATTTCTAAACCTAACCCCGGGTGAAGTGCGTGTTCAAAGTTCATAATTTTCAGGTTTTGCCTATTCACCCCCCCCCCCCCTCCTCTAGGCGACTTTCAGTCACTTTCTACCTTGGCCTCTAGGCCACTAGACTAAACATTAAATGTCAACATCAATAGCAAGATTATCATCAACATCAAATTGAACATCGTCAGCACAACGAACTACTTCCAAAGGAACTACAACATAGGCACTAGCATTTTCCTAGGATAGAGAAGGCTCCATCGCTTGCCCTTTTGCGAACACAAGGTTGACTTGTCCCTTGTGGTTCGGGTTGATGATGACTGATTGTCAACGGGTAGCACTCTAGGGTAGTCAGTGGACTGATGTAATACCTAAATTGTAAGAGATCATATTAAAAGGAAAAGAAAATGTTATTTCCTTTATTTATATGTGTGGGTTGAACCATTTTTCATCACATGTGAACACCATCTTTAAAAACAAATAATTAATAAAAATAGATACCACTAAATTATGCATCATGCTGGGTTTTAATTGTGTGTGCATTTAATAATAGTAATAATAATATTAATGGAAATACATTAATATCTAATTCACATTTTAGAAGTTGGAGAAATAGAATGGAGGATTGGAGAGTGGCTAATAAGCATAACAGTAAATAAGTAACAATTATTTCAAAAATTGAGAGCACCTAGAGGGGGGTGAATAGATGATCCTGTAAAAATCAAATACTTGTAGCCACAAAAGTTGGTTAAGTGTTAGCACAATGGAATCAAATGGCTAAGGACCAAGCTCTTGTGAAACACAATGGTCACAAAGAAAACAAGCACAAGAGACACGATGATTTGTCCCGTGGTTCGACCAAGTATAACACTTGCCTACTCCACGTTCACTACAAAAAAAACCCCCTATAACAACGTATATATGCGTTGCTAGAAGTCCAAATAAGTGTTGCTAAGCCTTATACCAACGCATAATTATGTGTTGCCTATGTTGCCGTTGCTAGGTACTACTGCAACGTTTACATATACGTTGGTAAGCCATAACTATAAGTGTTGCTACACTGCAACGTATATTTATTCCCTACTCCAACGGTTACATGCGTTTGTACTGGCAATGACGAGTAGGTTAAGGCAACATTTTGATTGGATTTATGGTAACACATATATGTGTTGCAAGGTGGTTGAAGCATATAGCAATGGTAACATTTGTAATGGATTTGTGGCAGCACATACATGTGCTGCAAATAATTAATCGTTTATTAATAAAAATGATTATACAACAACATTTGCCAATAGTAAACAAGAAATAATTTTGCATAATCACAGGCATAAACATGACAATAATGGACAAAGAATTTTGTATTTAAATAAAATAATAGTCACGATTCAGACTAGCACAACTTAAAATAATCACTTCTTGATGCGTGTCCAAGTATTTTTGGGACAAAGATATAAACAACATATGACTCATATCCTAAACAAATCTGAAATTCATCATAGTGAAATAAGCAAAACTATTTTTCGTAGTAGTCTTCGGATTCTGTACAAATCTTGCAGCTTCGAAACTGAAAAGAAAACAATACAAGTTAGTGATCAACAACATTAATGTTTCATGATGTTCTATATTGTACACGTGCATAAATTTAAATGGAGGTAGCCAATTCTACACAAGAATCAAATTAACAACAATATCATTGTTGTTGGAAATCCCTGCGAGATCAATTGCCCCTGACGAAACAGTCTAAGAACTGGATGTGCTACTGAATGTGTATAGGCTGGAACAATACCGTACTCAACTCCAAACCACTCTCTCTCCCCAAAACCGATCTGCACTGAATTGCATGTCTTGGTGCATCCAGACAACCAACCAAATTACAACACTGATCTGCACCGATCTGCACTGAATTGCACTAATGTTGAAGTACCATTACACATTGGACAAGCCTATTTAACATGTTGCTCTGAGCCAAACCAGAGATGTGCCTCTTCTCTAACCATCCCCACCCAAACTACATCAACCTAGATACAAAAACCGATCCACGCCATCCGGTTTGACCCAAACCATTCCCAGCTTCAACTCTACTAGGTCCTTGATTTAATTAAGTATCACTATGATAATTAGATATTTTCATGAAGAAGTTTCAGTAGCTTGAAATGAAATATAGCTCATATGCAACATTGAACTGAAAATGATGAACAATAAGATAGCATTTCAGAAAAACAATTGTGGTGGACTCATGTTGATGATGCAAAAATAATTGAGCACCATGTGTGCTACTATCATATATAGGAACATGATAAGCTTCTTAGGGGTCCAAGAGTCGAAAATAATAAACCACAATGAGGGGATTACAGTGAACTTACATCATGATATCATCCTGAACTGAGTTAAAGCATCGTGATATCTTCTTTAATTCAATAAATATTATCAATGTTTGCATTATACCATGAAATCTGGGAAGATGAGGTATGAGGTAGCAAAGAACCTTATGGATAGTAGAAGTATTTCTGGATGTTGGTTGCAAATCCTTGTACTCCTTTGCCTCTTGCTCTCTCTTTATGAAGTACATATTAGTAGTTTAGCAAAAAGTATATAGGGGGTATTGAGTAGCACTACTTTTTGCTGGGGCTATAGCTGTGGCTGCTGCTGTACAATGTAAAATAGCTATGTTGTGCTATAGAAAAAGCCACAGCGCAGCCACAACAATCTGAAGCGAACAAGGCAACTATAGTATGTGATTCGATGTAATGAAATCATACCTGAGAGTAAGTTTTTTCATTAACCATCTTGAATTCTTGATTTTGTGGCTCAACATATACACGCTGATGGAAAAATAACTAAAATCTGAATTAGTAGGTACTAAAATGTATGAAAGTGCGGAATATGTAAATTCCATACAGATGTCCACCTACGGCAAAAGATTCTTCTTCCATCTCGCTATCTGATTCATGTGCAAGAGTTTTCTGTGAATTTTTTTGCACTACATGGTCCTCTGATAGATACTCCTCATTGCTTTCAACGGTCTGCTTCCTCCTTCCCCTTGGCATCTCCACTACACAATGACATAAATTTCATTAATAAATTGGCATATGAGTTAAATTGTTTGGGTCATCGTTAGCATATGAGTTGCAGCATCAAATTTAAAGGATTCAAACATGCATACTTATGGACTAGAGGATGGTGTTTTTTCAGCCTCATGACTCAAATTATCATAGAGTTCTTGTGCTAGTGCTACTGCATTATTTGTGGACCAGCATACCGACTACCGACAAATATTGATATAACTCAGCTGTGGAGTATCTAGTATGCACTGGATTTTTCTAACAATTTATAACATATGCCAGAAGATATTCTGTACTAGAATCCTAAAACATATGGCCCTAGGTGGTCAGATGAAATTACCGGGAATCATATGAACCTAACAAAATGCTAGATTCCTGAAGCAAGGCGACCTCAACATAATTCCTGAATTCCAGAATTAATTCCCCTTGGCATCTCAACTACACAATCCCTAAAACTCCAAATGATTGCTTCAGATAATTCATCAAGCAAAATCTGAGATACAGTGCCTTCTTATTGCAGTGGTGTTTGCAAAAACAAACATTAACTATTACTACACTTTGTTCAGTAAAAAACGTTCAAATAGGATACAAGCAACATATATAAAAAGGTTCTAAAATACAATATGTGCTTACAACGTGCTTTGCTAGCCTGCATCAGAAAGTGAACACCGACAACTATCTCATAATCATATTGCAACAGTTCTAATAGAATATACACAACAAAATTACCCCACTAAAAAATCTCTACCGCTGATGAACCTCTTCATCTCTACCAATCGTTCAACCAATATCCCACTAAAAAATCAGCACAACTACCCATCACTCGTTTTATGTCATTTGCTTCACAGTGCTCGTCCTTTTCTGCAGCAAACGCGGATATCAAACCAAAATAGTTGAGAGGTGGTTGTTGTTGAGGTAGGGATAAATCAACGAACGGATTTCTACCTAGATCATGAGGGTAAGAAAGAAAAGAAAGAAACCAAGAAGATGAAATCACCACTAGGAAATGCTAGGGCCAAGCGAGCAGACGACCATGAGGGAAGTGTTGTGCGGGATGCTTTATAGCGTGGCTAGAACAACAACACGCGTTCGAGAAGATCCAGAGTCAGTTCTACCACGATCCCCAGGCCCCAACAGCACTTGTTCGTCACCGTCGTCCCCAGACCCGAAATACAAGCTGCCGCGCTCGCTCCTACCATCCGTCCAGCCCACGTTCGTCGCCATCCAAGAAGGAGCGAAAACAGAGAAAATAAATCCTAGCAGGACCAAGAAGGTGCGGAAGAGGTTGGATTTACCCGAAAAATCGCCGGTGGAGTGGTGGCGGCGACCAGCGAAGGAGGGGTGGCGGCGTGTCCGACCGTGTCTGTGACGAGAGGAGGCGAGAGGAAGTGACGAGTCGAGGTCTCGGGGATAGTCACCCGACGTGAGAAGGCCGGACGAGTTTCCACATGGAAGTTGGGCTCGGAGTGGGCCATTATCCCGCGGAGCCGGTTACCAAACAGGACAGAACAATGGTCCGTCGAAGCTTCCCGCGTGGGCCGAAGACACCAGGAAAATAGCAAATTCTCCGCGAGGATTTGGGCTCCCAAACTAGATCTAATAAGGAAAAATGTGGGTACTATTCCCCAGCTCGGGCTCCACCGCGTTCAGAAGATTTAATAAGTAAAATATAAACACTTTCTATCACAACTCGTTATTAGCTCAGTTGGTTACTTAAGCATGATTTATGGTATGCCTATAGGTTAGGTCGTGGGATCAAAAACCATGGTGAGCACTAATATTTTTTTGCAATGCCAGTTATCTGTAAATTTGTACACTATGCATAATTACAATAGTAATTTTCCATAGTACTTATACTTACAATATTGTACGGATTACCTTGCAACATATATAAATCATGGCGATGGCTACATATCTAATCACTCAATGGTTTAATTGCAACATACAATAACTATACCGGTGATATTTGCAACACATAATAAGTGTTGCTCTGTGCTCGTTAGCAACACGTAACACTTGCAACACATAATATGTGTTGCTTTGTGCTCGTAAGCAACACATAACACTTGCAACACATAATAAGTGTTGTTATATGCTTCCTTAGCAACATATAAAATCATTCGTTGCTAGACATGCGTAGCTACAAGGTTGTTCTGTTGTACTGTTTGTGGCGTCCCAATGGACGAGGGTTGCACTCAACCCCTTTCAAGTGATCCAATGGACTACCCATCGCCGCCCTTCTTCTTGTAGTATTTCTTCTTTTCTCTCCTCTTTCCCTTCTTGTCGTCGCCCCTATCACTGTCACTTGATATTGGACATTTTGCAATAAAGTGACCGGGCTTACCACACTTGTAGCACACTTTATTGGAGCGGGATTTGTAGTCCTTCCCCCTCCTTTGCTTGAGAATTTGGCGGAAGCTCTTGATGATGAGCGCCATTTCCTCATTGTCGAGCTTAGAGGCGTCGATGGGTAGTCTACTTGATGTAGACTCCTCCTTCTCCTCTGTCACCTTGAATGCGACCGGTTGTGCTTCGGGCGTGGAGGGGCCATCTTGCTCGATGATCTTCTTTGAGCCTTGGATCATCAACTCAAAGCTCACAAATTTTCCTATCACTTCCTCAGGAGACATTAGTGTATATCTAGGATCACCACGTATTAATTGAACTTGCGTAGGGTTAAGAAAAACGAGTGATCTAAGAATAACCTTGACCATTTCATGGTCATCCCATTTTTTGCTCCCGTGGTTGCACACTTGGTTCACCAAGGTCTTGAGCCGGTTGTACATTTCTTGTGGCTCCTCCCCTTGGCGAAGCCGAAAGCGACCGAGCTCCCCCTCAATCGTTTCTCGCTTGGTGATTTTGGTCACCACGTCTCCTTCGTGCGCGGTCTTGAGTACGTCCCAAATCTCTTTGGCACTCTTCAATCCTTGCACCTTGTTATACTCCTCTCGACTTAGAGAGGCGAGGAGTATAGTGGTGGCTTGAGAGTTGAAGTGCCGGATTTGGGCGACCTCGTTCGAATCATAGTCTTCATCCCCCGGTGATGGTACCTGTACTCCAATCTCAACAACATCCCAAATGCTAGTGTGGAGTGAGGTTAGATGATGCCTCATTTTATCACTCCACATATTATAATCTTCACCATCAAACATGGGTGGTTTGCCTAATGGGACGGAAAGTAATGGAGTACGTTTGGAAATGCGAGGGTAGTGTAGAGGGATCTTACTATACTTCTTGCGCTCTTGGCGCTTAGAAGTGACGGACGCGGCGTCAGATCCGGATGTAGAGAGCGAGGAAGAGTCGGTCTCGTAGTAGACCACTTTCTTCATTCTCTTATTCTTCTCGCCACTCTTGTGCGATCGAATGCGTGAAGGGGATCCATCCTTCTTTTTGTTGGCGGACTCCCTTGATGGAGCCTTCCCGTGGCTTGTAGCGGACTTCTCACCGCCGATCACCATCTTCTTGGCGTGATCTCCCGACATCACTTCGAGCGGTTAAGCTCTAATGAAGCACCGAGCTCCGATACCAATTGAAAGTCGCCTAGAGGGGGGTGAATAGGGCGAATCTGAAATTTATAAACTTAAGCACAACTACAAGCCGGGTTAGCGTTAGAAATATGGACGAGTCCGAGAGAGAGAGTGAAAAACAAATCGTGAGCAAATAAGGAGTGAGACACAAGGATTTGTTTTACCGAGGTTCGGTTCTTGCAAACCTACTCCCCGTTGAGGTGGTCACAAAGACCGGGTCTCTTTCAACCCTTTCCCTCTCTCAAACGGTCACTCAGACCGAGTGAGCTTCTCTTCTCAATCAAACGGAACACAAAGTTCCCGCAAGGACCACCACACAATTGGTGTCTCTTGCCTTGGTTACAATTGAGTTTGATCACAAGAAAGAGTGAGAAAGAAAAGAAGCAATCCAAGCACAAGAGCTCAAATGAACACAAATGTCGCTCTCTCTAGTCACTATTTGATTTGGAGTGATTCTGGACTTGGGAGAGAATTTGATCTCTTTGGTTGTGTCTAGAATTGAATGCTATAGCCCTTGTAATGTGTTGAAGGTGGAAAACTTGGATGCAATTGAATGTGGGGTGGTTGGGGTATTTATAGCCCCAACCACCAAAAGTGGCCGTTGGGAGGCTGTCTGTCGCATGGCGCATCGGACAGTCCGGTGCGCCAGCCACGTCAGCCTGCCGTTGGGTTCTGACCGTTGGAGCTCTGACTGGTGGGGCCTCTGGGCTGTCCGGTGGTGCACCAGATAGGTCCTGTAGACTGTCCGGTGCGCCTTCTGCGCGTGCTCTGTCCTCTGCACGCGCAGGCGCGCATTAAATGCGTTGCAGTCGACCGTTGTGTGCGGAGTAGTCGTTGCTCCGCTGGCACACCGGACAGTCCGGTGAATTATAGCGGAGCGGCCTCCCATTTTCCCGAAGGTAGCGAGTTCAGCTTCGAGTTCCCTGGTGCACTGGACACTGTCCGGTGGCACACCGGACAGTCCGGTGCGCCAGACCAGGGTGCCTTTGGGATGTCTTTTAGCTCTCTTTATTTGAACCCATATTTGGTCTTTTTATTGGCTTGTTGTGAACCTTTGGCACCTGTAAAACTTATAGACTAGAGCAAACTAGTTAGTCCAATTATTTGTGTTGGGTAATTCAACCACCAAAATCAATTAGGAAAAAGGTGTAAGCCTAATTCCCTTTCAACATGTTCTCCCTTTAGAAGTTTATGAAGGTTCTTCATCCCAACATGTGCTAGACGGCGATGTCACAGCCAGCCCATGCTAGTCTTAGCAATTAAGCATGCATCTAGATCGGCCTCCTCCTTCAAAAAATCAACTACATAGAGTTTGCCGTCTAGTACACCCTTAAAAGCTAGTGAACCATCAATCCTTCTAAAGACAGACACATCTACATTGGTAAATAAGCAATTGTAACCCATATTACATAGTTGACTAACGGACAACAAGTTATACCCGAGCGATTCAACTAAGAATACATTAGATATGGAATGCTCGGATGAAATAGCTATTTTTTCTAGTCCTTTAACCTTGCCTTGATTCCCGTCTCCAAAGATGATCGAATTTTGGGAATCTTTGCTCTTGACGTAGGAAGTGAACATCTTCTTCTCCCCCGTCATGTGGTTTGTGCATCCGCTATCGATAATCCAGCTTGAGCCCCCGGATGCATAAACCTGCAAGGCAAATTAGGCTTGGGTCTTAGGTACCCAACTCTTGTTGGGTCCTACAAGGTTAGTTACAATATCATTTGGGACCCAAATGCAAGTCTTGTCTCCCTTGCATTTGGCCCCCAATTTCCTAGCAACCACTTTCTTATTTTTACATGAGAGTACAAAATCAGTGTTGCAGGCATGAAAAACAGTAGTAGATTCATTTTGCATTTTCCTAGGCACGTGATGAACAACATTTTTTCTAGGCATATTTCTACTATGCACATAGGAAGAACTTGAAACAATCATGGCATGTGAATCATAAGCATTATAACTCCTATTATAATGAGCATTCCTAGAAAATTTTCTATCATAAATAAATGCATGATTCTTTTGACTACTACTAGCCATAGGAGCCTTCCCTTTCTCCTTGTTGAGAATGGGAGCCCTTTGACTTGTTAAGTTCTTGGCTTCCCTTCGAAAGCCAAGCCCATCCTTAATTGAGGGATGTCTACCAATGGTGTAGGCATCCCTAGCAAATTTTAATTTGTCAAAGTCATCTTTGCAAGTCTTATGTTGGGCATTAAGACTTGCCACTTCATCATTTAATTTTGCAATAGAAGTAAGGTGCTCAACACATACATGAATATTGAAATCCTTACACCTATTACAAATCACAACGTGCCCTCCACAAGGACTAGATTTATTAACTATTTCTATCTTAGCATTTAAATCATCATTCAAAATCTCCAAGCTAGAAATAGATTCATTGCAAATAGATAACTCAGAAGATAGTAATTCATTCCTTTTAATCTCCAAGGCAAGAGACTTTTGAACACTAACACATTTGTCATGTTCCTCATACAAAATGTCTTCTTGTCTCTCTAGCAGTCTATCTTTTTCATTCAATGCATCAATCAACTCATTAATCTTTTCTACTTTAGCTCTATCTAATCCTTTGAACAAGCTAGTGTAATCTACTTCATCATCACTAGAGTCCTCATCACTAGAAGTAGAGTACTTAAGAGTTTCTTGAGCGTTTACCTTCTTCTCCTTTGCCATTAGGCAAGTATGGCGCTCGTTGAGGAAGAGCGACGATTTGTTGAAGGCCGAGGCGGCGAGTCCTTCGTCGTCGGAGTCAGACGAAGAACAATCCGAGTCCCACTCTTTGCCAAGGTGCGCCTCGCCCTTCGCCTTCTTGTAGGCCTTCTTTTTCTCCCTCTTCCCATGTCTTTCGTCTCCCTGGTCATTTTCATTATCGAGACATTGAGCAATAAAATGACCTGTCTTACCGCACTTGAAGCAGGAACGCTTTCCTTTTGCCTTGTTCTTGTTTGAGTACTCTTTGCGTCCCTTCAATGCGGTCTTGAAGCGCTTGATAATGAGGGCCATTCATCCTCATTTAGCCCGGTCGCCTCAACTTGCGCCACCTTGCTAGGTAGCGCCTCCCTGCTACTTGTTGCTTTGAGAGCAACGGTTTGAGGCTCGTAGATGGGCATTGGACCATTCAATGCCTCATCAACGTATCTTGCTTCCTTGATCATCATACGCCCGCTTACAAACTTTCCAAGTATTTCCTCGGTCGTCATCTTGGTGTACCTAGGATTCTCACGGATTGAGTTCACAAGATGAGGATCAAGTATAGTGAAGGACCTGAGCATAAGTCGAGACGTCATGGTCCGTCCATCTCGTGCTTCCATAGCTCCTGATCTTGTTGACCAGGGTCTTGAGCCTGTTGTACGTTTGGGTTGGCTCCTCCCCTCTGATCATTGCGAACCTTCCCAGTTCGCCTTCCACCATCTCCATCTTGGTGATCATGGTGGCATCATTCCCCTCATGAGAGATCTTGAGGGTGTCCCAAATTTGCTTGGTGTTATCCAAGCCGCTCACCTTGTGGTACTCTTCCCTGCACAAGGATGCTAGCAAAACAGTGGTAGCTTGTGCATTTTTATGGATTTGCTCATTAATGAAAACGGGGTTGTCAGTACTATCAAAAAGCATTCCGTTTTCAACGATCTCCCAAATACTTGGATGGAGAGAGAATAGGTGACTACGCATTTTGTGACTCCAAAATGAGTAGTCTTCTCCATCAAAGTGCGGAGGTTTCCCAAGTGGAATTGAAAGTAAATGGGCATTGGAGTTAACCGGAATGCGAGAATAATCAAATGAAAAGTTTGAGTTAACCGGTTTCTTTTTCTCATCGTCGTCGTCTCTTGGGAAAGAAGAAGACTCGTCGCTGTCGTAGTAGATGATCTTCCTAATGCGCCTCTTCTTCTTCTCGTCTCTTTTCTTTTGACTCGAGCCAGAGTCCGAGGGCTTATCATCTCTTAGCTCGTTGACGATGGACTCTTTTGTCTTGTCGTTGACCACTATCCCCTTTCCCTTAGGATCCATCTCTTCGGGCAATTAGTCCCTTGCGTGAAGAGAACGGCTCTGATACCAATTGACAGCACCTAGAGGGGGATGAATAGGTGATCCTGTAAAAATCAAATACTTGTAGCCACAAAAGTTGGTTAAGTGTTAGCACAATGGAATCAAATGGCTAAGGACCAAGCTCTTGTGAAACACAATGGTCACAAAGAAAACAAGCACAAGAGACACGATGATTTATCCCGTGGTTCGGCCAAGTATAACACTTGCCTACTCCACGTTGTGGCGTCCCAATGGACGAGGGTTGCACTCAACCCCTTTCAAGTGATCCAATGATCCACTTGAATACCACAGTTGTTTTCTTTCTTATACTCTTTCTCGTTTGCGAGGAATCTCCTCAACTTGGAGTCTCTCGCCCTTACAACAAAGATCAAAGTGAAAGCACTAGAGTAAGGGAGGGAAGCAACACACACAAATCCGCAGCAATACGCACACACACAGCCAAGACTTGAGCTCGAATGAATCGCAACAAGTTCACCACTAGAACGGAGCTCAAATCACTAAGAAAGTCAATCAAGTGCGCGGAGACGGAGTGTGGAGGATTTAGAATGCTCAAAGTATGCTTGGGTGTCTCCTCCATGCGCCTAGGGGTCCCTTTTATAGCCCCAAGGCAGCTAGGAGCCGTTGGAGGCATTCTTGGAAGGCAATACTTGCCTTCTGTCGGGTGGCGCACCGGACAATCCAGTGCACCACCGGACAGCCACTGTAGCATGTCCGGTGCGGATCTCCTTCCATTCCTGGCGCAGCCGACCGTTGGATCTTCGGGCTGGTTGGCGCACCGGACAC
Source organism: Zea mays (assembly GCF_902167145.1). Lineage (NCBI taxonomy): Eukaryota > Viridiplantae > Streptophyta > Magnoliopsida > Poales > Poaceae > Zea > Zea mays. Next base: position 77,572,482 of record NC_050105.1, read on the forward strand.
TGTCCGGTGCCCCCAGCCGACCGTTGGCTAGGGCCACGCGTCGCGCGCGGATTGCGCGGCCGACCGTTGCGCTGGCGGCCGTTGGCTCACCGGACAGTCCGGTGCACCACCGGACAGTCCGGTGTATTATAGTCGTACGCCACCGACGAATTCCCGAGAGTGGCCAGTTCGCCAGAGCCCAGCCTGGCGCACTGGACAGTCCGGTGCACCCAGACTTAGCAGCAGTTGGCTGTACACAGCCAACTCTTTTCCAATCCTTTTCTTTTCCTGATTCTAGCACTTAGACAAATATATTAGTACACAAAAACCAATGTATTAAGTCTAGAACCATACGTTCTTGTCGATTTGCACTTCATCCATCATTTGGCATATAATTACTCACTCAATATGTGTTGGGCACTTAATCACCAAAATATACTAGAAATGGCCCAAGGGCACATTTCCCTTTCAAAAATGTCATAAGATTATTAATAAGATAATTTTACCTAATACTTAAAAGTATGAAGTCCAACAATCAAATTCAAATTCATTTGAACACATGAATTTGGAAAATAGGAGATAAAACATAAAAGAAAAAGGAATAACCATGCTAGTGGGCCTAGTTCGTGAAATTCGGCCCATTAACCCAGCGCAGCCCACTTCTCCAGCCATCGCACACGTGCGCCGACTGAGTGACCCCACGCGTCAGTCGCCGGCACCGATCACTTACTCCTGATCTCGCTGACGTATGGGTCCGGTTGCCAGTGGCTGAAACCACGTGCGTGCGCCTCAGCTAATCTTATCACCGACCATCCATGTAAGGTCTATTCTCTCCACCCCGCTTTCTTCGTGCATGGCGCACACCTCACCTGAAATCCAGCTCAATCCGTTGGGGGAGGGAGGTATATTTCAGGGACAACCCAAGCCTCTTCCCCTGCGAGCCACCATCACCGTAGAATTTGTCCGCGCGGCGGAAGAACCTCGCCGACCCTCGCTGCCGTCGACTAGCGTCCGCGTGCCTACCCCGGCGTCAACCCATGATCGGGGGGTGCTCCCTGGGTTCGCGGTTCTTCACCAGCTGGATTCCGAGCGTGTGGATCCGGGGTGTGGCCGGAATTTGCCATCGTCGACAGCCAACGGCGGTGGTGTACCGGCGCACCGTGGTCAAGCCGTTCGACCACACCATACCCGGTGAGAACCTCTTCCTTTGGATCGCCTTGTCTTCCTATGCATTTGGCTTAGCAGAATTCGGGCTTGGTGCATTGATTCGCGGACGTGGTTCACGTCTGCGATGGCTCCGTCGCTAGCAGCCCTGTGCGCCACCGCTGTCTGACCAGGGATTGGGGGAAAAGCTTTCTGCCGTTGGATACGCGATCGGCGGCCGCGATTAGAAGCTGGTTAACGGTTCGCTAGGATGAGGGCAGAGCCGTCCGATTCCGATCTGTCGCGTTAGGATGGATCTAGCCATTTTAAAATCCGAACCGTCCATCATGGCATCGGCGGTCCGCGTTGATCGCTCAAACACTGCCTCCTAGATCTAATCTGGACCTTCAATGTTAGATCAGGCGATCGAGATCTCCGGATACCCCTTCGCGAACGCGTTTTTTTATAAGAGCCCTCTGGTAAACAGGAAATCAACCCGCAGTCCAACTAGCAGTGTTCTCTGTGTCTTAGAAATATTACCTCGAGACCCCTGCACTTTTCAGTAAATGAGGCCTGGTCCAGAATAATATAAAACCAGGGAAATTAAATTATAAAAGGAGTTTTAATGTATAATTAAGTGCTAGAAACTTGTTTATTCCATAGAAAATTCATATGAACTCCAAAATAACCCATTCCAGTTTCTAAATTTTTGTAATATTATCCTCTATCACTTAGAGTCTCTGTTTTGTCATGAAAACAGTAGTAAAATTTATTTCTCACCTAATCACATTTCAAGCACATAAAACCTTTGGAAATTCATATCTCAAAATCTATAACTCCAAAAATTATGATTCCTATTCCTAGGATCTTATTTTAATGTGTAGATTATTACTCTAATTTTGTTTACATGTTTGGTGTGATGTTAATTTTCTCTATATACTGTGCTTGTTTGTATTGTGGCGAGTAGAAGAGCCTTTGACTGAGGATCCTGGTGACCAGCAGATAGAAGTAGCTGAGTAGGAGCTCATTGAAGGCAAGTTGTGCCCTTGACCACTTTTATACCCAATAATGTTCTTTAATGTCATTATTCATGCATAGGTTTAATTTTGATGGGACTCAATAGGTCACCCTAGATTGTTTATCTCTTTACATTGTTATCTCTGAATCACATGGGTAGTTTTGCTATTGCTTTACATGGTTTTGGGATAATATTTCATTACATCCATGTTCCAGTTATTCTGTTATTCTATTTATGTTCATGTCAAGATCATTAATGTTAATTCGAACATGGAGCTTAACTTGAGAAACACGTGCCACCACAAGGGTTTAATGGGACGCCCTTGGCTGACTAATTAGGAAAGCTAGTGGAAGACTCCCTTACCCGAAAGGGGCAAGGGCAGTAGGGGGTTGCATGCAAGGAGGTTCTCGGGTTGATTTTGCTGCGATGGCGGTCAAACGGGGGATTCTTGCAAGTGCGCTTCCCATAAACTGTAGCGGGTTGTCGGAAGCTAGTGGAACTTTGTAAAGGCCTCATAGTGTTGCCCTGCCTCGCTTCCTTGGTAGAGGTGTATGGGAGTCGCGACCCCTTGGCAGATGGGTAACATGACTTGTGGGTACAGGGTACAACCTCTACAGAGTGTAAAACTGTTATACTAGCCGTGCTCGCGGTCATGAGCAGCTCAGGACTCTCTCATGATTAATTTATGGAACTTAAATTCAATTTTTCATTTGCATTGCATGGGATTATTATTAATTTTGTTCTATTATATTTATTAAGGTTTGGTATTTACTTACATTTAATAACTGCTAATAAAATTTTGACCAACTAATTAAAAGCAATGCTCAGCTTTAACCCCTGTTGTTGATTAGCCTTACACATCACATGAACTCCCACCTTTGGTGAGTTCATGCCACTGGTTCCCCACAATTTGTTGAGCTATGATCATGTGTGAGCTCACCCTTGCTGTCTCACACCCCCACAGGAGAAGAACAGGTGGCTCAGGGGGAGCCTCAAAGCGAGGAGTTTGATCTGATCTAGGTGGTGTTTCCCCAGTTGACTTTTGCGCCAAGGATGATCCTTAGTTTGTTTTATATCTATCTTTTATTTTGTAATAAGACTTCTGCTATGTAATAAATACTCTGATGTTATTGTGACATTTATCTCTATACACTCTGTTATTGTATATGTTGTCTTCTTGGTGCATGTATGAGATGCACCCGGCTTTGTTCCTTAAAGCCCGGGTGTGACAGAAGTGGTATCAGAGGAAATCTTGACTGTAGGACGAAACCTAGATAGAAATGGACAAAACCCTTCACTACTTACCTTACTCTGATTCATTCTATACTTATCTCATCTTGATCTTGTCTCACCTTTTGCTTTTCTACTCTGATTAATCTTACCTTCTCTACTCCGAGACAAGATGAATTTCACACCTTGGAATCTTACATTTATGATATTCTTAAGAAATAGGGAACCTAAGACAAAATTTAAAACTATTTTCTCTATTTAAAAAAATGTTGGTTGATTGTTCTGATGATAAATGTCTGATTTGCTTCTTTGATTGATTGAATTATTATAGATGGACATCTTAGCATGTACCACCATAAGATATTGAGTTAGCTTTAGTAGGTAAAACATTAATATGCTCAGCTAATAAATCCCCCAAAGTAACATGATTCGTAACTACCTGCCTTGTCTACTATTCTCTCTTACCATATATTTCTAACTCAGATGGTCAATACCAGGAAGGGTGGTGGAATTGATTTACCTCCCAATCGCCACCCTCGAAGGATATTTAGACAACCCCAGCCACAACCAGAAGAGATGGATCCTCCACCACCGCCTCCACCAGCAGGAGTTGACCCACTGGTTGCAGCTCAGATGAGGATGATGCAACAAATGGCAGATACCATGGCGGATATGCGTGCTCAGATGCAGCAGGAACGCTAGGAGATGTGCCAAGAGCGGGAGGATATATGTCGAGAGCTGCGCCAAGAGCAAGATGAGACACGCCAGGAAAGAAGGGCACAGCAGCAACAGCAACAACAGTAGCAACATCAGCAAGCACCACTGCCTCCACCACCACCACCAGTTCCTCCCCGGGACAAGCACCGGGAGTTCATGAGCCATAAGCCACAGACATTTGCTAGTTCTCCTGATCCACTGGACGCAGATGATTGGCTGAAGTCCGTAGAGAAGATGTTGAACATTGCTCAGTGCACTGACCGGGAGAAGGTTTTATATGCTTCTAGTCGTCTGACAGGTCCTGCTGCTGATTGGTGGGATTCATACACTGCTGCCCACGATGCTGCTGACACTATCACATGGGCGGAGTTCACGACGCAGTTCAGGGACCATCATATACCATCTGGATTGATGAAGATAAAGAAGAAGGAATTCCTATCGCTAAAGCAGGGAAGCATGTCAGTCAGCGAATACCGTGACAAGTTTATCCAGATATGCTCCAGATGAAGTTGCTGAGGATGAGAGGAAGCAAGAGCATTTATTGAAGGACTTAATGGACCCTTGTAGTATGCTCTAGTGGCACATACATTTCCATCATTTTAGAGGTTGCTCGATAAGGCTCTAGCTATTGAACACAAGCGTGTTCAGCTAGGAGATTTGAAGAGGAAGGCTATATCTCAAGGACAAGGAAGAGCAGTGTTCATCCACGCTACAGTTCACCCCAGGGGACACCAGTTCGCACTGGCGGAGGCTAGCGCCCAGTTTAGCAATCACCTCAGAGGACTCCACCGCCTCGTCAGGCTACCCCCACTGGTACCCTGACGAAATTCTCAGTACAAAGTGCAGGCACTACTTGCTACAAGTGTGGGAAGATTGGACATTATGCAAATGTTTTCCCATAGAGGATTGCTACCACTCCAGTTCAGAATAAACAGCAGACCCCAGGATCTGGCAAGGGATTCTCTATTGCCAGGGTTAATCAAGTCAGCGTTTGAAAGTCGCCTAGAGGGGGGTGAATAGGGCGAATCTGAAATTTATAAACTTAAGCACAACTACAAGCCGGGTTAGCGTTAGAAATAGAAACGAGTCCGAGAGAGAGGGCGCAAAACAAATTGTGAGCAAATAAAGAGCGAGACACGATGATTTGTTTTATCGAGGTTCGATTCTTGTAAACCTACTCCCCGTTGAGGTGGTCACGAAGGCCGGGTCTCTTTCAACCCTTTCCCTCTCTCAAACGGTCACTTAGACCGAGTGAGCTTCTCTTCTCAATCAAACAGAACACAAAGTTCCCGCAAGGACCACCACACAATTGGTGTCTCTTGCCTTGGTTACAATTGAGTTTGATCACAAGAAGAATGAGAAAGAAAAGAAGCGATCCAAGCACAAGAGCTCAAAAGAACACAAATGTCGCTCTCTCTAGTCACTATTTGATTTGGAGTGATTCCGGACTTGGGAGAGGATTTGATCTCTTTGGAGTGTCTAGAATTGAATGCTGTAGCTCTTGTAATGTGTTGAAGGTTGGAAACTTGGATGCCATTGAATGTGGGGTGGTTGGGGTATTTATAGCCCCAACCACCAAAAATGGTCGTTGGAAGGCTGCTGTCGCATGGCGCACCGGACAGTCCGGTGCGCCACCGGACACTGTCCGGTGCGCCAGCCACGTCAGCAGACCGTTGGGGTTCGACCGTTGGAGCTCTGACTTGTGGGGTCTCTGGGCTATCCGGTGGTGCACCGGACAGGTCCTGTAGACTGTCCGGTGCGTCTCCCGCGCGTGCTCTGACCTCTGCACGCACTATAGCGCATTGAATGCGGTTGCAGTCGACCGTTGCGCGTGAAGTAGCCGGTGCTCCGCTGGCACACCAGATAGTCTGGTGACTCACCGGACAGTCCGGTGAATTATAGCGGAGCGCCCTCTGAATTTCCCGAAGGTAGTGAGTTCAGCTTCAAGTGCCCTGGTGCATCGGACACTGTCCGGTGGTGCACCGGACACTGTCCGGTGCGCCAGACCAGGGTGCCTTTGGGTTGTCTTTTGCTCTCTTTGTTTGACCCCTTTCTTGGTCTTTTTATTGGCTTCTTGTGAACCTTTGGCACCTGTAAAACTTATAGACTAGAGCAAACTAGTTAGTCCAATTATTTGTGTTGGGCAATTCAACCACCAAAATTAGTTAGGGAAAAAGGTGTAAGCCTAATTCCCTTTCAATGTCCCCCTTTTTGGTGATTGATGCCAACACAAACCAAAGCAAATATAGAAGTGCATATGAACTAGTTTGCATAATTGTAAGTGCAAAGGTTGCTTGGAATGGAGCCAATATATTTTCATAAGATACACATGGATTTGTTTCTTTATTTTTAACATTTTGGACCACACTTGCACCACATGTTTTGTCTTTGCAAATTCTTTTTGTAAATTCTTTTCAAAGTCCTTTTGCAAATAGTCAAAGGTAAATGAATAAGATTTTGAGAAGCATTCTCAAGATTTCAAATTTTCTCCCCCTGTTTCAAATGCTTTTCATTTGACTAAACAAAACCCCCCTCAATAAAATCCTCCTCTTAGTGTTCAAGAGGGTTTTAAGATACCATTTTGAAAATACTATTTTCTCCCCCTTTTGAATACAATAAGATATCAATTGAGAAATTCATCATTTCAAGACTTTTTCTTAACTCAAATTTTCAAAATTGGTGGTGGTGCGGTCCTTTTGCTTTGGGCTAATATTTTCTCCCCCTTTGGCATGAATCGCCAAAAATGGATACTTGAGTGAAATATAAGCCCTCTTGTAACTACTTTCTCCCCCTTTTGGCAAACGAAATATGAGTGAAGATTATACCAAAGTTAGAGAGATGCGCGGAGCGACGACAAAGGATGAGTTGATGGAGTGGAGTGGAAGCCTTTGTCTTCGCCGAAGACTCCAATTCCCTTTCAATACACCTATGACTTGGTTTGAAATTCTCTTGAAAACACATTAGTCATAGTATACAAAAGAGATATGATCAAAGGTATATTAATGAGCTATGTATGCAAGACATCAAAAGAAATTCCTAGAATCGAGAATATTTAGCTCATGCCTAAGTTTGTTAAAAGTTTGTTCATCTAGTGGCTTGGTAAAGATATCGGCTAATTGTTCCTTAGTGTTAATGTATGCAATCTCGGTATCTCTCTTTTGTTGGTGATCCCTTAAGAAATGATACCGAATGGCTATGTGTTTAGTGCGGCTATGCTCAACGGGATTATCCGCCATGCGGATTGCACTCTCATTATCACACAGAAGAGTAACTTTGGTTAATTTGTAACCATAGTCCCTAAGGGTTTGCCTCATCCAAAGCAATTGCACGCAACAATGGCCTGCGGCAATATATTCGGCTTCGGCGGTAGAAAGAGCTATGGAATTTTGCTTCTTTGAAGCCCAAGACACCAAGGATCTTCCCAAGAACTAGCAAGTCCCCGATGTGCTCTTTCTATTGATTTTACACCCCGCCCAATCGGCATCCAAATAACCAATTAAATCAAATGTGGATCCCGAGGGTACCAAAGCCCAAACTTAGGAGTATAAACCAAATATCCCAAGATTCGTTTTACGGCCGTAAGGTGAGCTTCCTTAGGGTCGGCTTGGAATCTTGCACACATGCATACGGAAAGCATAATGTCCGGTCGAGATGCACATAAATAGAGTAAAGAGCCTATCATCAATCGGTATACCTTTTGATCGACGGATTTACCTCCCGTGTCGAGGTCGAGATGCCCATTGGTTCCCATGGGTGTCTTGATGGGCTTAGCATCCTTCATCCCAAGCTTGTTGAGAATATCTTGAATATACTTGGTTTGGCTAATGAAGGTGCCCTCTTGGAGTTGCTTTACTTGAAATCCCAAGAAGTACTTCAACTCCCCCATCATTGACATCTCGAATTTCTGTGTCATGATCCTACTAAATTCCTCACATGTAGATTCGTTAGTAGACCCAAATATAATATCATCAACATAAATTTGGCATACGAACAAATCATTGTCAAGAGTTTTAGTAAATAAAGTAAGATCGGCCTTTTCGACTTTGAAACCATTAGTGATAAGGAAATCTCTTAGGCATTCATACCATGCTCTTGGGGCTTGCTTGAGCCCATAAAGCGCCTTAGAGAGTTTATACACATGGTTAGGATACTCACTATCTTCAAAGCCGGGAGGTTGCTCAACATAGACCTCTTCCTTGATTGGTCCGTTGAGGAAGGCACTTTTCACGTCCATTTGATAAAGCTTGAAGCCATGGTAAGTAGCATAGGCAAGTAAAATGCGAATTGATTCTAGCCTAGCTACGGGTGCATAGGTTTCACCGAAATCTAAACCTTCGACTTGTGAATATCCCTTGACCACAAGTCGGGCTTTGTTCCTTGTCACCACACCATGCTCATCTTGTTTGTTGCAGAAGACCCACTTGGTTCCTACAACATTTTGGTTAGGGCGTGGAACTAAATGCCATACCTCATTCCTAGTGAAGTTGTTGAGCTCCTCTTGCATCGCCACCACCCAATTCGAATCTTGTAGTGCTTCCTCTACCCTGTGTGGCTCAATAGAGGAAACAAAAGAGTAATGCTCACAAAAATGTGCAACACGAGATCTAGTGGTTACCCCCTTATGAATGTCACCGAGGATGGTGTCGACGGGGTGATCTCGTTGGATTGCTTGGTGGACTCTTGGGTGTGGCGGTTTTGGAATTTGTTCATCTTCCTCATCTTGATCATGAGCATCTCCCCCTTGATCATTCTCCTCTTGAGGTGGCTCAACTTCTTGATCGTCTCCTTCATCATTTCGAGCCTCATCCTCAGCTTGAGTTGGTGGAGATGCTTGCATAGAGGAAGATGGTTGATCTTGTGCATTTGGTGGCTCTTCGAATTCCTTAGGACACACATCCCCAATGGACATGTTCCTTAGTGCGACGCACGGAGCCTCTTCATCACCTATCTCATCAAGATCAACTTGCTCTACTTGAGAGCCGTTAGTCTCATCAAACACAATGTCACAAGAAACTTCAACTAGTCCAGAGGACTTGTTAAAAGACTATATATGCCCTTGTGTTTGAATCATAACCTAGTAAAAAGCCTTCTACTGTCTTAGGAGCAAATTTTGATTTTCTACCTCTTTTAATAAGAATGAAGCATTTGCTACCAAAGACTCTAAAATATGAAACATTGGGCTTTTTACCGGTTAGGAGTTCGTATGATGTCTTCTTGAGGATTCGGTGTAGATATAGCCGGTTGATGGCGTAGCAAGCGGTGTTGACCGCCTCGGCCCAAAACTGATCTGAAGTCTTGTACTCATCAAGCATGGTTCTTGCCATGTCCAATAGAGTTCTATTCTTCCTCTCCACTACACCATTTTGTTGTGGTGTGTAAGGAGAAGAGAACTCATGCTTGTTGCCCTCCTCCTCAAGGAAGCCTTCGATTTGAGAATTCTTGAACTCCGTCCCGTTGTCGCTTCTTATTTTCTTGATCCTTAAGCCGAACTCGTTTTGAGCCCATCTCAAGAATCCCTTTAAGGTTTCTTGGGTATGGGATTTTTCCTGCAAAAAGAACACCCAAGTGAAGCGAGAATAGTCATCCACAATAACTAGACAGTACTTACTCCCGCCGATGCTTATGTAAGCAATCGGGCCGAATAGATCCATGTGTAGGAGCTCGAGTGGTCTGTCAGTCGTCATGATGTTCTTGTGTGGATGATTAACACCAACTTGCTTCCCCGCCTGACATGCGCTACAAATCCTGTCTTTCTCAAAATGAACATCTGTTAGTCCCAAAATGTGTTCTCCCTTTAGAAGCTTATGAAGATTCTTCATTCCAACATGTGCTAGTCGGCAATGCCAGAGCCAGCCCATGTTAGTCTTAGCAATTAAGCAACTGTCGAGTTCAGCTCTATCAAAATCTACTAAGTATAGCTGACCCTCTAACACTCCCTTAAATGCTATTGAATCATCACTTCTTCTAAAGACAATAACACCTACATCTGTAAAAAGACAGTTGTAGCCCATTTTACATAATTGCAAAACTGAAAGCAAGTTGTAATCTAAAGAATCTACAAGGAAAACATTGGAAATGGAATGGTCAGGTGATATAGCAATTTTACCCAATCCTTTGACCAAACCTTGATTCCCATCCCCGAATGTAATAGCTCTTTGGGGATCTTGGTTTTTCTCGTAGGAGGAGAACATCTTCTTCTCCCTTGTCATATGGTTTGTGCACCCGCTATCGATGATCCAACTTGAGCCCCCGGATGCATAAACCTACAAAACAAATTTAGTTCTTGATTTTAGGTACCCAAATGGTTTTGGGTACTTTGACATTAGATACAAGAACTTTGGGTACCCAAACACAAGTCTTTGACCCCTTGTGCTTGCCCCCGACATATTTAGCAACTACCTTGCCGGATTTGTTAGTTAAAACATAAGATGCATCAAAAGTTTTAAATGAATTTTAGAATCATTTGATGCAATTGGAGTTTTCTTCTTAGGCAATTTAGCATGGGTTGATTGCCTAGAGCTAGATGTCTCACTCTTATACATAAAAGCATGATTAGGGCCAGAGTGAGACTTCCAAGAATGAATTCTCCTAATTTTGCTCTCGGGATAACCGGCAGGGTACAAAATGTAACCCTCGTTATCCTGAGGCATGGGAGCCTTGCCCTTAACAAAGTTAGACAATCTTTTAGGAGGGGCATTAAGTTTGACATTGTCCCCCTTTTGGAAGCCAATGCCATCCTTGATGCCAGGGCGTCTCCCACTATAGAGCATACTACGAGCAAATTTAAATTTTTCATTATCTATCTCATGCTCGACAATTTTAGCATCTAATTTTGCTATATGATCATTTTGTTGTTTAATTAAAGCTATGTGATCATGTATAGCATCAATGTTTACATCTCTACATCTAGTGCAAATGGAAACATGCTCAATGGTAGATGTAGAGGGTTTGCAGGATTTTAGTTCAACAATCTTAGCATGTAATATGTCATTTTCACTTTTAAGATTGGATATGGTAACATTGCAAACATCTAAATCCTTAGCCTTAGCAATTAATTTTTCATTATCAATCTTAAGGCTAGCAAGAGAGATATTCAATTCTTCAATCTTAGCAAGCAAGTTAGCATTATCATCACTAAGATTGGGAATTGAGTCATTACAAACATTTGAATCAACCTTAGAAATTAATTTAGCATTCTCATTTCTAAGGTTGACAATAGTATCATGCCAAGTGCTTAGCTCACTAGATAGTTTTTCACATTTTTCTACTTCTAGAGCGTAAGCATTTTTAACCTTAACGTGCTTCTTATTTTCCTTAATTAGGAAGTCCTCTTGAGTGTCCAAGAGTTCATCTTTCTCATGAATAGCACTAATTAATTCATTTAATTTTTCCTTTTGCTGCATGTTTAGGTTGGCAAAAAGAATCCACAAGTTATCCTCCTCATTTTCACTAGAATTATCTTCATCACAAGAGGAAGCATATTTAGTGGAGGATCTTGATTTTACCTTCTTCCTTTTGCCGTCCTTTGCCATGAGGCACTTGTGGCCGACGTTGGGGAAGAGGAGTCCCTTGGTGACGACAATGTTGGCGGCGTCCTCGTCGGAGGAGGAGTCGGAGGAGCTCTCGTCGGAGTCCCACTCGTGGCACACATGGGCATCGCCGCCCTTCTTCTTGTAGTATCTCTTCTTTTCTCTCCTCTTTCCCTTCTTGTTGTCGCCCCTGTCACTATCACTAGATAATGGACATTTAGCAATGAAATGACCGGGCTTACCACACTTGTAGCACACTTTCTTGGAGCGGGGCTTGTAATCCTTCCCCCTCCTTTGCTTGAGGATTTGGCGGAAGCTCTTGATGATGAGCGCCATCTCCTCATTGTCGAGCTTAGAGGCATCGATGGGTTGTCTACTTGATGTAGACTCCTCTTTCTTCTCCTCCGTTGCCTTGAATGCGACCGGTTGTGCTTCGGGCGTGGAGGGGCCATCTAGCTCGATGATTTTCTTTGAGCCTTTGATCATCAACTCAAAGCTCACAAAAATTCCTATCACTTCCTCGGGAGACATTAGTGTATATCTAGGATTACCACGAATTAATTGCACTTGCGTAGGATTAAGAAAAACAAGTGATCTAAGAATAACCTTGACCATTTCATGGTCATCCCATTTTGTGCTCCCGAGGTTGCGCACTTGGTTCACCAAGGTCTTCAAGCGGTTGTACATGGCTTGAGGGTCCTCGCCTTGGTTGAGTCAGAACCGACCGAGCTCCCCCTCGATCGTCTCCCGCTTGGTGATTTTGGTCACCTCATCTCCTTCGTGCGCGGTCTTGAATACGTCCCAAATCTCCTTTGCGCTCTTTAATCCTTGCACCTTGTTATACTCCTCTCGACTTAGCGAGGCAAGGAGTATAGTGGTGGCTTGGGAGTTGAAGTGTCGGATTTGGGCGACCTCGTCCGAATCATAGTCTTCATCCCCCGGTGATGGTATCTGTACTCCAATTTCAACAACATCCCAAATGCTTGTGTGGAGTGAGGTTAGGTGATGCCTCATTTTATCACTCCACATATTATAATCTTCACCATCAAACATAGGTGGTTTGCCTAATGGGACGGAAAGTAATGGAGTACGTTTGGAAATGCGAGGGTAGCGTAGGGGAATCTTACTAAACTTCTTGCGCTTATGGCGCTTAGAAGTTACGGACGGTGCGTCGGAGCCGGAGGTGGATGGCAACGAAGAGTCGGTCTCGTAGTAGACCACCTTCCTCATTTTCTTCTTCTTGTCATCGCTCCGACCCGACTTGTTGTGTGAAGGGGATCCCTTCACTTTGTTGGCGGACTCCCCGGATAGAGCCTTCCCGTGGCTTGTAGCGGACTTCTCACCGTCGATCCCCATCTTCTTGGCGTGATCTCCCGACATCACTTCGAGCGGTTAAGCTCTAATGAAGCACCGGGTTCTGATACCAATTGAAAGTCGCCTAGAGGGGGGGTGAATAGGGCGAATCTGAAATTTATAAACTTAAGCACAACTACAAGCCAGGTTAGCGTTAGAAATAGAAACGAGTCCGAGAGAGAGGGCGCAAAACAAATCGTGAGCAAATAAAGAGCGAGACACGATGATTTGTTTTACCGAGGTTCGGTTCTTGAAAACCTACTCCCCGTTGAGGTGGTCACGAAGACCGGGTCTCTTTCAACCCTTTCCCTCTCTCAAACGGTCACTTAGACCGAGTGAGCTTCTCTTCTCAATCAAACGGAACACAAAGTTCCCGCAAGGACCACCACACAATTGGTGTCTCTTGCCTTGGTTACAATTGAGTTTGATCACAAGAAGAATGAGAAAGAAAAGAAGCGATCCAAGCACAAGAGCTTAAAAGAACACAAATGTCGCTCTCTCTAGTCACTATTTGATTTGGAGTGATTCCGGACTTGGGAGAGGATTTGATCTCTTTGGAGTGTCTAGAATTGAATGCTATAGCTCTTGTAATGTGTTGAAGGTTGGAAACTTGGATGCCATTGAATGTGGGGTGGTTGGGGTATTTATAGCCCAAACCACCAAAAATGGCTATTGGAAGGCTGCTGTCGCATGGCGCACCGGACAGTCCGGTGCGCCATCGGACACTGTCCGGTGCGCCAGCCACGTCAGCAGACCGTTGGGGTTCGACCGTTGGAGCTCTGACTTGTGGGGTCTCTGGCTGTCCGGTGGTGCACCGGACAGGTCCTGTAGACTGTCCGGTGCGCCTCCCCCGCGTGCTCTGACCTCTGCGCGCACTGTAGCACATTGAATGTGGTTGCAGTCGACCGTTGCGCGCGAAGTAGCCGTTGCTCCGCTGGCACACCGGATAGTCCGGTGAATTATAGCAGAGCGCCCTCTGAATTTCCCGAAGGTAGTGAGTTCAGCTTCAAGTGCCCTGGTGCACCGGACACTGTCCGGTGGTGCACCGGACAGTCCGGTGCGCCAGACCAGGGTGCCTTTGGGTTGTCTTTTGCTCTCTTTGTTTGACCCCTTTCTTGGTCTTTTTATTGGCTTATTGTGAACCTTTGGCACCTGTAAAACTTATAGACTAGAGCAAACTAGTTAGTCCAATTATTTGTGTTAGGCAATTCAACCACCAAAATTAGTTAGGGAAAAAGGTGTAAGCCTAATTCCCTTTCAGCGTTGATGCTACTCCTGATGGTGCTGACATCGTACTTGGTATGTTTTACGTTAATGCAATTCCTGCAACAATATTATTTGATTCTGGTGCTACACATTCATTCATGTCTGCTCGATATGCCAACACAAATGAGATACCCCTGCTAAATATGAGAAAACCAATGATAGTAATTACACCTAAAGGGCCTGTTGAGGCAAATGAAATGACACGTAGATTGACATTAACAATTATGGGAAGAGAATTTGGAGCTACTGCTATAATATTAGAGGCAAGCAGTATAGATCTGATCCTTGGTATGTCATGGTTAAGAAAGGCAAAGGCCATTATAGCCTGTGGTAGGGGTACAGTAGAACTCACCAGCCCTAAAGGAGAAAGACTTCAAGTTCAAATTGCAGTAACCACCTCATCCAAACGTGCGATGTTCTTTATACCTGAGGAGTTTGTTGGTGACAACATCCGTGTGGTTAGAGATTTTCTGGATGTCTTTCTAGAGGAGTTGTCAGGGATGCCACCAGATAGAGGAGTTGAGTTTGTCATAGATCTCTTACTTGGAACTGCCCCTATTTCTAAACGGCCATACAGGATGTCTGTAGAAGAATTAAAGGAAATGAAGAAGCAGTTAACAGAGTTACAAGAGGCTGGGTACATTCGTCCGAGTTCCTCACCTTGGGGAGCGCCGGTTCTGTTTGTATAGAAGAAGGATGGATCACAAAGAATGTGTGTGGATTATAGATCTCTTAATGATGTTACTGTGAAGAACAAGTATCTGTTACCCCGTATTGAGGATTTATTTGATTAGATGAGAGGTGCTAGGGTATTCTCGAAGATTGATCTTCGATCAGGAACCATCAAATGAAGATTAGGCCATCGGATATTCCCAAGGCAGCTTTCTCGACTCGATATAGATTATATGAGTTCACTGTTATGTCGTTTGGATTAACCAATGCACCAGTTTATTTTATGAATTTGATGAATAAGGTGTTTATGGAGTATTTAGACATATTCGTCGTGGTATTCATCGACGATATTCTTATCTATTCCAAGAGTGATAGTGATCATGAGGAACATCTGAGATTGGTGCTACAGAAGCTAAGAGATAATCAACTCTACGCCAAGTTTGGCAAGTGTGAGTTTCGGATTGGTGAGGTGCCATTCCTTGGACATATCATTTCTAATGGCAGAATATCAGTGGATCCTGCTAAGGTCAAGGAGATTATGGAGTGGAGCATACCCACTACAGTTACGGAGATTCAGAGTTTCTTGGGGCTTGCAGGATATTATCGGAGATTTATTGAAGGATTCTCTAAGATTGCCAAGCCTATGACCTCGCTTCTGGAGAAAGGAAGAGAGTTTAAGTGGGATGAGAAGTGCCAAGATAGCTTTGATCAATTAAAGAAGAGATTGATGTCGCCACCAGTATTGGTTATGCCAGATCTACAGAAGGGATTTGATATTTATTGTGATGCATGTGGCCAAGGCTTGGGATGTGTGCTCATGCAAGAAGGACATGTGATTGCCTATGCGTCTCGTTAGTTGCGGAAATATGAATTAAACTACCCCACGCATGACTTAGAACTGGCAGCCGTTGTACATGCGCTTAAGATATGGAGACATTATATCATGGGAACCAAGTGTCAAGTATACACGGATCATAAAAGTTTGAAGTATATATTCACTCAGAAGGATCTCAACCTTAGGCAACACCATTGGTTGGAGCTTATTAAGGATTATGATTTGGAGATTCACTATCACCCGGGCAAGGCAAATTTGGTTGCAGATACCTTGAGTCGAAAGGAGCATGTTCATTCAGTTGTTGTTGCCCAGCTACCCGATGAGATTGTTGAGGATTTCAGAAGACTTAACCTGGGGATAGTTGCTCACACTGAAGGAGTTACTATTGTTGTGGAACCTACTTTGGAGCAAGAAATCCGCAAAGGACAAATTGGTGATGCTAAAATACAAGAGATTAAGGATCTGATTACTGAAGGTCGAGGTCCAGAATTCACGGAAGATGAGCAAGGCACCATATGGTTCAAGGACAGGATATGTGTTCCTGATATTGAAAGCCTTCGTGAGACTATTTTAAAGGAGGACCATGACTCGGATTATTCTATTCATCCTGGTAGTACCAAGATGTATCAGGATTTGAAGCAGAAATATTGGTGGTATGGATTGAAGAGAGATGTGGTTGCACATGTGGCTATGTGCGATGTGTGTCAAAGAGTTAAGGTTGAACACCAGAGGCCAGCTGGACTACTGCATCCACTTAAGATACCCGAGTGGAAGTGGGAAGAGATTGGTATGGATTTCATTACTGGATTACCTCGCACCCCAGAAAGGATATGATGCTATATGGGTGATTGTTGATAGATTGACTAAAGTAGCTCACTTCATTCCTGTAAAGACTACTTATAAGGGTTCTCAGCTGGCAGAGTTATATATGGCTCGGATTGTGTGCTTACATGGAGTACCAAAGAAGATCGTGTCTGATCGAGGTTCACAGTTTACCTCAAGATTTTGGAGAAGCTTCCATGAGAACATGAATACAAAGTTAAATTTTAGTACGGCTTATCACCCTCAGACTGATGGACAGACTGAAAGGACTAATCAAGTATTGGAAGACATGTTGAGAGCTTGTGCCCTTCAGCATGGAGGAAGTTGGGATAAAAGTCTACCTTATGCTGAGTTCTCATACAATAATAGTTATCAGACTAGTCTGAAGATGTCACCATTCGAAGCTTTGTATGGTAGGAAGTGCAGGACTCCTCTATGTTGGGATTAGACTGGAGAAAGATAGTTCTTTGGGCCTAAACTGATTCAAGAAGCAGAAGAACAAGTTCATATAATTCGATAGAATTTGAGGATAGCTCAAACCAGGCAAAAGAGTTATGCTGATAATAGAAGAAGACCACTGGAATTTGAGGAAGAAGATTATGTGCACCTCAAGGTGTCACCACTTCGTGGAATGAGGAGATTCAAAGTTAAGGGCAAATTGTCCCCTCGCTATATTGGACCATTCATGATCTTGAGTTGGGGAGATGGCATACCAACTTGAGCTACCAGCTAATCTATCTGATGTGCATAATGTGTTTCATGTGTCTCAACTTAAGAAGTGTCTCCGTGTTCCTGAGGAACAGTTACCAATGGAAGAGCTCAGAGTTCAGGGTGATTTGACTTATACAGAGTATCCTATCAAGATTCTTGACACACTGACTCGTGTCACAAGGAACAAAGTTATAAAGATGTGCAAAATGCAATGGAGTCATCACGGAGAAGATGAAGCAACATGGGAAAGAGAAGAAGAGCTACGCATAGATTTTCCCCATCTTTTCCCTCGTTCCTCCTAAATCTCGAGGACGCGATTCTTGTTAAGGGGGTAGGATTTGTAATACCTAAATTGTAAGAGATCATATTAAAAGGAAAAGAAAATGTTATTTCCTTTATTTATATGTGTGGGTTGAACCATTTGTCATCACATGTGAACACCATCTTTAAAAACAAATAATTAATAAAAATAGATACCACTAAATTATGCATCATGCTGGGTTTTAATTGTCTGTGCATTTAATAATAGTAATAATAATATTAATGGAAATACATTAATATCTAATTCACAATTTAGAAGTTGGAGAAATAGAATGGAGGATTGGAGAGTGGCTAATAAGCATAACAGTAAATAAGTAACAATTATTTCAAAAATGACGAAAGATTATTCATAAGATAATTTTACCTAATACTTAAAAGTATGAAGTCCAACAATCAAATTCAAATTCATTTGAACACATGAATTTGGAAAATAGGAGATAAAACATAAAAGAAAAAGGAATAACCCTGCTAGTGGGCCTGGTTCGCGCAATTCGGCCCATTAACCTAGCGCAGCCCACTTCTCTAGCCACCGCACGCCTGCGCCGACTGCGTGACCCCACGCGTCAGTCGCTAGCACCGATCACTTACTCCTGATCTCGCTGACGTATGGATCTGGTCGCCAGTGGCTGAAACCGCGCGCGCACGCCTCAGCTAATCTTATCACTGACCTGTGGGCCATCCATGTAAGGTCTATCCTCTCCACCCCGCTTCCTCCGTGCATGGCACACAGCTCGCCTGAAATCCAGCTCAATCCGTTGGGGGAGGGGGTATAATTTGGGGACAACCCGACCTCGGGTACCTTTGCCCCTGGAAAACCCAAGCCTCTTCCCCTATGAGCCACCATCCCCATAGAATTTGTCCGCACGGCGGAAGAACCTCGCCAACCCTCGCTGCCGTCGACTAGCGTCCGTGTGCCTACCCCGGCGTCAACCCATGATCGGGGGGGGTGCTCCCTAGGTTCGCGGTTCTTCACCAGCTGGATTCCGAGCGTGTGGATTCGGGGTGTGGCCGGAATTTGCCGTCGTCGACAGCCAACGACGGTGGTGTACCGGCGCACCGTGGTCAAGCCATTCGACCACACCATACCTAGTGAGAACCTCTTCCTTTGGATCGCCTTGTCTTCCTGTGCATTTGGCTTAGCGGAATTCGGGCTTGGTGCATTGATTCGCGGACGCGGTTCACGCCGGCGATGGCTCCGTCACTGGCAGCCCTGTGCGCCGCCGCTGTCTGACCAGGGATTGGGGGAAAAGCTTTCGGCCATTGGATACGCGATCGGCGGCCGCGATTAGAAGCCGGTTAACGGTTCGCTAGGATGAGGGTGGAGCCGTCCGATTCCAATCTGTCGCGTTAGGATGGATCTAGCCATTTTAAAATCCGAACCGTCCATCATGGCATCGGCGGTCCACGTTGATCACTAAAACACTGCCTCCTGGATCTAATCTAGACCTTCAATGTTAGATCGGGCGGTCGAGATCTCCGGATACCCCTTCGCGAACGCGTTTTTTCATAAGAGCCCTCTGGTAAACAGGAAATCAACCCGCAGTCCAACTAGCAGTGTTCTCTGTGTCTTAGAAATATTACCCCGAGACCCCTGCACTTTTCAGTAAATGAGGCCTGGTCCAGAATAATATAAAACCAGGGAAATTAAACTATAAAAGGATTTTTAATGTATAATTAAGTGCTAGAAACTTGTTTATTCCATAGAAAATTCATATGAACTCCGAAATAACCCATTCCAGTTTCTAAATTTTTGTAATATTATCCTCTATCACTTAGAGTCTCTGTTTTGTCATGAAAACAGTAGTAAAATTTATTTCTCACCTAATCACATTTCAAGCATATAAAACCTTTGGAAATTCATATCTCAAAATCTATATCTCCAAAAATTATGATTCCTATTCCTAGGATCTTATTTTAATGTGTAGATTACTACTCTAATTTTGTTTACATGTTTGGTGTGATGTTAATTTTCTCTATATACTATGCTAGTTTGTATTGTGGCGAGTAGAAGAGCCTGTGACCGAGGATCCTGGTGACCAGTAGATAGAAGTAGCTGAGTAGGAGCTCATTGAAGGCAAGTTGTGCCCTTGACCACTTTTATACCCAATAATGTTCTTTAATGTCATTATTCATGCATAGGTTTAATTTTGATGGGACTCAATAGGTCACCCTAGATTGTTTATCTCTTTACCTTGTTATCTCTGAATCACATGGGTAGTTTTGCTATTGCTTTACATGGTTTTGGGATAATATTTAATTATATCCATGTTCCAGTTATTCTATTTATGTTCATGTCAAGATCATTAATGTTAATTGGAACATGGAGCTTAACTTGAGAAACACGTGCCACCACAAGGGTTTAATGGGACGCCCTTGGCTGACTAATTAGGAAAGCTAGTGGAAGACTCCCTTACCCGAAAGGGGCAAGGGCAGTAGGGGGTTGCATGCAAGGAGGTTCTCAGGTTGATTTTGCTGCGATGGTGGTCAGACGGGGGATTCTTGCAAGTGCGCTTCCCATAACTGTAGCGGGTTGTCGGAAGCTAGTGGAACTTTGTAAAGGCCTCGTAGTGTTGCCCTACCTCGCTTCCTTGGTAGAGGTGTACGGGAGTCACGACCCCTTGGCAGATGGGTAACATGACTTGTGGGTACAGGGTACAACCTCTGCAGAGTGTAAAACTGGTATACTAGCCATGCTCGCGGTCATGAGCAGCTCAGGACTCTCTCATGATTAATTTATGGAACTTAAATTCAATTTGTCATTTGCATTGCATGGGATTATTATTAATTTTGTTCTATTATTTTTATTTAGGTTTGGTATTTACTTACATTTAGTAACTGCTAATAAAATTTTGACCAACTAATTAAAAGCAATGCTCAGCTTTAACCCCTGTTGTTGATTAGCCTTACACATCACATGAACTCCCACCTTTGGTGAGTTCATGCCACTGGTTCCCCACAACTTGTTGAGCTATGATCATGTGTGAGCTCACCCTTGCTGTCTCACACCCCCCCCACAGGAGAAGAACAGGTGGCTCAGGAGGAGCCTCAAAGCGAGGAGTTTGATCTGATCTAGGTGGCGTTTCCCCAGTTGAATTTTGGGCCAAGGATGATCCTTAGTTCATTTTATATCTATCTTTTATTTTATAATAAGACTTTAGCTATGTAATAAATACTCTGATGTTATTGTGACATTTATCTCTATACACTCTGTTATTGTATATGTTGTCTTCTTGGCGCATGTATGAGATGCACCCGGCTTTATTCCTTAAAGCCCAGGTGTGACAACTGACCAGAGTGTGAGATTATTCTTGTGAAACCATGTTGGTCGACTTGTGGTGTGTAGGTGTGGAGCAAAGAACGGTGGTTGATGGCTGAGGTGAAGGTCATGCGGGCTCGTGCTGATGGACCGGGAGCAGTGAAGGGCGAGTGCTAGGTCTTGACTGACGAATCAGAGCAGCCAGGTGACCAACCGCGGTGGTTGACACCTAGGACACGCACTTTTGCGTGAATGTGGTGGAGTGGACCGTGTTGCTGGCGTGGTCGAGGACTAGCGGGACACGCGTCTGATCGTGGAGGACGTGCACGAGGTGCGGTGCTCATGGCAGGTTTGGTGGTTTGGGCCTCAAAACCACCCAGCGCTACGGATGCCTGGTTTTGCTGAGTTTGGGCCTCAAAACACGGCGATGGCGGTTCTGGAGGGAACCAGTGGCAGCACGCAGCGTGATCACGGAGGGAGCGTCAAGGCGAAGCAACTCCATGTGAAGGACGTAGCCGTCGGATCGAAAACCTAGGAGTTGGTCCATTTTTCCCCTGGTGGAGTGGATAGGCTCTAAGTAAATAGGGGTAGTTTAGGAAGCGAGAATAACCCTCTATTAATAGATGGGAGAGTTGGTTGGTTCAGTATCCCTTGGTTGTCATTTGTTTTGAGCACTCATTCTAGAGCTCCTAGTTTTCTCTCTAGGTAGACACCAATTGAGTCGAGGGTTCCGCAGTGATTTTGTACTTCGACTATGTTCTTGATTTTCAAGTTTAATCAGAGAAGGGTCACCGGTCCGGCCCACAGGGCTCTTTGGCTTCAAATCTCAGTTTGTACCCTTGCTGGAATTTTTGAAGTTTTATAGTCTTGGTTTCTCCTTTTCCCCGATCTTGTGTTGTTGGTGAAAACTCTTTGATTTCTTTGAGAGGATTTGGTTTGGGGATAGATTGGTGATGAGTTGCACTCTTTGTACCTCTGCATACACCTAGTCATTGCATATTTTTAAACCCCAACAAAACCCCAATTTCTGCTGTATTTTTAAATCTGCGGGTGATGCACAAGTCGAATTGAGCTCAAAATTTGGGGAGATTTTGGAAATATATTTTCTCAAGTGTGTGTAAAATTTCATCTCAATCGGAGCTCATTTGGTTCAGTTTTGAACTCAAGAATAGAATTTCGTACTGCTGAAAACAACACTTCTTGGCGATAATGTATTGGACCGTTTTGTACTTTTTGGTGTCCGATTTGTGATCCGTTTGTTTTGCTGGTCTCATGTGAGTATTAGGAACGTTTTGTAATCATGAGATCACTCATTCGCTGATGTGTTTATGGTTTGAGCACTTGTTTCATCTCAATTGAAGTAAAGTGTTAATTTTTAGTGTTTGGAGACAAAAATCTGATTGGCTCCCATTCACCCCCCTCAGGTCGCCTTACCGGTCTACAATTGGTATCGGAGCCGGTTAAGGATTTCCCTTCCCTAATCGGTTTGAAATCCACTTAGGCGAAATGGAACGAGGTGTTGGCAAACCTCCATTCTTCGATGGGACCAATTACCCGTACTAGAAGATTCGTATGTCTGCTTATCTTCAGAGCATCAATTACCGGGTTTGGAAAATTTGCCTCGATGCGATTTTCGATGGTACAAGTGACCGGATCACTCCAATTCAAATGGAGTTCCATGATTCGAACAACAAAGCTCGAAACGCTTTATTCTCATGTCTCTCGCTTGGTGAGTTTGAGCGAGTTGGACATCTGACTACGACTCATCAGATCTGGTCTACCCTCGAGAGATTCCATAAGGGAAACGATCATGTGAAAACCAGACTGTTTGAGACGTACAGGCGAGAATACGAGAACTTCACACAGTTGGCTAGAGAGACCATTGATTCTATGTTCTCTAGGTTCCAGTCAATTGTGAACAAGATGCGTGCCAACAAGGCAAGCTACCCTATAGTGATCATGAGGGAGCGCTAAAATTACTACATGCTCTAGATCGAAGGGTTTGGGAGGTGAAGGTCTTGGCGATCATTGAGTCGCCCAACTACGAGACTCTCACCATGGACGAGCTCTTCAGCAAGCTCAAGTCCACAGAAATTGACCACCAGACTCGGGCCAAGATTGAGAACCCTAGTGCACCCACCATGGCCCTAGTCTCTGGAGGTGGTTCTGCTTCTAACTCTTCACCTGCTATGTTTGCTCTATCTTCTTTGTTGTCTATTACAGAGGAGCAGGTGGAGAGCCTTGGGGATGAGGAGCTGGAACTTGTGGCCAGCCGGTTCACACGGTTCCACAACAACTATATGAGCCGGCGGCGTGGCGGGTCCAACGACGGATGCTACAACTGTGGCGATCCCGACCACTTCGTTGCTAGCTGCCCCAGGAAGGGCAAATCGGAGTCTGGGCCACGCGACCATCACTCTGGTCGGTGCAAGGGCAAGTACTCCTCCGGCAAGTACAAGTCTAAGGGAGGATTCAACAAGGAGGCGCTCAAGAAGAAGTACCTTCAGAAGGCAAAGATCAAGGAGTGTGCCTTCCTCGCCTTCCTCAACGACCTCGACTACGACTCCGACGATGTTGTATCTTCCTCGAGCGATGAGGAGACTGAGAGGCGGGTCGAGGACAAGTTGAACGGGCTGTGCTTCATCGCCGACACCGCAGGAGGCTTCTGCACCATGGCACTTGGTGAGGACGCGGTCGGCACCAGTGACGACAAAGACATCTGCGACGACACTACTTCTGAGGTACTACCTTCCACCGATGATCTCATCGCTGAGATAGAAGAGCTGAACGCTGCTTTGGCTAGTTAGTATAAGTTGCTTAGGCAGGCTGCTCGTGAGAGGAGAGAGTTTAGATCCAATTACGAGAGCACGCTTAGGGAACTTGAGTCTGCTAGAGCTTTAGTTGAGGTGTCCGACGAGAATGAATGTGATGAGTGCGCTCTACACATGTCGAACATCACCACTTTGCAGACCAAGTACTCCACCTTGCTAGATGAGCGTGACGAGTTGAGATCTAGGTCTATCCTGTTGGGTGTGTGTACTGTTTGTCCTAGCTTGCAGTCTGAGCTAGCAGACAGAGACGTTAGGATAGATTTGCTTGAGAAGGCTAGCTCAATGAGTACCCTGCACCTGCGCAGTGTGCACTTTGTGAGGGTTTGCAATCTGCCCTTGAGTCCTGTAGACACGACAAGACAAGAGTCGAGGAAGAAAACACATACCTTCGATCTATCTTGAGTTGGATGTCGTGCATTGAGCCCCAGTTGGGCATGATGGTCAGTCAGTTCAAGAGGGGAACTGGCAGATCGGGGTTAGGCTTCGCTACTAAGGATGGGAGTGTTGCTCGCTTTGGGAAGGTTGGTGAGTGCAATGGTTTGACACCTTCAGAGAAACCTTCACCCACTCCCAAGCTTATCAAAACCACCTCTGCTAAGCCTGTCACCCCTATGAGAGTTGGTGTGATTGATGAACCTATGAGAGATCCTCCTCAGAAACAAGTGTGGCTTCCAAAACCTAACCATCTTAGGAATACACTTGACACCTTTCCCAACATCTCTAGTGATCCCCTTCCTAGAGCCCCTCAGCCATCCGAAAAGAAAGCCCCTTCCACAAACAAAATCCACCCAAGTGAGAGGTGAGGTACCATTGTGAATATTGTGAGAGGGATGGGCATCTAGCTTCTTTTTGCTTTAGGAGGAAGAGAGATGAGCGGCGGGTTTCTGAGTCGAGCAGGAAGGACATGAACCGCCCCTCTCATGGTGTTCATGCTCAGCCTGTTCAGAGACGTCCTAGGAGGCCTAGCGGTGTTTTGCCTCTTGCCGCTAGGCCTCAGGCAGTGAGACTACGTGGTGGTCGTGCCCGACGGGATGCTGGTCGTGTATCATATGGCCAAGAACCATGTGACAGAGGTTTTGGTTCATACTTCCCCAGCGGACCACAATTTCCTTCTTGTGGTGATCGCTTCCCTTCGGGACCGGGGATGTTTGGTGTTTTTCCTAACACTTTTCAGGGGCAAATACCGCATCACTGGTATTCTTCACAGTTTACTTACCCCAGTGTTGTGCCATTTGCTCACCCCGTGTCTTACTATTGATGCAGGATGGAAGCCTGGAGAACATGTGGCTCATGGATTCCGGCTGTTCGCGCCACATGACTGTAAGCTCAAAATGGTTCTCTAGCCTCGACCCTGTGATTGGTAAGGAATACATCACATTCGGGGATAAGTCAAGAGGTAAGGTTGTTTCTCGTGGCTCCATTCGGGTGAACGAGAGCTTTATTCTCAAGGATGTTGCTTTGGTCTCGAATCTGCATTTCAATCTGCTTTCAGTTTTGCAACTCATTGAGGATGACTATGAAGTGCGCTTTAAAAAGGGCTTGTCTCGAGTTTTGGATGCCCGTGGGGATCTTATTTGCCAGATTTCCCCTTTTAGTCGAATTTTCAGTGCTGATTTTTCACATTCTTCTGGCCTATCTTGATGTTTGTTGGCAGGATCTTCCTCTTCTCTTTGGAAGTGACATAGGAGGCTAGGTCACTTGAGCTTTGATCTTTTGTTTCGTTTGAGCTCACTTGACCTCATCCAAAGATTGCCTAAATTAAAATTTGAGAAAGATCTTGTCTGTCACCCTTGTCGCCATGGCAAAATGATTGTCGCTTCCCATTCTCTGGTCACCAAGGTGATGATGACCTCGCATCCTGGCGAATTGCTTCATATGGACACTGTTGGTCCAGCTACGGTTTGCTCTTTTGGAGGGAAGTGGTATGTGCTTGTGGTTGTCGACGACTTCTCTCGCTACTCTTGGGTGTTCTTTATGACGGCGAAGGATGAGGCTTTTACTCATGCTTGAGATTTGATTCTTCGGTTGCAAAATGAGTTTCCTAAAAATGCCATGAGAGCTATACGCAGTGACAATGGCACATAATTCAAAAATACTCAATTTGCAACCTTTTGTGCTTCTTTGGGACTCGAGCATCAGTTTTCCTCTCCGTATGTGCCGCAGCAGAATGGTATTGTTGAACGCAAAAATTGAACCCTTGTTGAGATGGCCAGGACGATGCTTGATGAGCATAGGACTCCTAGGCGTTTTAGGGCCAAAGCGATCAACACTGCTTGCCATGTGTCCAATCGTATCTTTCTTTGGGCTTTTCTGAACAAAACTTCTTATGAGCTGCGATTTGGACGGCCACCCAAGGTCAGTCATTTCTGGGTATTTGGCTGCAGATGCTTTGTGCTAAAATAGGGTAATCTGGACAAGTTTGAGTCTCAGTCTTCTGATGGGGTTTTTCTGGGTTATGCATTACATTCTCATGCTTATCGTGTTCTTAACCTAGAGACTAACCGCATTATAGAGACTTGTGAGGTTACATTCGATGAGACTGCACCTTGTCCATCCCCTGTCTTTGAGCCTGCAGGTCCAGATCAGATGGGACATACCATCTTTGTGGAGGAGGAGCACGACGACACCGATTGGGTTGCTCTCGAGCCAACTCCACCGGCCGCCCCAGTCGAGCCTGCTTCCACTACTACGACTGACGGACCTGACCCCACTCCTTCCACCACTTGGGGTCCGCTCGAGCTAGCTCCTGCTGAGACTGGAGGAATTGAAGCTACTGTGAAGGGGGAGGCCACTTCCTCAAGGGAGGCTCCACAGCCTATTCAACGCCGTCACCCACCTCAGCAGATGATCGGGGAGCTTCACGAGTGATTCACTCGCTCTAGGTCACAACACATTTCTCATTTTGCTCACTCAGCTTTTGTTGCTACTTTTGAGCCTCGAGATGTTGGACATGCTTTATCTGATCCTAACTGGGTTAATGTAATGCATGAGGAGCTTGAAAATTTTGAAAGAAACCAGGTTTTGGTTTTGGTGCCACCTCCTTCTAACTGCCATCCCATCGGTACAAAATGGGTTTTCAAAAACAAACAGAGTGAGGATGGTTTGGTAGTGAGAAACAACGCGAGGTTGGTTGCCCAAGGGTATTGCCAAAAAGAGGAAATTTATTATGAGGAGGCCTTTGCCCCTATTGCCCGTTTAGAGGCCATTAGGATCTTCTTAGCCTTTGCTACTTCAAAGGGTTTCAAGCTTTTTCAAATGGATGTCAAAAGTGCCTTTTTGAATGGGTATATAGAGGAAGAGGTATATGTTAGGCAGCCCCTGGTTTTGAGAGTTCCAAGTTTCCAAACCACGTTTTTAAACTCCAAAAAGCTTTGTATGGTTTGAAACAAGCCCCTAGAGCCTGGTATGAGCGTTTGAAATCTTTTATGCTTTCTAAGGGTTTTAAAATGGGCTCTGTGGACAAAACTCTTTTTCTCCTCAAGCATAATAATGACACCCTTTTAGTCCAGATTTACGTGGACGATATCATCTTTGGTGGTTCTTATAATGCTCTTGTGTCTAGATTTTCAGATCTTATGAGCAGGGAATTTGAGATGAGCATGATGGGCGAGCTGAATTTCTTTCTTGGGTTGCAAATCAAGCAGACTCAAGATGGGACCTTTGTACATCAAGGCAAGTATACAAAGGACATCCTGAAGAAGTTTGACATGGGCGAGGGCAAGCCTCTTTCGACGCCCATGTCCACCTTGACAACACTTGACACTGATGAGGATGGCGAACCCGTGGACCAGAAAGAGTACAGAAGCATGATTGGCTCTGTCGGCGTTTCGAGACCGGGGGGTCCCTAAGCCGACGAGTGAATGTCGCTGCGTGCCCCAGCCCAGATGGGTCGAGCGCGTGGGCGAGCGCGAAGGGGGGAAGCGAAGGTGGCCGGAGACGGGCGTGAGAGAGGTGGAAATCCCGCGGCCTTCGTGTTCGTCCCGCGCCCAGGTCGGGTGCGCTTGCAGTAGGGGGTTACAAGCGTCCACACGGGTGAGGGAAGCGAGCGGCCCCAAGAGAGCGCCTGTCCCGTCCTCGTCCCCGCGCGGCCAACCTTCCCTAAGAGGGCCCTGGTCCTTCCTTTTATAGTCGTAAGGAGTGGATCCAGGTGTACAATGGGGGTGTAGCGGAGTGCTACGTGTCTAGCGAGGGAGAGCTAGTGCCCTAAGTACATGCCGATGTGGCAGCCGGAGAGATCTTGGCACCCAGCTGGTGTGGTGTCGTGTCCGTCGAGGAGCAACGGAGCCTGGCGGAGGGACAGCTTTCGGAGCGGTTGAGTCCTTGCTGACGTCCTCCTGCTTCCGTAAGAGAGCTGAGAGCCGCCGTCGTCACAGGGCTTGCGGGGCGCCATCATTGCCTATCTGGTGGAGCTTAGCCAGATGGGACACCGGTCTCGTTCTCTGCGGCCCGAGTTGGCTCGGGGTAGGGTGATGATGGCGCTTCCTGTCGACGTGGCCGGCCTGCGCCCTAGGTTAGGCGACGTGGAGGCTCCTCCGAAGCCGAGGTCGAGTCTGTCTTCCGTGGCCGAGGCCGAGTCCGAGCCCCTGGGTCGGGCGAGGCGGAGGTCGTTCGGCAGAGGCCAGGGCGGAGTCCGAGCCCTGGGGTCGGGCGAAGCGGAGTTCGTCGTCTTCTGGGGCCTAGCCCGAGTCCGAGCCCTGGGTCGGGCGAAGCGGAGTTCGTCGTCTTCCGGGACCTAGCCCGAGTCCGAGCCCTGGGTCGGGCGGAGCGGAGTTCGCCGTCTTCCGGGACCTAGCCCGAGTCCGAGCCCTGGGTCGGGCGGAGCGGAGTTCGCCGTCTTCCGGGACCTAGCCCGAGTCCGAGCCCTGGGTCGGGCGGAGCGGAGTTCGCCGTCTTCCGGGACCTAGCCCGAGTCCGAGCCCTGGGTCGGGCGGAGCGGAGTTCGCCGTCTTCCGGGACCTAGCCCGAGTCCGAGCCCTAGGTCGGGCGGAGCGGAGTTTCCTATGGCGCCTGCGGCCGGGCCTGACTGCCTGTCAGCCTCACTCTGTCAAGTGGCACTGCAGTCGGAGTGGCGCAGGCGGCGCTGTCCTTCTGTCAGGCCGGTCAGTGGAGCGGCGAAGTGACGGCGGTCACTTCGGCTCTGCCGGGGGGCGCGCGTCAGGATAAAGGTGTCAGGCCACCTTTGCGTTAAATGCTCCTGCGATTCGGTCGGTCGGTGCGGCGATTTAGTCAGGGTTGCTTCTTAGCGAAGGCAGGGCCTCGGGCGAGCCGGAGATGTGTCCGCCGCTGGAGGGGGGCCTCGAGCGAGACGGAAATCCTCCGGGGTCGGCTGCCCTTGTCCGAGGCTAGGCTCGGGCGAGGCACGATCGAGTCGCTCGAATGGACTGATCCCTGACTTAATCGCACCCATCAGGCCTTTGCAGCTTTATGCTGATGGGGGTTACCAGCTGAGAATTAGGCGTCTTGAGGGTACCCCTAATTATGGTCCCCGACAGTAGCCCCCGAGCCTCGAAGGGAGTGTTAGCACTCGCTTGGAGGCTTTCGTCGCACTTTTTTGCAAGGGGACCAGCCTTTCTCGGTTGCATTTTGTTCCGGTGGGTGCGCGCGAGCGCACCCGCCGGGTGTAGCCCTCGAGGCCTCGGAGGAGTGGTTTCACTCCTTCGAGGTCTTAATGCCTTGCGTAACGCTTCGGCTGGTCTGATTGTTCCCTCATGCAAACTGGCCGTAGCCCGGGTGCACGGTCGGGGCCCATGTTCTCGGGCTGGTATGTTGACGCTGTCAACGGTTCGGCCGGAGCCGGGTTTGCGAGAGCAGCCCCCGAGCCTCCGCACAGGGCGAGAGGACGATCAGGGACAGACTCGGCTTTTTTACATACGCCCCTGCGTCGCCTTTCCGCAAGGAGGAGGGGGGGAAGCGCCATGTTACCCTCGATGGGCGCCGAACATGGTGTCTCCGGTAAGCTGCAAGCGGGTAATCCGAGTGGACGTCCGTGCCCCGTTCGTTAGGGGTCGGCTAGGGGCCCAGAGGCACGCCCAAAAGTACCTGCGGGTGATCTGCCGGACCCGATCCCCTGGCGACGGGGTCCGAGGGCTCGATGCCTCCCTCCGATGGGATTCCGTTACAAGATCGCTCCCGCTGGTCTCGGAAATGTCCTAGGGTACCTCGGGAGCGCAGCCCGAGCCTTGGTTATGTATCGAATGTACCCCTGGTCATCCCTCGCTCGGCGTCTGAGGCGGCTGTGAACCCTTCGGGGGCCAGCCTTCGAACCCCTGATCAGTAATGGGCGCGGAGCCCGAGTAGCCTGAGGCGGCCGTGGAACCCTTCGGGGGGCCGGCCTTCGAACCTCTGACCAGTAGTGGGTGTAGGGCCCACGCGATCTGAGGCGGCTGTTGAACCCCTCGGGGGGCCAGCCTTCGAACCTCTGATCAGTAGGGGGGCTCGGAGCCCGGTTCCTTCACGGGGAAGGATCCTTTTCGGGGTATCCCCCTTTCCCGGTCCCTATTGCAAGAGATAGAGAAAGAGGAAAAAAGGAAAAGGATACGAAATCGAACGACGTGGCGTACCTTTTTTGGCGCGGTTATTACGGCGAAGGCGAAGCGTCGCCCGCTTCTCCTGCCAGAAACGCCGCCTGTCCTGCCGCGGAGTTAACGCGACGGGGCGAGTGGTTGGCAGGGCGGCCGTTGCGCGTGCGCAAGCCGTTCGAGGAACGGATCACGGGCGCGTTGTCTTCACGCCGTGAGAGGAGGTTCCCTTGCTGCCCCCGGATGGGACGTGAGCTTGGCTGACGACGTGACCCCTGCTCCCGCCCGCCTGCCACCGTCATTACTGCCGGCCCACTTTCGGCCGCATTGACCGTCGCGCCAGGCTGGCGCTGCTGGGTCGTGTGCCTGGTCGCCTCGAGTCGCGGTATTGGTTCCGCAACCGAAGAGGCGCGGTGGTGGCGCAAGTGGCGATGCAGTTGCTTGCATGCAGCATCCGGCGCGCCGGTTGCGTGACGCGTGGGCCTGGGCCTCCAGGCCGGGCGCGTTGGGAGTCGGGGAAGCGCGTCCACTTGGCGCGGTTGCATGCCGCCTGCATGGCTGCCCGCCTCTCTCGCCCGTTGGTCTGGGCAAAAGTGGAGGGTCACTTGTAACCGCTGGGCGGTTGAGTGCACCACGCGTGGCGGTTTGGCTTCTTCTGCTCCGAGTCGGTTTGCATGACATGCGGGACCCAGCCCCCGCGCTGCAAGGGAGGGCCTTGGAGCGTGTTGGAGAAGACTCAGCCCGTGACGGCTGGGGGTGCAAGTAGGGAGAGTTGCCTTTAAAAGGAGGGCGACCCCTTTCGGAAGGCGACCACGTCTTCTCGCCCCCTTATGCATCGCGTCTCTCCACCTTCCAAGCCCCCGGATGGGGGATACCCGCCGTCTTTTCGCTTCATCGTTGGAGGAACGCAACTCCGTGGGAGTTGGTACCTTTCAGCCATCGTTCGGCTTCAAGGATTTTCATCAGCCAGCCCGGCTGTACCCCCCCGCCGGTGGTCACCCAAGACGGTGACCACCAGTTCCTGGGTGGGGAGAAGCAAGTCGGGCTGCGATCTTGGTCCCACCCTCAGCTTCAAGGATGTTCATCATCCTCGCTGGGGTGGGGGCCGGGCTGAGCCGGCGCTCTACCTCCCACGCGGGTTCGCGGGTCACCCTCTCCTGCGGCGTTCGAGGGAGAGGGCGCTCACCGGCCCTGCGGGCGGCCCGGACTTCGACAACGCGGGGCTGGTCGACGGCGGGCGTCGTCACCTCCAGCGTGTCGGGCTCGTCGGCTGGGCTCCCAGCGGCTCCTCCTGCCGGAGGGCGGCTGCCGCACCGTGTGCACGGGAGGGCCACCCCAGACGCCGCGCGTTGCTAGGGCGGCGTTCGTGTTCTGGGGTGGTCCTGCCTTTGCACCGGCATGGCATCTTCACGCGGAGGCTGGTGTCCCACTCGTCCGGGAGGATTTGAGTGGGGATCTGCCGGAGGGCTGATGGCCCCTACCGTCGGTGCCGAAGCGGAGGCGGTTCGAGAAGTCCCCGTCGCCGACGGGATCACCGCCACCATCCGCGCTTCGGGCCTCCAGCTCTTTGTACTTGTCCTCGCCCCTCGAGCGTCGGCGTGGGCGAGGGCAAGATCGCAGCAGCGCCCACCCTGAGGCCTGCGCTGCGGCAGTTCGGCCACCCGGAGCGGGGGTCGTTATCGTCGTAGTCAGAGCGGGCGGCGGCGAGCCGCTCGTCAGTCTTCTGTTGCTCCGCAGGCCCTCCCCTATCGAGTGGGGTTGTTCGTACCTGCGGAGGGGGAACCGGAGTTCTGTTTGTAACGGCACTTTGAATGCCAGTGTTTTTGTTCATTATGGATGTCGAGGCCTGAACATGTATGTAATTTTGGCACGGAGCCGTGTTTTTTCCTCATTTTCGAGCACTAAGACTCGCCTGTTGATTATCTGAACCGCTTCACCAAGCATGAGTCGCCCCGTGTCAAGGTGACGAGTGAGGTATCCGTATCCTGGAGGCGTAGGAGTCCCTCGGCTCGGTCGGCCTTGTTGTCTGAGGCTCCTCTAGCTTAGTTAAAGGGACCCCTTGGCCGCTCTTCGACGAGCCGAGGCCAGGGGTAGCGATATCAGCATGAACAGAGGCGGAGTTGGCTCGAAAATGAAAACCTGGTTGGCCGGAGCCTAGCCGGGTTGTCCGTTAGCGGGACCGACGCCGGAGTTGATCGACCGAGGCCTCGGGTCGGGCTGGCGCCCTTGGAAGATGGTTGGCCGAGGCCCTAGGGGTAACCGGCCGAGCCGCCTGCTCAGGCCGGATTCCCGGAGATGTCCCTGGACCGTGTCGCCGTCCGAGGCTGGGTCGGACCTCGCTGAAGGTGTCGTCGATGCCGAGGGTGCTGCCGCCCCCTTCCAGCGTCAAGGCCCGAGCCTGCAGGATCAGATTATCTTGTAGCGTGTGCCTTCCGCGGCCGCCGAGGCCAGAACACACACCCTTGCTGCGTTGTAAAGCTGCGTCTCTTTTCCTCTTATTTCGAGTATCTGGACTTTTTTGTCGGTAACAGGGATGTTTGTGCGAGCAAGAGTTGCTTCTCGCGGAAGCTGATGAGTGAGGTATCCGTATCCCGGAGGCGTGGGAGTCCCTCGGCTCGGTCGGCCTTGCCGCTTACGCGTACTTTCACCCGTCCATGAGGCCCTGTCACCGACTCAGTCGAGAAGGCTCGAAGGATCGCTTCAGCAGAAGAGCTTCCGAACGTAAAGACTTGTTCGGTCCGTGGAATCACTTTATCCGAACGCGAGTTACTTATCGCAGAAGGTGATGAGTGAGGTATCCGTATCCCGGAGGCGTAGGAGTCCCTCGGCTCGGTCAGCCTTGGCTGCTTACGTGTACTCCGTCGTTTTCAGGATCCACTTTTCGAAGTAGTCAGAAAGCACGAAAGATATTCTAGCAGAAGAAATCTTTTTTCGAGGAAAATTTCGACGCAGAGGGGGTTCCCCCCTTTTAGCCCCTGAGGGAGGGTCGGGCTTTGCCGAGGCGAGGCCGACCCTTCCTTGATGACTAAACTTTGCGTGGGTGCGAGGTATATGAACAACTTGAAAACATCTTAAGGGTAGAAGCGACGTAGCTGTTGGATGTTCCAAGCGTTGTCGTAGACCTCGCCTTGACTGTTGGCCAGCTTGTACGTTCCGGGCTTCAGAACTTTGGCGATGACGAAGGGCCCCTCCCAGGGGGGCGTGAGCTTGTGCCTCCCTCGGGCGTCTTGCCGCAGCCGAAGCACCAGGTCGCCCACCTGGAGGTCTCGGGGCCGGACCCCTCGGGCGTGGTAGCGTCGCAGGGACTGCTGGTACCGCGCCGAGTGTAGTAAGGCCTTGTCCCGAGCTTCTTCCAGCTGGTCCAGCGAGTCTTCTCGGCTAACTTGGTTGCTTTGATCGCTGTAGGCCCTCGTCCTCGGGGAGCCGTATTCCAGGTCAGTGGGCAAGACGGCCTCGGCCCCGTAGACCAGGAAGAACGACGTGAAACCTGTGGCTCGGCTCGGCGTTGTCCTCAGGCTCCAGACCACCGAGGGGAGTTCCTTCATCCATCGCTTGCCGAACTTGTTGAGGTCGTTGTAAATCCGAGGCTTGAGCCCTTGTAGAATCATGCCGTTGGCACGCTCTACTTGCCCATTCGACATGGGATGAGCCACGGCGGCCCAGTCCACCCGGATGTGGTGATCCTCGCAGAAGTCCAAGAATTTTCTGCCGGTCAACTGGGTGCCGTTGTCGGTGATGATGGAGTTCGGGACCCCGAAGCGATGGATGATGTTGGTGAAGAACACCACCGCCTGCTCGGACCTGATGCTGTTCAGAGGCCGGACCTCGATCCACTTGGAGAATTTGTCGATGGCGACCAGCAGGTGCGTGTAGCCCCCGGGCGCCTTCTGCAAGGGGCCGACGAGGTCCAGACCCCACACAGCAAAGGGCCAGGTGATGGGTATCGTCTGCAGAGCCTGAGCGGGCAGGTGGGTCTGCTTCGCATAGAATTGGCACCCCTCGCAGGTGCGGACAATTCTAGTGGCGTCAGCCACCGCCGTTGGCCAGTAGAAGCCTTGACGGAAGGCATTCCCGACAAGGGCTCGAGGCGCTGCGTGATGGCCGCAAGCCCCCGAGTGTATCT
The DNA here is from genome assembly GCF_902167145.1 of Zea mays. NCBI lineage: Eukaryota > Viridiplantae > Streptophyta > Magnoliopsida > Poales > Poaceae > Zea > Zea mays. The sequence continues at coordinate 77,606,806 of NC_050105.1, forward strand.
CTTGCAGGAGTCCCTGACCTTCGGTGATGGAGATGCATCGCTGGAGGATGCCCGAGGGGCTGCGGTGGTAGAGCTCCTTCTCATCGCCCAGCAAGACGAACGACTTGGCGCGTCACGCTACCCGCCGAGCCTCGGCTCGGTCGAGGGGTAGCTCTCTTTGGCGGAGATATTGCAGGTACGGGGTCTGCCAATTTCGATCAGGCGTGGCCCCGCTCCGCTCCTCCTCGACGTGCAGTGCCTCGCCCTCGGAGGCCGAGGGTACCTCGGGCTGAGCCGAGGGCGCCTCGGGCCGAGCTGAGGGTGCCTCGGGCTGTGCCGAGGGTACCTTGGGCTCGGGCGAGTCATCGATCTTGACGGAGGGTTGATGCAGATCCCGGGAGAAGATGTCCGGGGGAACCGTTGTTCGCCCCGAGGCTATTTTTGCCAGCTCGTCCGCCGTCTCGTTGTAGCGCCGAGCGATGTGGTTAAGCTCGAGCCCGTAGAACTTGTCTTCCAGGCGCCGAACCTCATCGCAGTAGGCCTCCATCTTCGGGTCGCGGCAGTGGGGGTTCTTCATGACTTGGTTGATGACGAGCTGCGAGTCACCGCGGGCGTCGAGGCGTCTGACCCCTAGCTCGATGGCGATCCGCAACCCGTTGACCAGAGCCTCGTACTCAGCCACATTGTTGGACGCCGGGAAATGGAGGCGTAGCACATAGCGTAGGTGTTTCCTGAGGGGCGAGATGAAGAGTAGGCCCGCGCCGGCTCCCGTCTTCATCAGCGACCCGTCGAAAAACATGGTCCAGAGCTCCGGTTGGATCGGAGCCGTCGGTAGCTGGGTGTCGACCCATTCGGCTACGAAGTCCGCCAATACCTGGGACTTGATGGCCTTCCGAGGGGCGAACGAGATTGTCTCGCCCATGATTTCCACCTGCCCGAGGCCTCTCGGCACTGGATGATCTCCCCCAGGGGGAAGGATGACACCACAGTTACCGGATGAGACTTGAAGTAGTGTCGCAACTTCCGCCTCGTCAGGATCACTGCATACAACAGCTTCTGAACTTGTGGGTAGCGGATCTTGGTCTCGGACAGTACCTCGCTGACGAAGTAAACTGGCCTCTGAACGGGCAATGAATGCCCCTCTTCTTGCCTCTCGACCACAATCGCGGCGCTAACCACCTGAGTGGTCGCGGCGACGTAGACCAAGAGGGCTTCTCCTTCAGCTGGAGGCACCAAGATAGGCGCCTTTGTGAGGAGCGCCTTCAGGTTCCCGAGAGCTTCCTCAGCCTCAGGGGTCCAAGCAAAGCACTCGGTCTTCCTTAAGAGGCGGTACAGAGGCAGACCTCTTTCACCGAGGCGTGAGATGAAGCGGCTCAGGGCCGCGAGACATCCCATGACCCTCTGTACACCTTTTAAGTCCTTGATGGGCCCCATGCTGGTGATGGCTGCGATCTTCTCTAGGTTGGCTTCGATGCCCCGCTCGGAGACGATGAACCCCAAGAGCATGCCCCGGGGTACCCCGAAGACACACTTCTCGGGATTGAGCTTGACGCCTTTCACTTTGAGACATCGGAATGTCACTTCAAGGTCGCAGAGGAGGTCAGAGGCTTTCCTTGTCTTGACTACGATGTCATTGACGTAGGCCTCGACCATGCGGCCGATGTGTTCGCCGAACACATGGTTCATGCACCGCTGGTACGTCGCGCCCGCATTCCTCAAACCGAACGGCATGGTGACATAGCAGTACATGCCGAAGGGCGTGATGAAAGAAGTCGCGAGCTGGTCGGACTCTTTCATCCTGATTTGGTGATACCCTGAGTAGGCGTCGAGGAAAGACAGGGTTTCGCACCCAGCAGTGGAATCCACGATTTGATCGATGCGAGGCAGAGGGTAGGGAACCTTCGGACATGCTTTGTTGAGACCAGTGTAGTCTACACACATCCGCCATTTCCCCCCTTTCTTTCTCACAAGCACAGGGTTAGCAAGCCATTCGGGATGGAATACCTCTTTGATGAACCCTGCTGCCATTAGCTTGTGGATCTCCTTGCCTATTGCTCTGCGCTTCTCCTCGTCGAATCGGCGCAGAGGCTGCTTGACGGGTCGGGCTCCGGCCCGAATATCCAGCGAGTGCTCGGCGACATCCCTCGGTATGTCGGGCATGTCCGAGGGACTCCACGCAAAGACGTCGGCGTTTGCACGGAGAAAGTCGACGAGCACTGCTTCCTATTTGGGGTCGAGCCCGAAACCGATCCGGATCTGCTTGGAGGTGTCGCCACTGGGGTCGAGAGGGACGGCCTTGACCGTCTCCACTGGCTCGAAGTTGCCAGCATGGCGCTTCACGTCGGGCACCTCTTTGGAGAGGCTTTCCAGGTTGGCGATGAGGGCCTCAGACTCGGCGAGGGCCTCGGCGTACTCCACGCACTCCACGTCGCATTCGAACGCGTGTTTGTACGTGGGGCCGACGGTGATGACCCCGTTGGGGCCCGGCATCTTGAGCTTCAGGTAGGTGTAGTTGGGGACGGCCATGAACTTCGCGTAGCATGGCCTCCCCAGTACCGCGTGGTAGGTTCCTCGGAACCCGACCACCTCGAACGTCAGAGTCTCCCTTCGGAAGTTGGAGGGCGTTCCGAAGCAGACGGGAAGGTCGAGTCGTTCGAGGGGCTGGACGCGCTTCCCGGGAATGATCCCGTGGAAGGGCGCAGCGCCTGCTCGGACGGAGGACAGATCGACGCGCAGGAGCCTGAGGGTCTCGGCGTAGATGATGTTGAGGCAGCTGCCCCCGTCCATCAGGACCTTGGTGAGCCTGACGTCGCCGACGATGGGGTCGACGACGAGCGGGTACTTCCCCGGGCTCGGCACGTGGTCGGGGTGGTCAGCTTGGTCGAAGGTGATGGGCTTGTCGGACCAGTCTAGGTAGACTGGCGCCGCCACCTTCACCGAGCAGACCTCCCGGCGCTCTTGCTTGCGATGCCAAGCCGAGGCGTTCGCCGCATGCCCACCATAGATCATGAAGCAGTCGCGGACCTCGGGGAACTCTCCTGCTTGGTGATCTTCCTTCTTGTCGTCGTCGCGGGCCCTGCCACCCTCCGCGGGTGGCCCGGCCCTGTGGAAGTGGCGCCGAAGCATGACGCACTCCTCAAGGGTGTGCTTGATGGGCCCCTGATGATAGGGGCACGGCTCCTTGAGCATCTTGTCGAAGAGGTTGGCACCTCCGGGGGGCTTCCGAGGGTTCTTGTACTCGGCGGCGGCGACAAGGTCCGCGTCGGCGGCGTCACGTTTCGCTTGCGACTTCTTCTTGCCTTTCTTCTTGGCGCCGCGCGGAGTAGACGCCTCGGGAGCATCTTCCGATGGGCGGCCCTGGGGCTGCTTGTCCTTTCGGAAGATAGCCTCGACCGCCTCCTGGCCAGAGGCGAACTTGGTGGCGATGTCCATCAGCTCGCTCGCCCTGGTGGGGGTCTTGCGACCCAACTTACTCACCAGGTCACGGCAGGTGGTGCCGGCAAGGAGCGCGCCGATGACATCCGAGTCGGTGATGTTAGGCAGCTCGGTGCGCTGCTTCGAGAATCGCCGGATGTAGTCCCGGAGAGACTCTCCCGGCTGCTGCCGGCAGCTTCGGAGGTCCCAGGAATTTCTGGGGCGCACGTAGGTGCCCTGGAAATTGCCGGCGAAGGCTTGGACCAAGTCATCCCAGTTGAAGATCTGCCCCGGAGGCAGGTGCTCCAACCAGGCGCGAGCGGTGTCGGAGAGGAACAGGGGGAGGTTGCGGATGATGAGGTTGTCGTCGTCCGTTCCACCCAGTTGGCAGGCCAGGCGGTAGTCCGCGAGCCACAGTTCCGGTCTCGTTTCCCCCGAGTACTTTGTGATAGTAGTCGGGGGTCGGAACCGGGTCGGGAACGGCGCCCGTCGGATGGCCCGGCTGAAGGCCTGCGGACCGGGTGGTTCGGGCGAGGGACTCCGACCCTCCCCGCTATCGTAGCGTCCCCCACGCCTGGGGTGGTAACCTTGGCGCACCCTCTCGTCGAGGTGGGCCCGACGGTCGCGATGATAGTGCTCGTTGTCGAGGTGGCCCGGGGCCGCAGGCGCGGTGTTGCGCGTGCGCCCGGTGTAGGCCGAGGCTTCCCGCATGAATCGGGAAGTCGCGGCATGAGGTTCCGAGGGGTATCCCTGCCTTCGGGAGGCAGAGCTCTCGGCCCGTCGGACCGCAGCGCCTTCCAGGAGATTCTTGAGCTCTCCCTGGATTCGCCGACCCTCGGTGGTTGATGGCTCCGGCATCACGCGGAGAAGCATCGCTGCTGCAGCCAGGTTCTGACCGACCCCACTGGATGCGGGTGGTGGCCTGAGCCTGACACCATCGGCGACGCGGTGCTGGAGACCCTGGGGCAGGTGACGTATTTCTCCGGCCGGGGGTTGGCTCGCCCATTCCTGCCCGACGTCCCGGCGGATCGGCTCAAGCGCTCCTGCTCCCTCGTCGAGCCTGGCCTGCGCCCCGCGGACTTGCTCGAGCTGTGGGTCGTGACCCCCCGCCGGAACAGGGACCACAGCTAGCTCCCGCGGGATGTCAGCGCGAGGCACCGGCCTAGGGAGATCACCGTCCTCCGGCATGCCGAGATGGTTGCCTTCGGAGGGATCCCCTAGCTCGACGTGGAAACATTCGCGGCTTGGGCCGCAGTCCTCGTCGTCGAGGCTGCGGCTACCGTCGGAACAGTCGGAGAGGCAGTAGTCACATGCGGTCATGAAGTCCCGCATGGCACTGGGGTTGCCAAATCCAGAGAAATCCCAACAGATGTTGGGGTCGTCATCTTCCTCGGACCCAGAGGGCCCGTAGGTCGAGACGTCCATCAGCCGGTCCCAAGGCGACCGCATGCGAAACCCCAGAGGGGTTGCACTCGCCTCTACGAGAGCGCCCGCCAAAGCAAGGTCGCTAGGCGGGTTAAGGCTGAGTCGAAATGACATAGGATGGGAATCGGTGGGTACCTTTTGGTCGACGAGCAGCGACATAGTCTCGTCGGGGACTGATTGCACCGCCGTCTCAGGTACGAGGGCGACGTCTTGCAAGCTCTCCGCAAGCGCGCTGGCGTCGTCCACTTGCTCGGGGTTGGCGTGTCGCAGGGAAACGGCGCTCGCCTTCGTCTCAAACGCGGGGTCGACGCTCGACGCGCCCCCCGTTGGAGCGCTGGGGACGTCGACTCGCTCGACAGCCGACGGTGCGCAACCTCCTGCTTGGCCTTGGTCGCCCCGCCTCCTCCTCCGATGGCGGGGGAGAGGACGGGGCGAGCTAGAATGTTGTTCTTCCACCACGCGGGGAAGACGTCGTCGATTCCGCCGCCGGCGGGCGGGCTGTCGGCCGCCATTGTCGTTGTCGCGCGGCGGTGGAAGGAGTATCATGTCGTAGCTGCCGTCGAAGGACATGAACTCAAGACTCCCGAAATGGAGCACCGTCCCGGGCCGAAGAGGTTGCTAGAGACTGCCCATCTGGAGCTTGACGGGAAGCTGTTCGTCAACACGCAGCAGGCCCCTACCTGGCGCGCCAACTGTCGGCGTTTCGAGACCGGGGGGGTCCCTAAGCCAACGAGTGAATGTCGCTGCGTGCCCCAGCCCAGATGGGTCGAGCGTGTGGGCGAGCGCGAAGGGGGGAAGCGAAGGTGGCCGGAGACGGGCGTGAGAGAGGTGGAAATCCCGCGGCCTTCGTGTTCGTCCCGCGCCCAGGTCGGGTGCGCTTGCAGTAGGGGGTTACAAGCGTCCACGCGGGTGAGGGAAGCGAGCGGCCCCAAGAGAGCGCCTGTCCCGTCCTCGTCCCCGCGCGGCCAACCTTCCCTAAGAGGGCCCTGGTCCTTCCTTTTATAGTCGTAAGGAGTGGATCCAGGTGTACAATGGGGGTGTAGCGGAGTGCTACGTGTCTAGCGAGGGAGAGCTAGTGCCCTAAGTACATGCCGATGTGGCAGCCGGAGAGATCTTGGCACCCAGCTGGTGTGGTGTCGTGTCCGTCGGAGGAGCAACGGAGCCTGGCAGAGGGACAGCTGTCGGAGCGGTTGAGTCCTTGCTGACGTCCTCCTGCTTTCGTAAGAGAGCTGAGAGCCGCCGTCGTCACAGGGCTTGCGGGGCGCCATCATTGCCTATCTGGCGGAGCTTAGCCAGATGGGACACCGGTCTCGTTCTCTGCGGCCCGAGTTGGCTCGGGGTAGGGTGATGATGGCGCTTCCTGTCGACGTGGTCGGCCTGCGCCCTAGGTTGGGCGACGTGGAGGCTCCTCCGAAGCCGAGGTCGAGTCTGTCTTCCGTGGCCGAGGCCGAGTCCGAGCCCCTGGGTCGGGCGAGGCGGAGGTCGTTCGGCAGAGGCCAGGGCGGAGTCCGAGCCCTGGGGTCGGGCGAAGCGGAGTTCGTCGTCTTCTGGGGCCTAGCCCGAGTCCGAGCCCTAGGTCGGGCGGAGCGGAGTTCGCCGTCTTCCGGGACCTAGCCCGAGTCCGAGCCCTGGGTCGGGCGGAGCGGAGTTCGCCGTCTTCCGGGACCTAGCCCGAGTCCGAGCCCTGGGTCGGGCGGAGCGGAGTTCGCCGTCTTCCGGGACCTAGCCCGAGTCCGAGCCCTGGGTCGGGCGGAGCGGAGTTCACCGTCTTCCGGGACCTAGCCCGAGTCCGAGCCCTGGGTCGGGCGGAGCAGAGTTCACCGTCTTCCGGGACCTAGCCCGAGTCCGAGCCCTAGGTCGGGCGGAGCGGAGTTCGCCGTCTTCCGGGACCTAGCCCGAGTCCGAGCCCTGGGTCGGGCGAAGCGGAGTTTCCTATGGCGCCTGCGGCCGGGCCTGACTGCCTGTCAGCCTCACTCTATCAAGTGGCACTGCAGTCGGAGTGGCGCAGGCGGCGCCGTCCTTCTGTCAGGCCGGTCAGTGGAGCAGCGAAGTGACGGCGGTCACTTCGGCTCTGCCGGGGGGCGCGCGTCAGGATAAAGGTGTCAGGCCACCTTTGCGTTAAATGCTCCTGCGATTCGGTCGGTCGATGCGGCGATTTAGTCAGGGTTGCTTCTTAGCGAAGGCAGGGCCTCGGGCGAGCCGGAGATGTGTCCGCCGCTGGAGGGGGGCCTCGGGCGAGACGGAAATCCTCCGGGGTCGGCTGCCCTTGTCCGAGGCTAGGTTCGGGCGAGGCACGATCGAGTCGCTCGAATGGACTGATCCCTGACTTAATCGCACCCATCAGGCCTTTGCAGCTTTATGCTGATGGGGGTTACCAGCTGAGAATTAGGCGTCTTGAGGGTACCCCTAATTATGGTCCCCGACAGGCTCTCTCCTATATTTGACTGCGACGAGGCCAGACATACACTTCGCAATGTGTTTGTGCGCTCGTTTCCAGGCTTCCCCACGCACATCTCACAGAAAGGTTGTGAAACAGATTATGAGGTACCTACGTTTCACTCCTGAGTTTGGTTTGTGGTACTCCTCATCGTCCGTTCTGTCCTTGTGTGGTTATTCTGATGCTGATTTTGCGGGTTGCCTTTTGGAGCGCAAGTCTACTTTTGGGACTTCTCAGTTTTTGGGTACTTCGTTGGTTTCATGGTCTTCTCGAAAACAGTCTAGTGTTTCCCTGTCTACCACAGAGGCCGAGTATGTTGCTTCTGCTAGCTGTTGTTCGCAGTTACTTTGGATGATGGCTACCTTACGAGATTTTGACTTAGATTTTCATCATGTGCCTCTGCTTTGTGATAGCACGAGTGCCATAAGTGTTGCCAAGAATCTTGTGCTACATTCGAGGACCAAGCACATTGATGTTCGCTTTCACTTTCTTCGTGATCATTATGAGAAAGGCGACATCGAATTGCGCTATATTGATACCACTCGCCAGCTTGCAGACATTTTGACCAAACCCCTTGATCAAAAAACTTTTGTTCATTTGCGAGGGGAATTGGGTGTTTGTTTCCCTTTTTTATTAGAGGGCTCCCTTTTGGTCTTTTCTTCTTATTTTCTGCTTTCACTTTCTTTTGTATTATATCCGCATGTCATATTGAGCTTCACTTGTATAACTGCTAGAATGTGATTCTACTTCTAGTAGTATGTTCTTTGTGTACATGATAATGCTATGGCATGCTTAGGCTCTTTTTGCTCATATTGATACAATATTATTGAGCTAAGTTGTTTTCATAATTGTGAACTTGACTATTACTTGCTCAATCTAAAATTGTTCACCATTAAGATTGGCACCTAGCATGTATAGGATGTGTTGAAATCCTTTTTGCTATTACTAGTATGCTAGGTGGCTATGTCTCATGCCTTGAGTCATTCACTTGTCTTGATTTATTCATATCGTGCTAAAGATTCAAAATCAAGATAAGTGATAATCAGAAAGATCAAGATGGGTTTGTATTTGTCACCACATCACTGCATCAAGACTGCTTCCATTTGCACTTTTGGATGAACTTGAGCAGTGTAGTGGACGATCGAAACCGGTGTTTTTAGCTTCTGATTGCTTGTCTGCATATGCTACACCCGGTTGAAAAGTTAGACAAAGACAATGCTTACAGCCTCTCGCACTCACATGTTTTTCAATGAAATTTGGAATCCGCTGCAAAATCCGATAAATCTTGAAAATTTCAAATGGTATCTATTTCATATATCTTTCTAGCATGATGAGTGATCACTGTTTGGGGTAGTTCACTTGTGACTGGCACTTAGTTGATTTCCTGCTTACTATATGCATAGTGTTGTCTTTGTGGTGAACATCTCTTTGAAATGCTTAAAACTGAATCAAAATACTTACACTTCACATATCTTGTGCATATGCCCAGTTTGAGCATCTGCTAGCACGTGCATTTATTGCTGCACACTTAGCACATCACCACTTAGAGCATTTTTTACACTCTGGCTGGTATACTCCTGAAGCTCATGCATTTTCTCTATTTCATACTCTTTGTTGCATTTCTGTTTTTTTCTCAGGGGAGGTTCTCTTGTCAAGGGGGAGTTTTTCTTTCTACCCCTGTCTGTGCTTGATGAGTTCACTTGTCAACAAGGGGGAGAGATTTTGAGATTTCCCGTTTTCTCTATCTAGGGGAGAATTTTGTCTTCTGGGCTTCCTCTCATTCAAGAGGGCTAGATATGTTGTTTGGAGCTATTGCTAGTTGTGTTGAGACGTTTGCCTCTTCTAGAGGAACTAGCTTTTATTTTAGCTTTTGTGCTGATCTTATGCTCTGATAAAGCCTTTTGTGCTCCGATGAGATTTTGGCTTCTGGCTAGTGATGTTGAACCCTGCTTTTGCCTCTTACTGAGGGCTAGCATTGAAAGTAGCCTAGAGGGGTGGGGTGAATAGGCTAATCTGAAAATTTTCACAACAAACTTTGAAAGATTGTTAAATACACAGTTCGATTGGTGCAGGCCGGTTCAACAGCTACGTGCGCAAGTTGAACCAATCTGAACCAATCCAATTGTTTTATAAACTTTAGACTAAAATTTGCTCGAAAAGGTATTTCGCGAGTTCTTGTGAGAAGTAAGATATAGCTAAGTTAGAATGAAAAGATGAATATGTAAAGGCTATTTCACTTTTAGATAAACTCTACGGAAAAATCTTTATGTCAATCTTGTGAGTAAAAATATTTTAAGTTAAAGACAAGCAAGAACACAAGACACAAGATTTAATCCGAGGTTCGGCCACACCACAAAGGTGTCCTACTCCCCGTTGAGGAGCCCACAAAGGGCCGGGTCTTTTTCAACCCTAATCCTCCAAAAGCCGACCACAAAGGTCAAGGCAATCTCTTATCTTAGCTCAAAGAGCGGGTGATACAAACTTCTTGGGGTCGTCCACAAATTTGGAGACTCCCAAGCAACCTCAAAAGATCTTGAAACCTAGGGTTTCAAGAACACCAAGAAAGCACAAGAGGGGTTTGCACAAGCTCAAGTCTTTGTAAAAAGAGATGGGAGAGGAAAGCCAAATCGTGAGCACAAGCACAAACCTCACACCCAAGAGCTCCTCCAACAAGGTTGAATTTTGAGGAAGATTTAAGTGTGAGAGAGATGGGAGAGATGAGTGCTTTGTCTCAAGTTAGGTGAGCAATAAATGTGTGAGTGTCCAGCCACATTGAAGAAGGGAGAGAGAGGGTTCTATTTATAGTCACGGCTCAAAAACTAGCCGTTTGACCAGAAACCTCGCTGAAAACCGGTTGAGCCGCCCCCAAGGGCGGTTGAACCGCCCCCTGACAGGTCAACAGACTGTCTGCCAGTCTGACTGCCAGACTGACTGGCAGACTGACCTGCAGGCGGGTCAGATAGGTCAGGACCGGTTGAACCGCCCCCTAGGGCGGTTGAACCGCCCCCTGACGCCCCTGGTGACCTGACTACTAGTCTGACTGGCAGACTGCAGATCAGAAATCAGAGGGGTCAGAGACCAGTTGAGCTGCCCCCAGGACCAGTTCAGCTGGTCTAGACCAGAGAGTTTTGGAGAGAAAACCCCAGCTCAGCTGCCCGGGGGCAAGTTCAGCTGGGTATGGTCAAAGAGGTCCATAGCTGAAGTTGAAGTTCAGCTGGAGTTGAAAGTTCAACTCAGCTGAAGTCCATCTCAGCTGAAAAGCTCAGCTGCAGTTGAAGAAGCTCGTCACAGCTGAAGTTAAGTTCAGCTAGAAAGCTCAGTTGCAGTTGAAGAAGTTCAGCTGCTTTTCAGCAAGAACACTCTAGGTTTCTCAACCCTAACCATGGTCAACCAAATAATGTTAGAGTGATTTTTGGTTTTTCAAAAATAGCTTTTGAATTTGGGGACTTGAGCTATAGCAAACACCTATACCTGTGCGGAAAAGAGTAAGGAAGAATTACATCATGCAACACAAGATTTTACATAAATTTTTATACGTCTGTTGCATGAAGTCCTTGGTGCTTCCTTAAGTTCCTGTTTCTTTCTAATCATACACTGAGAACAAAAACTGTTAGTACCCTTATTTGTTTTGTCATTAAATCACCAAAACCCTCACTTGGGGTTGATTGCACTTACAATCTCCCCCTTTTTGGTGATTGATGCCAAAACAATTAAGGTCAAAAAGATAAACATTTGCAATAGAAAATTTCTTTTGAATGATTGTATGTAGATGGCTCCCCCTAAATGTGTGCACGATTGTGAATCCAATGTTTTGACATAATATGTCATGTGAGCAACACATTTAGAGATAGTGACAAAAACCATACTGAATACAACCATCTGAGGGGTGCAAGAGTGTCATAACAGGAGTTGTGATGCATATGACTATCTCTAAATACACATCATTTTTACTTCATAGCAAAGCAATCATTACAAACTGATGGGACAAAAGATGATGGCCAGAAGACCATCATATCACTTTGAATAATAACCCAGCAGTTTTATTTCATACAATGATAAGAGGATACAAGCCACAACAGTGGCCAAAACAAAAATAATCCAAAAGAAATACATAACCGAAAGAACCACAAACAGAATGACTAGAAATTTTGGATTTTCTCCCCTTTTTTGGCAACAAGTACCAAAAACAAAGAGAGAGACATGGATAGATGAATCAATATCCTCCAGGAGGACGATAGGACGGAGGATATGATGGAGGGTATGATGTGTAGTCAGGGAAGAGGGTCCTCATCACGTCTTCCTTGAATGAGGATTCCCTAGGTGGCTCATCAGCCGCAGAAAAAACAGATGCCGAAGATGTACGATGATGAGGAGGAGGTGGAGGGTGGTGATGGTAACCAGAGCTGGATGGCCGCGGGTCACTAGGAATGGGTCCCGGACCCGGGTAGGGAGGCGGAGGGTGAGAGGATGATTGACCCGGATCCCCATGGTAGGGAGGCGAGGCAAACTGCTCGCAATCATCAACGTAGGCTTCTTCTTCTTCTTCTTCGTCGTCTGCTGACATCAATGGCACCCCGTAGGCCTGCCGGTGCCACTCATTGATCTCCGGGGGAGGAGGATGGAGAGGCACGTCAGGCGAGCGAGGGGCAAAGGGCATACCCATAGTGGAAGCTTGACGATGAAGATTGTCGTCAGTCTCCCGCTGACGCCTTGCCAGCTCATGTACATCAGCAGAAATGTTTCGGCACATAGAGAAAAATGGTGCAATCCCATGGATCAAGCGAGCACCCATCCCTCGGCCACGACCACGACCACGTGGCATGGGAGATACGCGGCCAGGAGAGGGACGCGAGGCAGCGGCAGGGCGAGAGGAAGATGGATGAGGAGGAGGCTGGGGAGGTGGCTCAACAGAGGAGGCAGGGCCTCCAGACCCTGAGGTTGGAGGAATCAACCCAGTAGGGTACGTAGCGGGAGTGTTTGACAGGTTTTTCGAAGTGAGTCTGGGTGACCACTTCGATCATCTTCATGATAAAGCGTGCATGAAGACACCCTCTGAGAGGAGACCAGGAAGCACGGATGATCTCTTCCCAGATCATGTCAAACACATTGATGCGGGCGAGACTGTTGGGAGCAAGGAGGAGAAGGAAGACCCGACTCTCCCCAAGGACGTTCATTTGATTCCCGCCCTTCGGGAGAACGGTCATCCTGGACAAAGAATTAAGGTACCTGTAGTACCTATGCATGTTAGCGGTCGTCCAGAACTCCCGATCATTAGAGACATGAATAAATTCAGTCGCTTCCCGCATGGGCAGCCTAATGTTATGCACTCGCATGTTGCTGCCCTGAATATCAGCATCAGAGAAGCCCAGAATATGGGCAAAACGACGATAACTGACTTTGTGCCAGTTACCCTGGATGAAGAAATACATGACAGGGTAATCATACCCATCGGCTTTCTCATCTACTTTCTTGATCCAGAGGGTGGCATAAAACTGAGCTACCACCTCGTCGTTCCAGGGGTATTCCATGGTCATAATATTTTTTAACCCCTTTCTCTCTAAGTTTTGGAGAGCTGACGTCATGTCAGCATCTCCCATGTTCTCACATCCCTCCCAGTCTATAAACCTATGCCTGACGACTGGGTGTTTCTTGGATAAAATGACAGAATTGTAGAAATCAGCCTGGAAAAGATTCTAGAACCGAGGGTCCTGGACACCAAGATGACGAGGAGTGAGAGAAGGATTGGTGAACCTCAGACGCTGAAGGGTGTCTACTCCCTTCAGAGAGAAGTCGACAGGAGGTTCATGTGGACAGCGGGAAACGTTCGTCGGATGCATGTGCAGACCGGTGACGTAGAGTGCATCTGGCGCCGGAGGGTCGATGAAGTCGTCGAAAGTCCCATCCTCCTCCTGGCAAGGAGCATATCCAGAGGAAGAAGTGTTGCGACGAGGTCGAGTGGCGCCAACCTTTTGGCGCCTCCCGCGAGTCGGCTGCGAGGGCATGGAAGAACCCTCTCCATCCATCCTACCAGAGCCGCATCCTCTCTTAGAGAGGGAGCGACGAAGCGGAGGAGAGGGGACGGGAGATTCCTCCTGAATCTCATCTGAGTCGCTGCTAAACTCAATCACGGAAGGGTTGCGACGACGCACCATGATTGGAGAGGTTTTGGAACTATGAACCGGTTGAGGTGAGTGAGAGAGGAGGCTCTAAACACTGCGGAGAGACTAAGGCGAGAAAGGCTGGAGTGAGGGAAGAGAAGGGGAGCGACATATAAATAGGCAGTTGAGCTGGTCCACTGGACCGGTTCAACCGCCCCCCAAGGGCCGATTCAACCGCTTCTGACCAGTGCGGTCAGAGTGCCAGAAACGGTCAGAGGGAAAACGCCAAAAAATTTAAATTTCTGACGCGACTACGCAGTAAAAAGCAGATTCTTCAAACAGTAAAAGCTGAAAAAGTACTGCACAGGTTTCTAAAAAGGTGTTCCAAAAAGTGACTGACGCGACCTGACATGGCATTAATTAAAGCAACAGATTCCAAAAGGGCCACAAAAGTCAAAAAAGTACTGCGCAGAGGTGACCAGTCGGCTGCAAAAGCTGCCGCACGGCTGAGAAAAGTGCTGACACGGCTGCAAAAATCTGCGCGGACAGACCTGCGGCTGACCGGTCAGAGCCAGACCGGTTCAACCGGTCCTCAATACTGGTTCAACCGGTTTTGGCCAGGATAGTCCTGGTTAATTCTGGTTAAAAGCAGCTGAGCTGAAGTTCAGCTCCGAAGTTCAGCTGGCCTCCTCCAGCTGAGCTGGCCAAGCCAGTTGAGCTTCAAGTGAAAAAAAAATAAAAATTCTTAGCACTCAAATTCATTTGAAATTTTAACATTTCCAGCAAGTTTTGAAAGATCATCACAAAGCTTTAAAACTATCAATCAAAAATAGTGAATCAAACAATCAGTGTGTCCGTTTTCAAGTTAAGTTACGAGAATCCAAGATATTTAATTCACTCCTAAGAAAGCAAAATCTAGTCTCATCGAGGGGTTTTGTGAAGATATCGGCTAGTTGATTTTCTGTGTTTACATGACATAATTCGATATCTCCTTTTGCTTCGTAGTCCCTTAGAAAATGGTGTCTTATATCTATGTGTTTGGTTCTAGAATGTTGCACAGGATTGTTGGCTAGTTTAATGGCGCTCTCATTGTCACAAAGTAGTGGGATTCTTTTAAACTCACAACCAAAATCTCTCAAAGTTTGCTTCATCCATAGCAACTGAGCACAACAAGCACCAGCAGCTATGTATTCGGCCTCAGCAGTGGAAAGTGCAACACAGTTTTGCTTCTTAGAGCTCCAAGACACCAGGGACCGCCCAAGGAATTGGCAAGTCCCCGAGGTGCTTTTTCGATCTACTTTACAACCGGCATAGTCTGAATCAGAGTAGCCAAATAAATCGAAAAAGGAGCCCTTAGGATACCAGAGACCTAGATTTTGGGTGTGAACTAGATATCTCAAAATTCTCTTAACGGCCACTAAGTGGCACTCTTTTGGGTTAGCTTGAAAACGGGCACACATGCACACACTAAGCATGATATCTGGCCTAGATGCACACAAATATAGTAGAGATCCTATCATTGATCTATAAAGCTTTTGATCTACAGATTTACCTTCTTCATTTAAGTCGAGATGACCACTTGAAGCCATTGGTGTCTTGGCGTGCTTTGCCTTTTCCATGCCAAACTTTTTGAGCATGTCTTGTGTGTACTTGGTTTGGCACAGAAAGGTTCCTTCATTGAGTTGTTTAACTTGAAAACCCAGAAAGTACTTGAGCTCACCCATCATGGACATCTCAAACCTATTTGTCATAACCCTACTAAATTCCTCACAAAAAGTTTCATCAGTACTGCCAAATATAATGTCGTCAACATATATTTGACAAACAAATAATTGATTATCAACTTTGCGAGTGAATAAAGTAGAGTCTACTTTTCCTATTTCAAAACCATTTTTAAGCAAGAAATCTTTAAGACAATCATACCAAGCTCTAGGGGCTTGTTTAAGCCCGTAGAGTGCCTTGTGAAGTAGGTAAAGATGGTTTGGCTTCTTTGGATCTTCAAAACCCGGTGGTTGCTCCACATAGACCCTCTCTTTTAGTGGTCCATTTAGAAATGTGCTCTTAACATCCATTTGATATAGCTTGAAATCATGGTTAGTAGCATAGGCAATTAATATTCTAATTGACTCTAACCTTGCTACCGGCGCATATGTTTCACCAAAATCAAGTCCTTCCACTTGAGTGTAGCCTTGGGCAACCAACCGTGCTTTGTTTCTTGTAACCACGCCATGTTCATCTTGTTTGTTCCTAAAGACCCATTTTGTCCCAATCACATTTTGTTTGGGTCTTTGGACTAAGGACCAAACTTCATTCCGGGAGAAGTTGTTCAACTCTTCTTGCATGGCAATTATCCAATCCAGATCACCCAATGCTTCTTCAACTTTAAGTGGCTCAAGAGAGGAAACAAACGAGTAAAATTCACAAAAATTAGCTAAACGAGATCGAGTTGTTACCCCTCTCCTGATGCTACCCAGGATGTTGTCCACCGGATGGTCCCTTTGAATGGTATGATGGACTCTAGGATGAGGCACTGATGGTTGTTGTTGGGGACCTTCGGCTTCCGAAGGTCCTCAAAAACATGATTTAACAATGTTTCTGGAGTATAATGTGTGAACAGGTATCTTCGGACTTGTATCAGAAAGGGAGAAGCTCAAAAGATACGAAGGTTGACACAGTGCCGAAGCTGTGAAGCAGGAAAGCTTCGGCATGTTCGCAGAAAAGGGAACCGACTAAAAGATGAAAAGGCCATTTGGACCTCGATAGAATGCTATAGAATTATCACCAAATGTAAAGGGCATGTATGTAATTTTGTATGGGTTGTACCCCGTGCCTATAAATAGGTGAACAGTACCCCCGTACTGTTCACGCTGACTTGGCATTTGCTTTTGCGTCACACTTGTATTTTCATCTCCTTCTCAAGCCGAAGGTACATTTATGATTCGATATTGTTTCTATTTCTCTATAATGATATAAAAAAGTTAAATGAATAATATTATATGATTGTTCATGCTATCTTTTATGTTTCATATGCTTCGTCTTTCATTAATATATACTGTGATGATGAAGGTTCGTCCTTCATGACCTTCGTCCGAAGATCGTTATATCCTAAGGGAAATAATGCTTCAAAGGACGAAGGACTTTATCGTTTAACATTCTCTGTGTTGCCTTGTTCTTAACTCATAGCATTTGAGAACAAGTCCCCAACATTGGCGCCCACCTCCGGTGAACTCACTTCCATTTCTTGAGCTTTTTCAACACCTTCGGCAAGCATCACCTTCGTCATGCCGCCGAAGAAGACTTCAGCACCAGGGGCTGGCACGCTGCAGCCGTTGGACCCCAATCAAGACGTCCTTTCTCTTAGAGAGGCACGAAGCCAGAAGAGGAAGGCTACCAGTCCAACACCTCCGGAGGATGATCTAGATCAGGAGATTCAAAATCTAGAAATCCTTCAGCAACAGGTTCAACGCAAGAAGGAAAAGATGGCCAGGCTAGCTGAACTGCAGAGGCAGATAGACGAAGCCTCTGAAGAAGTTCGCCATCTTGCTCAGGATGAGCAACGCCGAAGGCCTCAGCATCAAGATCTTCATCAGGAGGGTTTTCCCAACGAAGATGACTGGTATGACAATTTCCATCATGGGAATTTTGTTTTTGATGATGCTTCTCCCCTGTCCGCTGAGCTGCAGGCTACACCTTGGCCCCCGTCCTACAAGCCGCCTTAGCTCCCCGTGTTTGATGGCCACTCAGACCCGAAGCAGTTTTTGATGAGCTACGAAGCAACAGTGTCTTCGTATGGTGGCAATGCTTCAGTCATGGCCAAATCTTTCGTTATGGCTGTCAGAAGCGTTGCTCAAACCTGGTATTCCTCCCTTCGACCAGGAACGATCACCTCATGGCAGAAGCTGAAGGACTTGCTGTTAACTAGCTTTCAAGGGTTTCAGACGAAGCCGGTCACTGCTCAGGCTCTCTTCCAATGCACTCAGGACCATGAAGAGTACCTTCAGGCATATGTCCGAAGGTTTCTACGATTGAGGGCACAGGCGCCAACAGTGCCCAATGAGATTGTCATTGAGGCTATGATCAAGGGGCTTCGGCCAGGGCCGTCAGCACAGTATTTTGCCAGAAAGCCACCACAAACGCTGGAAAAGTTGCTCCAGAAGATGGACGAATACATTCGAGCTGACAATGATTTTCGTCAAAGAAGGGAGGAAGCTTTCAGGTTTTCTGAAATGACCAGGGGCTTCGGAGGAAGGTTTTACCCGAGGCATGTTAGGTCAATTCACAATTCCACTCAGAATGATGATAAAGGGAGTCAGCAACAAAGGCCACAATACTCCTCACAGGCTTCAGGGCAACAACAAAGTTCCTTTCGACCTCCAGCTCCAAGAGGCAGAGGCGCCAGGGGCTTCGGAGGAAGATTTGGCGATCAACCGAGAAGAATCTTTTGCTTATTCTGCGGTGAAAACAAAGGCCATACTACCAGAATGTGCCATGTCACTATTCAGAAGCAAAAGGAAATAGCTGAAGCAGCAGCACAACAAGCTCAGCCGAAGCAGGTCATGCATACAGCTTCGTATCATTCGCCCTACATCCCAGAATATGTGGGCAACCATCCTGCAGTCTCTGCTGCTTCGGCAAGTCAGCCTTCAGCTTCCTGGCAACAGCCTCCGCCTCCACCTCCGTTGCAACAAGGCCAGCAGCCAGAAGGGAGCCAATATGCTCCACATCAAAGGGACTTCAGAGAACAGTCCGAAGCTCGCACGGTCAACAGCACCGTGCCAGAGTCAAAGCACATCTATTGACAAATATCCTACCTTAATAGCAATCTTTCTCATTCAGTTTTATTTTCTGTAATAAAGGACATTGTTTAGGTTTCATGTAATTAGTTTCGTTGATTCCTACAAGAAAAATATGTTTTCTTCACAGGTTTGTGATAATAAAAAGGACCTTCGGACTATCGAAAATCCTTCGAAGCAACAAAAAGTTGTTCTAAGGAACGCAGAGTAAGTCTGACGAAGTCACAAAAAGTCGTTCCGAAGGGAGCGCAGTGTAAGTTTTCTGCTCCAAAGACGTTCCTAAGGGAATGCAGAGCTTATACCGCCTAAGTAAAAGGCGAAGAAGCTCCAAAGACGTTCCTAAGGGAATGCAGAGCTTATACCGCCTAAGTAAAAGGCGAAGAAGCTCCAAAGACGTTCCTAAGGGAATGCAGAGCTTATACCGCCTAAGTAAAAGGCGAAGAAGCTCCAAAGACGTTCCTAAGGGAATGCAGAGCTTATACCGCCTAAGTAAAAGGCGAAGAAGCTCCAAAGACGTTCCTAAGGGAATGCAGAGCTTATACCGCCTAAGTAAAAGGCGAAGAAGCTCCAAAGACGTTCCTAAGGGAATGCAGAGCTTATAGCGAAGAATCAGCGCTGATACAAAAATATTGTGTGGGGATATGTGTCTATCTTTCGGAACAAATGTCATCTACGTAACATAACATCATCACATCATTTTGCATAGCATAAGCATCATACATCATGTTGCATATGGCACAAGAAGGGGACACAATATTGATCTTCGGAAGTATGCTTTGAAAAAGTGAAAATCGTGTTGTCACAAGGAGACACAATCTTCATCTTCGGAGTATAGCTTCGGAGAATTTTTTCACGAAGCTTGGATATTCTTCATCTGAGCACTATGGACATTGTTGTGATACATAAAAATTTTTTCTTCACGAAGCATGAAAAGAAGGGAAGGTGTTTTTTCGCCAGACTCAAAAACGGTACGTGTGTAAAGTTTCATGCATCGTAAAGAATTGAGTAGCAAAAATAGATATATTACATTCGGGGTTACAAAATATTACACTATATTACAGTTCCGAAGTTTTTTACAAAAATGTTTAATCCTCTCTCAAAACAACTTCTGCAGCTTCATTTAGGAGCCGATTGACGACTTCGTCCATAATATCTTCGGCCATCTTTTTAATTTCGTCGTTGTTGGGGTCGTGCTTCGGTGCGCCGAAGGTCTCACACGAAGAAGCAGCTTCGGCTGAAGACGTCTCCAAGAGATGGCCGAAGGTCCCTTTTCATGGAGCTTCGGCGTTTTGAACCGACATAGAGATAGAATGACCTTTTTACACATATGGGTCTGAGTCAATGCTATAAACTCTCGCAAGGGGCATAATTGTAATTTGTCACAGGCTACGACCTGTGCCTATAAATAGATGAACAGTACCCCTGTACTATTCACGTGAACCTGTCATTTGCTTTCGCATCACGCTTGTACTTTTGCCTTCCGCAGGACTGAAGGTACATTTGTAATTCGAAGTCATTTATATTCATTAATACAAGTAGAGATAATTCTATGACAATATTCAAATGTTTATTTCATATTCCATAATTTATGCAAATACTTCATTCTTCGTTGTTAAGCTTACGAAGGTATGTCCTTCGTAACCTTCGTCCGAGATGCTTTATATCCCGAAGGGATGTATTGTCATGGAGGACGAAGGACCTTAACACCTAACATTTCTTGTGTTGCCTTGTTCTTAATTCTTAGCACTTGAGAACAAGTCCCCAACAGTCGTCCCCCTTCGGCTGGGGGTCCGAAGGCGCTTTAGTCGGATCTGAAGCAGGATACGGCTACATTGCTATTACAAATCGCAAACAGATCTTAAAAGCCTAAGGATTACAAAATGATAAAAACTATTATTTAGTACCTAATTGACCTTCGGTTTCTGCGCTCTTGCCAGCAGCCTCAGCTACTTCTCTAGCATCATGGATGCCCTTTTCACTTCTTCGGATAATTTCTCCGGCCATTTCTCGGCCACCATTATCCCAGATATCGGTAAAAAAATTTCCACCAATTATGCTAGCTTCGGCCGAAGGATCTATTGTATCTTCAAAGGACAAGGCAGCTTCGGACTGTGCTAGAATTTTTACATGTTCGCAGCCCTTCTTCTCTAAGATGGTAGCAATCCCTCTGGCGCCAGAGAAGGCACATATATCTCCTCGGCTATTTAAAATTTCTTCGAAGGCTTCAGCTTCGTGGTCAATCCATTCAATGACACCTTCGGGATTGCCTCTCGAAAAGTTTTCCTCACTTGAGAATGCGCCAATCTTGGCGAAGCTAGCCTTTAATTTCTTAACACAATCTATAGATTTGTTGTAGCATCTCTTTTTGGATGAACGAAGCTCTTCAACAGTCACTTCTAGGTGATCTGCCCATTGATCGCTAAGTTCACGTTTTGTTTCTTCCAGTATGCGTTCTTCCTTGGCTCTGGCCAGTTGTTTCCGAAGGTCTTCAATTTCGCGTTTCTGAGCTTCAGCTTGACTTTTAAAAGCAGCTTCGTCTTCCTTTATTTTATTTATCAATGAGTATAATATTTTATCTTTTTCGAGACCTTCGTTCCTCAGTTCAATTACTTCGGAACGAAGGTTGCTCAGGGCTATAGTGCACCCTTCGTCTTCGGCATCTTTCTGTGCCCTGAGGGCATTGCTAAGTATCAAGCCCTGCAAAAAGACATATATGTGCGACAACAGGTTTTGTCAAACGAAAAAAAAAAATATATATATATATACAGAAATTTTATTTGTCGCACCTTTAAACTATTGTAAGCCAGGCTGTCGGCCAGATCGTTCTTCGACAGCACCGAAAGTCCGTCTTCTAAAGTTGGGAATCCGAAGCTTCTGCTCATCTCCCGACAGACAGAAATTTCCTTGCTATCGGGGAGACAATACAAGAAATCTTCTTCTCCGCTGCCATTAAATATCAACGCCCCCTTTGGATATTTCAACTTTTGGGCATAATGCTGGGCCTCTTGTTCTTCTTTTTCTGACAACTTTTTCCCCGAAGCATGACGAAAAATATAGTCACGAATTTTGGGGGATGCTTCGGGGGTAACAACATCAGTTTCTTCAAAAGTTGACTTTGTTATTTTTTCTGCCTTATTTTCCAAGGTTTTTGCGGGCTCTGAGGGCCCAGCTTCGGCTTCAATTTCTTGCTCTGGAGCTGTAGAACTAGAAATTTCAGCTGTTGTTTCAGGAGTAACAGCAGCCTTCTTCGCAGGTGTGCTCGAAGATTTGATCGTTTCCAGTACATCTAGCACATTAGCCATTCTCTTTCTCTTCGGAGTTGTGGCTGGCACTTTTTCATTTTTTGCTGTCCCAATGATTGCTGTAGGACTCAAAACTTATGATGTTTTGGAGCCCTCAGTTGCTTCTTTTACCTCTTCAATTTTTTCTGTGGACGGCGCTTCGGTTTTCTCTTTTGTTTCTGACAACAAAATGTTTGATTGTTCTGATTCTATCTTTGGTGGTACTTCGGCCGTTTCTTCGATCTCTGGCAATAAGGCTGGCTCGGTTGGTTTTTCAGCTTCGGTGGCCGAAGAAGTTTTTCCGGTAAACTCGGGCACCGAAGCTGGCTCAATATAACGCGGCCGATGCGTATAAACCTTTATCTTTTTCCTTTTCGGTTTTGGCTCGCTAGGAGCAGCTGCAGATTCTTCTTTTGCAGAGGTTGTGTTTTTTCTCTTCTGCCTCCGAATGGGATAGCAATAGTCAGGGTAGACAAACCCGATGGCATCAAATACCCGATTCAGTCTCTTCTTCTTTCGGCCTCCGAAGGCTGCTGACATTGCATTATCTTCGGCCTTCGAGTAGGTCCCAAGTAGCTCATCACTTAAATTGTCAATGCTTTTCAACCACTCGTCATCTGGCTCAATAAATTTATCTCCAAATTTAAATGTGTACTTAAACCTGATAAGTCCACCTTCGTCGGCCTCTTTAATGGTTTCTTGTGGCATTTCCCATTTCTCCGCAAGCGGCCACACCCTGAAAGCGATATGCTCTTGTACTAAGTCCCTTGTTCCTATAAAAGAGCAGACAACGCCGAAGGCTCTTTGGCACTCTTCGGCGGCTTCATTCATTTCAACCTTCGGCCTCCGAAGGCCGAAGCTTTGCCAAATAGGTCGCATGATTATACCTTTGATGTCTTCCCGTGCTTTCAGATCATTTTTTACGTAAAACCATTCTGTCATCCAGCCGCTAGGCCACCTCTTCCGAAAAGTTGGCACGGGGCAGCTTGACTCAGACCGAGAAACAAAACTGTAGCAGCCAAAGTTGTTGTGATACTGTTCCTTACCCCAAGGTATTGTCTCGTATGATAATTCGTGCATATTGCAGAAACTTTTTGCATCAGGCTTCAGACCTTGGCTTCGCACGGCCCACACGAAGATGTTCAGCCTTATGATGGCCTCGGGGGTAAGTTGGTGAAGATAGACTTCAAAAATCTTCAGCACCTCTACGACGAAGCTGCTCAAGGGCAATCGCAGCCCAGCCTTCAAAAAGCTTCGGAATACTACGACTTCATTCTCTTCAGGGTGTGGACAAGTCTTCTCTCCTTCGTCGGCCCTCACAACGGACAAATCCCGGAAATACCTTCCTCTCATATTAACAAGATGATTCTCTTTGATAGTTGATTTACCATAAACTGAATGGCTTGGTCACCAGGGGCGATCTTCGGAGTCTTCGCCACCGCTGTCTACATCATAACTTTCACTGTCACCAGTATCTTCAGACAGTCCTTCCAGAATCTCATTGGTGATTTTTTCTGTGTTGGTCTTCGACATCGCTATAAGAAATCCTAAGTTCTTCTCTTCATCAAGACTCAGCTTCATCTCAGCAGCAGCCTTCTTAGCAGCTTCAGACATCTTCGGAAGAACTAAAAACTGTTTTCAAATCCGAAGCTTCAAAGCTAAAAGCTTAGCAAATCACAGTGCACAAGAGCTAAAAATTGAGTGAGCGGGAGTGGTTGGTCAGAAAGCGTGCAAAATGAGTTTGCGGTATGGCCGTATTTATACGCTCGATGCGTTGAAAGTTGAAAGACCCCACTTGTCATTGAATGTTGCTATTCTAGCAAAGGGAAGGTGTTTTTTCGGACCTTCGGCGTAAAGCCTTCGTCCATGTCGCAATCTAAATTTATTATTTCAAACAAATTAATATTGCGAGGGGCTCCTCAAAAACATGATTTAACAATGTTTCTGGAGTATAATGTGTGAACAGGTATCTTCGGACTTGTATCAGAAAGGGAGAAGCTCAAAAGATACGAAGGTTGACACAGTGCCGAAGCTGTGAAGCAGGAAAGCTTCGGCATGTTCGCAGAAAAGGGAACCGACTTAAAGATGAAAAGGCCATTTGGACCTCGATAGAATGCTATAGAATTATCACCAAATGTAAAGGGCATGTATGTAATTTTGTATGGGTTGTACCCCGTGCCTATAAATAGGTGAACAGTACCCCCGTACTGTTCACGCTGACTTGGCATTTGCTTTTGCGTCACACTTGTATTTTCATCTCCTTCTCAAGCCGAAGGTACATTTATGATTCGATATTGTTTCTATTTCTCTATAATGATATAAAAAAGT
Source organism: Zea mays (assembly GCF_902167145.1). NCBI lineage: Eukaryota > Viridiplantae > Streptophyta > Magnoliopsida > Poales > Poaceae > Zea > Zea mays. The sequence continues at coordinate 77,630,561 of NC_050105.1, forward strand.
TAAATGAATAATATTATATGATTGTTCATGCTATCTTTTATGTTTCATATGCTTCGTCTTTCATTAATATATACTGTGATGATGAAGGTTCGTCCTTCATGACCTTCGTCCGAAGATCGTTATATCCTAAGGGAAATAATGCTTCAAAGGACGAAGGACTTTATCGTTTAACATTCTCTGTGTTGCCTTGTTCTTAACTCATAGCATTTGAGAACAAGTCCCCAACAGTTGTCTTTGTATTTGCTCCTCCTCATCATTCACTTGATCAAGAGGCACTTCACCATTAACACTTTCGTGTTCATCTTCTACCACAGTTGGCATCCTTTGGAATTGATGATTTTCTTCAAGACTTGGATGACTTGAGGTTGATGGGTTTGCTTGGGTGGAGGATTTGTCACCCACCACCTTTGCACCCACATCAACAACCTCATTGGTCATCCACAAAGTTCCTTCCTCATCATCCTTTTCTTGAGGTCTCACTTCACCTATTGCAAGTTTCTTTATGGCCTCACAAGGTAGTTCTTCATTTCCTGCAGTGCCATTAGAAACATGCCCTTGCGAGCCATTAGACTCATCAAATGTCACGTCTATCGCTATTTCAACAAGACCAGTGGCATTGTTGAAAACGCGATATCCATGCGCATTTGATGCATAACCAAGCAAGAAACCCTCGTCCACTCTAGGAGCAAACTTTGAGCTCTTGACTTTCTTGTTAAGAATAAAACACTTACAACCAAATACTCTAAAATAATCAACTTTAGGTTTGTTACCAGTGAGAAGCTCATAAGCAGTCTTTTTGTAGATCTTCTGAAGATAGAGACGGTTGATTGCATGACAGGCGATGTTGACCGCCTCTGCCCAAAAGTTGTCAGGTGTCTTGTACTCATCCAACATGGTTCTAGCTGCTTCAATTAAAGTTCAGTTCTTTCTTTCCACAACACCATTTTGTTGTGGAGTGTAAGGAACCGAGAACTCATGTTTGATTTCTTCTTTGCCTAAAAATTCTTCGACACCTGTGTTCTTGAATTCCGTCCCATTATCACTTCTCACTTTCTTGATTTTGAGCTCAAACTCATTTTGAGCTCTTCTCATGAATTTCTTCAATATTTCTTGAGTTTCACCTTTATCACTCAAAAAGAAAACCCAGGTGAATCGAGAAAAATCATCAACAATGACTAAACCATACTTACTACCACCAATGCTAATGTAAGCCACATGTCCGAAGAGGTCCATGTGAAGAAGCTCCAATGGCCTCTTTGTTGTGACCACATTCTTTGATTGATGTGGGACTCCATGTTGCTTTCCTGCTTGGCATGCGCCACAAACCCTATCTTTCTCAAATACAACATTTGTTAGTCCAATGATGTGATTATCCTTTTGAAGTTTGGCCAAATTCCTCATACCGACATGGGCTAGCCGGCGATGCCATATTGTTGGACTTTGCCACTAAACAAGTCTCAGGCGTCACTTTACTTGTTGTGAAATCAACAAGATAAAGCTTGCCCTTCAAGCGACCCGTAAAGGCAACTGAGGAGTCCTCCCTTCTAAGGATCTTCACATCCACATCAGAAAATAAACAATTATAACCCATTCCACAAAGTTGTGAAACGGACAACAAATTGTGGCTTAAGGAATCTACCAATAAAACATTTGAAAGTGATTGTTGGTCCTAGATAGGAATTTTACCAATACCAATCACCTTACTCTTGCCACTATCTCCAAACACAATTTCTTGTACTTCTTGAGTTAGTTGCAATGAATGAAACATGTCTTCCTCCCCGGTCATGTGATTTGTACATCCACTGTCAAGCACCCAACTTGACCCACCAGAGGAGTAGACCTGCAAAACAAGTTTAGGCTATGCTTTTAGGTACCCAAATTGAATTGGGTCCTACAGTGTTAGTTATAGCCTTGGGTACCCACACACTTCTTTTCATGACTTTTCTTTTAGTGTAGGCACCCACATATTTGATAACCAATTTCCCTAAATCCCAAGTCAACATATAATCACAAAGATAAGAGTGAGAAATGGGAGCATTAAATTGTTGTCCACTTGAGGATCCCACTTCCTTCATCTTACTCTTTGTGGAACTCAAGTTTACCTTTACTTGAGGTGACTTGTCATTTGAGGAGTGAATCCTCCCCAAGGCATCATATAGGGTGGTTCCCTCTATGAACTTGGGGGATCTCCACCCTTTATGCACTGTGCTAGGGTTTTCCTTGGATGAGTTGAACCCAAGCCCCCTTCTTCCATTGTTGGGCTTTAGGGACTTGTACTTGGGTTCAACTTTCTTTAACCCATCATTGCTAGAGCATCTTTTCAATATTCCTTTGACCTTCACCTGTGGGCTATTCTTCCTTGCATGGTTAGTTAGACAACAAGAAGCATGATATTTGGCACAATGTTTGCAAAAATTATCATTTAAGGAGCTAGACTTAGATTCAATCACTAAAGATGAGGCATTGATGTTCTTGCAATTTTCAAGTTGCACTTGAAGTTCTTGATTTTGAACATTCAAGCTTAGCATGCTTGTTTCAAGTGCATTCTTTTCATTTGCAAGATTAGTTATAGAGGTTTTCATATTAATTACTTCTTTATCTTTATTCTCTATAGTTATCTTGACTAAAGATACTTCCTTAGTCAAGACATCTAGCATTTCATCTTTATTGTGTAGCAATTCTTGAAGCTCTAGGTTTCTTTCCTTTTCAAGGATAAGCAAGTCTTCTTGAGCATCAAGAGTTGCTTTTCTTTTATCTAGCTTCTCCATTAATTTGGTGATAACATTGTATCCATTCAAGCCAAATTCTTTAATCATTTTATTTTTCATGGCAATTTGTTCATCATCATCATCATTTGGAAAATCATTACTAAATAAGGTTACCTTATCTCCTTTTGCCATGAGGCAAGTTGGAGTGAAGGAGTCGTCTTGTAGGTTGGTGAAGAGTTGCGAGCTTGATGTAGATTGGATGGCCACGTTTGCCACCACTTCCTCTTCCTCGGAGCTAGAACTCTCTTCATCGGAGTTCCATTCTTCACCAATATGGGCTTGACCATATTTCTTCTTCTTGAAGTATCCCTTGGTCTTGCCTCCCTTTTTGAACTTGTCCTTCTTGTATTCCTTCTTGGCTTCTTGTTCCTTCTTGTTAGGACAATCCGCTATGAAATGACCGGTTTGGCCACATTCATAGCATGCCCTCTTCTTTCCTTTCCTTTGGAACTTGTCATTTTTCCTTACAAATTTCTTGAATGTTTTGATGAACATAGATGTGTCTTCATCACTTGAGCTATCTTCATCACTTGAGGTCTCGACCACTTTCTTTGCTTTGTGGTCTTTGTTCTTCTTGGGGGTGTCTTGTTCATTAGTGATCAAGGCATGAGAGTCTCTTGTCTTGATAGGGACTTCTTCGGACTCGTGTTGTTGAATCTTTGCAAATAATTGATGAGGCGTCATATCCTCATAGTCATCACGATCCCTTATCATCCTTGCAAGACTCTTATCCTTTTCTTTATATGCTCTCATGAATAATCTTGTGACCTTGGAGTCACTCCAATCTTCACTCCCAAGCACTCTTGTTTTGTTTACTAACACCATCAACCGATCAAAGAGTGATTGAAGCGACTCACCCTTTGTCCAATCATATCTTGCAAGCTCACTCTCCAAAGCTTCAACTCTATGTCTCTTAGCTTTGGGATCTCCTTCATGTGACATTTTAAGAATATTCCAAATGTCACGGGCATCTTCTCTTCCTTGAACTTTCCGGTATTCTTCCGGACAAAGACTTCCTTTAATTATGCTCACTGCTTGAGCATTGCGATGAACCTCTTGCATCATTTCCGGAGTCATCTCTTCTCCTTGGGCGGGCTTATACATACCTACATTAACAATCTCCCAAAGACTAGGATGCACATCGATTAAATGCGACTTCATCTTGTCGGCCCACTCGTCATAGTTCAACTCACTAAGAGTTGGTAACTTTCCAAGTGGGGCGGAAGAGAAGTTGGGAATAAAATTTCTAGAGTAATCGAATTGAACTTTACTAAATTTGTTACCTTTGCTTTTGGTAGATGATCCTTCGGTGTTGAGACTTACCTTGCTCAACACCTTCGACACCGAAAGATCCACTAGATCGTCATTGTAATCAAATTTTCCTTTACCTTTATCTTCTTCGGCCTTTCTTCTTGATTCTTCTTCTTTGGCCTTTTTCTTAGCATCTTCCTCTTTCATTTTGAGGAACATCTTCTCGGCAATCTTCATGGCGAGGTCGAGGACCTTGGGGTCCACTTCCTCACCGGAAGATGTGATGGGGATTTCCTCGAGGAGAGGATCCACATGGTCCCGTTGAGTAGACATGATCGTTTCCTCACGCGGTTAAGCGTAAAACGAGGTACGAAGCTCTGATACCAATTGAAAGTAGCCTAGAGGGGGGGTGAATAGGCTAATCTGGAAATTTTCACAACAAACTTCGAAAGATTGTTAAATACACAGTTTGACTGGTGCAGGCCGGTTCAACAGCTACGTGAGCAAGTTGAACCACTCTGAACCAATCCAACTGTTTTATAAACTTTAGACTAAAATCTACTCGAAAAGGTATTTCGCGAGTTCTTGTGAGAAGTAAGATATAGCTAAGTTAGAATGAAAAGATGAATATGTAAAGGCTATTTCACTTTTAGATAAACTCTACGGAAAAATCTTTATGTCAATCTTGCGAGTAAAAATATTTTAAGTTAAAGACAAGCAAGAACACAAGACACAAGATTTAATCCGAGGTTCGGCCACACCACAAAGGTGTCCTACTCCCCGTTGAGGAGCCCATAAAGGGCCGGGTCTTTTTCAACCCTAATCCTCCAAAAGCCGACCACAAAGGTCAAGGCAATCTATTCTTATCTCAGCTCAAAGAGCGGGTGATACAAACTTCTTGGGGTCATCCACAAATTTGGAGACTCCCAAGCAACCTCAAAAGATCTTGAAACCTAGGGTTTCAAGAACACCAAGAAAGCACAAGAGGGGTTTGCACAAGCTCAAGTCTTTGTAAAAAGAGATGGGAGAGGAAAGCCAAATCGTGAGCACAAGCACAAACCTCACACCCAAGAGCTCCTCCAACAAGGTTGAATCTTGAGGAAGATTTAAGTGTGAGAGAGATGGGAGAGATGAGTGCTTTGTCTCAAGTTAGGTGAGCAATAAATGTGTGAGTGTCCAGCCACATTGAAGAAGGGAGAGAGAGGGTTCTATTTATAGTCACGGCTCAAAAACTAGCCGTTTGACCAGAAACCTCGCAGAAAACCGGTTGAGCCGCCCCCAAGGGCGGTTGAACCGCCCCCTGACAGGTCAGCAGACTGTCTGCCAGTCTGACTGGCAGACTGACCTGCAGGCGGGTCAGACAGGTCAGGACCGGTTGAACCGCCCCCTAGGGCGGTTGAACCGCCCCTTGACACCCCTGGTGACCTAACTGCCAGTCTAACTGGCAGACTGCAGATCAGAAGTTAGAGGGGTCAGAGACTAGTTGAGCTGCCCCCCAGGACCAGTTCAGCTGGTCTAGACCAGAGAGTTTTGGAGAGAAAACCCCAGCTCAGCTGCCCGGGGGCAAGTTCAGCTGGGTATGGTCAAAGAGGTCCACAGCTGAAGTTGAAGTTCAGCTGGAGTTGAAAGTTCAACTCAGCTGAAGTCCAGCTCAGCTGAAAAGCTCAGCTGCAGCTGAAGAAGCTCGTCAGAGCTGAAGTTAAGTTCAGCTGGAAAGCTCAGCTGCAGTTGAAGAAGTTCAGCTGCTTTTCAGCAAGAACACTCTAGGTTTCTCAACCCTAACCATGGTCAACCAAATAATCTTAGAGTGATTTTTGGTTTTTCAAAAATAGCTTTTGAATTTGGGGACTTGAGCTATAGCAAACACCTATACCTATGCGGAAAAGAATAAGGATGAATTACATCATGCAACACCAGAGTGTGAGATTATGTTTGTGCAACCATGTTGGTCGACTTGTGGTGTGCAGGTGTGGAGCATAGGAACGGTGGTCGATGGCTGAGGTGAAGGTCATGCGGGCTCGTGCTGGGTCTTGACTGACGAATTAGAGCAGCTAGGTGACAACCGTGGTGGCTGACACCTGGGACACGCACTTGTGCGAGAACGTGGTGGAGTGGACCATGTTGCCGGCGTGGTCGAGGACTAGCGGGACACACGTCTGATCGTGGAGGACGTGCACGAGGTGCGGTGCTCATGGCAGGTTTGGTGGTTTGGGCCTCAAAACTACCCAACACTACGGATATGCCTGGTTTTCCTGAGTTTGGGCATCAAACTCGGCGGTGTCGGTTCCGGAGGGAACCGGTGGTGGCACGCGGCATGATCGCGGAGGGTGCGTCAAGGCGAAGCAACTCCGTGTGAAGGACGTGGCCGTCGGATCGAAAACCTAGGAGTTGGTCCATTTCGCCCCCAGTGGAGTGGATAGGCTCTATGTAAATAGGGGTAGTTTATGAAGTGAGAATAACCCTCTATAAATAGAGGGTTGGCTAGTTGGTTCAGTATCTCTTGGCTGCCATTTGTTTTGAGCACTCATTCTAGAGCTCCTAGTTTTCTCTCTAGGTAGACACCAGTTGAGCCGAGGATTCTGGAGTGATTTTGTACTTTGACTGTGTTCTTGATTTTCAAGTTTAATCAGAGGAAGGGTCGCCGGTTCGGCCCACAGGGCTCTTTGGCTTCAAATCTCAGTTTTTACCGTTGCTGGAATTTCTGAAGTTTTATAGCCTTGGTTTCTCCTTTTCCCCGATCTTGTGTTGTTGGTGAAAACTCTTTGATTCCTTTGAGAGGATTTGGTTTGGGGATTGATTGGTGATGAGTTGCACTCTTCGGACCACTGCATACACCTAGTCGTTGCAGATTTTGGTCGCGATTTGAGAAAAACTCAGTTTGAACTCGTTCTAGAAAACCCCAACAAAACACCAATTTCTGCTGTATTTTTAAATCTACGGGTGATTCACAAGTCGGATTGAGCTCAAAATTTGGGGAGATCTTGGAAACGTATTTGCTCAGGTGTGTGTAAATTCCATTTCAATCAGAGTTCGTTTGGTTCAGTTTTGAACTCAAGAACAAAATTTCGTACTGCTGAAAACAACTCTTGTTGACGATACTGTATTGGTCCGTTTTGGACTTTTTGGTGTCTGATTTGCGATTTGTTTGTTTTGCTGGTCTCATGTGAGTATTAGGAACGTTTTGTAATCATAAGATCACTCGTTCGCTGATGTGTTTATGGTTTGAGCACTTGTTTCATCTCAATTGAAGTAAAGTGTTAATTTTCAGTGTTTAGAGACAAAAATCTGATTAACTCCCATTCACCCCCTCTGGTCGTCTTACCAGTCCTACACCTTCGAGTACCCATGACATATTCAAGACCTTCGATGATGACCCCATGCTTCATCCCTATTTGTGATGACATTTTGACGTCCTCTAGGATTTTGTTCTTAGTGAGATTGAGAATGGCAGGTTTCATAGACGAGAATGGGATGCGGAGAGGAAGCGCTGCAATGGAGAGGACAAGGTCACGAACAACCATTTCCATTTTGAAAAATGTTCTCTCTTAAATTCTAGATTTCTAGTGAAAATGGTATCTTAATAGGGATCGTGTGCTACCGTCAAAGATCTTGTTTTCATAATGGTACTCAGCCAAAAATTCAAGTTAGCGGTGTGTTGAAGCCAATTACATGTCCCACGCGGAAATTTCTGTGTTTGTATTCATGTTGTTTGATAATTGAGATTGTCATGTTTTATATTCTGATTTTGTTATAAAAAAACACCTGCCTTTTTTTTCCAGTAGATCGAATAACGCTTAATTTGGTCGCAACCGTAGAATGGGGGACGCTGGCATGGAACTGGCATCTAGTTTGGTCTTTTTAGAGCATCATATATTTCACAGCCATTTATTAATTTGCCCACTTGGGCGGTTCCATCCGAGCGAGCATATCCTACTGCCACCAGCTTCGAAGCATCCTACTCCCATGCTGGTCCGCCTGCTATGCTCACCAGCATCTCATTCTCATCTTTTTGGGACCGGATGGCCATGGCCCATGGACCATACATAGGTAAAAAAACACAGCTAACTGCTATTCGTGTTTGTCTTGAGTTGAAATGCTCGCCCAGATCCCTATTGAACTGATGAACTGTTGGGGTTTGGGTAGGAGTAGAAGCTTCTGGCTGCTCCTCTGTTCGTGATGAATGCTACGTTAGTTAAACAGTTTTCTCAGGTCCAGGATGGATCTTAGATCCATGGTAAAACTGCTCTGTGTTACTGTAAAAAAAAACTGCTCTATATTGAATTCCAGATCTATATTAATTTGTTTCCGGTAATAAATCTCTACCAAACATATACCTTCACTTTTCCAATTATGAGTATTGATTAGAGGTCAGGTCCTATCTTTCATTGCCTCCATGTACAAGCAGTTTACTGTGGAACTGATGCACACTACTGTCACAGTGTCACTGAATCAGCGATGCTTCCTCATTCTCTCATAGACCTTTTCTGGTGCATCCGTGAATGAAGCTAAGGACCCTCTAAAACGTATCCAGAATTTTTTTAAAATCAATTGATTTTCATAGTAGTAAACTCAAGAAATAGAGAAAACTTTCATATTCCAAAGGCACCTTAGGTCTACAACAGCTATCATATTTCACCACTTATCTCATTTCTTATTTCGAATTTTATTTTATAAACAGTGTAATCTACAATGCAAAATTTCTATTTTACACGATCTACTACGGTAACCTGTAACACTAATAATTTTGTCCTTTTCCTAACTTATCATTACTGACATTGTCTTTTTTTTAAAAAAAATCTACAATTATTCAAGGACCATCTTCAAAACTTTGCTCAACACAGGGGCTCCTGCATAATTAAATCTGGAAACAGGGGGTTTCTCACTGCATAATGACTCCAGTATCGCTCTATATAACAAGTGGATCCGATCTAGTCGCCAGTCGTCGTCGTTAAAACCGAGAAGAGACCAGGCCGAAGGAAAACAATCCTGAAACCAAGCCATGGGTCTGCAGGTACACGGCTCATCACTCTCTAAATCGCCATATTCTGCTACTCGCTTGTTGAAGATCGAACGTTTATTCATCTGATGGTCACCAAGACTGGTTCTTTGTTTCCATTTGGTTCTGAATCTCCAGTTCCGTTTCGATTCTTGCACTGTACCCCAACCCACAGTAGTGTCTATACGAGGTTCGTTTTTAGGTTCTCCAGAGAAACGATCTAGACTTCAAATCCGCTGCTGCGTGGTCTTATTTTCCATCTAGATTTGTATGCGTAGCCAAGATCTGGTGGATTCAGACTGTTGGCTCTTTGTACCCTTTATGTTCATGCTTAAGAGGGGATCCAATGCTTTTGCGCCGCCCTAACTCTCGAGCGGTTCATCATGCCTTTGGATGTAAGATGGAAAATTCCCCGTTTGTTTTAAGTATTTTGCGACTTATCGGTTTTCCATATAATTCTATAGAGAAATAGAGTGGCGAAGCGCGTGGGTCAAAGTCTGGATTGCTTAAAATGGTTTGCATGAAAGATTTACCTTGTGAAATAGTTTAGCATAGTATTGCAATCGTGGTCCCCTAGGAATATGAGCTGTATCTCTGTTGCAGGAGGAATTTGAGGAGCATGCTGAGAAGGCAAAGACCTTGCCTGAGAGCACGAGCAATGAGAACAAGCTGATCCTCTACGGGCTCTACAAGCAAGCCACGGTTGGAGATGTGAATACCGGTTAGTATGTAATCACGCAGCTAATTTTGTTCTCTTCTTTTCAGTTCCCTTTCTAAGTTTGGTGTGTGGATGAAGCTCTTGGTTTGCAGAAACCTAATTCAATTTAAGTGTCATGGCTCAAAACTATTCCTAGCATGGATAGTGTTTAATAACTTTATGTGTCATAATACGAATTCCCTGAAAGGTTGACGATTTGCTTCCTCTGTATAAATTAAACAGCAGGGCCTGCTAGTTTGCTTTTGAAGTTTAACGATTTAATTTAGAAATCTGAACAGTGGTGAATATGTATTGTGAATCCGTGATAAAATATAAAATAGGGGGAAATCCTAAGAATATAAAATGCGGGCAAAATCCTAGTAAGCAAACAAGACGGTATTATAAAGAATAAGATGAACATATTTACTGTAATATCTTTTTATTTCTTCCCAAGTTTGGACAACAAATTTTGACCATGATTCTAGGGCTTGTTTATGTAGTACATAGCAACAGAAGTTCAGCAGTAATGGAACAGGGATGTATTAGATGTTGACCAACCTCTTGGGGTTCAACTAATACTGAATTGTAGATTTCTATGCTCTGTCCTGCAACATCTATTTACTGATGAAATTTGCTGCACCGAGATGCAGTTGAATGGTAAATTCAGGTTCATAGGGTTTGGCTGAGTAACTTAACATAGAGTTAAAAAAATGTAATGTTCATATCATTATATAGTTCAAAACACTCAAATGTGTTTTTTCTTCCATATGTCAGTTGTAACCAAGTCATGATTATGCTCTGTTTGCGTTGTACTAAATGAACCTCTAGTCTGTTCGACCAGTTGCCATTAACTCATGGGACCATGATAGTGTCTGTTGAAAAACTTATCTGCGCATCTTTTCTGTTTACAATAGTATATATTTTTTAACACAGCTGTGCTTACATGTTTGTTCGTTAATAAACTTTTGAAGATCGTCCGGGCATATTCTACCAAAAGGACAGGGCCAAGTGGGATGCCTGGAAGGCTGTTGAAGGTTCATACACTCATCTGATCGTTGTATTTTGGGCTGTTTAAATTTTTTTTACCACAATACTAGTGTTCTACATGGATGTATCTATTCCAATAGCATCACAAGGTATTACAGTACTTCTTGCTCAGACTCTTGAGATCTTGGCAGGCAAATCGAAGGATGAGGCGATGAATGACTACATCACCAAGGTGAAGCAGCTCCAGGAGGAGGCTGCCGCCTCTTAAAAGTCTCTTAATAGTGTTGCCAAACAGCTATTTGTCAGATGAGCTTTGTGCCATTTCCTCATTAGAAGTATATCATTCGATCCATTGGGGATCTGTGAACCATGTACCTGTTTATGTAACTTTTTTTTTTTTCGAAAGAGCGCAGGAGGACTGCGCACCCATATATTAAAGTAGAGGGAAAATAAAGGGCCATAATGATGATATCCATCTATCTATCTATGTAACTGGTTTATGTACCATGTACCTGTTTATGTAACTGGTTACCAGTGTTATCCATCTATCTATCTATCTGTGAAGACTTGAGTCTTCTAAATTATGATATCTGTCTGTGTGATATCTGAGGCTGTGTTTCGTTTTACAGGCTAGTTTGGCTTCTACTGTTTTCACAATGTTTTTGTCTCTATAGCTTTTTGAAAGTGTTTCTACTGTTAAAACGTGGAAACTCAACCAAGCGGTTAGAATCCGAAGCTGGTTTTTCAAAAGCTGGCGCTTTCCCGTAGCCTGCTTTTGGCTTTCAGTTTTGTTTTTTTTTTTTCCAAATGGATGAAAATACAGATATGTTTTTACAACTGTACCAAGCAAGAGAAAGAGAAAGATAAAAGAGATAGCTAAATTCACATAGCTCACAGCAACTTGTTTTTCCAGAACTCAAAGTTGAACCAGAATTTGAGTTGCATAATAACACTGGTTTGCAAACTAGTTTGTATCTTAGATAAATCAGTAGGTAAGCATAAGGCTGTCTCCAGCAACGTCCTTTATATCCATCATCTATATCTCTTTTCTCTCCAACAACATCCTCTAAATCATGTCCTCTATACTCAAATATCTATATTAGAGACATTTTTTATTTTTATTTTTTGTACATACGTATTTGTCATACTCTCAAATGTATTGTACATATTTTAGTTTTGCTAAACCGGTTATTTAAAATATTCAAATGATAGAGGACCGTTTAGAGAAACTCTATATATAGAGAATCCAGCAGCGTCCTCTAAATTTAGAGGACCGTTTAGAGGACGCTGCTGGAGAGCATAGAAGACCATTTGATCCTCTATATTTAGAGTACAGAACCCTTTAGGATCTCTTGCTGGAGCTAGCCTAAGTTTGCCAAAGTTGTCCGTCACCGTTTCCCATCAGGGTCTCTTGGCAGATGACCCATCCCAGCGCCACCACGATGAGGAGCTAACTTTGATCTGGTAGATGAGCCGATCCCAGAGAAAGATGACACCGACCGAAGTCAACGACTTGAAGGTGTGCAGATCAGGTCATTCTCATGCTTAAGTTACAATCACAAACTAATTAAACTACGGTTTCATGAAGAGAAATGTTCTTTTTATCGACCCCATTAAGACTTCAAACTCATGAGTAAGCACAAAATGATGGCTGGTATCATGAGCAGTTTTTTTTTTTGGGATTGGATTGAAACCTGAGTGGTAGAAAAAAATGTTGTGACAAAATCTCTATGCTGACGAGAGCAGCATCGACAACGGAAGCATTTCCGAAAAGCATGCGACCTCTCGGTACTCATATTGAGCGACTGTATAACCACCAGCAGTGCATGAAAATTAGACAAGCCATTAGCCTCAAATACTGTGTATTTCCTTCTTCCCTTTTATGTATGTATATCACTCGGAATGTCTTGTGAGACAGAGTACAGCAGCAGTCAGCTGAGCTTCTTGAGCACAGCAAAAAAAAAAAAAGGTTCTGAACAAGAACGAGCAGGCTACTGCAGGCCGTACACGAGCAGAGCTCCTACCCCAGCGATGCCGATCACCAAACTTACGATCACGGCGATAGGCGGCAGAGCGCCGCCGATGGCCTTCCCGGTGGCAGCGTCGTACCTCGCAAACCGCTTCTTCGGCGCGTTGCACTGTGGGCAACCGTAGTCGTCGGGCTGCAACCGTACAGAAGATGGGTTCAGATTCGTCAGAAGAAAACGGGAAAATACAGTGCTTGGTTAGATATATAAACGGGTAAAGCAAACACTGATTCATAGAGAGCTATGCAGTTCTTTACCTGTTCGTCAAAAGGCTTGGGTAGGAAGTATATGTACCCACAATCAAGGCAGACGTGCGTTGCTCTCTCCTGGAAAAAATGGGACATTTGCAGTTTATAAAACACGGGCAGAGGCTTCAAGTTGGATGGGAAAAAAAAGAAAGTAGCCATGGTTATGCTGGTCCTGCCTTTTGTGAATCAGTCAGCTTCCGTCCAAACCGGGGTGGCGCCGGCCTCTTAGGTAGGCGCTTCACGTCAACTTCGGCACCCCTGAGATCACTCGGGGTGAGATTTCGGGAGAACTATAATCATTTCACTAAAATTTAGCAACATCAGATCATAAGCTCTGACCATGTAGCCAGGATGAACAAGTGCGCACGTACCTGCTCACGACGAAGTAGACGGAGTCTGACTTCGCTTGGATGGCTGTCTTGGTGAACCCAAGCTTATCCGCAGGCCACAGCTCGTCTCCGAAGAAGCTGCTTGTGTACAGGACCTGGTCCCCGGTTTTCAGACCGGCTCTGGCTGCATTCCCTCCAGACTCCACAGACTAATAATCCCATGCCAAAGGAACAAGTCAATCATAAAATAATTACCGTTCGCAATACTTGCCTCCAGATTCAGAGAATCACACTGTTTGGACTAAGATTGTAGACCATAGGTTATGACTGGGAGTGTTTGGTTCCAGAGACTAAAGTTTGTCACACTAAATGTTTGAATGTCCATTAAATATATTAAATATAATCTAATTATAAAATTAATTAAACAATTGAAGACTAAACGATAAGATAAATTTATTAAGCCTAATTAATCTATAATTAACAAATGTTTACTGTAGCATCACACGAGCGAATCATGGACTAATTAGGTGTAATAGGTTCGTCTTACCGTTTAGTCATCTCCTGTATAATTAGACTATATTTAACATTTCTAACTAGCATTCAAACATCAGATGTGATAGGGACTAAAATTGAGTCAGAAGAACCAAACAGGGCCTAACAGACTAAATGTTTTTCCTCTTCCGGAAAGGGGTGTTGTGGGCTATACAGGCTGCTGAAATGGGGATTATGTGGAAGGTTGGAAATGGGGAAAATTCGTTTTGGGGGAGGATCAAAGGCTTTGTTGTTGTGGTTTGGTAACTCCAGTTTGGCCATTCAGTTTTGGCCATTATATATATTATAAATGAACAGCATGGTAAGTCCATTGACGAGGTTTGGGATGGGGAGGTTCTGAAACTCTCCTTGAGGAGGAATGTGTCTGAAAGAGTCATGCAGCTCTGGTGTGAATTGCTGGAGATAATGAAAGGGGTGAAGTAAATCTGAGGAGGAAGGTCAAATGATTTGGAGCTTTAGCTCTAATGGTAGATACTCAGTGCGATCTTTGCATGCGGTGATCAGCAATAGAGGAGTTATAGCGGTGTGTGTCCATGCAGTTTGGAAAATTACTGGGATTCAGATTGTTGTTAACTAAGAACAAGTTACTTATACTAGGTATAATTTGGCTAAGAGAAGAGAAGCCTTGGACCAGTCCTGTCTTTTCTGTAGTGAGAGGGAGTCTATTTGCCATCTGTTTTCTGATCCTTGTGTGGCCAATGTTTAGATGCTCCTCGTCACACGAATGAAGACTCGATGGTGACCCAAAGTAATCAAAATGTGTTCGGGTAGTGGTGCTGTTGGCTTTTAAGGCCTTTTTCTGTTTGATTCGCTGGAACTTAACTGTCATGAACTCTTTATGATCAATAAAATAAAGCGATGGAAACCTTTCCTGTGAAACAAAAGAAAAAAGAAGAGAAAAAACAAGCACAGGAAGCAATGGAAACGGAAGTGGAGAGAGGGCTTACAGTGATGACGACGCCACCACCGGGCTTCTGGCCCAAGGCTAAGCCAAGCGGCTTCTCGACCTCCACCTCGATGTTCTTGGCGGCGGTCCTCGCGTTCACCTGCAGCAGCCTCCGCCGGCCGCCGCCTCTCCGGTGGCCGGCCGCCCACCTCCTGTCCACCACCAGCGACACCCCATGGAAGGCAGTCTTCTGCTGCACCATACGTCCATACGAACATCAGCGATCACAGGAAACAAACCACAGAAATAAAAGCAGCATCCCTACTCACAGTTGATGCCGAGATGATGGAAGGAGGCGCCTGCTGCTGAGCTCTGGTAACGGGGATGTGCTTGGGGAGGGAAGGGGCAGCCACGGAGGAGAGTGTGGCAGCCATGGTGAGGGGCTGTGACTGCGAGGATGGCAGAGGGTGGAGGAAGGGGACGGCTGCTGGCTGCCATTTGGATAGATGGAGATGCTGTGCTGCCCGTGGGCCGTGGCTAAGGCAAGAGTGGTGCTCATGGCCCCTGGTCGTGTGAAGACTGTGCGGCTGACAAGGACTTGTCGGGCAACCACCGCCCATTTCTTTTCTTCTTTTTCTGTTGGCACGAGCTGACATTGTAGTTAAGTCACCAAAATGATATTGTAACATATTGGATATAATGAAGTTTGGGACCTGATAATAACATCCAAAGTACAGACGATGTGTCTATTGCACGATACATAGCAGTTCTTAATCATAACAGAACATCCAGGCTGATCCATGAATCACATTCACATGTCATCCAATCTAACACACCCCTATACAAAGATGTCCTTTGACGCCAATGAATCGTCATCACACAGATTCAAGGGTTAATGTTCTCCACGAGTGCAGAGTTCCACTGCGTCATCTGTAAGAAAACATCCAAGAGATCCATTCAAACTGAGACGAGTAACAGAAAAAAAAAACAGATGGTACAATTTCGAGGGGTCAAACCTTATTGAGGACATCTCTTGCAGCAGTTAAATCCTCCTCTTTCTTCAGGAGTTCAATTCGAGCTTTCTTGGCATTGTTACTTTCTTCAACCTACGTTGTCGTGAACAGGTAACAGCTTACTAACAGTATCTAATATCTTTACCCAGACGGATTTATTTAGCATAAATATACTGGTTTTTATCAATGAAAATTGATATGCAGGGTTAGCTTCCCTATGCAAATAATTTAAGTCTAACGGCAGTCATCTTGCCATTTGACTCGTAGCGAATGAACCAAATAGGTTTTTTTTTTAATTTCTTTTAAAAATACAAAGTTACAGAACCATGCCGATATGCATATCTGCATAAGGAAAAATATCTCCTAGCTTCAACAAATTGCCATAAAGGCCCAAACCTCAAGGTGATACTAATCAATATGCTTGCAACTCAAGTGTGTGATGGCTTAAAATTCATCCTATGTTCATGTGTTAAAAATGAACACCTCGCCGTATCCACTAACGGGCTGATTGGTTGCCGGCTTCGCTCCCGCCCGGATTACGCCAGCCTGGGCCAGTAGATACGCGCCCGTCTCACGTCTCCACGCATGCAAGTAAATGGATGAAAAAACACCTAGGCTGCATGCATGTATACAGGTTGGACTCATGCCATACAGGTAACCATTCATACCTAAATACGGTCAACGCACAAACTGAACCTGAGCGCGCCTGACAAGGTAACCAATCAGCCGTTAAGTGATCTTTCTCATCAATGGTGAACTCTGATAATAAACCAAGGGCTCATTTGGATAAAACCAATCCCTCCATACCAATAAATCTGGATTGGAGTGGAAAATAAACTAATTTTCCCCCCTTAATCCCTCCCAATATATATTGATTGAAGGGGGTTATTCTATTCCCATTACTAGATTAATCGGCATGTGTTTAACTTAACCCCCACATGTCAAACCCTATCTTTTTGTAACTATTCTCTTTTGCAAAGGACAGAGGTTATCTAGTATTTTTCCTGAACGCAAGGTTAACTGAAGAACCTACACCAAATCAGGTCTTTATTGGGCAATTTCAGAGGTCTTATTGGCTCCTTGGATCTGAAGGAGATTCCTTTGAATGGTAGAAGATTTATTTGGTCAAATCAGAGGGAGGTTCCCACCCTTGTTAAGTTGGACCATGTTTTTTGCACTACCTGCTGGGAGGAGGCTTTCCCTAATTGTTTTCTTTATAGCAGTGCCTCTGAAGTTTCTGACCACTGTCCTCTAATCCTTAAGCTCAATGCGGATCTTAGAGAACTTTTGGCCTAAACTCCCAGATTTTATGGAAGAGATTGCTGCTTCTTGGGATCAGCCGGTTCAGTCTACTTGCCCTCGGGAGAGGGTGTCGATGAAGCTTAAAAGATTAGCGCGAAGGTTACAGTCCTGGGGGCATAGTGCGGTTGGAAATGTCAATTCTCAGCTGGGGCTGGCTTGTGAGGTGCTGCACAGGTTGGAGATGGCGCAGGACAACAGGTTGTTGTCTTCAGATGAAGTATGACTACTGCAGAAATTGAAACAGCACTGCCTTGTCCTTCTTTGAAGAGGACAGTTGCTCGTTCGCGCTCCCGGTTACACTACTTGAGAGATGGAGATGCCAGCACAAAAAAAAATTCACCTACAGGCTCGCCTCCGCAAGAAGAGAATTTTTATTTCCCATTTGGAGAATGAGGGGAGGACAGTCGCCAGCCATGAACAAATGCAGGGGGTTCTGGATGATTTCTTCTCCAATCTTTTGGGTTCTAATATCCAGAGATCGTATTCTCTTAATCTGGTTGCTTGCCACAGAGACGCTATTGACTTGAGTTCCCTTGAGGCTCCTTTCTCAGAGAAGGAGGTTCGCGACACTATTGGTGCTCTCCCATCTGATAAGGCTCCTGGTCCTGATGGGTTCACTGAAAAATTTTACAAATGTTGTTGGCATATTATTAAGTCAGATTTGTTGGCAGCCATAAATTCACTCCATCAGGGAAATACTCACAAGTTGGGGATGCTGAATTCAGCTTATTTAGCTCTTCTCCCTAATAAAGTTGATGCCTTATCTGCAAGAGATTTTAGACCAATTAGCTTAATTCATAGTTTTGCTAAGTTGGTCACCAAAATGTTTGCTAATAGATTGGGCCCTTACCTACAGGAGTTGGTAGGAACTAACCAGAGCGCCTTTGTGAGAGGCAGATCGATTTATGACAACTTCATGTTGATGCAGCATTCAATTAAGTCTCTTCACAAGAAGAGAGTCTCTAGTTTGTTCTTGAAGCTGGATATCTCCAAAGCATTTGATTCGGTCTCTTGGGCCTTCTTGATTGAAGTGCTTTCACATCTTAGTTTTGGTACTGTGTGGCGAAATATGATCTCAAATATTCTGGCCTCTTCCTCTACGCAAGTGCTTTTGAATGGGTCTCCTGGTATTCCTATTAGGCACTGAAGAGGGCTTCGCCAGGGGATCCTCTCTCTCCAATGTTGTTCGTCTTGGTTTTGGATGTTCTCAATAGTCTTTTTAACCTGGCTGAAAGCAGGGGGCTGCTGCATAGCTTGGAGGGTGCTAATATCCGAAGCAGACTGTCCATTTATGTTGATGATGTGGTCCTTTTTGTTCAGCCGTTTGAGGACTTTCAATGTGTCAAAACGATATTGGATTGCTTTGGTTCAACCACGGGATTGGTATCTATTTTGCAAAAAAGCTTTGTTATTCCAATCAGGTGTAATAATCAGGCGGTGCAGATGGGCTGCAATATTCTTCAGTGCACTTCTTCCTCTTTTCCTTGCACTTATTCGGGGCTGCCGATTTCAGACAAGAAGCTCAGAAAATATGATCTCATGGTTTGGGTCGAGAAAGTAGCCGACCGACTTCCTAATTGGAAGGCTCGGTTGCTTATTCTTGCTGGCAGAACAGCTATGGTGCGCTTTGTGCTTTCAGCCATCCCGGTCTATCTTCTCATTGCCATGAAAATCCCTAAGTGGGTGATTAATTCTATAGACAAGATTCGAAGATGATTTATTTGGAAAGGAAGAAAGGAGGTAAATGGTGGTAATTGCCTTGTTTCGTGGGACATTGTTACCAGGCCTTTAAATCTCGGTGGGCTTGGGATTTCTAACCTGCTCAAGTCGTGGTCTAGTCTGGAATTTCCTATTCAACAACATGTCAAGAGATTCTTTACTTCTTCAATTGTTACCCTGGTTGGTAATGGATATAATACTTTATTTTGGACAGATCGGTGGTTGGATGGGTCTCGTATCCAAGATTTTGCCCCTGCTGTTGTGGCTAATGTTGGGAAACGGGCTATTTCTTCCAGAACGGTGGCCCGTGCTCTTGAGAACTGGCAGTGGGTCAACGACATTGAGACCCCTCTTAATTTGTCTAGACTGCAGCAATATCTAAACCTTTGGGACGCTTTAAGGGGAGTGGTGCTCACTCAGGAGGCTGATAGACATGTGTAGATTCATTCTTCCTCTGGGCAGTTCTCTTCTAAGTCGTGTTATAAGGCTTTCTTCATGAGTTCGATTACTTTTGAACCATGGAAGAGGTTATGGAAGACTTGGGCTCCACCCAAATGCAAATTTTTTCTTTGGTTGGCAATAAGGAATAAATGTTGAACAACTGATAGACTGCAGAAAAGAGGGTTGAATCATCCTGAGGTTTGTCCTTTATGTGATCAAGAGCCGGAGAATATCCAACACCTCCTTTGCACTTGCATTTTTGCGCAGCAATTTTGGTACTACATTCTTTCTTCGTTGGGGCTGGCTAATCTTTCTCCTGCCTCTAATGAGTCTGCTTTTACTGACTGGTGGGAGAAGGTGTGTAAGCAAGTGCACAAATCCAAAAGAAGAGGCTTTAACAGTATCATCTTGGGGGCTTGGTGTTTATAGCTTCACCATAATAAGACGGTTTTTGATGGAGTCAGACCTTCCATGAATGGTATAGAGACAGTTTTTTTTGATGAGGTTGAGTGCTGGAGGCTTGCCGGTGCTAGACATCTTGAGGCTTTGGGTCCTGGTGTTGCAATTTTTAGGTCCAGGGTTCTTTTGAGTGATTAGTGATCAGCAGTTGTGTGTGGTCTGCTGGCACTTTTTGCTGTTTATCTCCTTTTGCGTACTGTTGTTTTCTTGCGCAGGAGGCTGCAGTTCTGTGCGCAGCAGGAGTTGGTGGTCTTGTGTTTTGCCTATTTTGGCATTGTAATTTGGTCTATTTTGGACTATTTTCTTCTCTTAATTTAATGATGTGCAGCTCCCCTGCGCGTTCACGAAAAAAAATATTAATTCACTATTAATGGAAAACTTTAGAGTTTGAGTTAAGGCTACCATGCTACTTATGTAAAGGTTGATCTTAATTAAATCATCAGCATGAGAGCAGGCTCATAAATCACTTTAAAGGAAAAATATTGATTATTCCAGATGTAAACTCTTTCCTCTATATAAGCTCTAATTGAAAAATGAAAACCAAGACCTATTTGGTTATGTTAGAAAATTAAACTATTAAAGTGTATACTAACAAGTAACTTAGGTATACTGGTATAGTTTGCCTAACTTTAACAGATCCTCAACTTATCCTCTCATGCGCAGAAAACATGAAGAGTAAATTTTAATAGAATCATCGGTTATCCTTAAAGTCAACACCATCATTCCACCTAACATGCTTAAGGACCAGGGAACTTCAGAAAGGGATTTATAACTATGGGTTCATGCCAGTAAGAGGACCAAACTTTTAGGATGGCAAAACTCTACGGGCAATTAGATCATTCATAGCGGGAGCTTCAGACCACAAAAATTCATCTTCTTTAACAATTTAGGAAGCCTGTAAAATACCACCCTACATCTCTCCAGTTATCTTAAGGGACTGGTTTGGCAGTTAACATGGCCCAAAATGGACTGGACCAATAACTGCACAGAATATGGTCAGCACATGATAGGCAAGTTCTAAATTCCATATCTCCCAAACCTGCTGGGCTAAAATCATGAAATTTCATAATAGCAAAGATGTCTAGACCCCTATAATTTTTGAATTATCAAGTTTAGGAGAAAAAGTGCCTACCCCATCTTGCTTGGGACTAAAAGGTTTTGTTGTTGTTGTTGCAAGTTTAGGAGCAAAAGCCGTTTCATAGACGAAATTGTCACCCGATTCAGAACTGGGCAAACTGAAATTTCATGCCAACCTCTAGGTTATTATTTCTCAGAATTTATTCAGGCTTCATTGTCATAATGCAAACACCCCAGGAAGTTATTTTTAGACATATTTTCTACATACAAGCCTCTTTCTCATACAGTGTGCAACTAGGCTTGGCAATGGGGCGGGTTCGGGTCGGGTCCCCGCGGTTTTAGACCCGACGGTGTTCGGGGCGGGTTTAAATTTTTACCCGCGGGTTCACGGGTTCGGGGGCCCGATTTAATTCGGGTTCGGGGCAGTTCTACATTTTCAACCGTGGTTTTTATGCGGGGACCCGAAACCCGTATCAAACATTCAAACCGAGTCAGCCCACCAACACAATCAACTGAACTAATTGAAACTAGCCAGGCCCAGCCCAACATGGATGCAAATTGGCAAAACCCTAGCTAGCAGCCAGCCGTCCACCGCCCACCGCCCACGCCCACGCAGTCACGCACTCGCTGTCGCTGTAGAGACGCACAGCCGCCGCCGCCTTGCGTCACTCCGCCGCGTCTGCGCGGCCCGCGGCTGCAGCTGACCGCCTCTAGCCTCCGCTCGTCCGGTCGTCCCTCACCCTCTCCGGCTCTCCCTCGGCGGACGGTGGCTCATCTCTCGTCCGGTCGTCCCTCACCCTCTCCCTCGGCGAACGGCGGCTCAGCCCTTGCCTTGGCCTTGGCCCTGCCGGCCTCGTCCTCGTCCCTCACCCTCTCCCTCGGCGCGGCGGCTCATCTGCACTAGCACTGCTACTCCTCCGGCGGTCCAGCCTCTGCTTGGCGCTCGCCCCTCAGTGATTGGTGAGTATAGCACATGACTACATGAGTATAGTACTAGTACATCTGCAGATCCTTTTCATGTATGTCGACTCCTATTGGTGACTGCTAAGCATTTTTTCAGAATATTAGGGTGAAGTACTGAAGTGAAATGTCGACTCCAGGTACTAGTAGTTCTCATGCTCCTATAACCGGAGCAACTATTGGATCTCAAGTGGAAATAGAAGCAGCGGCAGGCCCTCGAACCCGTGCACGTGCAGCAGCAACAGCTCCTCCATCTGATTTAGCAACTGCAGCAGGTGATGTGTTAGAAATAGAGGATGATGTTGCTGTTGGTAGTAAGAGGAAACCAGGACCAAAATTAAAATCTAAAGTTTGGTTAGAGTTTGATAGAATTGAGTTAAATGGGGTTTGGAAAGCAAAATGCAAATGGTGTAAGAAGCATCTAGGAGGGGACACAAGAAATGGTACAAGTCACTTGAGTGGCCATCTTGAGATTTGTCCAGATAGGGCTGTTAGAAAAGGTATAAAACAGTCGTCTCTTAAATTGACTGCAAATCCACATGATGGGACTGTGATTTTGGAGAAATATGTTTTTGATCAAGAAATAGCTAGAAAAGAGCTTGCATTAATGACTATTATCCATGAGTACCCTTTGTCTATGGTGGACCATGTTGGATTTCGCAAGTTTTGTGCAGCATTGCAACCATTATTCAAGGTAGTGTCTAGGAATACACTTAGGAAGGATATCCTTGATATGTATGAAGTGCAAAAACAATCCATGTTGAAGTATTTTCGAAAGTTGAGTTCTCGAGTTGCTATTACTTCTGATTTATGGACAGCAAACCACCAAAAGAAAGGCTACATGGCCGTGACAGCACACTTTATAGATGATGATTGGAAGCTAAAGAGTTTTCTTATTAGGTAATAACCCTACTGTTCTTTATGTCCTAACTTCTTCAATTAGTATCCTTATATTATATAATGTTGAACTTATTTTGTGTAGGTTCCTATATGTTCCAGCTCCACATACAGCTGAGGTTATTGCTGATCTTCTTCATGATGTTCTCCTTGACTGGCATATTGAGAGGAATTTGTCTACTATAACTCTGGATAATTGTAGCACAAATGATAGTGTTATGAGAAATATGGTTGGGACCTCCAATGAGAACCTCAGACAAAGAATGGACACTGTGAAAGGCAAGTTGCCCCTCTCATCTTGTATGTTACAAGGTAAATTAGTCCATATGAGATGTGCTTGCCATATTTTAAACCTTGTTGTGAAAGATGGAATGAGTGTAATGGAACATGGAATTGATAGTATTAGAGAGCTTGTTGGATTTTGGTCTGCCACACCTAAAAGACATGAGAAATTTGAGAAAATGGCAATGCAAATGAAGGGTAAATATGACAAAAAGATAGCTCTTGACTGCAAAACTAGATGGAACTCTACTTATCTAATGCTTAACACTGCTTTGCTGTACAAAGATGTTTTTGAACGCCTTGCTGCTCGTGCTCCTTGTATTCCAACTGGAGATGATTGGCAGTTTGCTAAGGACCTTTGTGATAGATTGAAGATATTCTATGATGTCACAGAGTTGTTATCTGGCACTAACTATGTCACAGCCAACATTTTCTTTCCCAAAATCACCAATATTTATTTGGCAATTAGGAAGTGGCAAGTAAGTGCTAACCCAAAGGTTGAAGAAATGTCTAGTAAAATGAAAGAGAAGTTCAACAAATATTGGTTTGATGTGCATGGTTTGATGGCTGTTGGTGCTGTCCTAGATCCTAGGTATAAACTTCATCTTTTGAACGTACTTTTTCTAAAAATCCATGGATCTGAAATTACAAGTATGGAGGCTGTTAACAAAGTCAAGGATATCCTTTATAACTTGGTTTTAGAGTATCAAGATACTATAGAAGTTGTTGCCACAACAGATGGTGCTCAACCTAGGACAAGTAGTGCTCCTAATGACATGTTTGAGGAGGATTGGATGGACACTTTTGATGATTACATGTCCAAGCAACCAGACGTGACCTCCACTTATGTGCGCACAGAGATGGATTTGTACTTAGAGGAACCACTGCTTCCTAGGACACATGATTTGGATATCATTCAGTGGTGGCAGCATGCTGGGCTTAAATATCCTACTTTGAGAAAGATTGCACGTGATGTTCTTGCAATTCCGGTTTCAACAGTGGCATCTGAGTCCGTGTTTAGCACAGGAGGAAGAATAATTAGTCCACACCGTAGTAAGCTTGCACCATCAATGGTGGAAGCACTCATGTGTATGCAGGCTTGGTCTCGTGCTGACATGTTAGGTACGTGGTCATAATTTTAACAAGATTTATATGTTATTTGTTTTCATGCACATTATAGGAAACAACCAATGATGGCTGCTTTGTTGCAATGTAGGGTCTCCAACTATGATGGGTGTTTTGATGACTTGTCTTGATGAACAAGATGAAGAGATGGTATTGTTTATTTGTTGCTTTAATGACTTGCATTGAAGAGCCTGACTCGAGCTGTTGAGGGTTGTTTTTATTATTTTGCAGGATGAACATGAATCAACAATTGTTGATTAACCATTTGAGATGATCAGATGAACCTGCTTGTTGGATCTAGATGCTTGGCTGCTTGCTGTCTGTTGGAGTGTTGGGTGCTGCTAGCCTGCTACAAACTACTTGTTGAACCTGACTGTCATGTACTCATATTGTGAGAGACTGCTTGCTGTAATATGTATGCTACAAACTGCTTGTTGAACCTGAC
This sequence comes from Zea mays, assembly GCF_902167145.1. Lineage (NCBI taxonomy): Eukaryota > Viridiplantae > Streptophyta > Magnoliopsida > Poales > Poaceae > Zea > Zea mays. The sequence goes on from NC_050105.1 coordinate 77,655,022, forward strand.
TGTTTGCTGTAATATGTATGCTGCTACAAACTGTTTGATGCTACAAACTGTTTGCTATTGAGTATTGGCTGTCATGTTGGCCTTGTTTACTTGCTATTGACTAAATGTAATTAATATGTATGCTGTAGTCTTTCATCATTTCATGCCCTTTTTTCTGATGAAGTATGAATGTATGATCTTGTTTGTCACTATATCTTGTACTGTGTTGCTGCTTGGCTGCTGGAAATCAGCACATTTGTTTCGGGTCTGCGGGTCCCCGACGGGTTGCGGGCCTCCACGGGTTCGGGTCCGGGTGCGTGTTTTCACCCGTAATACAATTCGGGTTCGGGTCGGGTCTGCAATTCGGGTTTCGGGTGCGGGTCCGCGGACATTGCACCCGACCCGAACCCGCCCCATTGCCAAGCCTATGTGCAACCATACAACTTTAACCAAATTGACTCCCTTGATCAATGAGCTCATATAAAGCCTTGGTGCATCATGGATGGAACTATCTTCTGCACAAACATGCCATAAGTTGTACTAATCTACAGCAAATTCAATTAACAGTTAATCTCATTATTAAGATTTGCATTCGTTTATGTAGGATTGTCACACTCATTCATGCCCAAACACCCGCATGTATCATTCTCCAGTTTTCACTATAGTCGCGTTAGGGGCTGCACACATGGTTAAACCGGCCATGAATCAAGGCCGGCTAACCATAAGTTTACGACACCCACAGTATGTAAAACTGATTCAATACCTTTTTCAGTAAACCAGTCAAATATTCAATTTCATCCTTTTTTGCTCTTGATACCTTTTCTTCGATTTCTTCAACAGTAGTCCTGCAATCAAATGAACTATATTGGTAACTTAGAAAAGGTGAAGAAAAAGGTGTGCTAATTTCACAAAGGAATATCTTCATGTACTTATACACTAGTTCTCAAACATAGAAGTGAGAACATTGGATGCATCATAACCATCGAAGCCTGCTATTCAAAACCCTGTTTATTTTTTTATATTTCTATTTCCTTTTTTTGGAGGGACGGGGGGCACTTACTTCTCTGAAGATAATGCATCAAGATTCTGCTTTTCAACAAAGTCATCTATCTTTTCAAGGGCAGCAGCCACCTAAAATCATGAAATGATGTTGTTACACCTGAGAGAATGTAGTACATTCTAGCAAGCACTACAAAAGCACAGAGTATTACATAAAGTGGTCCTTAATATACAAGAGATATGTTAAACTGTTAGAATTTAATTACTTATTTTCTAGATATAATAAGAATTTTGTTTTAATTTAAGGTGACCCTAATAGCCAAGTTTTTCTGAAACAATATCATTGTGAATTGATGGATATTGAGTAGCAGCCATGGTCAAAATCACGTCAAAATTATCTGCCCCATTTTCTCCATATCATGTTCATCTCTACTGTCGTCCCAGGCACAATTCAAAACCCAATAACACATTCACTTTCATGTCCGGTCTACCAGAAACCAGAAAACACCAAGTGCACGTCCGCACTGCTTTATAATGATGAGAAATCATTCTACTATTATATGTGTTTCTCTGTTAAATTAGAAGAATGGTTGTTATGTGCTAGCCTGCTAATGCCATTAAGGCTATCTCCAGCAGCTTACACATACTCATACCCATATTCAAACTTCACTCTACGAACAGTGCAGTTTACAATGAAAAATAATGTTTTAGGTGACCATATGGGTGAACTGTTGGACACAGTCTAAGGGCAAGAATCCTGAAAAGGGAGTAAGGGTTTGGCAGAGCTCCAGGTCCAAAAATCTCCTGAGTTGTTTGTTTGAGCTGTTTTCCTTCTATAATAAACAAAAACTGTCTTAGGATCCTTGAGCACAAAAACTCCAGATCTAAGATGAAGCAGCTCTTCTAAACAGCGACTGGGAAGTGGGAACATATGGAAGAAATTAGGAGACAAGAAGACAAAAAAAATGGAGGCTAGCACTGGTAAGACTGTTGAAGTTCGAGAGTTGATGAAACCCCCTATCACCTGTCCAGGTTCGAAGGTCTGCACAAACTTCTTACCGGAAAAATCTGGGGAATGTCGCCCCCCTGATCAGAGTCTTTTCTTAAGAAGACAATAAAATACAAAGAAATGGAGGAGCACAGGCTAAGGCTATTAAGTGGTGTGTGGCCACTACTTGCTGATTACTTGATTGATAAAACCAGTTGCTGAACAATGAACTTCTAAACTGTAACATCTTATAGCAGTAGAAACAGGGGATAAGATGCCTTTAAATTATGGATTTAACAATATATAGTACAATTTCACCCTCTTCATGAATGATACTCTCATATACTTTGTGGTGAAGTGCAACCAAATCGCAACCAGTCCAACCCATTGAATTTAAAAGAATTCCCATAGTATTTGGTGGGAAGAGCTCCTTTTATATTGATAGTGCTGCTACAGTACTACACCTAGAAGTATGAATATAAACAATATCTAAACGGTAATATGTCTCACTGAGTTGAACTTTTTTTTCTCTCGAAAGTCTCACTGAGTTGAACTGTTAATTAACCAGAAACAAATTTTGTCGAAAATCCACAAATTGTGATGAAAGTATGTCAACATGTTTCAGAAAATACTGATTTCAAAAGTACCTGTGTTTCTTGGCAGAAGTCGTCAAACTCATCCTGCAATATGAAGAGAAAACAAATTATTCTCGAATACGCAGGAGAGCTGCCTATCATTTCATTAATAAGAGAAGAAAAAAGGTTTTACAAAATAGAAGAAACACACACACACACCCAGCAGATTGGCAGTTACATTCGTGGGCTTGGCAAACAGAACAGAAGGGACATCAGTTTTGTAATTTAAGAATGCAAGCTTATATATTAGATACAAGTGGTAAACCGTGCAAGTGAGGCAGCAGAAAACATAGCGAGAGACAGGCACAAAGGCATTATATAATAAACAGTTAACATAACATAACCCTTAGCCTAGGTTTTGTTTCTAATCACAGAATGTCCTCATTGCTAATAAAGTAGTAAGCTAGGAATGTAATGGCACTACAAAAGGGAAGCGTGGTCAAGAAATCCATGGTACAGTCAACAGTGGCATGTATTTGAACAAAATCTGAATGCAAAAAGACTATGCAGAGAATAGCTTGGAACAAAAAATTGTACCACTACGTTGGCATGCAGATTCTTCATCACCTGAAAAAATGGAATAATCTACATGAGTCACACACTCACACTAGCATAATCTACACGAGTCACACATTCACTAGCTGGATACAGAACTTAGCTTTGCGTGTTATTCAAATTAGTAGGTATTGCAATGATAAAATAATTTACATGTTCATTGCAAATCGCAGCAATTATTGGACAGTGCATGGATCAGGACACTCACAAGGGTGAGCATCCGGTGCAAACGCTCCTTCTCAGCATCAGTGAAGGACGAGAAAGCGTCATTGACATCCTGAAACGCTCAAGAACATAAGTCAATCGTATGCTTAACCCAGATTTCTGTAGCACGAACAACTGGGAAATCAAATCGTCATCAAGGATATGTGCTCTTCTGCTGGCTCAAACCGTAGCGAGACCAGCATCGCCAAGGGAGGAAACGGGAGTTGAGGAAGGGATGTGGGGCGAGAGAGCTAGCCAACGAACAAAAACTAACCAACCTCGCGGGAGCAGGCGGTGAGGAGGCACTGGATGGAGAGCTTGAACGAGCTCTGGAGCTTGTCGAACCTCCCCGACGCCGCGGGATCCATCGGTGCCGGAATCGGCAAAGGTAGATGCCCTTTTTGGAGCCGCTTCTTGCCGAGTTATGGTCGCCCGCAATTCTTCTCCCCCCGGTGTTTCAACGCGAAATCGGAATCAGCAGGAAAGAAACAGTGGGGAGAATCTCCTCGATTCGCTCGCTCGATAGGCACTGGCGCTGTCACTGAGCTCCTCCACCCGCGCGTCGCTGCCTCCGAGATCCGCCGCCGCCGGGCAACTTCCCCGCGCGCGGCCGCTGTTCGACTTCTCCCCGTGCGTCGCCGACTCCGCGCTTACAGGAATGTTGAATGGGCTAGTTGGGCTGTTCCGAGATGAATCGTAGTTGTAGTGCGGCCCAAATCGATCTGGGCCGTGATGATGGCAGAGGAGTAGGACACATTCGGCGTGGGGACGAGGAGTCAACGAGCTGGGCCGGCGCTTTTGACTATGTGCATGTGAGACACATGTTGCCTTGTCACTTTTATTTGTTTTAGCTTATAGATTATATAATCTAAATTATAAAATTAAATAATCTAGATTAGATAATTTTAATGTAGCTATTTGGCAACCTAATTTATTATAACTTTTATTATTGATTTTAGTCGTGTTATGTAGCGGGAGCAAGAAAAAGTAACTGAAACGTTGTTTTTTAAGGAGTGGTAATGGTGCGTAATTTCACCTGAAGTTGTCATGGGTAGTGGGTCTTTTGCCAAAAATAATAAATATCAAATGAGCACCTCTTAAATCTCTACTATTCTATAAGCTTTTACCGTGGGCGTCCACACTTCACCGTGCCCCCGCTCCCGTCATTCCTGCACCCCTCCCGCGCCGCGCACTGCCCTGTCCTCCTCCATGATCACCGTCAGGCAAACCGGACCGTTCCATCCGCCCGGGTGCCCACTCCCGAAGTTTTCTCTTCTCGACACCGTGCCCGCTGCGGTCGCCTCCCCAACAATCCCCTGAATCTCGCCTCCCGCTCCCGTCTTTCTCCTTTCTCTCCCCGACACCATAGCCGCCACGCTGACCTCCCCCAACAATCCTCTGCATCCACGCAAGGATGCGGAGTTGTTCATGCAGTTACATCTTCCTCAGCGGACCCCTGCCCCGCGTGACTCCCTGGCACACACCCATCCGCTGTGCCCCTCTCCGCGCCACAAATTCCTCATCTCAGAAGTCGCGCTCGAGCTCCACCACCACGCCACCGCCCCCACCCCATGTGACGGCCGCTAGGGCTGGAAAAAAAAGCTCAGGCTCGGCAAGCCGGATCGAGCTCGTCGCGGCTCGGGCAGGCTCGAGCCGGCTCGCGAGCTACCGGCGAGCCGAACCGAGCCGGTTTAGCAAGCTCGACAAAATCTCGAGCCAAGCCGAGCCAGCTCGCACAAGCTCGCGAGCCAAGCCCAGTAACAACGTAACTGCGTAAGTACCAGGCTACCAGCAGCGCTGCAGCAGAGCGGAGCAGCCTAATAGGCCCACAAGCAAAGCAAGCGCTGAAGCGCCTAAAGCTCAAGCCGGCAAGCCGCCCCGGCCCAAACCAGTCACCTAACCCTAACAGCTCGTGCTCGGCGGTGGCGCCTCGGCGGTGCTCCTCAGTCCTCAGCTCCTGTGATAGAGTGACGGCGGCGCTCGTGCTTGTGTTCGGCGGCTGGCGCGAGCACGACCGCGACCGCTGACGGCTGACGCCCTGACGGAGTGAAGGCTGACGATGCCAGGCGCTACCGCGATCGCCGCTGGCCCGCCGTGCGGTCCGGTGTTCCGTAGACGGTGCCCCACCACGCGCGGACGCGCACGCAGCCACGCCGGCACGCCGCGTCGCCGCCTGCCGCCACCCGCCTGCTGCCTCCCTCTACCTGGCCGGTGGCCGCTGGCCCGCTACCTGGCCCAGTGCCCCAATCCGCCATCTGCTGGCTACTCTGCTCATCCACCGCTCGCCTGCACGACCGGTTCCTCATCCACCGACCACCAGTGAGGATCGTCAATTCCTCATCCACCGCTCGAGTTGCAGTTAACACATTATGTAGTTTGTTCAGTTTTATCTTGCAGACTTGCAGTTGCAGTTAACACATTATATATTGTTGATCATAAATTGCTAGGTTATGGAATCTGGTGTGCAAGGGAAGGGGGTGAATCAAAGTAATGAGATAGATTCAGAAAGCAATTCATTTGACAAGAACGATGACATGTCTGAGGATGAAATGATTGTCCTAGGTGGGAGAGAGATTGATGTTGTGGAATCAAATAATGATGACAAAAGAAAAGCCAAGAAAAGGCGTAAGGGGGTGAAAGTAAAGGATAACAACTCTAAATCCAAAGTGTGGGAAGTTTTTGATAAAGTGACTATTGGAGATGCATCCGAGGATGGAAAGAAGACATTAAAGGCAAAGTGCAAGTATTGTAAGAAAATGTATGCCTACATGCAAGGGTCAACGACATCAACATTATCAAGGCATATGAAGAGTTGTGGGGCATATTCAAAGCATTTGGAAAAGAAACTAGATCAATCTCTTCTCAACTTTGCTCCTTCAAATGCAGGTGAATCAGGTTCTGGTCTCCCTACTATCACATCCCCTAGAGATTATAATCATGAGCAAGTTAGAAAATTAATTGCCAAGATGATTATAGTTCATGAGTACCCATTTAGAATGATTGAGCATACATGGTTTAACATTGTCATGAAGTATTTGAATCCACAATATGAGTTCATTGGTAGGAAAACCATTAAAGCAGAATGCTTGAAAGTGTATGAGTCTGAGAAAGAAAAAATAACAAAGGCCCTTAAAGGAGTGGATTATATTTCATTAACTACTGATTTATGGACTTCTAATCAAACATTGTCCTATATGTGTTTGGTTGCACACTACATAGATAGTGATTGGAAAATGCAATGTTGTGTGCTGAATTTCTTTGAATTAGATCCTCCACACAAAGGAACTATGATAGGGCAAGCAGCCTATGAGTGTGTTACAACATGGAAAATAGAGGATAAGATTATTTCTATCACTTTAGATAATGCTGCAAACAATGATGGTGCTATTCGTGGTTTGAGGGCTAGATTTGCAACTAGACAAGGTAATACATTCAGTTCAAAATATTTTCATGTGCGTTGTTGTGCACACATTATTAATTTGGTTGTCAATGATGGAACTACTGCTTTGGTTTCTTCGATAGACAACCTAAGGTCAACTGTGAAATACATTAAGAAATCCCCATCTCGTATGCATAAGTTTGTAGAAATTTGTAGATCTCTTGCATTGCAAATTGGAGAGGGCTTGAGTCTTGATGTGTCAACTAGATGGAGTTCAACATACAAGATGTTGCGTACTAGTATAGCTTACAAAGAAGCAATTCAAACTTATGTCGATGCTGATTTGAATTATAAATGGGAACCTACAGAAGAGGAATGGGATTTATTTGTTGCAATTGAGCCTATTCTTGCCTCATTAGCTAAAGTAACCACTTCATTGTCAGCTTCTACATATCCTACTGCAAATCTTTTTTATCCTCACATTATGGATGTCAAGATTGCATTGAGGGCAGCAATGAGTTCTAGTAGTTTGCATTTGAGAAAAAAGGGTAATGCGATGATGGAGAAGTTCAATAAGTATTGGGAAGAAAAAATAATAATGTTATGGTGATTGCTACGATTCTAGATCCTAGGTATAAGATGAGGTATATCGAGTGGTGCTTTGGTAAAATCTTTGATGGTGACCAAGTTAGATTTGATATAGATGAAGTTCAAGGTGAGTTAGAAAAATTGTTTGAGGACTGTGAGCTGCAACATAGAGAGAGAAAAGCTGCTCAAAACAAAAATAGTGCTAGATCATCTCTGGCTAATGATAGAACTTTAAGCTTGCCTTCTGCATCATGTGAATTTCAGTCATTTTTATCATCCACTGAAGCAAACCCATCAAAGAGTGACTTGCTTATCTATTTAGATGAGATGAATGTCAGTCTAGCAGACAAGGAGTTTGATTTGTTGAGCTGGTGGAAGGTTAATTCACATAGGTTTCCGGTTATCTCAAGGATGGCAAAGAAATTCTTAACTGTACCAGCAACATCCGTCTCTTCAGAGTCTACTTTTAGCACAGGGGGTAAAACTTTAGATGATTATCAGAGTTCTCTCAGCCCTTCTATGGTGGAGGCTTTGGTATGCTCCTCTAGATGGATTCAAGGGTCGCATGATGGAAGCATGACATATGTCGTTAGTTGCTCTTTTATTATTTATTAGAGTGCATTTCTTATGTTCTTTTCAGATTTTGAGTGAAATTTGTATTTTTTTCAACAGGTACATGATGATGAGGACGACATGAAGACAATCTCATTTCCAAAAAGCTTTGTGCAAAGCAACCAGTAATAGTACTTGTGTATATTTGTACTTGTACCATTATGGCTTGTAGCCTTGTAAGATGCTTATGTATATTTGTTTCCTTGTTCAGGTGTGTAATGATAATGAAAGTGCTGGTTGCTGGATGCTTTTGGAGTTTTGGTGGAATGGTGGATACAACTATACAAGCAGTGAAGTTGAAGCTGCTGGATGTTTTTGGCCTTTTGAATATGCAAGTTGATGAGTGCTTTTGACTTTTGGTTGATATATGTTGCTAGAGTGCTGGTTGATAGCATATGTTTGTTGTCGTTGAATACTTGAATGTCATGTCATTTGCTGTCAAACACTCAAACTTATGCTATGAAACTTATGCTGTCAAACCCTCAAAGGAATTTCCTTTTATATTGATTGGCTGCTTGTATTTTTATCAAAGGAATTTCCTTTTATAATGCATTCACCAATCATGCAGATTTTGTATACTTGTTTTGTATTTCTATTGATTCCTTCCAGCTGGTGTGTGTGATGGGCGAACAGGCTTGTGAGCCAGCTCGAGCCGGCTCACGAGTCGTACCCGAGCCGAGCCTGGCTCGACTCGGCTCGTTTCTAGCCCTAACGGCCGCATCCGCCGTCACACCCCAGTCCCAAACCCATGCACCGTCGTCCACTCCCCACCTATCCCACCACTGTGCCCACCCCCGAGAGCCATCGACGACGACCGTCGAGGTCTGTGTCCCCATGTTTGTGGGCCGGCGGACATCTGGATCTGCTCTCCTCTGCTTTGCCACTCGGCGGTCTCGTCCTGCCCCACAACCCCTAAGCAACCCTAGCTATGCCTCCCCCCTCCACGTCTACAGCCGTCGTCGCTCTGCCTCCCGCCCCCGCCGTCGCGCCGCACATGCAGCCGACCACCCACCGCTCGCGCCTCCCCCACCGCGCCGTGTGTGGGCCACAGCTATAGCTGCCCCCCCCGAGCAACCCTAGCACTCACTCCTCTTTCCATAGATGTCGCCCTAAACAAATATCCACGTCCAGTTCAATATGAAGTGTAATGGAAACCCCCATAATCCTAGATTGATAGTATCCTAAATTCCTAATTTATCCTGCAGTACCCCGATCTACATAGTCAAATCCAATGTGTGGCAAGTTGTATGAACCTGCTAGCGCCACAAACGTGTTGGAACTCAGAGGCTTGGATTTGCAGCATCGACGCAGCGGGCTCGTACTCCACTCTCCAACACGTCGATCCGGCAGGAGCACCTTCGACCTCACCGGTAAAACTCTCAATTATTGCTTCCATGTGCTAAACAAATGTCCACATCGAGTTCAATATGAAGTGTAATGGAAACCCCTCTGATCTTGGATTGATAGTATCCTAATTTATCCTGCCCTACCCCGATCTACATAGTCAAATCCAATGTATAATCGCTAACTTGCAAGTTGTATGAACCTATTTATTTTGAATTGTTGAGTATTTTTGTATTACTTGGTGGTAAAATGCATGATTAGTAGTTGCACGTTGTAATAAGAAATCCAACTTTGACTATTTGGATTCCAATATGGTACATATATTAAATGTCTGGAACTCTGGATTTATTTATGGATTAACCATGTTGTCTTTAAGCCCTTTCGGTGTAGACAGCTATTAGGAACCATCCCATTTTCATCCCTATATATAAGTAACAAAGTGGGAACACAAAGAGAGAAGGCTTGCCCTTACCATCCATGGTGGCTAATTAAGCTCGCACCCCAGTGAACAAGCAACCAATATGAATGTTTGCCCAATTTTTGTGCCCTTCTATGGATTGAATAATTGAATTTAATGTCATCTTTTAACCGAACCAACTTTTTGTACAGGTGAAAATGGAAGAACTATAAAGCTAGACTTGTTGCAATTTATAGACATGTAAGAGAGGATGGAGTTGAGGGACAACCTATTTCTGTTTCAACAGAACAATTTGCAGCTAGTCAAATCACCTCTCGTACTATAATATTGCAACTGTTTCTTTCTCTCTCTTTTCTAAGAATAACTATTGCATTTAGCATATTTTACTAACTTGTATAAATTGTTATTTTTCAAGAGATTTTATGTACTGTTTCTTTACAGACAATGCTAATTGCCACATCCACAATCTTGCAGAACTTTGAATGACAACCAGTTATCTGAAACTTTGTCTGAAGAGATTGGTTACCTGATGAACTTAAACAGATTACAAATAAATGAGAACAACATATCAGGCCCCACAAACCAACTCTTTTGCCAACTTAACAAGCATTAAACATCTGTAAGTATCAAGTATCTTTATTTTCTGCCCATCCCTGATGCTTCTGATTTGTAAAATTAGTAAATAATTCTGGTTCCAATTTTACCTTTTAGTCACATGAATAATAACTCATTAAGTGGGAAATCCCATCTGAGTTGTCCAGCTTGCCTTGACTCCTTCATTTTTAAGTAGACCTCAACTTTTTATTTGATATTTTCTATTTTGCAAGTTGCAGATGACTTGTAAGTTGACATGTCTTATATTGTGAACTTGCAGCCTTGTTGATAACAATAATTTATCTGGGCCTATTCCACCAGAATTAGCAAATACACGTAGTCTTCTTGCTATCTTGACTATAAGTACATTTTTCTGCAGCACAATGTTAAGGATTTGTACTTGTTCATGATATCTTAAGGTTCCTCCTTCGGCTCTAGATGTTTAAGAAATTTAAGTAATATACACCAATTTCATGAGTACACTTCACTTGCTTATGTAAATTTAATGGCATGCTAAGGAGATGATGGTCCAGGCCTTCATCTTTGATTTTTTGTTTATTCTGTATAGATTTGACTTTTTTGTTATCTATGACAAATATTTTTTTATATCTATGTATCTGTGTACTTATAGGCAGGCTGATAATAACAACTTCAGTGGAAGCTCCATCCTGCTGAATACAACAACATACGAACACTTCTAAAGCTGTGAGTGTAACAACCTTTTCACTCATGTTATTTCAGAATTTGAGGTAGATGAGGGCAAAAGAATTTAAAGAGCTATTACAACTTCTGTTATTGAGAACAATCGTTAAAATGTAGGAATTGGTGAGTAAAAACCTAAGATTAAAAGAAGAATATTTTGAATAAAAGCGTTTGTATTTGCAAAATGTCTTATGCTTTTAGTTGAGATGGGTAGTATATCCAAGTCCAGGGCATCACATAGATAAGAATGAATTTGCTCTGTGTGCAACTAAAAGCTCGTTTTTACACTGAATCCTCTTCTATTGCAGCCTATAGCTGCCAAATAGTTGGATGTAACTGGTCCATTTATCTGGAAATATTTACATTTTAAAAAAATCTCGAAAAACATTACATTTAAAATTTTATAGGTAGTTGTCGGTACCCTGAAACAGGGGTACCCCTTACTACAGTATGAAGACGCGATACACGCGGCTATCTCTAGTCGCGTGGTAAACAGCACCCGACCCCACCACGTGGACGGCTCCGGGGCCGCCACGTGGCCAAGGAAGACGATATACTCCAAGGTATCAACAGTGGGTCCGGACCCCATGGGAAAGTGTCGGACCCTTGTGTATACAGACTGGACCTCCGGGTAAGGTCCAGGACCTCCACGGGCGCGAACCGGACCCCTGGGACGGATCCCGGACCCCTCTGTGTGGGGTCCGGGCCACTCACAGCAGGGTCCCGGGATTCTGGGACAAAGAATACCCAGGCCTTAATCAAGGCCAGGCGGGGGTCCGGAGCCGACACGTGTCCGGACCATACCGTGTACGCTTCTGCTCCCCGCTCAGGCGGAGACCCGATGCTGCCACGTGGCCTACTGCCTGTGACGTAAGCCAGCGGGCGGAGCCTGACGTAAAGCGTCTGGGCCGCGCGGCCTCTGCATTTATTGCGGATAAGGCACGCCGCCTGTCCATTCCACTGGCAGGTGATGTGTCGTCTCGGCATTTAATGAGCCCTGTCCATTCCACTGGCAGGCGATGTGCCGCCTCAGCATTTAATGAGCCATGTCCACTCCGCTGATGGGCGGCGACTAGGCCATCTCGCAGGCGGCGTGCCTGTCCATTCCACTGGTAGGCAGTACGCCCGTGCTACGGCGTACACTATGCTCATCATCACTCGCGCGTTACCGAGGAAGCAGTGCGACATATCAATACTATATGGACTACAGACATTATGGCGCTCGGAGATCACCCTGGCGTTACCGGCATTAGTTACAGGCATTAGTTACTTCCTTCCATTTTGCCCCTGGGCCCACATATCGGGGCTCAGCATCCTTATACGTGCCCCCCTTGAGCTATAAAAGGGAGGGCACACGACGTTACAAGGCAGGCTCACTTACACGCTCATTTGGACTCAGACTCTCATACAATACACAGACAGGGGAGGAGGGTATTACGCTCCGGTGGCCTGAACCACTCTAAACCCTTGTGTGTTCTGGTGTTCATCCCGAATCCACCTAGCAGGCAAAACGCTTAGGCCCCTCCTCATCTTAGGATTTAGGGCGGGTGCGTTCCGCCACCCGGCCAGAGAATTTCCTCTCCGACAATAGTTTTCTTTCATTCTATGGAGATCATTTTCACTGATAACTGAAACAACAGTTACTTCATTATATTCATTCAAGGACAAGCGCCACACAATCAACATCATGTTTAAACTCAAATCAAGACGTGTTGAGTAAACCATACTTTTACATGTTGCCAGGAGTCTAAGGAACTGCAGTTTGGGCTGTTCCAGATTTGAGTGTCGTACCTAAATTTGGCTACTTGTAAGTCCAGGTTAAATGTAGTGTTTCCATTCTCAGTTTTTGGACATCTTACAATCATAAATTATCCTTTTACATCAACTTGCAGCCTTTCAAGAACATATATTTTGCCAATATTATTTCTTAAATGCCTTTAGTATTGTATCTTCATTTTAGAGTGAGAAATATGCTACTCAATTCGCATCAGGATATTAGTTGTCAAATGTTTTAGTACTAATGCTGCGGGGGGATGGCGGAGGGCATTGCACTACGGGGCTACACCGCTATCACCTTCGACATACGAGACGTAGGCCGGTCCACAGGGCGGGTGTTGCTCACGCGCTCCATCGAGAACATCGAGTAAGTTGGTGTGCTGCTACTCTAAAGAAGGGAGGAGAGGAAGTAGCGACAAGGTCGCCAAGACCACCTGGCGCGATGTCTCCTACCATATCACCAAGATCAACATGTACAAGGTGATACAGTCTCGAGCCCTCTCTCTGCATGCTTCTATTGATTTTTTTATTTCATTCTAATCGATTTGTCGTGATATATGCAATGCGGGATAGTCGGCATGTGCATGTACCCTCTCCTTGCATGGTTCCATTGATTTTTTTATTTAATTCCAATCGATTTGCCGTGATATATGCAGGACAGTCGCGTCATCTCGGCGCCAGAGGTGATGCAGAGGAGGACCGACAACAATGACCAGTTCGTCATCCTCGTCACCGTCGGAGGTAGCTTTTGTGGCTGTCTGCCTTTAATTCTCTTCGCAAACACACACTTGCCTTTTTGTTTAAACAAGTGTGTACGGTGCTGCGTGCCTGATGACGATGTACGAGAAAACTTCTTCCGTCGGGTGTGGGACGTGCTCTCCAACGACAAGGCCATGCAGATCGTGGCATATATAGAAGTCTGTATGCTACTGATGGTCACAATGTAGTGGTGAAACAGCTAGATTAAAATAACAAAATTTATGTATGGTGAGAATCACAAATGAATTATGAAAACATTTTCTCATAACATTATTGTCGGGGACCATAATTAGGGGTACCCTCAAGACTCCTAATTCTCAGCTGGTAACCCCCATCAGCATAAAGCTGCAAAGGCCTGATGGGTGCGATTAAGTCAGGGATCAGTCCATTCGAGCGACTCGATCACGCCTCGCCCGAGCCTAGCCTCGAACAAGGTCAGCCGACCCCGGAGGATTTCCGTCTCGCCCGAGGCCCCCCTCCAACGTCGAACATATTTCCGGCTCGCCCGAGGCCCTGCCTTCGCTAAGAAGCAACCCTGACTAAATCGCCGCACCGACCGACCAAGTCGCAGGAGCGTTTAATGCAAAGGTGGCCTGACACCTTTATCCTGACGCGCGCCCCCCGACAGAGCCGAAGTGACCGCCGTCACTTCGCCGCTCCACTGACCGACCTGACAGAAGGACAGCGCCGCCTGCGCCACTCCGACTGCGGTGCCATTTGACAGAGTGAGGCTGACAGGCAGTCAGGCCCTGCCAAATACACCATAGGAAACTCCGCTCCGCCCGACCCAGGGCTCGGACTCGGGCTAAGTCCCGGAAGACGGCGAACTCCGCTCCGCCCGACCCAGGGCTCGGACTCGGGCTAAGTCCCGGAAGACGGCGAACTCCGCTCCGCCCGACCCAGGGCTCGGACTCGGGCTAAGTCCCGGAAGACGGCGAACTCCGCTCTGCGCGACCCAGGGCTCGGACTCGGGCTAAGTCCCGGAAGACGGCGAACTCCGCTCCGCCCGACCCAGGGCGCGGACTCGGGCTAAGTCCCGGAAGACGGCGAACTCCGCTCCGCCCGACCCAAGGCTCGGACTCGGGCTAAGTCCCGGAAGACGGCGAACTCCGCTCCACCCGACCCAGGGCCCGGACTCGGGCTAAGTCCCAGAAGACGGCGAACTCCGCTCCGCCCAACCCAGGGCCCGGACTCGGGCTAAGTCCCAGAAGACGACGAACTCCGCTTCGCCCGACCCCAGGGCTCGGACTCCGCCCTGGCCTCAGCCGACGACCTCCGCCTCGCCCGACCCAGGGGCTCGGACTCGGCCTCGACCACGGAAGACAGACTCGACCTCGGCTTCGGAGGAGCCTCCACATCGCCCAACCTAGGGCGCAGGCCAGCCACGTCAACAGGAGGCGCCATCATCACCCTACCCCGAGCTGACTCGGGCCGCAGGGAACCAGACCGACGTCCCATCTAGCTAGCTCCGCCAGATAGGCAATGATGGCGCCCCGCATGCTCTGTGACGACGGTGGCTCTTAGCCCCCTTACGGAAGCAAGAGGACGTCAGCAAGGACCCAACCGCTCCGACAGCTGTCCCTCCGCCAGGCTCCATCGCTCCTCCGACGGCCACGACATCACACCAGCTGGGTGCCAAACTCTCTCTGGCTGCCACGACGGCATGTACTTAGGGCGCTAGCTCTCCCCCGCTAGACATGTAGCACTCTGCTACACCCCCCATTGTACACCTGGATCCTCTCCTTACGACTATAAAAGGAAGGACCAGGGCCCTCTTAGAGAAGGTTGGCCGCGCGGGGACGAGGACAAGACAGGCGCTTGCTTGGAGCCGCTCGCTTCCCTCTCCCGCGTGGACGCTTGTAACCCCCTACTGCAAGCGCACCCGACCTGGGCACGGGACGAACACGAAGGCCGCGGGATTCCCACCTCTCTCACGCCGGTCTCCGGCCGCCTCGCTCTCCCCCCTTCGCGCTCGCCCTCGCGCTCGACCCATCTGGGCTGGGGCACGCGGCGACACTCACTCGTCGGCCCGAGGGACCCCCCGGTCTCGAAACGCCGACAGTTGGCGCGCCAGGTAGGGGCCTGCTGCGTGTTGACGAACAGCTTTCCGTCAAGCTCCAGATGGGCAGTCTCCAGCAACCTCTCCAACCCGGGACGGTGCTCCGTTTCGGGAGTCTTGAGTTCATGTCCCTCGACGGCAGCTACGACATGATACTCCTTCCACTGCCACGCGACACCGACAATGGCGGCCGACAACCCGCCCGCCAGCGGCGGAATCGACGACGTCTTCCCCACGTGGTGGAAGAACAACCTTCGAGCTCATCCTGCCCTTTCCCCCGCCGACGGAGGGGAAGGCAGGGCGACCAAGGCCAAGCAGGAGGCAGCGCCTCGTTGGATGTCGAGCGAGCCGACAGCACCGGCACCCCAATGAGGGGCGCACCGGGTATCGACTTCGCGCCTGAGACGAAGACGAGCGCCGTCTCCCCGCGACCCGCCAATCCCGAGCAAGCGGACGACGCCAGCGCGCTCGCGGAGAGCTTGCTGGACGTCACCCTCGTACCCGAGATGACGGTGCAGTCAGTCCCCGACGTGACTTCATCGCCGCTCGTCGACCAAAAGGTACCGACCGATTCCCATCCAACGTCATTTGGATTCAGCCTCAACCCGCCTAGCAACCTCGCTTTGGCGGACGCTCTCGTAGAGGCGAGTCCAAACCCTCTGGGGTTTCGCATGCGGTCGCCTTGGGACCGGCTGACGGACGTCTCGACCTACGGGCCCTCTGGGTCTGAGGAAGACGACGACCCCAGCATCTGTTGGGATTTCTCTGGACTTGGCAACCCCAGTGCCATGCGGGACTTCATGACCGCATGTGACTACTGCCTCTCCGATTGTTCCGACGGTAGCCGCAGCCTCGACGACGAGGACTGCGGCCCAAGCCGCGAATGTTTCCACGTCGAGCTAGGGGGTCCCTCCGAAGGCAATCATCTCGGCATGCTGGAGGACGGTGATCTCCCTAGGCCGGTGCCTCGCGTTGACATCCCACGGGAGCTAGCTGTGGTCCCCGTTCAGGCGGGGGCTCATGACCCACAGCTCGAGCAAACCCGCGGGGTGCAGGCCAGGCTCGACGAGGGAGCAAGAGCGCTTGAGCCGATCCGCCGGGACGTCGGGCAGCCATGGGCGAGCCAACCCCCGGCCGGAGAAATACGTCATCTGCCCCAGAGTTTCCAGCACCGCGTCGTCGACGACGTCAGGGTCAGGCCACCACCCACA
The DNA here is from genome assembly GCF_902167145.1 of Zea mays. NCBI lineage: Eukaryota > Viridiplantae > Streptophyta > Magnoliopsida > Poales > Poaceae > Zea > Zea mays. The sequence goes on from NC_050105.1 coordinate 77,671,824, forward strand.
TCTAGTGGGGTCGGCCAGAACCTGGCTGCAGCAGCGATGCTTCTCCGTGCGATGCCGGAGCCATCAACCACCGAGGGTCGGCGAATCCAGGGGGAGCTCAAGAATCTCCTGGAAGGCGCTGCGGTCCAACGGGCCGAGAGCTCTGCCTCCCGAAGGCAGGGATACCCCTCGGAACCTCATGTCGTGACTTCCCGATTCATGCGGGAAGCCTCGGTCTACACCGGGCGCACGCGCAACACCACGCCTGCGGCCCCGGGCCGCCTCGGCAACGAGCACCATCATCGCGACCGTCGGGCCCACCTCGACGAGAGGGTGCGCCGAGGCTACCACCCTAGGCGTGGGGGACGCTACGACAGCGGGGAGGATCGGAGTCCCTCGCCCGAGCCACCCGGTCCGCAGGCCTTCAGCCGGGCCATCCGACGGGCACCATTCCCGACCCGGTTCCGACCCCCGGCTACTATCACAAAGTACTCGGGGGAGACGAGACCGAAACTGTGGCTCGCGGACTACCGTCTGGCCTGCCAACTGGGTGGAACGGACGACGACAACCTCATCATCCGCAACCTCCCCCTGTTCCTCTCCGACACCGCTCGCGCCTGGTTGGAGCACCTGCCTCCGGGGCAGATCTCCAACTGGGACGGCCTAGTCCAAGCTTTCGCCGGCAATTTCCAGGGCACGTACGTGCGCCCCGGGAATTCCTGGGACCTCCGAAGCTGCCGGCAGCAGCCGGGAGAGTCTCTCCGGGACTACATCCGGCGATTCTCGAAGTAGCGCACCGAGCTGCCCAACATCACCGACTCGGATGTCATCGGCGCGTTCCTCGCCGGCACCACCTGCCGCGACCTGGTGAGCAAGTTGGGTTGCAAGACCCCCACCAGGGCGAGCGAGCTGATGGACATCGCCACCAAGTTCGCCTCCGGCCAGGAGGCGGTCGAGGCTATCTTCCGAAAGGACAAGCAGCCCCAGGGCCGCCCACCGGAAGATGCTCCCGAGGTGTCGACTCAGCGCGGCGCCAAGAAGAAAGGCAAGAAGAAGTCGCAAGCGAAACGCGACGCCGCCGACGCGGACCTTGTCGCCGCCGCCGAGTACAAGAACCCTCGGAAACCCCCTGGAGGTGCCAACCTCTTCGACAAGATGCTCAAGGAGCCGTGCCCCTATCATCAGGGGCCCGTCAAGCACACCCTTGAGGAGTGCGTCATGCTTCGGCGCCACTTCCACAGGGCCGGGCCACCCGCGGAGGGTGGCAGGGCCCGCGACGACGACAAGAAGGAAGATCACCAAGCAGGAGAGTTCCCCGAGGTCCATGACTGCTTCATGATCTACGGTGGACAAGCGGCGAATGCCTCGGCTCGGCACCGCAAGCAAGAGCGCCGGGAGGTCTGCTCGGTGAAGGTGGCGGCGCCAGTCTACCTAGACTGGTCCGACAAGCCCATCACCTTCGACCAAGCTGACCACCCGGACCACGTGCCGAGCCCGGGGAAATACCCGCTCGTCGTCGACCTCGTCATCGGCGACATCAGGCTCACCAAGGTCCTTATGGACGGAGGCAGCAGCCTCAACATCATCTACGCCGAGACCCTCGGGCTCCTGCGCGTCGATCTGTCCTCCGTCCGAGCAGACGCTGCGCCCTTCCACGGGATCATTCCCGGGAAGCGCGTCCAGCCCCTCGGACGACTCGACCTTCCCGTCTGCTTCGGAACACCCTCCAACTTCCGAAGGGAGACCCTGACGTTCGAGGTGGTCGGGTTCCGAGGAACCTACCACGCGATACTGGGAAGACCATGCTACACGAAGTTCATGGCCGTCCCCAACTACACCTACCTGAAGCTCAAGATGCCGGGCCCCAACGGGGTCATCACCGTCGGCCCCACGTACAAACACGCGTTCGAATGCGACGTGGAGTGCGTGGAGTACGCCGAGGCCCTCGCCGAGTCCGAGGCCCTCATCGCCGACTTGGAAAGCCTCTCTAAGGAGGTGCCGGACGTGAAACGTCATGCCGACAACTTCGAGCCAGTGGAGACGGTTAAGGCCGTCCCCCTCGACCCCAGCGGCGACGCCTCCAAGCAGGTCCGGATCGGCTCCGGGCTCGATCCCAAATAGGAAGCAGTGCTCGTCGACTTTCTCCGCGCAAACGCCGACGTCTTCGCGTGGAGTCCCTCGGACATGCCCGTCATACCGAGGGATGTCGCCGAGCACTCGCTGGATATTCGGGCCGGAGCCCGACCCGTCAAGCAGCCTCTGCGCCAATTCGACGAGGAGAAGCGCAGAGCCATAGGCGAGGAGATCCACAAGCTAATGGCAGCAGGGTTCATCAAAGAGGTATTCCATCCCGAATGGCTTGCCAACCCCGTGCTTGTGAGAAATAAAGGGGGGAAATGGCGGATGTGTGTAGACTACACAGGTCTCAACAAAGCATGTCCGAAGGTTCCCTACCCTCTGTCTCGCATCGATCAAATCGTGGATTCCACCGCTGGGTGCGAAACCCTGTCTTTACTCGATGCCTACTTAGGGTATCATCAAATCAGGATGAAAGAGTCCGACCAACTCGCGACTTCTTTCATCACGTCCTTCGGCATGTACTGCTATGTCACCATGCCGTTCGGCTTGAGGAATGCGGGCGCGATGTACCAGCGGTGCATGAACCATGTGTTCAGCGAACACATCGGTCGCACGGTCGAGGCCTACGTCGATGACATCGTAGTCAAGACGAGGAAAGCTTCCGACCTCCTTTCCGACCTTGAAGTGACGTTCCGATGCCTCAAGGCGAAAGGCGTCAAGCTCAATCCCAAGAAGTGTGTCTTTGGGGTGCCCCGAGGCATGCTCTTGGGGTTCATCATCTCCGAGCGGGGCATCGAAGCCAACCCGGAGAAGATCACAGCCATCACCAGCATGGGGCCCATCAAGGACTTAAAGGGCGTACAGAGGGTCATGGGATGTCTCGCGGCTCTAAGCCGTTTCATCTCACGTCTCGGCGAAAGAGGTCTACCTCTGTACCGCCTCTTAAGGAAGGCCGAGTGCTTCACTTGGACCCCCGAGGCCGAGGAAGCTCTCGGGAACTTGAAGGCGCTCCTCTCAAAGGCGCCTATCTTGGTGCCCCCAGCTGACGGAGAAGCCCTCTTGGTCTACGTCGCCGCGACCACTCAGGTGGTTAGCGCCGCGATTGTGGTCAAGAGGCAAGAAGAGGGGCATGCATTGCCCGTTCAGAGGCCAGTTTACTTCGTCAGCGAGGTACTGTCCGAAACCAAGATCCGCTACCCACAAGTTCAGAAGCTGCTATATGCAGTGATCCTGACACGGCGGAAGTTGCGACACTACTTCGAGTCTCATCCGGTAACTGTGGTTTCATCCTTCCCCCTGGGGGAGATCATCCAGTGCCGAGAGGCCTCGGGTAGGATCGCAAAGTGGGCGGTGGAAATCATGGGCGAGACAATCTCGTTCGCCCCTCGGAAGGCCATCAAGTCCCAGGTCTTGGCGGACTTCGTGGCCGAATGGGTCGACACCCAGCTACCGACGGCTCCGATCCAACCGGAGCTCTGGACCATGTTTTTCGACGGGTCCTTGATGAAGACGGGAGCCGGCGCAGGCCTACTCTTCATCTCGCCCCTCGGGAAACACCTACGCTATGTGCTACGCCTCCACTTCCCGGCGTCCAACAATGTGGCTGAGTATGAGGCTCTGGTCAACGGGTTGCGAATCGCCATCGAGCTAGGGGTCCGGCGCCTCGACGCCCGCGGTGACTCGCAGCTCGTCATCGACCAAGTCATGAAGAACTCCCACTGCCGCGACCCGAAGATGGAGGACTACTGCGATGAGGTTCAGCGCCTGGAAGACAAGTTCTACGGGCTCGAGCTTAACCACATCGCTCGGTGCTACAACGAGACTGCGGACGAGCTGGCTAAAATAGCCTCGGGGCGAACAACGGTTCCCCCAGACGTCTTCTCCCGGGATCTGCATCAACCCTCCGTCAAGATCGACGACACGCCCGAGCCTGAGGCGACCTCGGCCTAGTCCGAGGTACCCTCGGCCCAGCCCGAGGTACCCTCGGCACGGCCCAAGGCACCCTCAGCTCAGACCGAGGTACCCTCGGCCCCCGAGGGCGAGGCACTGCGCATCGAGGAGGAGCGAAGCGGGGCCACGCCTGATCGAAACTGGCAGACCCCGTACCTGCAATATCTCGACCAAGGAGAGCTACCCCTCGACCGAGCCAAGGCTCGGCGGGTGGCGCGGCGCGCCAAGTCGTTCGTCTTGCTGGGCGATGAGAAGGAGCTCTACCACCGCAGCCCCTCAGGCATCCTCCAGCGATGCATCTCCGTCGCCAAAGGTCAGGGACTCCTGCGGGAGATACACTCGGGGGCTTGCGGCCATCACGCAGCGCCTCGAGCCCTCGTCGAGAATGCTTTCCGACAAGGCTTCTACTGGCCAACGGCGGTGGCTGACGCCACTAGAATTGTCCGCACCTGCGAAGGGTGTCAATTCTATGCGAAGCAGACCCACCTGCCCGCTCAGGCTCTACAGACGATACCCATCACCTGGCCTTTTGCTGTGTGGGGTCTGGACCTCGTCGGCCCCTTGCAGAAGGCGCCCGGGGGCTACACGCACCTGCTGGTCGCCATCGACAAATTCTCCAAGTGGATCGAGGTCCGACCCCTGAACAGCATCAGGTCCGAGCAGGCGGTGGCGTTCTTCACCAACATCATCCATCGCTTCGGGGTCCCGAACTCCATCATCACCGACAACGGCACCCAGTTCACCGGCAGAAAGTTCTTGGACTTCTGCGAGGATCACTACATCCGGGTGGACTGGGCCGCCGTGGCTCATCCCATGTCAAATGGGCAAGTAGAGCGTGCCAACGACATGATTCTACAAGGGCTCAAGCCTCGGATCTACAACGACCTCAACAAGTTCGGCAAGCGATGGATGAAGGAACTTCCCTCGGTGGTCTGGAGCCTGAGGACAACGCCGAGCCGAGCCACGGGTTTCACGCCGTTCTTCCTAGTCTACGGGGCCGAGGCTGTCTTGCCCACAGACCTAGAATACGGCTCCCCGAGGACGAGGGCCTACAACGATCAAAGCAACCAAGCTAGCCGAGAAGACTCGCTGGACCAGCTAGAAGAGGCTCGGGACAAGGCCTTACTACACTCGGCACGGTACCAGCAGTCCCTGCGACGCTACCACGCCCGAGGGGTCCGGTCCCGAGACCTCCAGGTGGGCGACCTGGTGCTTCGGCTGCGACAAGACGCCCGAGGGAGGCACAAGCTCACGCCCCCCCTGGGAGGGGCCATTCGTCATCGCCAAAGTTCTGAAGCCCGGAACGTACAAGCTGGCCAACAGTCAAGGCGAGGTCTACGTCAACGCTTGGAACATCCAACAGCTACGTCGCTTCTACCCTTAAGATGTTTTCAAGTTGTTCATATACCTCGCACCCACGCAAAGTTTAGTCATCAAGTAAGGGTCGGCCTCGCCTCGGCAAAGCCCGACCCTCCCTCGGGGGCTAAAAGGGGGGGCAACCCCCTCTACGTCGAAATTTTCCTCGAAAAAAGATCTCTTCTGCCAGAATATCTTTCGTGCTTTTTGACTACTTCGAAAAGTGGATCCTGAAAACGACGGAGTACACGTAAGCAGCCAAGGCTGACCGAGCCGAGGGACTCCTACGCCTCCAGGATACGGATACCTCACTCATCACCTTCTGCGATAAGTAACTCACGTTCGGATAAGTGGTTCCGCGGACCGAACAAGTCTTCACGTTCGGAAGTTCTTCTGCCGAAGCGATCCTTCGAGCCTTCTCGACTGAGTCGGTGACAGAGCCTCATGGACGGGTAAAAGTGCGTGTAAGCGGCAAGGCCGACCGAGCCGAGGAACTCCTACGCCTCCGGGATACGGATACCTCACTCATCACCTTCCGCGAGAAGCAACTCTCGCTCGCACAAACATCCCTGTTGCCGACAAAAAAGTCCAGATACTCGAAACAAGAGGAAAAGAGACGCAACTTTACAACACAGCGAGGGTGTGTGTTCTGGCCTCAGCGGCCGCAGGAGGCACACGCTACAAGACAATCTGATCCTGCAGGCTCGGGTCTTGACGCTGGAAGGGGGCAGCAGCACCCTCGGCATCGACGACACCGTCAGCGAGGTCCGACCTAGCCTCGGACGGCGACGCGGTCCGAAGGTCTCCACTCCGAAGGACGACGTCATCGCCACACCCGGGCAATCGCTGCCAGGGTCTTCTCCGGAAATCCGGCCCGAGCAGGCGGCTCGGCCGGTCGCCCCAGGGCCTCGGCCAGCCGTCCTCAGAGGACGCCAGCCTGACCCGAGGCTTCGGCTGGTCAACTCTAGCGTCGGTCCCGCCAACGGACGACCCGGCTAGGCTCCGGCCAACCAGGTTTCATTTTCGAGCCAACTCTGCCCCTGTTCATGCTGATATCGCTACCCCTAGCCTCGGCTCATCGAAGAGCGGCCAAGGGGTCCCTTTAACTAAGCTTGAGGAGCCTCGGACAACAAGGCCGACCGAGCCGAGGGACTCCTACGCCTCCGAGATACGGATACCTCACTCGTCACCTTGACACGGGGCGACTCACGCTTGGTGAAGCGGTTTAGACAACCAACAGGCGAGTCTTAGTGCTCAAAAATGAGGAAAAACACGGCTCCGTGCCAAAATTATATACATGTTCAGGCCTCGACAGCCACAATGAACAAAAACACTGGCATTCAAAGTGCCATTACAAACGGAACTCCAGTTCCCCCTGCGCAGGTACGAACAACCCCACTCAATGGGGGAGGGCCTGCGGAGCAACATAAGACTGACGGGCGGCTCGCCGCCGCCCGCTCTGACAGCGACCCCCGCTCCGGGTGGCCGAACTGCAGCAGCGCAGGCCTCAGGGTGGGCGCTGCTGCAATCTTGCCCTCGCCCATGCCGACGCTCGAGGGGCGAGGACAAGTACAAAGAGCCGGAGGCCCGAAGCGCGGATGGTGGCGGTGACCCCGTCGGCGACGGGGACTTCTCGAGCCGCCTCCGCCTCGGCACCGGCGGCAGGGGCCATCGGCCCTCCGGCAGATCCCCACTCAAATCCTCCCGGACGAGTGGGGCACCGACCTCCGCGCGGAGACGCCATACCGGTGCAAAGGCAGGACCACCCCAGAACACGAACGCCGCCCTAGCAGCGCGCGACATCTTGGGCGGTCCTCCCGTGCACACGGCGCGGCAGCCGCCTTCCGGCAGGAGGGGCCACCAGGAGCCAAGCCGACGAGCTCGACACGCTGGGGGTGACGACGCCCGCCGTCGACCAGCCCCGCGTTGTCGAAGTCCGGGCCGCCCGCAGGGCCAGTGAGCGCCCTCTCCCTCGAACGCCGCAGGAGAGGGTGACCCACGAACCCGCGCGGGAGGTAGAGCTCCGGCTCAGCCCGGCCTCCACCCCAGCGAGGATGATGAACATCCTTGAAGCTGAGGGTGGGACCAAGATCGCAGCCCAGCTTGCTTCTGCCCACCCAGGGGCTGGTGGTCACCGTCTTGGGTGACCGCCGGCGGGGGGGTACAGCCGGGCTGGCTGATGAAAATCCTTGAAGCCGAATGATGGCTGAAAGGTACCAACTCCCACGGAGTTGCGTTCCTCCAACGATGAGGCAGAAAGACGGCGGGTATCCCCCATCCGGGGGCTTGGAAGGTGGAAAGACACGATGCATAAGGGAGCGCGAAGACATGGTCGCCTTCCAAGGGGGTCACCCTCCTTTTAAAGGCAACTCTCCCTACTTGCGCCCCCAGCCGTCACGGGCTGAGTCTTTTCCAACACGCTCCAAGGCCCTCCCCTGCGGCGCGGGGGCTGGGTCCCGCATGTCATGCAAGCCGACTCAGAGCAGAAGAAGCCAAACCGCCGCGCGCGGTGCGCACGACCGCCCAGCGGTTACAAGTGACCCTCCACTTTTGCCCAGACCAACGGGCGAAAGAGGCGGGCAGCCATGCAGGCGGCATGCAACCGCGCCAAGTGGACGCCCTTCTCCGACTCCCGACACGCCCAGCCTGGAGGCCCAGGCCCACGCGTCGTGCAACCGGCGCGCCGACTGCTTCGTGCATACAACTGCACCGCCACTTGCGCCACCACCGCGCCTCCTCGACTGTGGAACCAATACCGCGACTCGAGGCGACCCAGCGCATGACCCAGCAGCGCCAGCCTGGCGCGGCGATCAGTGCGGCCAAAAAATGGGCCGGCAGTACTGACGGTTGCAGGCGGGCAAGAGCAGCAGTCACGTCGTCAGCCAAGCTCACATCCCATCCGGGGGCAGCGAGAGAACCCTCTCTCACGGCGTGAAGACAACGCGCCCATGTTCCGTTCCTCGAACGGCTCGCGCACGCGCAACGACCGCCCCGCCAACCACTCGCCCCGTCGCATTAACTCCGCGGCGGGACAGGCGGCGCCTCTGGCAGGAGAAGCAGGCGACGCTTCGCCTTCGCCATAATGACCGCGCCAGTAAAGGTACGCCGCGTCGTTCGATTTCGTATCCTTTTCCTTTTTTCCTCTTTCTCTCTCTCTTGCAACAGGGACCGGGAAAGGGGGATACCCCGAAAAGGATCCTTCCCCGTGAAGGAACCAGGCTCCGAGCCACCCTACTGATCAGAGGTTCGAAGGCTGGCCCCCCGAAGGGTTCGATAGCTGCCTCAGATCGCGTGGGCCCTACACCCACTACTGGTTAGAGGTTCGAAGGCTGGCCCCCCGAAGGGTTCCACGGTCGCCTCAGGCTACTCGGGCTCCACGCCCATTACTGATCAGGGGTTCGAAGGCTGGCCCCCGAAGAGTTCACAGCCACCTCAAACGCCGAGCGAGGGATGACCATGGGTACGTTCGATACATAACCAAGGCTCGGGCTGCGCTCCCGAGGTACCCTAGGACATTTCCGAGACCAGCGGGAACGATCTTGTAACGGAATCCCATCAGAGGGAGGCATCGAGCCCTCGGACCCCGTCACCAGGGGACCGGGTCCGGTAGATCACCCGCAGGTACTTTTGGGCGTGCCTCTGGGCCCCTAGCCGACCCCTAACGAACGGGGCACAGATGTCCACTCAGATTACCCGCTTGCAGCTCACCGGAGACACCATGTTCGGCGCCCATCGAGGGCAACATGGCGCTTTCCCCCCTCCTCCTTGCGGAAAGGCGACGCAGGGGCGTATGTAAAAAAGCCGAGTCTGTCCCTGATCGCCCTCTCGCCCTGTGCAGAGGCTCGGGGGCTGCTCTCGCAAACCCGGCTCCGGCCGAACCGTTGACAGCGTCAACATACCATCCCGAGAACTTGGGACCCGACCGTACACCCGGGCTACGGCCAGCTCGCATGAGGGAACAACCAGACCAACCGAAGCATTACGCGAGGCATTAAGACCTCGGGGGAGTGAAACCACTCCTCCGAGGCCTCGGGGGCTACACCCGGCGGGTGCGCTCGCGCGCACCCACCGGAATAAAACGCAACCGAGAAAGGCTGGTCCCCTTGCAAAAAAGTGCGACGAAAGCCTCCAAGCGAGTGCTAACACTCCCTTCGAGGCTCGGGGGCTACTGTCGGGGACCATAATTAGGGGTACCCTCAAGACTCCTAATTCTCAGCTGATAACCCCCATCAGCATAAAGCTGCAAAGGCCTGATGGGTGCGATTAAGTCAGGGATCAGTCCATTCGAGCGACTCGATCATGCCTCGCCCGAGCCTAGCCTCGGACAAGGGCAGCCGACCCCGGAGGATTTCCGTCTCGCCCGAGGCCCCCCTCCAACGGCGAACATATTTCCGGCTCGCCCGAGGCCCTGCCTTCGCTAAGAAGCAACCCTGACTAAATCGCCGCACCGACCGACCAAGTCGCAGGAGCGTTTAATGCAAAGGTGGCCTGACACCTTTATCCTGACGCGCGCCCCCCGGCAGAGCCGAAGTGACCGCCGTCACTTCGCCGCTCCACTGACCGGCCTGACAGAAGGACAGCGCCGCCTGCGCCACTCCGACTGCGGTGCCATTTGACAAAGTGAGGCTGACAGGCAGTCAGGCCCTGCCAAAGGCACCATAGGAAACTCCGCTCCGCCCGACCCAGGGCTCGGACTCGGGCTAAGTCCCGGAAGACGGCGAACTCCGCTCCGCCCGACCCAGGGCTCGGACTGAGGCTAAGTCCCGGAAGACGGCGAACTCCGCTCCGCCCGACCCAGGGCTCGGACTCGGGCTAAGTCCCAGAAGACGGCGAACTCCGCTCCACCCGACCCAGGGCTCGGACTCGGGCTAAGTCCCGGAAGACAGCGAACTCCGCTCCACCCGACCCAGGGCCCAGACTCGGGCTAAGTCCCAGAAGACGGCGAACTCCGCTCCGCCCGACCCAGGGCCCGGACTCGGGCTAAGTCCTAGAAGACGACGAACTCCGCTTCGCCCGACCCCAGGGCTCGGACTCCGCCCTGGCCTCAGCCGACGACCTCCGCCTCGCCCGACCCAGGGGCTCGGACTCGGCCTCGGCCACGGAAGAGAGACTCGACCTCGGCTTCGGAGGAGCCTCCACATCGCCCAACCTAGGGCGCAGGCCAGCCACGTCAACAGGAGGCACCATCATCACCCTACCCCGAGCTGACTCGGGCCGCAGGGAACCAGACCGGCGTCCCATCTGGCTAGCTCCGCCAGATAGGCAATGATGGCGCCCCGCATGCTCTGTGACGACGGTGGCTCTCAGCCCCCTTACGGAAGCAAGAGGACGTCAGCAAGGACCCAACCGCTCCGACAGCTGTCCCTCCGCCAGGCTCCATCGCTCCTCCGACGGCCACGACATCACACCAGCTGGGTGCCAAAATCTCCCCGGCTGCCACGACGGCATGTACTTAGGGCGCTAGCTCTCCCCCGCTAGACACGTAGCACTCTGCTACACCCCCCATTGTACACCTGGATCCTCTCCTTACGACTATAAAAGGAAGGACCAGGGCCCTCTTAGAGAAGGTTGGTCGCGCAGGGACGAGGACGAGATAGGCGCTCGCTTGGAGCCGCTCGCTTCTCTCTCCCACGTGGACGCTTGTAACCCCCTACTGCAAGCGCACCCGACCTGGGCGCGGGACGAACACGAAGGCCGCGGGATTCCCACCTCTCTCACGCCGGTCTCCGGCCGCCTCGCTCTCCCCCCTTCGCGCTCGCCCTCGTGCTCGACCCATCTGGGCTGGGTCACGCGGCGACACTCACTCGTCGACCCGAGGGACCCCCGGTCTCGAAACGCCGATAATTATAACACACATTTTATATATAAGTTATCATGGTATTATATGTTCTCGTTGCAACGCACGGGCACTTATCTAGTAGATTATGAGATTATAATAATATGACCTCCATATTATATAACCTGACTTAATAATTTGAAATTTTTTTATCTAGATTATTTAAGCTGGATTATATAATCTAGATAAATTATAATATGAAACAAACAGACTTATAACCGGAAGGTATCATGTGCAAACTAATCATTTGATACAAACCATGCAAGTAGTGATTATAATTTTTAAAACAATTCCATCAATTCTTAAGACGACTCTTCCGTCTCCCATGGTATATTGTAGGTTTAAGACATTTACATGTTGATTTTGGTTTCAAGAAGATTGTTCTTAATGTCATAATATTGAATGAAAAACTTGTGTGATACATCCATTTTATTCTAACTTTATTGATTTATAATTTTAGATGGTCATTGTATTTAATTTTTGTTTGATCGTACCGACTTCCATGCATCCTTCTTTAATATTTTATTTGCGTACGCTTTATAACAAGATCACTTCTCATTCTTATAGATGGTATGTGAAATTTTTAATATCATGTTTGAAGTTGTTGAATCTGGTATCTGAATTATAAAATTAAATAATCTAGATTATATATAATATAGATTAGATAATTTTAATGTAGATATTTGGCAACCTAGTTTATTATAACTTTGATTATTGATTTTAGTCGTGTTATGTAACGGGAGCAAGAAAAAGTAAATGAAACGTTGTTTTTTAAGGATTGACAATGGTGTGTAATTTCGCCTGAAGTTTTCATGGGTAGTGGGTCTTTTGTTAAAAATAATATCAAATGAACACCTCTTAAATAGATTATGAGATTATAATAATCTAATCTCCATATTATATAACTTGATATAATAATTTGTATGTTTGTTTTTATCTAGATTATTTAAATTGTATTATATAATCTAGACACATTATGATCTGGAAGGTATCATGTGCAAACTAATCATTTTGATACAAACTGTGCAAGTAGTCATTATAATTTTTAAAACAATTCCATCAATTCTTAAGACGACTCTTCCGTCTCCCCTCGTATATTGTAGGTTTAAGACATTTACATGTTGATTTTGGTTTCAAGAAGATTGTTCTTAATGTCGTAATATTGAATGAAAAACTTGTGTGGTACATCCATTTTATTCTAACTTTATTGATTTATAATTTTAGATGGTCATTGTATTTAATTTTTTTGTTTGATCGTACCTACTTTTATGCATCCTTCTTTAATATTTTATTTGTGTATGCTTTAAAACAAGATCACTTCTCATTCTTATAGATGGTATGTGAAATTTTTAATAGCATGTTTGAAGTTGTTGAATCTGGTAGAGAAATAAATAAGAAAATATTTTAGGCTTCTTTTGCATATATGTTGGTTCTAAGCACGCCCACATCACCCATAATTAATGTCGTCATGCATCAATGCGGCAATGCACATGTTTATGGGCACTCATTTCCCCTCACCACTTCTCTTCTTGATCCCTCCCATACCCTCTATCACCCAAACTAAATCCATGCAACTAGAAGACAAACCATTGACTAGTAACAAGATTAGGAATCCTTTTATTTGTTTGAAAGCACGGCAACAACCATTAGTTAAATTACACATAACACATTCCTCGTCATTGGAGAGAAAAAGAAATCAAGCTAGGGGGTTAATTTTGGTTGAGTGAAGTACTTGGAGGAAGAGGAGGCTATAAAGGTGGTTGTGGGTGCCATTCTTGTCTAATGATGGGTGGGGTAAGATGGTTGGGTCAGAATTGGAGAGATACGTTGACGTCTTGTTGTTCCAAACTATTTTCCGAGGCTCATACACCCATCTTTTGTGTTTTTATCCAAATGATGGAGCTCACGATGGGAACTCATTATTGCAAAATGTAAGCTATGTGCATGCCCTCTACTTATCTCGTTCATATTAGAACAGGAAACTAGCATGCAAGCTTGTTATTGTCAAGATGTTACTATGTTAGTGATATACAGAAGCCTCAACTTGGTGTGTTGCTCTTAGAACATGGGAAAGTAGCATGCAAGCTCTTTATTATCAAGATGTTATTATGTTAGCGATGTACAAAAGTATCGGCTTGTCATGTTACTCTTAGAACATAAAAACTAGTAGTGAACATATTGTTTGGATATGACTAACGGTTCACACACATGCTTGCCATGTTGTTGTTGAATCTTAAAACAAAGGATTCTAGGTATGAATAATGTACACATGCACTTGTCGTGTTGTTGCCAAAACTCAAAATAGAGGATTTTGGGTATGAATAATGATGCTATGCATGTGCTTGTCATTTGTTGTCATAACTTGAAATTGAGGATTTTGTATATGACTAATGATGTTATGCACTTGCTTGTCATATTGTTGTCCAAACACGAAATAGAGGAGTTTGGTACAACTATTGATGCTAAACACATGCTTTTATGCATCCTTCCTTAATTAAGAATATCTTATTGCATGTGCTCTTTGAGATGACCACTTCTCGCCCATATAGATGGTATGTAGAAATTTTGATAGTGTTTTTATAGTTGTCGAATCTAGTAGAAAATATAAATAAGAAAACTTCTTTTGTTCCTTTTTTGCACATCCCTTAGTTCTGAGGATACCCAGGACACCCACAATTAAAGTCAAGTCATGCACAGGTGCAACAATGCACATGATTAGGGACACCCATTTCCCTCTCCACTTCTCTCTCTCCCACAATTAAAATTAAGTCATGTAGAGGTCCATGCAACTAGGACACACACACATCCTCTTATTTGATCAGAAGCATGGTGGTAACCACTAATTAAGTTACTTGGAGCACATGCCTCATCATTGGAGAAAAAAAGAAATCAAGTTAGGGGGTTATTTTTGGGGGTGAAGCAATCGAAGAAGAAAGAGGAGGCTATAAAGGTGGTTATGGGGGCATTCTTGCTTGATGCAAGATGCTTGGGTTAGAATCGAAGGGGCACATCGATGTCTTGTATCTCAAACTATTTTGCAAGGCCCATGCATCCTTGCTTGTTGTGTCTATGAAAATGAGGGAGCTTGGGACCGGAACTCATTATTATCAATCCGTAAGGTATGTGTATGTTCTTTGATTACCCCATTGCTATTAAAATAGGAAAGTAGTATGCAAGCTCTTATTGTCAAGACGTTACTACTTTAGCAATATACAAGCACCTCGACTTGTCATGTTGGTCCTAGAACATGGGGAGTAGTAGTGAACTTGTCATTTGGATATGAGTAACATTGCTACGCATGTGCTTGTCGTGTCATTGTTAAAACTCAAAACATATGTTTTTTTGGTATGACTAATGATGTTACACACGCTTGTCGTGTTGGTGTCGAAACTCAAAACAGAGGATTATGGGTACGACAAATAATGCTACACATGTACTTGTCATATTTTTATCGAACTCAAAACAGAGGAATTTAGGCACAACTAATGATGCTACACACTTGCTTGTCGTGTTGTTGTCGTAAGTCAAAACTGAAGATTTTGGATACGACTAATGATCCTATGCACCTACTTGTCGTATTGTTGACAAAATTTGAAATAAATGATTTTGGATACAACTAATTATGCTACACATTTGTTTTTAATGCATCTTTCTTTAGTATCTTATTTGCACTCACTCTATGATATGATCATTTGCCACCCTTATAGATAGTATGTAGAGACTTTGATATCACGTTTAAAGTTGTTAAAACAGACAAAAAAATAAGGAAACATATTGTGTTTCTTATTTTTACACATTTGTTGGTTCTAAGAATACCCATGATACCCACAATTAAAGTCAAGTCATGCGCAAATGCAACAATGCATATGGTTAGGGACACTCATTTTCCCTCTCCACTTCTCTTTCTGTCTCCCTCCCACATTTTTATCGCTCATACTAATTCCTTGCAACTAGGACACATACACCATTGGCTAATAACAAGATTAGACCTGCTATTTGATTCGAAGCATGGTGGCAACCACTAATTAAATTACTTGGAGCACATGCCTCATTATTGGAGAAAAACAAATCAAGTTAGGGCTTGTTTTTTGTTGGGTGAAGTAATTGAAGAAGAAAGATGAGGCTATAAAGTTGGTTATGGGTGGCATTCTTGCCTAATGATGGGTGATGCAAGACGGCTGGGCCCAGAATTGGAGGGGCACATCTATGTCTTGTGTCCCAAACTATTTTGAAGACCCATGCATCCTTACTTGTAGTCTCTCTGTCACACCCGGGTTTTAGGGTCCAAAATCTGGGCGCGAAATACTCACCAGGTGTGCTGGGACCAAGTCTCAAACATATGATGAATAGTGGTACAGAAACGAATGTCACATCTTTACTATATAATAGGAGTTATGTACAAAATAAATAAATAATTATATCATAAGGAGACAATGATCCAGCAACCCAAAGTTGACTGGGAGACGACGGTCTAGACCTCTCACAAACTCGTCACATCATCCTCCATGCGCCTCATCCTGCGGTACCCGTTCTTGACCTGTGGGGGTGTGAGACAGCAAGAGTGAGCTCACATACGTGAAAGTCACCTAGAGGGGGGGTGAATAGGCGTATCTGAAATTTACAACTTTAAACACACACTACAAGCCGGGGTTAGCGTTAGAAACAAATCCGAGTCTGAAAGAGAGGGGAAAACAAATCAACCAAGAAATAAAGCGGATGAACACGGTGATTTGTTTTACCGAGGTCCGATTCTAAAGAACCTAGTCCCTACTGAGGTGGTCACAAAGACCGGGTCTCTTTCAACCCTTTCCTTCTCTCAAACGGTCACCTAGACCGAGTGAGCTTTCTCCTTAATCAAACGGGTCACTTAGACCCCGCAAGGACCACCACACACTTGGTGTATCTTGCTTTGATTACAAGTCTCTTGGGAACAAGAATGAGGAAGGAAGAAAGTGTCACACCCGGTTTTAGAAGGCAAACCGAATGCGAACCATGTACGTGCCAGGATCAGTTATTCACGTACACAGCAGTTACATAATATGGACATCATCACACAGTGCTCAAAATAGTATTAATAAGGGAAATAGTCGATTACATCATACGTCTGAGACGTCCATATAATCCTTACAATAAATCAAAGTGCGGAAAAGAAACGTAGATAACCGCGGCCTTCACAGGCAGCCGACTGGGGGTTGCCGCTAACCCACACCTAGAACTCGTCGTAGTCTTGGAACTCCTGGAAGTCTCCTTCCACAGCTTCATCTTCGCCTGAGCAGTGGTTGCAATGCTGACAACCTGGGGATGGGGGGGGTTTGGTGTGTAGAGCAAGGGTGAGTACACATCAACATACTCAGCAAGCATCCTGTTTGGCTGTAGTGGACTAGTTGTATGTGGGGATAAGTCAAGCAGTTGCTTTTAGTTGGTCAGATTATTACTTACTAGTAGAAAGCCAAGTTTTAGCATTAACCCAAGTTATTAACCCAAACGTACTCCTTTCCAAACGGAAAGAGTACCACTTATCAGCACCATAGTCATAACCAAAACCATCGATCTCATAACCACCTGTACCAAAGTATCTCTGATCAAGTACCACTAATCACTGGAGCTCCCTTGGCCGCTCATAACCGCGAGCACGGCTGATATATCAGTTTTTCAAACACTCTGCAGAGGTTGTGCACTTTACCCACAAGCCGTGATTCCCATTCTGCCCGGAGAGAGCTACTCCCCATTGACCACTACCTAGGTGGCCTAGCAGGGCATCACTACGTAGCCTTTACAAAGATTCCCCGGGGCTGTAGCCACCCGTTAGGTTTCCTAAATGCACCGCACTCCTCCCCAAGGGGCGAACCCAAACTTGGCAGAGCGAGCCGCATACACCGAGCCCCATTGACGGCACGACGGCTAAGTGAACTACACCCCGGATCCTCTAATTATTCAGCTAAGGGCATCCCATTCCACCCTCATGGTTGCACTGTTTTCCCGGGCGGTCATCCATAGAACAGGTCCTTACGGAGAGGCACTCGAGAAACCGCTCGAGCCCCCTTGATGACCACAAGTACAACATCATAATAAGAGAAGGGAAAACAGCGTATCATAGATATTCTCATCATGTTCATTGATTAGAGTTTAAGCAATAGCATAAAGCTAAACAGTAATAATCCAACCCAGATAGGTAAACAAGGACATGGATAACAAAAGCTAGTCAATCCTTAGGCATAAATGTGTAAAGCAGGAGGTGAATTAAATAATGAATAGGACATAGATAGGTCAAAGGACACTTGCCTCCACCAACCGACTGCTGCTCAGGGGCTTCTCCTGCGAGTTCCTCGGGCTCTTCAACCGGATCGTTCTTTAAGCGGGTGCAAACATACATACATCCATCCATTGAAATTAGGAAACCAACAGTACACCATACAAGAGAACAAGTAAAGCAAATATGCATAGAGTACCACATACGATAATGAATTTACCTTGGTTAGAAAGAAACGAGGGAAAGTTTCGCAGGGGTTGAGGCTTATACTCGAGGAACACTACGGGTAAACGAAAGACTAGACGTCACGTGCTCTAGTTTTAATTAGTTCTAACAAAAGAATTAGCTACATGCACTAATGTAATCGCAACCACTTTTAGTAGATTAACATTGAACGAGATAGATGATTAGTTACACGAATTAACTAACGTAACCAATTTCCAAATTGAGACTCCTATCTTATTAATATAAACGACGTGATTAGCGCATATAGGAGACGGGGGGGGGGGGGGGTAGACGAGGGGTTAGGGGGTAGACGAGGCACGACGAGTCGTGCCAAGGCACGCGCACTACGCGGGCACGCACGCGAGGTCGCACGCACACGCTACGGACTAACCGTACGCATGTCGGGGCCGTGCGCTAGCCGAGCTCTAAGCCGCGCGCCATAGGCACGCTGGGCCAAGCTCGAGGCCACGCAGGGGCCGACACGACGCGAGCAAGGCACGGCGGGGCGAGCGGGCAAGCACGCCGGGGCCAGCGAGCGCGAGCGAGCGAGGGCGCGACCGGACGAGGCCGAGCGCGGGGACGGGCGGTCGAGCCGGGGCACGGGGGCGGTTGAACCGGGGGGGGGGGCGCCGAGCTCGCCGGGAGGCGGGCGCGAGGGCGGGGCCGAGCGGGGCCGGGCGAGGGCGGCTCGCCGGAGGGCGGCGAGGCGGGGCCGACGCGGGCGCGGGGCTCGCCGGAGCGGCCGAGCGCGGCGGCGCGGGGCGCGCCGGGATGAGGCGAGGGCGGGCTCGCCGGAGCGGCCGAGCGCGGCGGCGCGGGGCGTGCCGGGGCGAGGCGAGGGCGGGCTCGCCGGAGCGGCCGAGCGCGGCGGCGCGGGGCGCGCCGGGGCGGGGGCGGCCGAACCGGGTGGCCGGGCGGGCGAGGGAGGAGGAGGGAGAAGGGGGAAGGACATGGGAGGAGGGGGGGCCTCACCGGAGGGGGGCGGCGCGGCGGCGGCGCCGGGGAGGGGAGAGGCGGCGGCGGCGCTAGGGCAAGGGCGGCGCGGTTAGGGTTTGGGGAGAGAGAGAGCGAGAGAATGACGGGCGGGGCCCGCGGGGGGGGGGGGGGGATTTTTGGGAAAAAAGAAAAGGGTGGGGGGGCGGCTGGGCCGGATGGGCCCAAAGTGGGGGAAGGGGGGGGGGGGGGGCGCGCGGCTGGGCCGGCCGGGGCCCACGCGGGAGGGGAGGGGGGGAGGCGCGGCTGGGCCGGCGCGCAAGGGGGAGGGGGGGGGGGGCGGCTGGGCCGAAATGGGAAAGGGAGGGGGGAGAGAAAAAGAAAGAGTTTTCTTTTTCTAAAATCTAATTTTCTCGGGGTGAAAGCTTTTACGTTTTAAACAACCAAAAGTATGCATGGTTCGACATAGTGCATCACACGAAATAAAGTGTTTTAAGGTTTTGCTTTACACGAGGTCTAAAGCCAAAACCCGCTGCGACTTTGGAAAAGATCAAGGCTTAGAGAGAAGAAAAGGGAAAAGGAAAGAGTAACGCCTGAATTTGGTGAGAGAAAAGAAGAAAAAATTCTGCCCCCAAATTCAGGGCGTTACAAACCTATCCCCCTTAAAAGAATCTCGCCCTCGAGATTCAGGGTTGGCTAGCAAAGAGCTCAGGGTATTTGGCCATCAGATCATCTTCACGCTCCCAGGTTGCTTCTTCCTCTGAGTGATGGTCCCATCTGACTTTGCACATTCTGATGGTCTTCCTTCGGGTGACTCGGTCTGCAACCTCAAGGATCTGCACTGGCTTCTCAACGTAGGTCAAGTCCTCCTGGACTTCAAGACCTTCCACTGGCAACTGCTCTTCTGGCACACGCAAGCACTTCTTCAACTGAGACACATGAAAGACATCATGCACAGCAGACAAATTCTCGGGCAAACTGAGCTGATAAGCCACTTCTCCACGTCTTGCAAGAATCTGATACGGACCAATGTAGCGGGGTGCTAGCTTGCCTTTCACTCCGAACCTTCTGACTCCTCTGATTGGTGACACTTTCAGATAGACAAAGTCTCCGACTTCGAAACTCAGCTCTCTTCTTCTTGTGTCTGCATAGCTTCGCTGCCTCGATTGCGCTATCTTCAGATTCTCTCGGACCATCTTGATGTTCTCTTCGGCTTCAAGCAAAATGTCTGGCCCAAACACTTGCTTTTCTCCAGGCTGATCCCATTGCAACGGAGTTCTGCAACTCCTTCCATAGAGCGCCTGAAATGGTGACATCTTCAAACTAGCCTGGTAACTGTTGTTATAGGAAAACTCTGCATAAGGTAATCTCTTATCCCATCCGGACTGATCTTGCAACGCACAGGCTCTCAACATGTCTTCAAGAATTTGATTGGTCCTTTCGGTCTGGCCATCTGTCTGCGGATGATAAGCTGAACTGAAATTCAGATGCGTGCCCAAAGCTTCATGCAACTGCTGCCAGAAATGAGAGGTGAACTGCGTTCCTCTGTCTGACACTATCTTCTTTGGCACACCATGAAGACAAACGATCCGAGACATATACAATTCTGCCAATACTGCACTGCTGTAGTTGGTCTTGACAGGTATGAAGTGGGCTGACTTGGTCAAACGGTCCACTACTACCCAGATGGAATCGTAGCCGGCTCGAGTGCGAGGCAATCCGACTATGAAATCCATACCAATTTCATCCCATTTCCACTGAGGGATCTGCAACGGTTGCAACAATCCGGCAGGTCTCTGGTGTTCTGCCTTAATTCTTCGGCAACTATCGCACATAGCCACATGCTCTGTGATTTCCCTCTTCATTCCGTACCACCAGAATTTCTTCTTCAGATCCTGATACATCTTCTCACTACCAGGGTGAATCGAATAAGCTGTCTCATGAGCTTCCTTAAGAATCAACTCCCGAATAGACTGGACATTGGGAACACACAAGCGGTCTTTGAACCATATCACGCCTTCTGCATCCTTTCGAAAATCTTTGCCTTTGCCATCTAGAATCAGTCGCCGGATCTCACTGATTTTCTCATCATTCTTCTGCGCTTCTTTGATTTCACGCTCTAAGGTAGGTTCCAACTCAACTGTGACTCCTCGCGAATTGTTCAGAAATCCGAGACTCAACCTGTCAAACTCTTTGGCCAACTCATAAGGCATCGGACGAGCGACCATCAGATTGACTTGACTCTTTCTGCTCAAAGCATCTGCCACTACGTTTGCTTTGCCTGGATGGTAATGAATCTCCAATTCATAGTCTTTGATCAACTCTAACCATCTTCGCTGCCTCATGTTCAACTCTGACTGAGTGAATATGTACTTCAGACTCTTATGATCTGTGTAGACATCGCATTTCTGTCCATACAGATAGTGCCTCCATGACTTCAGTGCGTGAACCACTGCTGCCAACTCTAGATCATGGATTGGGTAATTCTTCTCATGAACCTTCAGCTGTTGGGACGAGTAAGCCACAACTCTTCCCTCTTGCATCAACACACATCCCAAACCTGTGTAGCAAGCATCGCAATACACCAAGAAGGGCTTGTGCACATCAGGCAAGACTAGGATAGGCGCTGTAGTTAACTTCTCTTTCAGCGCTTCAAAGGCCTCTTGACATTTCTGGGTCCACTTGAACTCAACTTTGTTGCCTAGCAACGCTGTCATTGGTTTCGCAATCTTCGAAAACCCTTCAATGAATCGCCGATAATATCCGGCCATTCCAATGAAGCTCTTGATTCCTCGGGCATCTGTTGGCGCTTTCTAGTTCAAAATGTCTGCCACTTTCTTCGGATCCACAGCCAATCCTTCTTTGTTGATTACGTGACCCAAGAACAGGACTTCACTGATCCAGAACTCACATTTGCTCAACTTTGCATACAACTGGTGCTCTCGCAATCTCTGCAATACCATCCTCAAATGACCTGCATGCTCTTCTTCGCTTTGAGAATAAACCAGAATGTCATCAATGAATACCACCACAAACTTATCAAGGTAATCCATGAATACACTGTTCATCAAGTTCATAAAGAATGCTGGCGCATTGGTCAAACCAAAAGACATCACTGTGGACTCATACAACCCATACTTGGAAATGAATGCCGTCTTCGGAATATCCGAAGGTCGGATCCTGAGCTGATGATAACCTGACCTCAGATCAATCTTGGAGAACACACTGGCTCCTCTCAACTGGTCGAAAAGATCTTCTATTCTGG
This sequence comes from Zea mays, assembly GCF_902167145.1. Taxonomy (NCBI): domain Eukaryota; kingdom Viridiplantae; phylum Streptophyta; class Magnoliopsida; order Poales; family Poaceae; genus Zea; species Zea mays. Next base: position 77,693,697 of record NC_050105.1, read on the forward strand.
GCAAAGGATACTTGTTCTTGATCGTGACCTCATTCAAAGCTCGATAATCGATACACATCCTCTTGGTGCCATCTTTCTTCTCCACAAATAGGACAGGGGCGGCCCAAGGCGAGGTGCTTGGCCGGATGTAACCTTTCTCTGACAGCTCATCAATCTGCTTCTTAAGTTCAACCAACTCTGGTCCGGATATTCTGTAAGCTCTCTTGAAGATAGGGGCGGTTCCGGGAAGAAGCTCTATGGCAAACTCAACTTTCCGCTCTGGTGGCATACCCGGTAAGTCCTTTGGAAACACATCTGGGAACTCGGACACAACCTTAATGCTCTCAATTGGGTCTGCTTCACTGCTATCAACCGCTAGCTGATAACAACTTCCTTTCTTTGGCCCAGGCGGGACTAACTCGGTCACCACTTCCTCTCCTAGTGGGGACACCAACTTGATTGTCCTTTTATCACAACTGATAATTGCCTGGTACTTATCTAGCCAATTCATCCCTAGGATGACATCTATTCCCTGAGTACCCATTACTATAAGGTTGGCGGGAAACGCTATCCCCCTTATTTCCACCCTTATATTCAAACAAATGCTATCGGCTCGAATTCTACCACCGGCTGAATCAATTTGAATGGGGGTTGACATGGTAGTAATTGGAAGATTATGTGCTTCTACCCATGATGCAGTAATGAAAGAATGCGTTGCTTCAGTATCAAATAACACTTCTGCAATATGGGAGTCGACTGGGAACATACCTACTATCATGCCGGGGGTCTCCTGAACTGCTTCAGCCTCCAAGTGGTTCAGTCTTCCATGATTATAGCGCGGCTGAGAGCGATTGCCTGCTCCAGGCTGAGGCACATTCTGCTTTGCGGGGGCATTGGGGCCTGATTGCTGCTGGGCTGCCTTCTTCGGACATTGCATCACCCAGTGGCCTTGCTCTCCACAGTGGAAACATGCTCTGTTTCCAACCTGAGCTGGTGCTGCCTGACTGTTCTGCTGGTTTGCTGGGGCAGGAAGACGAGGTGCCTGCTGAATCTGCCTTTGAAACTGACCTCCTGACTGATTGCTCTGACGGTTCTGGTACTGATGCTGAGGATACTGCCTTTGAAACTGCTGATGCTGCTGAGGTGGACGCTGGTTCTGCTTGAACTGCTGAGGTTGATTGCCTGAGAAACGAGGACGATTGCTGCTTCCAGGCTGGGGTCCACTGATCTTGCGCTTACGATCCTCCATCTCCTTACGCTTTCTCTCTGTCATGATTGCTCTGTCAATCAGGTGCTGGAATGTCGGGAAGGTGTGATTCATCAGTTGATACTGCAGAGGGTCAACCAAGCCTCTCAGGAAACGGTACTGTCGCTTGGCGTCGGTGTTGACATCTTCAGGAGCATAGCGAGACAATTGCAGAAACTTGTCCCGGTACTCACTAACAGACAATGGCCCTTGCTTGAGGGCCAGGAACTCCTCCTTCTTCACTGTCATCAGACCTGCAGGAACATGGTACTGGCGAAAGCTACCTCTAAACTCTTCCCAAGTGATGGCATCAGGATGGGCATGGGTGGCGAGGTAAGACTCCCACCACGACTGGGCTGCTCCTCTCAACAGACGGGGACCATACAGAACTTTCTCCCTGTCATCGCACTGAGCGGTATGCAACTCCCGCTCCACAGTGCGCAGCCAATCTTCAGCATCCATAGGGTCAGAAGAATGAGCGAACGTTGGTGGATGACCTCTCATGAATTCAGCACGCTTGTCTCTGGGTATCTGAGGCATCTGAGGCTGAGGTGGGGCCTGCTGCTGCTGCTGCTGAATGGCGGCCAAAGTCTGACCGATGGCTTGAACTGCCTGAGTCTGCATCAGAAACATTTGCTCGATCGACATCGGGGGCGGGGGCGGCAGGTGCTGCTGCTGGGGCACCTCCTCCTGTTGAGCGGCTCGCTCCTGCTGAGCACGTCTTCCTCCTCTGCGCCTGTTCTCTGACATCTGCAGAATGCAACCACACATCAGAACTGATCTGGCAAATCTTGCAGCATAAGAAAAGAGAATAGACTTCTTCAACAGCACTGGACAGATGAGCATCTTCACTGATCTCCAACACAGACCACACAGCTTCTCAGATAAAGAGGAGAGTGGAATAAAAGGTTTCCCAACTATATAACTAACTCCATTAACATAATAGGTAAACCAAAATGCGGGGGATACCCACACTCTGGTGACAGTCATTACAAAGATCCAAATCAAACATAGTTCATCATGACAAACATAAATGCACAGGATATAGCAAACTACCCTGTCTAACTAAGACTAACTAAGACTGAGACTAACGCTAAGACTGAAGCTTCTACGTATATATTTCGTATTAATTACAAGATCCAACTCTAACGATCTATGGTTCTAGAGTTATCTTGGTCTTGCAGTCGGGATTGCCATATGACTGGTGTCCACGCTGAGGTGAGCGGTACGGGTGCTGAGTCCCGACGGGAGCGGGGGAACCACCATCCAAGTGACGACGTTCCGCGCGCTCAGCCCGCAGCAGGGCGATCTCAGCACGAGCCCTACTCAGCTCGTCTAATGCATGGTCCAGCTCCGTGTTTAGCACGGCGGCTAGGTTGATTGTGCTGCTCAACCTAGGATTGCCCTCACCAACAGGTGAGACAATCACGCCTCCTGTGCTGCCAGATGGACGGCGGGGGTAATACTTCAGGTCGAGACCGTCAGCTGCCCCACCGAAAACCGAGCAGTAGTGCGAAAGCGCACGCCGTGCAGCATCTTGCATGGCTGCCTCAGCTGAGTCCCGCTCAGAGATAGAATAGTGCTCTGAGCAGGCCTCTGCACCCTGGAGACTGTTCTCCGGGCAGCGCACCAAGCAAGTCGCCTCCCAGCGGTCCGGGTAGACCCCGCGACTATGCTGGTAGACCACACAGCGATACTCGACGGACCAAGTATGCCGGTTAAATGCCCGGCGTAGCAGGGTGTCGAGCGCATCGTGGAAGTGACACCCGCGAGCAGCGTCGCGAGTGATGGGTCGAGCAACCCATCCTTCCGGCTCAGGGTTAGCAGAGAAGTCGGTGTCGTGGCTCGAGCTGTCGTCGCCATCTCCGTCGTCTGGGTCTCCTCCAGCAGCTACTCCAGAAGCTGGGGCGCCCAGTGGTGGTGCAGGGGCGGCTCCAGAGGAAGCACAGGGGAGCAGCTCCTCACAGACTCTATCTCCTGGTGGAGCGAGAAGGAAGAGCTCTGCTGCTCCTGTCGTCGACGCTCCTGCTCCTCACGCAGGCGGTGGTGTAGTCTCTCCAAGTGGCTGTACTGTCCGGCCACGGGACGACGAAGTGGACGCTCAGCAAGGCGGGAGGGTAAGAAGGGGATGACTGACTTTCGTGCAGTGTGTCTAAGTCGAGCCATCTACAAAAGACATCGCAAGCAAAAGGGTGAGAACAGAAATAATATGACCAGCAAATAATGAATCATAAGTAAATGAAGGATTAGAATAAAACACAATTTCCAGCAAGGTATATTATATAGTAGAACATAGGTTTGGTCGGTATGACCAACTTTTGAAGGGATATCAAAGTCAAGGCAGGGACAGAGGTCTATAGTCCTTAGAACGACCATTCTACTCTAGGTTAGCGGTCCTACAGTCAACCTGGCTTTGATACCACTTATGTCACACCCGGTTTTAGAAGGCAAACCGAATGCGAACCACGTACGTGCCAGGATCAGTTATTCACGTACACAGCAGTTACATAATATGGACATCATCACACAGTGCTCAAAATAGTATTAATAAGGGAAATAGTCGATTACATCATACGTCTGAGACGTCCATATAATCCTTACAATAAATCAAAGTGCGGAAAAGAAACGTAGATAACCGCGGCCTTCACAGGCAGCCGACTGGGGGTTACCGCTAACCCACACCTAGAACTCGTCGTAGTCTTGGAACTCCTGGAAGTCTCCTTCCACAGCTTCATCTTCGCCTGAGCAGTGGTTGCAATGCTGACAACCTGGGGATGGGGGGGGGTTTGGTGTGTAGAGCAAGGGTGAGTACACATCAACATACTCAGCAAGCATCCTGTTTGGCTGTAGTGGACTAGCTGTATGTGGGGATAAGTCAAGCAGTTGCTTTTAGTTGGTCAGATTATTACTTACTAGTAGAAAGCCAAGTTTTAGCATTAACCCAAGTTATTAACCCAAACGTACTCCTTTCCAAACGGAAAGAGTACCACTTATCAGCACCATAGTCATAACCAAAACCATCGATCTCATAACCACCTGTACCAAAGTATCTCTGATCAAGTACCCCTAATCACTGGAGCTCCCTTGGCCGCTCATAACCGCGAGCACGACTGATATATCAGTTTTTCAAACACTCTGCAGAGGTTGTGCACTTTACCCACAAGCCGTGATTCCCATTCTGCCCGGAGAGAGCTACTCCCCATTGACCACTACCTAGGTGGCCTAGCAGGGCATCACTACGTAGCCTTTACAAAGATTCCCCGGGGCTGTAGCCACCCGTTAGGTTTCCTAAATGCACCGCACTCCTCCCCAAGGGGCGAACCCAAACTTGGCAGAGCGAGCCGCATACACCGAGCCCCATTGACGGCACGACGGCTAAGTGAACTACACCCCGGATCCTCTAATTATTCAGCTAAGGGCATCCCATTCCACCCTCATGGTTGCACTGTTTTCCCGGGCGGTCATCCATAGAACAGGTCCTTACGGAGAGGCACTCGAGAAACCGCTCGAGCCCCCTTGATGACCACAAGTACAACATCATAATAAGAGAAGGGAAAACAGTGTATCATAGATATTCTCATCATGTTCATTGATTAGAGTTTAAGCAATAGCATAAAGCTAAACAGTAATAATCCAACCCAGATAGGTAAACAAGGACATGGATAACAAAAGCTAGTCAATCCTTAGGCATAAATGTGTAAAGCAGGAGGTGAATTAAATAATGAATAGGACATAGATAGGTCAAAGGACACTTGCCTCCACCAACCGACTGCTGCTCAGGGGCTTCTCCTGCGAGTTCCTCGGGCTCTTCAACCGGATCGTTCTCTAAGCGGGTGCAAACATACATACATCCATCCATTGAAATTAGGAAACCAACAGTACACCATACAAGAGAACAAGTAAAGCAAATATGCATAGAGTACCACATACGATAATGAATTTACCTTGGTTAGAAAGAAACGAGGGAAAGTTTCGCAGGGGTTGAGGCTTATACTCGAGGAACACTACGGGTAAACGAAAGACTAGACGTCACGTGCTCTAGTTTTAATTAGTTCTAACAAAAGAATTAGCTACATGCACTAATGTAATCGCAACCACTTTTAGTAGATTAACATTGAACGAGATAGATGATTAGTTATACGAATTAACTAACGTAACCAATTTCCAAATTGAGACTCCTATCTTATTAATATAAACGACGTGATTAGCGCATATAGGAGACGAGGGGGGGGGGTAGACGAGGGGTTAGGGGGTAGACGAGGCACAACGAGTCGTGCCAAGGCACGCGCACTACGCGGGCACGCACGCGAGGTCGCACGCACACGCTACGGACTAACCGTACGCACATCGGGGCCGTGCGCTAGCCGAGCTCTAAGCCGCGCGCCATAGGCACGCTGGGCCAAGCTCGAGGCCACGCAGGGGCCGACACGACGCGAGCAAGGCACGGCGGGGCGAGCGGGCAAGCACGCCGGGGCCAGCGAGCGCGAGCGAGCGAGGGCGCGACCGGACGAGGCCGACCGCGGGGACGGGCGGTCGAGCCGGGGCACGGGGGCGGTTGAACCGGGGGGGGGGGGGGGCGCCGAGCTCGCCGGGAGGCGGGCGCGAGGGCGGGGCCGAGCGGGGCCGGGCGAGGGCGGCGAGGCGGGGCCGACGCGGGCGCGGGGCTCGCCGGGGCGGCCGGGCGCGGGCGGGCTCGCCGGAGCGGCCGAGCGCGGCGGCGCGGGGCGCGCCGGGATGAGGCAAGGGCGGGCTCGCCGGAGCGGCCGAGCGCGGCGGCGCGGGGTGCGCCGGGGCGAGGCGAGGGCGGGCTCGCCGGAGCGGCCGAGCGCGGCGGCGCGGGGCGCGCCGGGGCGAGGAGAGGGCGGGGCGCGCCGGGGCGAGGACGGGCCGGGCGGCTCGCCGGAGGCGGCCGGGCGCGGCGGCGCGGGGTGCGCCGGGGCGGGGGCGGCCGAACCGGGTGGCCGGGCGGGCGAGGGAGGAGGAGGGAGAAGGGGGAAGGAGTGGGGAGGAGGGGGGGCCTCACCGGAGGGGGGCGGCGCGGCGGCGGCGCCGGGGAGGGGAGAGGCGGCGGCGGCGGCGGCGCTAGGGCAAGGGCGGCGCGGTTAGGGTTTGGGGAGAGAGAGAGAGCGAGAGAATGACGGGCGGGGCCCGCGGGGGGGGGGATTTTTGGGAAAAAAGAAAAGGGTGGGGGGGTGGCTGGGCCGGATGGGCCCAAAGTGGGGGAAGGGGGGGGCGCGGCTGGGCCGGCCAGGGCCCACGCGGGAGGGGAGGGGGGGAGGCGCGGCTGGGCCGGCGCGCAAGGGGGAGGGGGGGCGGCTGGGCCGAAATGGGAAAGGGGGGAGAGAAAAAGAAAGAGTTTTCTTTTTCTAAAATCTAATTTTCTCGGGGTGAAAGCTTTTACGTTTTAAACAACCAAAAGTATGCATGGTTCGGCATGGTGCATCACACGAAATAAAGTGTTTTAAGGTTTTGCTTTACACGAGGTCTAAAGCCAAAACCCGCTGCGACTTTGGAAAAGATCAAGGCTTAGAGAGAAGAAAAGGGAAAAGGAAAGAGTAACGCCTGAATTTGGTGAGAGAAAAGAAGAAAAAATTCTGCCCCCAAATTCAGGGCGTTACAGAAAGCGATCCAAGCACAAGAGCGCAAAAGAACACGAACAAACACTCTCTCAAGTCACTAGGTGGTTGGAGTGAATTTGGACCTTGGAGAGGCTTTGATCTTTTGATATGTGTCTAGGAGTGAATGCACTAGCTCTTGTATTGAATGTGATACTCAGAAAACTTGGATGCTTGGAGTTGTGGTGGTTGGAGGTATTTATAGCCCTCAACCACCAACAAGCTGTTGGGGTAGGATGATGTCGATGGGCGCACCGGATAGTCCAGTGCGCCATCGGACAACTGTCCGGTGCGCCAGCCATGTCACCTAACCGTTAGGGTTCTAGAGCTTTTGACCGTTGGAGGCTTTGTCCTCTAGTGGCACCAGACAGTCCGGTGCCGCACCGGACAGGCACTGTTCAGTGTCTGGTGCGCCACTGACTCTGTGCTCTGACTCTGCCGCGCACTGTTCATCTGTTCTTCAGCTTTTGCAGGCGATCGTTGCGCAAAGCAGTCGTTGCTCCACTGTCACACCAGACAGTCCGGTGGCACACCGGACAGTCCAGTGAATTATAGCGGAGCGCGCCTGGAGAAACCCGAGAGTGGCTGTTTTGGACTCTGTACGGTCCTGGTGCACTGGACACTGTCCGGTGGCACTCCGGACAGTCCGGTGCGCCAGACTAGAGCACACTCGGTTTCTTTTCTCCTTTGAATTTGATCCCTAACTTCAATCTTTTATTAGTTTCCGCTGAACCTTTATGCACTTGTAGAACATATAATCTAGAGGAGACTAGTTAGTCCAATGTTTGTGTTGGGCATTCAACCACCAAAATTACTACTGGGAAAAAGTTAATTCTTATTTCACTTTCAATACGTTCATCGCTCAACAAGTTGTGGGGAATTGTGTGCATGAACTCGCCAAAGGTGGGAGCTCATGTGAAGTGTAAGGCTTACCAAAGAGGATGGTTAAAGCTGACCATTGCTTTTAAAGTTGGTCAAAATTTTATTAGCAGTTACTAAATGTAAGTGAATATCAAACCATAGTAATAGTAAATAAATAATAATAATAATCCCAATGCGATGCATATAACAAATTGAATTTAATTCCATAAATTAATCATGTGAGTGTCCGAGCTGCTCATGACCGTGAGCACGACTAGTATACTAGTTTTACACTCTGCAGAGGTTGCACATATTTACCCACAATTCATGTTACCCATCTGCCAAGGGATCACGACTTTCCATACACCTCTATCGAGGAGGCGAGACAGGGTAACACTACGAGGCCTTTACAAAGTTCCACTAGCTTCAGAAAACCAGCTACAGTTTCTAGGAAGCTCCAATGCAGGGACCCCTCGCCTGACCGCCATCGCAGCAAAATCAACCCAAGGGCCTCCCTACACTGGCCACTACCCTACCGCCCTTGCCCCTTTTGGGTAAGGTAGTCCTCCACTAGCTTTCCTAATTAGTCAGCCAAGGGCGTCTCATACCACCCTTGTGGTAGCACTGTTTTCCCGGATGGTTCTCCATGTTCCAATTAACATAATAATCTTATCATGAACAGTAATAGACAACTGATAATAAAAGTATGATCATGAATAATGTGTATCTCTATACCCAAAACCACATAAAGCAATAACAGGTACTACCCAGAAATTCAGTGGTAAACAAGGTATAAAGATAGTCAAACTAGGGTAACCTATTGGGTCCCATCAAAATTAACATATATAGATCATTATGATTAATAAAAACATGATTGGGTAAAAAGAAGTGATCAAGGGCACAACTTGCCTGGGACTTGAGATTCCAGGTACCATCTTGCTCTTCAGATGACACGTGTCCTCACTGCTAAACATAGCAATACATACAAACATGGTATAGGAAAAATTAACATCACACCAAACATAAGAACAAACTGCATAATAATAATCTACACGTTGCTACGAGATCGTGGGGTCAAGAACCACTAAATTCAGAGCTACGGTTCTCGAGTTATGATTTTTCTGAATATTTAACTATGGGATATAAAGAAGCTAAATGTAAATTTTAATCCTTGGTTTAATGATAAAATAAGGTTACTAGATGAAGAAGAATATTAATTTGAAACTAATGCGACTGGAATTAATTATTTCGGAGCTAAAACAAAGAAGATAGGGATTTTACAAGATTAGTAGATTTATTTTATACTATATTCATTTTCAGATTGATTTTACTGAGTTTATAATCCCCTGCTGATTAATATAGATCATGTGAGAAGAGTATTATAAGTAAATAACAATTCTATTCTAATCCAAGGTATAACTTGATTAGTTACCATATCTTAGTCAGGTTATAATCATAAATAGGCTCACTTTGATTAGCAAGCTTATTACTAAACATAGATTAAACAATATCTAATTATAAGCATATGTGTTATGATAAATCTAATGTTGTTATTGTGTATACAATGTTATTACGAAGCTAACACAACTGAATGGATTAAATCGGAGTTAAAATGAAGTAATTATGAATTTCTGAAGTCTACCTCTATTCTAGAGGTGTTTTTGTGAATACCCGGGGACTAATTTGTAATTTCTAGAATTCTAGGGTAAAGTTGTGTATGTGGCCGAGGACGACGGGTTTATAAAAATAAAAGACAGGGTCTCTTATGCAAAAGTCGCTCGGCGAAGGGGTACAAAGAGATTCGAGCCGTTGGATTAGAGATTCACGGCGGGGATTGCATCCATTTATTTGCCGAACCGGTATCTCACAGTAGCCATCAGATCATAGATCCATGGTCACGGTCGTAACACACGTCAGCCGTTGGATTATTGATCGCCGGCTGGGATCGATCAGCCCGAAGCGGTACCTTTCGTCTAATCGCGGTCGTTGGTCAAGAGATCAACCCACTGGGTGTGTCCTCCACCATCAGCCGAGCCACGGAGGCGCCGCCCAGACCATACGACGGTGCCACCGCCTGTGCACGCGATACATCGCCCCGACGCGCTACTCTTCAACCCGATGTGATCATTACGAAGTGGAAGCGATGGCGAACACAACAGAAGTGGTCTTACCGGCGCTGGTGCGGTGGTGAGGCCGGTCGACGGGCCCAGGCGGAGGGGTGATTACCAGCGCACGGTTCCGGAAGCGTAGAGCGCGATTCCAGCCAAGCGAAGTCACATACATATTTGGCATGGCATGGAGAGCCATACGGAGGCGTTCTGCCTTTTTGCCTTTGTACTCGAAATTATGAGACACATGCTTGTTATTTGGCTAGCTTGCTTCCTTTTAATTGATCATTACGGAAGTTCTGCCTTTTTGCCAAGGGTATGACTAATGATGCGTTCTGCCTTTTTGCCAAAAAACATCATGCTTTTATTTTGTCAAAAAAGCCACATACGTATTTTACAAAAAGGCAAAAAGGAAACAACATGGCTAGCTTGCTTCCTTTTAATTGTACTCGAAACATATGTTTTTGGTTATGACTAATGATGCTACACAGGCTTGTCATGTTGTTGTCGAAACTCAAAATAGAGGATTTTGGGTATGACTAATGATGTTACAAATGTGTTTGTCATATTGTTATCAAACTCAAAATGAAGGAATTTAGGTGCAGCTGATGATGCTACACAATTACTTGTCGTGTTGTTGTCGTAACTCAAAACAGAGGATTTTGGATACGACTAATGATGCTATGCACCTACTTGTCATATTATTGTTGAAACTTTAAACAAATGACTTTGGATATGACTAATTATACTACACACTTGTTTTTAGCATCTTTCTTTAGTATCTTATTTGCACTTACTCTATGATATGATCATATCTCACCCTTATAGATGCTATGTAGAGACTTTAATACCATGTTCAAAGTTGTTGAATTAAACAAAAAACAAGAAACATCTTAGGTTCCTTATTTTTAAACAAATGTTTTTGGGTATGACTAATGAAACTACACACACTTGTCATTTTGTTGTCGAAACTTGAAATAGAAGATTATGGGTATGACTAATGATGCTACACTTGTGCTTGTCATATTATTATCGAACTCAAAACGGATGAATTTAGGTACAGCTAATGATGCTACACACTACTTGTCATGTTGTAGTCATAACTCAAAATAGAAGATTTTGGATACAACTAATGATGTTATGCACCTACTTGTTGTATTGTTGACAAAATTTGGAACAAATGATTTTGGATACAACCAATTATACTACACACTTGGTTTTTAATGCATCTTTCTTTAGTATATTTTTTGCACTCACTCTATGTCTATGATATGATCATTTCTCACCCTTATAGATGGTATGTAGAGACTTTGATATCATGTTTGAAGTTGTTGAATCAGACAAAAAATAAGGAAACATCTTGGGTTCCTTATTTTTACACATTTGTTGGTTACTTAGTTCTAAGTATACCCACGACACCCACAATTTATGTCAATTCATACACAAATGCAACAATGTACATGGTTAGGGACACTCATTTTCCCTCTCCACTTCCCTTTCTTCCTCCCTCCCACACTCTTTATCACTCATACTAATTCCATGCAACTAGGACACATACACCATTGACTAATAACAATATTAGATATCCTCCTATTTGATTGGAAGCATGGTGGCAACCACTAACTAAATTACTTGGAGCACATGCCTCATCATTGGAGAAAAAGAAACCAAGCTAGGGTTTTGTCGGAGAGTAGATCTCCGGTCGGGTGGCGGAGTGCACCCACCCTAAATCCTGAGATGAGGAGGGGCTTAGGCGTTTTGCTTGATTGTTGGGATTAACGAGAAGAACTCAAGAACACACAAGGATTTAGAGTGGTTCGGGCCGTCGGAGCGTAATACCCTACTCCACTGTGGGATGTATTGCTTGTGAGCTTGTATGAGCTTGCGAGTCTAAGGTGTGACCTAAGATTGCGTGTGTGTGTAACGTCGCATGCCTCCCCTTTTATAGCTGAAGGGGGGCATGCACAAAGGCACTGGGCCCCGACATGTGGGCCCAGGGACATAAAGAATATAACGCTTGGAGCCACTAATGTTTGTTGTTGAGACAATCTCCTTGTGCCCTAACGCCCGAGATCTTCGTATCCTCGGTGTGCAGGGGAAGCTTCTTGTAGAAGGGAAGATGAGTACAGCGTGCCGCTCGACTCGGGTGCACTGTTCGCCAGTAGACTGATCAGACGTGCCGTCTGCTGGATGGGTCTGACATCGTCTACCAGCGGATGGAACAGGATGCATTAAATACCGAGAGGGCACATCATCGGTCAGCGTGTTGGCAGACGACGCGTCCTCTCCGCCATAAATGCAAAGGTTGCAAGGCTGTATGGACTTTGCATCAGGCTTGGCCTGCTGGTTTATGTCACGGGCCACACTCCACGCGGCAGCAGTGGGCCTTCGCCTGAGCGGAAAGCGGAGAGTAAGGCCTGGACACGTGCCGGCACCGGACCCTTACCCATGCCGGGGTCCTCCTCGTCCCGGGACCTTGCCAAGACCCGGACCTTACTGGGGGGAGCCTGGAGCTTATTCGAGGGACCCAACATGTCCCCCTGGAGCGCCGGACACGTTCGTACAGGGGTCCGACGTTCCTTGGAGGTCCGGATCCATCGATACACCTCGGGAAGTATTACCTTTCCTTGCCACGTGGTGCCCCTAGTCCCGCCCATGTGGTGGGGTCGGGAGCCGCTCTTCGTAAGACCTAGAGGTGCGGTACGGGTGCAGCGCCTTCTTACCGTAGAAGGGGGTACCCCTGATTCAGGGTACCGACAGTGGCTCCCGGGCCCGCCTCAGGGGAGGATGCGAGCCTGTAGGTGGGACCAGAGTCTGATTGGCGGTTGGACCGCTGCTCCTGCGCGCCTGTTGCTGCAATTACTTCCAGCCCGCCTATGGCCATGCCAACTGCTATGCCTATTCCCGCAGCTAATTGGCCCGTGACCATCGTACTTAATGTCATTGTTGGGCCATGCGCCGGGGTGCCTCGAATCGCTGCACTGGTTCTGAAAAATTTACCTTTTCAGACTCTCGTGACGGTCCCAAAAAGACGTGGCATTGGCGCAAGCGGCGGTGCAGTTTTTTCGCACTCGGTAACCGACACGTCGGTTGCATGACTTGTGGGCCTAGGCCCCCGAGTTGGACCGCTAGTTGCAGCGAAGCTGAGGGGGCGCATAGTAGTGTGACGGTTGTACGTTTCTTGCACGACGGTTCGCCTCTTTGACCGTTGGTCACGGTGAAGAAGAGGGGGCGCTTAACCGTGGGGCGGTTGCATGCCCCTGCGCGGCGGTTCACCTTCCTGGCCGCTGGTTGCCCTAAAAATGAAGGGGCGCGTAACAGTAGGGTAGTTGCCCGCTCCTTCTTCGGGTTAGTCTGTATGACATGTGGGGCCTGGCCCCCGTGTCATAAGGTGGGATCCTCGGTGCACGCCGGGGGAGACTTCATCCGTGACGCTTCAGGGGCGCGAGTGGGGGATCTGCCTTTAAAAAGGGGTCGATCTCCCGGGCAGTAGACATGCATCGCTCCTCTTGCAACCACCGCCCCCTTTCACCTTCCGGGCCTCAAGATGGGGTGCGCCGGTGTTCTCTGGAGGGATCCGCGTCAAGGTCGTCCCTTTCGGCGACTTCACCGTCGGAGAGCGCGCGCTCGTGGTGGCGTCACCGATCTTGTCTTCTTCTTGCTGCTGTTGGAGGGGTGCAACCCCATGGGAGTTGGCATCCTTCCACCATCATTCGGCTTCAAGGATTTTTATCATGCAGCCCGGTCGCAACCTCTGGCCGGTGGTCATCCACAGGGATGACTACCAGCCTTGTGGTGGAGAGAAGCGAACTGGGTTGCGGCCTCCCCCCTGCCCTCAGCTCCAAGGATGTTCATCATCCGCGCTGGGGAGGAGGGCGAGCCGAGTGGGAGCTTCGCCTTCCGCGTGGGCTGGCGGTCCGCTTCTTCCTCCAGCATTCGGGGGAGAAAGGCGTTCGCCAGCCTTGCGGAGGAGGCGAACTCCGGGTACGTGGGGCCGACCGTCTATGGCGCTGTCAGCTGCCGCGTGTCTGGCTCCCCGGCCTGGGTGGATCTGGTGCCGCCTCCGGCGTTGCCACCCACCGCTGGGGCGGAGCGTTGCTGCCCGTCCACCGCACGGGCGATGGTCGCGTCGTGCGTGGGTCGGCCACATCCACGGCTTCTCCCGCGCCACCGGCCACACCGGGAGGTCGTACAAGACGTCGTACGCCGTGGGGGCGGCGGTGGCGTTCTTGGATGGTCTTGTCCTCACTCCCGCAGTGAGGACGGGAGCGAGGACCTCTTCGTGGGTGCTAGGGCAACCACTGCCCATTGGAGCAGAGGTGGTCGCTGCCACTGACGGGGCTGTCGTGGTCGCCTCCGCTGGTGAGGCTGCCCGCTACAGAGGTGGTTGCCTCCGCTGGCAAGACCGTTAGGGCCACCTGCCGCCAGACCTCCGACTCTTTGGCTTTAATGGCCTCGCTGTCGTCCCCCGTAGGAGGATGGGGGCAAGGGCCTATTCGCAGTAGCGCTCACCCTAAGGTGATCGCTGCTGCTGGCGAGCCGCTCGGAGCGGAGGTCGTTGTCGCTGCTGGTGCAGAGGTGGTTGCCATCGTCGGCAGTCCGTCGATGCAGAGGTGGTCGCCGCTGTTGGTGGGGCTGTCCAGAGCCAGCTTCCAGCGCGACTCTTGTTGGTGCAGCGTAGTTCATTCCTGCAGAAATGGAGCTAGGGTCCCGCTTGTAAGGGAATGTAATAACATTTGCGTGAGAGCAGAATGTAATAACATATGTACACAGGATTTTAGCCTGGGAAGCCAAGTTGTGTGTTCGGACCCCCTGGATGGTGGCTTCGAGTACTAAGACACCTGTCGCAGGGCGGTGGAGTGTGCAGGCTCACGGTACGGGACCAGGCTGAGCGGCTACACGGTTTCTGGACCCCCCTAGGAGACAAGTGCCCGTTCTTCAGAGCCAGACCTCCCGGTTGTTGGACTCACAGGACTATAGTTTTAAATACTAGGACACCCGCCATGGAGTGGTGGAGTGTGCAGGATTTTGGGTACGGAACCAGGCTAACCGGCCACACAGGCTCCGGACCACCTTATGAAACGGGCATCCGTTCTTTAGAACCGCCCCCCAGGCCCTCCCCTGTTTTTGTAAAGTAATAAATATTGTCTCCTAAGCAGCATTTAACACTTATCTGTGTATCACCTGTTCCTGCTGTGTGCGATATTGTTGACTCTTCCTTAGTACCTGGCCCCCCGCCTGGGATGCAGGCTTGATGTGTTGAGGTTAGATACCAGCGTCTTCTGAAAAGGCTGTCAACAATCCTCAGGAGGCAAACTCGCCGGGATCTAGATCTGTACATAACTTTTAGCTAGGAAGCATTAGTAGTACACCTCATAGGGCTCTTCGTCTGACATTAGTCATCCTTTGATACATGCTCGGGACCCGCATGTTTTAGTCCGGGTGGCCAAGTTACGTGTCCGGACCCCCTTGGGTCGCGGTTCTAGATACTAGGACACTTGTCGCAGGGCGGTGGAGCATGCAGGCCCACGGTACGGGACCAGGCTAAGCGGCTGCACGGGCTCCGGACCTCCCCAGGAGACTAATGCCCATTCTCTAGCTCCAGTCCCGAGGTTGTCGGACCCGTAGGACTTATAACTCCAGGTACTAAGTTCCCGTCATGGGGTGGCAGAGCATGCAGGCCCACGGTACAGGACCTGGCTGAGTGGCGACACGAGCTCCGGACCACCCTATGGAACGGGATCCCGTTCTCTAGAGCTGGCCCCCAGGCTATCAGACCTCCCTACTTTCGTGTCAGGGGCCCTAAACTGCGAGCCTGGATGCTCAATTCGGATGTTGCCACGTCAGACAGATGGAAACCGTATGGGTGGGTTAGCTAAAAAGTACTATCTGAAAGACTGCAAGGTAGGACCATGGAGCAGCAAGATGGAACTATCACAAGAGCACAACTGAAGGGGTAGTTTCTCTTTATAACTCGTCATGCATGTGTGCAGACCAATAGGCCAGGTTCATGGGAGCGGACCCCATCGGGTTGTCGTACACGTATGCGTTATCTAGTTACAAAGAAGGGAAACAGATTCGTCCCTTTAGTCTTGCTCTATGGATAGAACTTACAGAGATGTTCAGCATCGGGGTAAGGTACTCCTCCAGTCATAGCTAGATGGTTGTCCCTGGGACGGTGCATTCTCGTTACCTCGAAGGGTCCTTCCCAGCTGGGGGAGAGTTGCGGAGCCCTTCTTGGCATGGTACTTGCTGTAGAGCTAGGTCCTGACCTAGGGTTCCCACCTGCCTTTGACACGGGAGCCCTCGTCTCTAGCTGTGGCCACTTCTGTATGTACCTGTCTGTAGCCCGGACCCGTGGGGGATCCGGAAGGGCCTCCGGAGGAAGGCGTGCTTCAGTTCCGTAGACCGGGGAACGCGGGGTCCCTCTGGGGTCCGTCTAGTTGTCTTCACCGGAGTAGGAACCTCCGGCGAAGATATCCTTCAGGTCCCCCTCGGGCGACTGATACCCGAGGTCCCGCTCAGCCGCGGCCACCTCGCCGTCGTCCACCTTTTCTTTGCCGGGCCGGCGGCGAGGCGGGGAGCTGTCTTTGGAAGACTGCTCACGCCGCTCGCTGACGCATTTTGCAAGGTCAATGATCTCGTGACACTACGCGGCGCTGTGGCGACCGTTCGGGTGCATAGGGCATGAACCGCTGCTACCCTTCTGCGGCTGCGGGCGCTTGTTGCGGTCGCCCTAGCCTCCGGCCACGACTGCGACCACCAGAGCGGTGGATCGTGGCTTCTAGTAGTCGCGGTCCTTCTTCTTCTTCTTCTTTCCGTCCTGGTGGACGGCCCCCAAGCCACCCGACTGGGCAGCTCCAGTTAGTGGGGGCGAGTGCCATGCACGGCCCTCGGTGGCTCTGGCGCACTTGTCGGCCAGAGCGAAGAGTGTGGGGATAGTTTCCACGTCATGTGTGGCCAACTTCTCCAACATTTTTTCATCACATACTCCCTGTCGGAAAGCTGTGATGATAGAAGCATCAGAAATACGAGGTATCGTACCTCGCACCTTGGTGAAGCGGGAGATGAACTTCCGGAGGATCTCTCCGGGCTCCTGCCTCACCGCATGGAGGTGGGCCTCCACACCGTGCTGCTGGTAAGCACTGGCAAAGTTCGCCACGAACCGCACGCAAAGTTCCTCCCAGGAGTAGACTGATCCCGGGGTGAGGTTCATGAGCCAGGTACGGGCAGGTCCAGACAAGGCCACATGAAAATATGTTGCCATCACAGTGGTGTTTCCACCTGCTGTTGTGATGGCGGTAACGTACACCTGCAGGAACTCCGACGGGTTCGTCGTTCCGTCGTATTTTTCTGGCAGGTGCGGCCGGAACTTGGGTGGCCAGGACGCCGCGCGGAGATGATCCGCAAGAGCGGCACAGCCCACACCGACCAAAGGGACGCCCGTTTGGGACCGGGTGCCCATTGGTGTCTGTGGTGCAACCGCAGCGAAGTCTTGATCGAGGTCGCGGCCATCGATGTTCTGGCGGCGCTCGCGTGCCCTTTCCAAGGAGACCCGGGCATCCTCTCTCGCACGCCTGCGGTTGAGCTCTGCCCGGAGGTCGTTGGTCTGTGCGCCCCTTACTGAGGGCAAGCGCATAGATGCTGACGCCTCGTGTTGGCGCCGGGATGACCGCGTCTTCGACCTGGCTGAGGTAGAATGTGCCATACTGAGCAGTCGGTCGACATCGTCCCACCATTGCTTCATGGCTCATGGTGAAGCTGTGGAGCTTGGAGGGTGTCGCAACAACTCCCTGGCTGCCGACAACGCCCCTGGAGATGCCCTTGATGGAGTCCGGAACGTTTGCGCTACTACGTGCTGCCGTGCAGCGTGTATAGCAGGAGTACTTGGTACTGGGCGACTAGGAACCTGCGGTGTGGAGGAAGCAGCTTCTCCCTCCACCGCAAAGTCTACCGAAGTCTCGGCGCGGTGCTCAATGATCTGCACCATCATGCTTGGGCAAGGGATCGAGCAAAAACCTAATGCCTAGGCCCCTACCTGGCGCGCCAAATGTCGGAGAGTAGATCTCCGGCGGGGTGGCGGAGTGCACCCGCCCTAAATCCTGAGATGAGGAGGGGCTTAGGCGTTTTGCTTGATCGTTGGGATTAACGAGAAGAACTCAAGAACACACAAGGATTTAGAGTGGTTCGGGCCACCGGAGCGTAATACCCTACTCCACTGTGGGATGTATTGCTTGTGAGCTTGTATGAGCTTGCGAGTCTAAGGTGTGACCTAATATTGCGTGTGTGTGTAACGTCGCATGCCTCCCCTTTTATAGCTGAAGGGGGGCATGCACAAAGGCACTGGGCCCCGACATGTGGGCCCAGGGACATAAAGAATATAGCGCTTGTAGCCACTAATGTCTGTTGTCGAGACAATCTCCTTGTGCCTTAACGCCCGAGATCTCCGTATCCTCGGCGTGAAGGGGAAGCTTCTTGTAGAAGGGAAGATGAGTACAGCGCGCCGCTCGGCTCGAGCGCACTGTTCGCCAGTAGACTGATCAGAGGTGCCATCTGCTGGATGGGTCTGACACCGTCTGCCAGCGGATGGAACAGGACACATTAAATGCTGAGAGGGCACGTCGCCGGTCAGCGTGTTGGCAGGCGGCGCGTCCTCTCCGCCATAAATGCAAAGGTTGCATGGCTGTATGGACTTTGCATCAGGCTCAACCTGCTGGTTTATGTCACGGGCCACAATCCACGCGGCAGCAGCGGGCCTTCACCTGAGCGGAAAGCGGAGAATAAGGCCTGGACACGTGCCGGCACCGAACCCTTAGCCATGCCGGGGTCCTCCTCGTCCCGGGACCTTGCCAAGACCTGGACCTTACTGGGGGGAGCCTGGAGCTTATTCGACGGACCTAGCATGTCCCCCTGGGAGCGCCGGACCCGTTCGTACAGGGGTCCGGCGTTCCTTGGAGGTCCGGATCCATCGATACACCTCGAGAAGTATTACCTTTCCTTGCCACGTGGTGCCCCTAGTCCCGCCCATGTGGTGGGGTTGGGAGCCGCTCTCCGTAAGACCTGGAGGTGCGGTACGGGTGCAGCGCCTTCTTACCGTAGAAGGGGGTACCCCTGATTTAGGGTACCGACAGGTTTGTTTTTGTTGGGTGAAGTAACTGAAGAAGAAAGAGGGGCTATAAAGTTGGTTATTGGTGGCATTCTTGCCTAATGATGGGTGATGCAAGATGCTTGTGGTCAGAATTGGAGGGGCATATCTATGTCTTGTGTCCCAAACTATTTTGTAGACTCATGATTCCTTGCTTGTTGTCTCTCTACAAAAATGAGAGAGCTCAAAACAGGAACTCATCATTATCAATCCATAAGGTATGTGTAAGTCATTTGCTTATCACGTTGCTATTAATTAAAATAGAGAAGTAGTATGCCAATGCAAGCTCTTATTGTCAAGACACTACTACTTTAGCAATATGCAAGCACCTCGACTTGTCATGTTGCTCTTAGAGCACGGGGGGTAGTAGTGAACTTGTCATTCTGATGTAATAAATGTTGCTAGGCACGTGCTCATTGTCGTAGTTGGAACTCGAAACAAATGTTTTTTAGGTATGACCGATGATGCTACTCACGCTTATCATGTTGTTGTCGAAACTCAAAATGGAGGATTTTGGGTATGACTAAGGATGTTACAAATGTGCTTGTCATATTATTATCAAACTCAAAACAAAGGAATTTAGGTGCATCTGACGATGCTACATACTTACTTGTCGTATTGTTGTCGTAACTCAAAACCAAGGATTTTGGATACGACTAATGATGTTATGCACCTACTTGTCGTATTATTGTTGAAACTTGAAACATATGACTTTGGATACGACTAATTATGCTAAACACTTGTTTTTATCATCTTTCTTTAGTATATTATTTGCACTCACTCTATGATATGATCATTTCTCGCCCTTATAGATGCTATGTAGATACTTTAATATCATGTTTAAAGTTGTTGAATCAGACAAAAAACAAGAAACATCTTAGGTTCCTTAATTTTACACAATTGTTAGTTATAATGATACCTACAACACCCACAATTAAAGACAAGTCATCCATAGGTGCAACAATTCATATGGTTAAGTACACTCATTTTCCTTCTCCATTTCTCTTTTTCTCTCCTGCCCACATTCTTTATCACTCATATTGATTCCATGCAACTAGGACACACACCATTGACTAAGAACAAGATTAGATACCATCCCATTTGATCAGAAGCATGGTGGCAACCACTAATTACATTACTTGGAGCACATGCATTAGCATTGGAGAGAAAAAATCAAGTCAGTGGTTATTTTTGGTTGGGTGAAGCAATTGAAGAAGAAAGAGGAGGTTATAAAGTTGGTTATGGGTGACGTTGTTGCTTGATGATAGGTAATGCAAGATGTTTGGAGTCAGAATTAGAGGGGCACATCAATGTCTCGTGTCCCAAACTATTTTCAAGACCCATGCATCCTTCCTTGTTGTGTCTCTATGAAAATGAGGGAGCACATGACGAGAACTCAATATTATCAATCCATAAGGTATGTGTATGTCATTTGCTTATTGCATTGCTATTAAATAGGAAAGTAGTACGCAAGCTCTAATTGTCAAGACGTTACTACTTTGGCAATATACAAGCACCTTGACTTGTCATGTTGCTCCTAGAACATGGGGAGTAGTTGTGAGCTTGTCATCTGGATACGATTAATGTTTCTACACACATGCTTGTTGTGTCATTATTGAAACTCGAAACAAATGTTTTTTGGGTATGACTATTGATCCTACACAAGCTTGTTGTTTTGTTGTCGAAACTTGAAATAGAGGATTTTGGATATGACTAATGATGCTACACATGTGCTTGTCATATTGTTATCAAACTCAAATTGGGGGAATTTAGGTACAACTAATGGTACTACACATTGCTTGTCGTTTTTATCATAACTCTGTGGGGGATAGATATCCCCCAGGTCCACTAAAAGAGTAAAAGACCTCACGAAAGCCCCAAGGGCCCAATAAATCGTAAGGTCATTCTTTCGTGGGCCTGGGGAGAGACAACCAGCAAAGCAGATCGACATGAGGCCGGATTGGTGCAAACCCAGACGACCCACAACGTCGAGCGAGCGACCACAACAGAGATCCGACTTTCCCGCGCTGGAGCCCCCATGCAACGGAGCCATGCGAGGATAAGTCGGCAAAACTACAGGGAGATAAACTCAAACAGTTCACTATCTTTTAGCTACACGTTGTTATCATATCCACATGTATTGCCCCACGGTCGAATATATAAGGCCTAGGGGGCACCCCTTCAGAACGATCGACCCTATTACTTAGCCACCCACATCAACTCTCTGCATTCTCTAGTTCAGAGAGCTCTCTTGTAACCTTGTCCACCAAGCATACTCACCAGGACGTAGGGTGTTACGCATTTCTAAGCGGCCCGAACCTGTAAACCTTGTCCACTGTCCCTCGTGCAATCGGCACGAACCATTTTGCTACAGTTGTCGATACCGTCCTACTCCTAAAAAACACCCTGAGGGGCAACCCTGTGTGTGCGGTCGGACCCAAAACACCGACAGCTGGCGCGCCAGGTAGGGGGGTGTGTCGACGATCCAAGCTAGCTCAATGGCCGTCACCTTCTACAGCAAGATCACCCTGCGTCCCGGATCCATATTCTGCTTTGGAACAATCTCATCCGTGGCGGATGAAGAGGGAACTCTACACCGCATCGCGGATTCGCCGGAAAAGAAGTCTCCTCCAACGAACTCCGAAAATGCCGGAGAGGCGCAACCTCCAGCTCTCCGGAAAAAGATCGTCTCCGGAAAGTCGGGGGCCGAGGGCCCGCCGACCCGGAGAACTCCACTATCTACTTCCCCGACAAAAGAATGGACACAGATCGTGAGGAAGAAGGAGACCAAGGGGAAGCAAGTTGTTCTTTCCGTATCTCCGCTCTCAAAGGAGAACGGAAAGAAGGTCGCCACGACAGCAGCACCATTCTACCTCGACGTCCTCTTCATCGGGAGAGTGGAGTCGCCTACCGTCTCCGACGACGAGCCGACCGCACCTGGAGAAGAACCGCCTCAACGAGAATCTCGCCGACGGAGGAACCGGCGCAGGAACATTCGGCGACATCACGCGACCGGAGAACGGGATCCGGAGCAACCCGTCTCACGAGACGAGGTCTCGGAGATAGGAGAAACTCCGGAAGAACGCGTCTTCAGAGAACGAAGGAACTCCCAACGACGTGATCGCCGCCGGGCTCAGGAACAAGCCGAGCAAGATGCAAGGCAACGTCGGGAGAATCCGTTCTTTGGGCGCAACCTGAACCCCGACTTTGCCCGAGCCATGAACACGCCGAGCGAAGTCGGAGGAGTATTAGCTCGGATAGCTGATGGACTCCCTCGGACTCCCGACGCCGAGGGCTACCGACGACTGTTCACCCAGGCAGCCAACCATCTTCTGCCGCTCGCTCACCCGCCGAACGATCTACGACACGCCATCAACAGTCGTCGAGACGCGCGAAGCTCCATCAATGCTTCGCGTGAACGACGGCATGAGAACGAGATCCGCCGCCGGGAGGAGTACGACAGGGATCATGGTATCCCAGCTCGGAGCCAGGCCACCAGAACTAAGTCGGCAACAGCCTCAACTGGCGGTACTACCCGGGGACGGTCGAGGAACCACAACAACTACTCCCCTCCCCGGGACAGGCATCATCCCCGACGACAGGAGGACACCTGCGGAGTGTCTGCTCTTACTCCGCGCCTTAGGGCCATCCAATGGCCTCCCAACTTCAAGGTATCCAATGTCGACAAATATGAACCTAAGCAGGATCCAGGGGGTTGGCTAGCCGTCTACACCACCGCTGCTCGAGCTGCCGGGGCGTCCGAAGACGTGATGACCGCATATTTACCCATTGTCCTTGGGCAAGACGCGCTGCAATGGCTGCGACATCTACCCCGACACTGCATCGACGACTGGGGCGACTTCAGTCGACGCTTCACTGCCAATTTCCAGTCCCTCTCCGACAAACCGGCGCAACCATGGGACCTCAAATCCATCAAGCGCCGGGGGGACGAAACTCTTCGGTCGTACCTCAAAAGGTTCCAGACCATGAGAAATCGTATCCCCGAGGTCACGGAGGCGGCCGTGATCGAGGACTTCTACAGAGGATCCAATGACTCGGCTTTCGTCTGAGCCATACTGCAGAAGGCGCCGACTACTTCCGAGGAGCTGTTCCGGGAAGCCGATCTCTACATCACCGCCGACGAGCGAGCTCAGGACCTCATCGGAGGAGCAAAGCCCGCACCGGCAGCACCACGACGCGACGCGAACCAGCAACCCGACAAACGCTGGGAGAAGAGGCCTCGCGAAGAAGTGCACGTCGCCGGACCACCTGCCTCTCGCGCCCGAGGAGGACCTCGCGGAGGCGAACGCACGCTGGACGACGTCCTCGACGCCCAGTGCCCATACCACAAAGACATGCGCCACACTCTTCGAAACTGCCAGGACTTCAAGCATTCCGTCGGGCACGGCCGACCCTTCCAACCTCTACCTCCTCCTCCATCGAGGGGAGGACCAGATGAACCACGACAACCCCACTAGCAGGAGGGGGGAAGAGGAGGAGCTTTCCCGCGCGTTGACAGGGAGGTCAACGTCATTTTCGGTGGACACGGGTCGCAGGAGAACAAAAGGCAACAAAAGCTCAACGACCGCCAGATACTGGTGGCGACCACCGGTCCTCCCACCCCATACTGGTGGTCGGAGCACCCGATCACCTTCACTCGGGAAGATCAATGGCTCAACTTCGACCATCCAGGCAAATACCCGCTCCTCGTCGATCCGGTGATCCGAGAGAGCCGGGTGAAGAAGGTGCTAGTGGACGGGGGGAGCAGCATCAACGTCACCTTCCCCCGGACGCTCCACGGCTTGGGAGTTCACCTCAAAGAGCTCCACGAGTCGGACACTCCTTTCTTCGGCATCGTGCCAACGGAAGGGGAATACTCGCTGGGCCACATCTACATGCCGGTCACCTTCGGAACTCCGGAGAACTACAGAACCGAGTTCCTGAGGTTCGAAGTGGCGAACTTCGACTGCGGGTACAACGCCATCATCGGGAGGCCGGGACTGGCCAAATTCATGGCCATCCCTCATTACACATATATGATACTGAAGATGCCAGGACCGCAAGGAATCATAATCGTGCGCGCCGACTTCCAAGGCGCCACAGAGTGTTTCCGAGTGGCCATCCAAGCAGCCCTCACCACCAAGCCGTCAGCGGTTCCTTCAACACTGGCGAACTCTAAGCCTGAGGAGGACCTTGCAGTACCGACAAACGAAGCTCAGGCCGCGACCTCTATGCGGCCGACTGAAGAAACCAAGAGGATCAACCTGGGGTTCGCTGATGAACGCAAGACTGCCATCATCAGCTCCAGCTTGGACGACAAATAGGAAAGCGCGCTCATCCAGTTTCTGCAAGATAACCGAGATGTATTCGCATGGCAACCTGCGGATATGCCGGGAGTCCCAAGAGAACTGGCCGAGCACAAACTGAAGGTCTATCCCCAGGCAAGGCCGATTCAGCAAAAACTACGTCGTTTCACGCCCGACAAGAGAGAGGCCATTCGCACCGAGTTAGCTCGCTTGGTCGCGGCTGGATTTATTAGGGAGGTGTTACACCCCGAGTGGTTAGCCAACCCTGTTCTTGTACTCAAAAAGAATAAAGTGGATTGGCGCATGTGCGTCGACTATACTGATCTCAACAAACACTGTCCGAAGGATCCCTTCGGGCTCCCAAGGATAGATCAGGTGGTGGACTCCACCGCTAAATGTTCTGTGCTGTCTTTCTTGGATTGCTATTCTGGATATCATCAGATTAGTTTGGCGAAGGAAGATGAGGAAAAAACAACATTCATCACTCCGTTTGGTGCTTTCTGTTATACCTCCATGCCGTTCGGCCTCAAAAACGCTGGAGCGACTTATCAGAGAGCCATCCAAACGTGCTTAGCCGATCACTCGGGCAAGCGTGTGGAGGCCTACGTAGATGATGTGGTAATCAAAACGGAGAATTCGGAAAACTTCATCGAAGACTTACAGCTGGTTTTCAACAGTCTGAGACGATATAAATGGAAGCTTAATCCCGAAAAATGTGTTTTCGGGGTACCAGCAGGAAAGTTGCTCGGGTTTATCGTCTGAGAGCACCTAGAGGGGGGGGGGTGAATAGGTGATCCTGTAAAAAACTTCAAACTTATAGCCACAAAACTTGATTAGGTGTTAGCACAGTTTATGCCAAGTGGCTAGAGAGGAGTCAAAACACAATAACCACAAGAATCCAATCAAGCACAGAGTGACACAGTGGTTTTATCCCGTGGTTC